>NW_026652282.1:27689336-27690231 GCF_009828535.3 Hylobates moloch | reverse complement strand
AGCTGAGATGGCGCCTCTGCACTCCAGCCTGGGCGACAGTGAGACTCCATCTCAAAAAAAAAAAAAAAAACTGTTACCTGACTAAAGAATGTTACCAGCTATGCAACCTCGAGAAACTTCCTCAAACCGTCTAAAGCCTCAGTTCTCTTATCTGTTAAATGGGGATAATAATAGCACTTCTCTCTTAGGATTGTGGTAAGAATTGAATGGCATAGCATATGTTAATGGGTGCAGGAAATCAACATGGCACATGGATACCTATGTAACAAACCTGCACATTGTGCACATGTACCCTAAAACCTAAAGTATAATAATAATAATAAAAAAAAGAAAAGCATTCAATGCAGTGCGTAGCATGATGTATAGTAAGTGATCAATAAATGTTAGATATTACAACTATTACAATTTCTCTGATTCTAGTTTTACCTTCATTCATTCTTTACTTTATTCAACAAATGTTGTTGACTATCTACTATATACCAGAGACTGTGCTGGGGATATGGATCTGCGTAGGTTAGGCATCTCTCTGCCCTGGTAGACTTTATGGTGTAGTAGAAAAGACATAATATGAAAATTTAACTAATAATTTTTAAATTTGTACCTCTGATAAAGGCTATGAATGAGAAGTCCAGGATAATAGGAGAGGGTACAGTGGGGGACCTCATCCAATCTAGGACTTCCTTTAGGAAGTAGCTTTTGCTCTAGGTTTTTAAGAATGAGTAGAAATTGACTAGAAAGGGTGGGGCAGGGGTAGTTTGAGGTGAGAGAGGAAGAGAGAAGAGCACTCCTAATAGAGGGAACAGTATATAAGAAGGCTCGGAGGCTGGGTTTACACAAAGCATAGAATTAATAGGACGTTTGTTACTTTCTCTACCTGTTGCTTTTTTTTTTTTTT
>NW_026652282.1:27676718-27689236 GCF_009828535.3 Hylobates moloch | reverse complement strand
CTGCAACCTCTGCCTCCTGGATTCAAGCAATTCTCCTGCCTCATCCTCCTGAGTAGCTGGGATTACAGGCACCTGCCACCACTCCCAGCTAACTGTCGTATTTTTAATAGAGACGGAGTTTCACTGTATCAGCCAGGATGGTCTCGAACTCCCGACCTCAAGTGATCTGCCTGCCTTGGCCTCCCAAAGTGTTGGGATTGCAGGCGTGAGCCACCGCATCTGGCCTTGTTGCCTTATTTTAATTTCACTATATTGACCTAACTGGTAACCCAAGAAGGAATAAATAGCTCCCATTTACCCCTTCCTGAATGAAAAGCCATAGCAAATCATAATGGAATCTTTGTTTCTTCATCCTAAATCCATAACTCTATCTTGTCCAGGGGAATGAAGTGATGAAGTTCATCCTAGAACCCCAAATCTAAATCTATTCTGTGGTTTCAAATATACATTAAAGTTTATAACTCAATTTTACACATAGCTTTGTATCACATCCAAAAGTCCAGAGATGAGAATAATATAAATGGAAGTGTTACACTGACTATTGAAATATCTTTCACGCAGAAGAGAACCAAAATAATAAATTGGGGTATGCATCAAGCTCTCCTTGTGCTCTTAGAGTTAATGCTGCTAGGATGTTTATATTATAGACTTCATCTTTAAAGCTCTAAGATTTGGTCATAAAATCTCTTCCCAGCTGAAATGTGGCATATAAATAAGGTCTCTGCTTAAGGGCTGAATTGCTCTGTTGCTCTTTTAAGCTGTCCTTTCTCTGAATGCAACTCTGGGTGACTTTTTAACGCTTTTTGACGCCACCAACCACTTTTAACTTTTTGTGCTTAGAAAAGGTGCTACAAAAGTCACCTTATCATTGCTCTTTAGAATTTTTAAATGGCCAGAAAACTAGGCATTTGTATAATGGAGAAAAGAGTAAATTGTGATCAAAGAATAATTTCAACACTACATTTCTTTTTCTTTTTATGTAACAAACCTGCACACTGTGCACATGTACCCTAAAACCCTAAAGTATAATAAAATAAAATAAAATAAAATAAATAAAAAATAAAAAAATAAAAAATAAAAAAAATAAAAAATAAAAAATTATAATATAGAAACAGGGTCTCACTATGTTGCCCAGGCTGGTCTTGAACTCCTAGGCTGAAGCAATCCTCCTGCCCCAGCCTTCCAAAGTGCTAGGATAACAGGCGTGAGCCACTATGCCTGGCCTATTTTTAAAAACATTTTCCCACCCAATATTCTGGAAGATGTTAGAGCTCTGGTGATAGCGTGGCATATAGCCAGCCCAAGAAAGAAAGAAACACAGCCTAGTAATCGTCTTAAGAAAATTTCAGTATCAATCATATGTGTAAACCAAAAATAAAATTCTAAGCTCCCCAACCAACTGATGAGCCCCCTCACAGTCAAGGGCATTCCAAAGTAAACCTGAAAATCTAGTTCAGGACACGATGGGAAGAGGGGGGCAGACATGCTCTATTATACCCTACTCCCTTTGGAATTCAGGGACAACTGACCAGCACTAACATTAAAGCAGAGATTTTAAGACTGACCAAACAGACTCTTTGTCGCAATAAGATACATCACATGACAGATAGCAGGATCTGGAATAAATCAAAGTATTTTACCCTGAAATACATTTCTTTGACATATTTTGAAATGGCCCTGCAAAGCTGTCCCTTGGGAAAATCTGCATTCTGTAGAGAGTCCCTTTCCCTTTCCAGGTCTTTTCCGTGATATAGGAGAGAATTAACTAAGAGTCATGCACCTTTCAAGGTCTAGTAAGAGCTCTGAAGCCTACTACTTGGAGACTTCATCTGCATGGTAAAACCTTGGTCTCCACAACCCCATAATTTATTTTATTTATTTATTTTTTTTTTTTGAGACAGAGTCTTGCACTGTCGCCCAGGCTGGAGTGCAGTGGTGCAATCTTGGCTTGCTGCAACCTCCATCTCCCAGGTTCAAGCGATTCTTCTGCTTCAGCCTCCCAAGTAGCTGGGATTACAGGCGCCCACCACCACGCCCACCTAATATTTTGTATTTTTAGTAGAGACGGGGTTTCACCATGTTGGCCAGGCTGGTCTCGAACTCCTGACCTTGTGATTTGCCCACCTCGGCCTCTTAAAGTGCTGGGATTACAGGTGTGAGCCACCATGCCTGGCCAACCCCTTACTTTAACCCAAACATTCCTTTCTATTGATTCCAGGTCTTTAGATAATAACTCTTTCAACCAATTGTCAATCAGAAAAGTATCTGAATCCACCTATGACTTGCAAGCCCCTCTGCTTCAAGTTGTCTCACCTTTCTGGATTGAACCAATATACATCTTACAGGTATTGATTAATGACTTACATCTCCCTAAAATGTATAAAACCAAGCTGTAGCCTCACCACCTTGGGCACATATTTTTAGGATCTCCTGAAGCTGTGTCATGGATCATGGTCCTCATATTTGGCTCAGAATAAATCTCTTAAATATTTTAGAGTTTGACTCTTTTCATTGACATAGGTCTCCTCAAAATTTTTTTGCATCACATGCCTCTTCAAAATCTAGTTTTTGGCCTGCAAATTCATATGAAAACCAGTATTACCAAGGGTTTTTTTTTTTCCCCACTCATTTACTGATTCAATTAGCTGTTGATATTCTGAGACTGGGGCTGCAATTTGGTTGTTAAATGTTTAAGCTTTTAATTGTAAAATAATTATAGATTCACGAGAAGCTATAAAAGTAATGCAAGCCAATGTATCCATCACTCATCTCCCACCAATGGTGACCTCTTACATAATTATCATGCATTATCAAAACCAAGAAATTAATTGACACAATACTATACAATTTACTATACTGCAGATCTTACTCTGATTTCACCAGTTTTTTCATGCACTCATTTTTTTGTATGTGTATATAATTCTACAGTATTGTATCACATATATGGATTTGTGAAACCACCACCACAACCAAAATACAGAACTGTTCCATCACTACAAAGGAACTCCTTCATGCGGCCTTAATTTTAGTTATAGCTCCTTCCCTTCCTCCTCTTCCCTAACCCCTGGCAACCCCCTACCTGTTCTACATCTCTATAATTTTGTCATTTCAAGAATGTTATATACATGGAATCATTTGCTATGTCAACTTTTCAGATTGGTTTTTTCATCCAATATAATGACCTTAAAATTCATCCAAGTTGTGTGTATCAATTGTTCATTCCTTTTTATTGCTGAATAGTATTCCATGGTATGGATGTACCACAATTTGTTCAACCATTCACTTGATGAAAGACATTTGTGTCATTTCTAGTTTTGGACTACTACCTGTAAAGCTGCTATAACTACTCACGCACAGGTTTTGGTGTGAACATAAGTTTTCATTTCTCTAAGATAAATGTCCAGATGTGTAATGCTTGCTAGTCATGTAGTAAGCATATGATTAATTTTTAAGGAACTGCCATGCTGCTTTCTAAAGTGGCTGTACCATTCTTATCAACAATGATGGTTGTACCATTCTTATCAACAATGTGTGAAAGATTCAGTATCTCTGCATTCTTCAGCAAATGTTAATGTCAGGTGTTGTCAGCAATCGTTATTTTAGCCATTTTAATGTAGTGATATCTCATTGTGGTTTTAATTTACATTTCCCTAATGGTTAGCGATGGTGAAAAACTTTGCATGTGTTTATTTTCCATCCATATATCCTCTTAGCTGCAGTTTCTGTACAAGTGTTTTGTCCATTTTTTAATTGGACTGTTTATTTTCTTACTGTTAGAGAGTTCTTCGTATATTCTGGATAGGAGTCTTTGTTGGATATGTGATTTGCAAATATTTTCTCCCAGTTGGTGACTTGTCTTTTATCTTCTTAACAGGGTCTTTTTCTAAGCAAAAGTTTTTAATTTGATGAAGTCCATTGTGTCCAGTCTTTCTTTTGTGGATCATGCTTTTGGTATCATATAGGCTGAATTTTTCTTCAGTGGATGGAAATGCTGCCATTAATGATAATAGATTCCATGTATTACACACTTACCAGCATCTGGGAATTGTGCTAAGCCCTTTATGAGCATCGTCTAATTTCATCTTTACCTCAGCTCTATGAAGTCCACATGATGACCTGCATTTTTACAAATGTGGTGGCTGAATCTTAGCAAGGTCAGTCACCTGCTGAAGCTCACATAGTAAGCATTTAGTCAAGTCTGGTTTCAGACTCAGGTATGTCTAACTCCAAAGTACACTGTATTCAATGATGAATTAGGAAAAAAGATGCCCAATCCCAAGTTCTGCCCCTTTGCTTTGCTTTCCCCAAAATGGAAGTGGTTAGTGAGGGAGGCCCAGCCAAAATAGATGAGATGCAGCGAGAATCAGTGATCATCATATCTTAAGTTTTAGGTTCTCAAACTTGAGGTCTATGAGACTCACTTGTGGGAAATGGTTAAAAATGCAAATTCCCAAGCTCTTAGCCTAAAGATTCTAGTGCTGCAGAGCAGGAATGGGGCCCAGGAATTTGTGTTTTTCCAAGTATCCCAGTTGATTCTGACAGACCTTTGAGAAATTCTAGGTATCTAAGTTTCCAAATGCACATGATACTGCAGCAGCAACATATGGAACGAACTGATTCGAAAGCTCAGGCTCGTGTCTTCCCCAACATACAGCAAAGTTAAAACAGCTGGTCGATTTGATTAAAATGATCAAATCAGCTTTTGACAGTATTGTTTGGTAACTTTAGTTGAAACAGGCAAGTCAGAAAATTCTCTATATGGCCGGGCACAGTGGCTCATGCCTGTAATACGAGCACTTTGGGAGGCCGAGGTAGATGGATCGCGTGAGGCCAGGAGTTCGAGACCAGCCCTGGGCAAGATAGTAAAATCCTGTCTCTACAAAAAATACAAAAATTAGCCAGGCATGGTGGCGCATGCCTGTAGTCCCAGGTATTTGGGAGGCTGAGGCACAAGAATTGCTTGGAGGTGGAGGTTGCAGTGAGCTGAGATTGCACCACTGCACTCCAGCCTGGGTGGCAGAAGTGAAACCCTGTCTCAAAAAAAAAAAAAAGGAAAAGAAAAAGAAAATTCTGTATGCCATCATTCCAACATTAAGGAATGACAGCTCAATAACAACGATAATGATGACCATAATAACAGTCTGATCCAATGACACGGGCTGCATCAAATCTCATTATGAATCTTTTGCTAACCTGGGCCCTATTGCATTCAATATTAGACGATGTTTAAGTTTCCTTCACGCTCCAACAACCTATAATTTTACTTTGAGGTTTAAAGACAAGTGCATATCACTGTGAACCGGGAGCCTTGACACTAAGGAGAAAGAGCAGAGAGGTGAGGTCAAGATATTCAAAAGGAGGAAGAGGAAAGGAGGGAGGAGAAGAAAGGGTACCTTTGGCGCAAAGCTGCCAACTCTTGGAAAAAAGAGCAGACCACACAAGCATGCACACATGCACAAAACCCTCATTATTTTTCAGCTACCACCTATCTAGATCAGCTGCTGTTAAGCCCTGCATTGCTGGCATGAGTCAGAAAAGTATATGCTGTAGTCTAGCCGAGATTAGGGGGTTTGCTTTGTATTACACCAGCTTCCAACTACTATTTCACTGCAGCAAAAATGACAGATGAGGGAAAAACACCCCACCCTACAACCTACGGTGGTGCTTAACACAGGAGATGTGCCCCATCTGCTGGTAGAGATGATGACCACAGGTGAAGAAGCAAATACCATAAAACAGAATAAAGACACTCATTTTAAATTGGATTCTGATTGTTTAGATAAAAAGGGCACCTTTTCTTTAAAACACACACACACACACACACAAGAAAGAAGAAACAAAGAATTAAAATCATGACATTTACAAAGACAGAAGCTACGAAGGAAAAGGGGAAACAGACTGGACAGAGATACAGTGGGAGAAGAAGCATAAAAAAAAAGGCAAGAAAGTGCTGAAATAGCAAAACTGCAGGAAATTTGCTCATCACTTTAACACAGAAGCTTTTTTAAAAAACCCCACAGGATCTGGAAATAATATGCCACACGCCATGTTGTAGATGCTTCATTTATATTATCATGAGAAAATATTTTGTAGGGATTCTATCCACATTGACACGATTCACTTGAGTAAGGCCAAGTCTTAATATAGAATCATTATACATTTTGTTATTGTCTGGGGATGTACAGACAATAGTGCTGACACTGAAAGTTCGCAGCAATTTGGAAAAGACTGGAGGGGTTGAGGCATGACCAGCCCTTCTGTGCCTTTTGTGCATATAGTTGGGTCTCTAATGACAACAGCTGTTGCCTACCAAGCCCGTCACTCTTTCCAATCATGATTCTTAGGCATCTAAAGAATCTGATACTTTTTTTCTCAAACAGAGCTATGTGCTTTTTGACATGCTGATGAATATTTGACCATCACTTCTCACTTGCAGGCATTGACAGTGCAAGTCTGCAGTGTATTCTACAAACAATTATTTTCACATCTCGTAGACTTGCCTCATTAATTGGTCTTGTAGCTTCTCAGGAAAAAGAGAGCAGAAAAAGGAACACTTAGGATCTACTAGGCACCAGGCTCAGTGCTTCATAGGCTAGTCATTTAATCTTCACACCAGTCTTATGGGAGTCTTTCCAATTGTCCTTATTTTGAAGCTGTCAAGACAAAGTCTCAGAGAAATTAAAGAATTGCCCAAATGCTATTAACTCATAGATCTGGAAAGCTGACCAAAGGAAATATCATGTGTGGACTTTCTAGCATGAACATATGCCATGCTGGGAACACTGAGTATCATAATAGAAGCCAGTATTTCTCAGCTTGTAGAGCTCAGGCCATGTGCATCAGGATTCCTGGAGTTCCTTGTTAAAAATGCAGACCCCTAATCCTCAGCGGACTGGCTGAATCTGAATCTCTGGTGGAGCCCTGGAACCTGCATTTTAACAAGTGCCAGGAGATGACACATTAAACAAGTGTCAAAGATTCTCATTAAATTTGGGAACCATCTGATATGAGATAAACGAACAAACAAAAAAACCAAGCTGGGATACCAAAGATGTGGTTTTAGAATTAATGGCATGGCAGAGGCTTTCTCTGTTTTTACTGCTCAGGCTGCTGTGCCATGGGGCACAAATGCTGTTGCTTGTTACCTGGTTAAACTACTCAGATTCTCTGAGCCAGTTTACTCATCTGTGGAACAGGAATCTTAGTTTTTGTCTCACATAGCTATAGTGAGGTTTAATGCATATGAAAACACTTCATAAATTCTAAATAGCTCTGTGGTAAATTGTAAAACATGATCAAAAATTCTCCTGCCCCCCTACATCCATACCCTTGCAAGATTGATGTCACAGCTCTTCCCATCAAGACGTGGGGCACTTGCCTCTATTTTCTGAATCCGGACTAAGTGATTTGCTTTGACGAGTGAAACAATAGCCAAGCAACATGACTCAAGCAGAGGCTTGAAGACTCTTGCATTTTGGGGTTTGCCCTCTTCCTGTGCCTGAGATCCTGAGGCCATCATGTGAATGAGTCTCAGTTAGCTTTCTGGAGGATAAAAGGCCACTTCAAAAAGAACCACAGTCAGCCAGCTACCAGCCAATATCCAGCCAACTGCCAGACATATTAAGTGAGGCTATTCTGGATCATCCGGCCACCTGCTGGACCTTCCAGCTAACTGCAGACTGATGAAGGAAACCAGCAGAAATCAGTAGAGCCAGCCTAGACCAGAAGAACTTCCCAGGAAGCCTGCCAAATTATGAGCTAAATGATTGTTGCTTAAAGCCACCATGTTTTGGGAAAGCTCGTTACACAGCAAAAGCTAACAGATGTAGGTTTAAGCACATGCTACTATTTAAGTTATCTAGTATTTTGAGCATGGGTTCTGCAGTTTTCACAGACATTGCCCAGAAGTGCAGACTACAGATGAGCGGACATGAATGCACAAATTTTCAGTCAAGTTATTTCATTCTATGGGCACAACGCCTGCCAGAAATTGTTTTACAATATGTCCTGAGCGAAGCATCCTATAAGTAGCAGGGAGGTGGCATGAAAGAACCTCTCCCTATTATTCTAACTCATTGTTTTCATAAAAGAAGTTCAGCAGCCTTATACAGAAGGACAAATAACATAACTTTTCTCCAAGCTGACTGTCAATAATAACCTAACTCCACAAAAGCATGCATAATCTGCTGCATACCTTCCTGTGCACACACTTTCAACATCCTCCTGCTGGCACCAAGATAAATGGCTTCATCAAAGGCAGCCATGGAGCCTTGCAACCTGTTGAGGCAGAAAAGCTTCCTAGGGGATCAGAAACATCCTAATGCCTATATCAAGCATCCTCACTGCCATGTGAAGCATCACTGTGCAGAATACATTAAATAAACCTGTAATGGTGAACAGGGCAGGATTGTCCTACGCAGCCTCACCCCGGGAGTCTTTATACTATGATTAAATGCCTTTGATAGGCATTTTCAAAGTGTGTTGTTCCTCTTGCTAAATATGTTTGGCAAGAGAACACCGTCATCTGGAAACAGTATCTGAGGGATCTCATTCAGTGGAACAAGGTGCAAGTGTTTTCTGTCAAATCCATTTTCTGCAACCTGAAAAGTAAGTATAAAATCAAGAATTTTTAAACCTTTCTTTCTTTCTCCCAATAGATTTAGAAATCGTGCAATGAATCAATACAGCCGTTTCACCATTCATTTGACGTAGAGCAAATTGCAATCCACTCTGGGAGTAAGTGGCTATTTGCAAGGCTGATGCACCATATTCCAATCACATACTCATTCTGCACCCCACACACTTTATTAGATGGTTTAGTGGCTATTGTTGTTTGAGAATAACCACATAACCCATTTTCTTAAATCTATCCGTAAGCTGTGTTGAATCAGGGTGATATCTTCGAATGTCACTGGGTAACCCAAAATAAGGCTCAGCCTCCTTCTGCTTATTGTGCACAGGATTGAATATGTTCACTTATACTGTAGAATCTCAAATGCCTTTTTTAAAGCCTAACAGATTTTCTGGATATAATTTGGAATTTCAAGCTTCATTCAAAAAAATCAAAATTAGTCTAAATAAAAAAATCACCATTAAGTCAATTAATATGAGTTCTAGAACCAGGATCTTACTGAAAATTTGCTCATATCAGATCAACTGCCACTGAACCATGGTTAGTTAACAATAAGCTTTTATTTGAAAAGTAGATAATAAAAACCAACTGAAGTTGTGGTAGAAATATTTAGGTGCTGGATACAGTCCTGTGGTTGGAAGTGGTCCAGGCAACAAATAATGAATCCCCACCAGAAGGAAATGAATAACCAGTAGAGAATAAAGAATAGAGAAAACCATCATGTGGGCACAACCAGAGAAGAGAGAGGCAAGCAGATGATATTTGAAGCCATGAGCATGGTGAGCTCTCCCCAGAACATTTATAGAGTGACAATAGAATATTGCTAAGGACAGCACTCCAAGGAGTATCTCTACTAAAAGTATAGGAGGAATATACTCAGTATGAGAGACAAGTGGCCAGATAGGTAGAAGGAAAACCTGGAGTGCCCTGTATCACCAAACCAAAGTCAGAGAATGTTTCAACACAAAGAAGATGCCAAATACCATTCAGGACATAGGCGTGGGCAAGGACTTCATGTCTAAAACACCAAAAGCAATGGCAACAAAAGCCAAAATTGATGAATGGGATCTAATTAAACTAAAGAGCTTCTGCACAGCAAAAGAAACTACCATCAGAGTGAACAGGCAACCTACAGAATGGGAGAAAATTTTTGCAACCTACTCAACTGACAAAGGGCTAATATCCAGAATCTACAATGAACTCAAACAAATTTACGAGATAAAAACAAACAACCCCATCAAAAAGTGGGCAAAGGACATGAACAGACACTTCTCAAAAGAAGACATTTATGCAGCCAAAAAACACATGAAAAAATGCTCGTCATCACTGGCCATCAGAGAAATGCAAATCAAAACCACAATGAGATACCATCTCACACCAGTTAGAATGGCCATCATTCAAAAGTCAGGAAACAACAGGTGCTGGAGAGGATGTGGAGAAATAGGAACACTTTTACACTGTTGGTGGGACTGGAAACTAGTTCAACCATTGTGGAAGTCAGTGTGGCGATTCCTCAGGGATCTAGAACTAGAAATACCATTTGACCCAGCCATCCCATTACTGGGTATATACCCAAAGGACTATAGATCATGCTGCTATAAAGACACATGCACACGTATGTTTATTGCAGCACTATTCACAATAGCAAAGACTTGGAACCAACCCAAATGTCCAACAACGATAGACTGGATTAAGAAAATGTGGCACATATACACCATGGAACACTATGCAGCCATAAAAAATGATGAGTTCATGTCCTTTGTAGGGACATGGATGAAACTGGAAACCATCATTCTCAGTAAACTATCACAAGGACAAAAAACCAAACACCACATGTTCTCACTCATAGGTGGGAATTGAACAATGAGAACACATGGACACAGGAAGGGGAACATCACACACTGAGGACTGTTGTGGGGCAGGGGGAGGGGGGAAGGACAGCATTAGGAGATATACCTAATGCTAAATGATGAGTTAATGGGTGCAGCAAACCAACACGGCACATGGATACATATGTAACAAACCTGCACATTGTGCACATGTACCCTAAAACCTAAAGTACAATAATAAAAAAAAATAATAAAGAAGATGCCAAGAGAGCAAGTAAGGAATTAGAGGAAAGAAGTCTATTGAATTTAACAAGAAAAATTATTAGTGACTTTGACCAGAGCTGTTTTTGTGGCATGGTAAGCTCAGAGATGAGACTGTAGTGGGTCAAGGAGTCCATAGTAGGTAGAAAATGAAGAAAGCAAGAGTAGACAATTGTTTTAAGAAGTTTAGCCATAAAACATGTGGGAGAAAATGGAAGAAACAGAAGAAGTAACTAGAAGAGAACATAGGATGGGGAAGCCATGCTAAGAGTGGGAAAGGCTTAAGTGTTTCTAAATGTTGACAGGAAGGCACCAGTAGTCAGAGAGGCTGGAGACAGGTGTTTGAGAGAGAGAGACAGAAGAGAAAATGGATGATAATCTGGAGATGGTAGAAGAGGGGCCAGAACCCAGAGGTAGAATTACTCTCAGATAGGAGGAGGGACACCACTTCCATCCTTACAGGAGGGAATAAGAGAGAAGGGTATAGTTGCAGAGATATTTATAGGTCTGGCAGCCAGAAATTTTGTGTACTCCCACCTGATGACTTTTTTCTCAGTGAAGTAGGAACCAAGATACTTCTGCAGAGATTAAGGGGGAGAAGTGAGACCAGAGGTATGATGAGAGTAGAAAAAGTGGAGACTAAGAAGGAGCTAGTTGACTAGGAAACATGAAGGGATTCCTGGATGCATGGAAGGTGGCCTCAGGTGAAGTTAGATGCCATGGATTTATGGCGACACCAGTGGTGTGATTTTCTCCAGCAGTGCTCAGCTGTCTACATATAAGCAAAAAGCAGGAAGTTGGATTTATCCAAGAGTAGAATTCATCCAAGAGAGAAACACTGATTTGTTAGACAGGCAATGGAACAACATTGTTCAGAATCCTGGCAAAAGAGAGGTTACAGTGATGGACCACAGAATTTAAGCTAGATGGAGAAAGGAAGATAGGAGGGAGCTGATATTATATAGGGGAAATTAGTAGGTCAAGTGAGGAGAGGTCACTTGGGGTTAACCAACAGGTGTGGTGGGAGTAACTGGGGGAGGGGAGACACTGAGATTGTTGTCAGAATGGGCTATGTAAACATAACATGCCAGAGATGATACAGTTCTAAGAGTGACAAGATCCAGAACAGGGCCATGGGGTGAATGACTGAAGGGGAGTGTAGGCACAGGTCATGGAAGAAGAGAAGATCCACAGCTTGAAATGATAGGGATGGTTTGTTCTCTACATGGGTGGCAACCTTCATGGGATGATGGCAGGATTGGGGTGGACAGAAAACAATGGGTCATCACTGACTGAGTGGGAAGCTGGAAGATGACAAAGATGAGGATATGCAGAGAGTGGCATAGTTGCACTGTGGGAGTCTCAAAAACCCAGAGGGTGGGGAACGGTCTGGAAGAAGAATGAAGAGGCAGGTGAGGGCCTGCATGCCCCACCTCCCAACCTCACACCCTGCTAGTGGGAGATGGAACACCTCCACTTGAGAGACCGCAGCAACGGGGTTTTAGCTAGGGCTGGGAGGAGAGTGAGCACGGATGTAGGAAGCTTTACTGTGGGAGGGGAGTTGCAAATGGTCTGGTAAAAGTGGTACAGTATGAGTGGAGAGGAGTGGAAAAATACCTGGAACGATTCACAGATCACAGCAAATCAGGACCAAAGAAAACTGTGATGTGTGGCATGGATGGTTTGGCTGGCTAAAAAGGTTCCAACATAACTTACTCAACCTTTCTTCTGGTAGCTGGAGAGAAGTGTTAGGGCTGGCTCTTCAGGTGTCTAGGTACCCTGCAGGTGAGCTCTAA
>NW_026652282.1:27644116-27676708 GCF_009828535.3 Hylobates moloch | reverse complement strand
CTGGCTCTTCAGGTGTCTAGGTACCCTGCAGGTGAGCTCTAAGGTTACTTGTTGATATGGTTTGGCTGTGTCCCCACCCAAATCTCATCTTGAATTGTAGTTCCCATAATTCCCACGTGTTGTGGGAGGACCCGGTGGGAGATAATTGAATCATGGAGGCTGTTCCCCCCGTACTGTTCTCCTGGTATTGAATAAGTCTCAGTAGATCTGATGGTTTTATAAGGTGAAATCCCTTTCACTTCATTCTCATTCTCTCTTGTCTGCTGCCATGTCAGATGTGCCTTTCACCTTCCGCCATGACTGTGAGGCCTCCCCAGCCACGTGGAACTGTGAGTCCATTAAACCCCTTTTTCTTTATAAATTACCAATCTTGTGTATGTCTTTATCAGCAGCGTGAAAACAGACTAATACACTTGTGAATAGCATTTAGTTTGAAGCACATGAAATACTACTATTTACTATTTTTGACTGACAAAAATTACAATGTTATATGGCTCAACCTAAGAGTATCTGCATACTAAAGGGAATGTTTATTTTTTATCAGTGGTCTGGGATTGACAGGCTGCTGCTTTCTGCTAATTTAAGACTTTGCTATATGGAGCTAACAGTGGAGGCAGTAACTCTGGTCTCTTGTTACCAAAGCAGGGAGCACTCATCTCCAACGTCATATGTTCTGGTATCCAGGGTGGTTAGCAGCGGGAGTGCATGAGAGGAGATGCCTGCTTCCCAGGATGGATATCAAACTGTTTCTTGATGACTGGAGCCCAGAGGTAAGAGAATAATGCAGCTGGGGATGTGGGATTTGAGGACAGAGGTTAAAAAAAAAAAAAAAAAAGACTGCAGGTCTGAATAGGAGGAAAGAAACAGAAGGTGACAGGAGGCCGCAGGGAATGAGATCAAAAGAAGGAAAGCAAAGAAGAAACAAAGGTAAAAGCGTAGAAAGTACCTCATATCAGAAACAACATCTTTTCCCTAGGAAAGGAAGTGCCGCCTCCCCCAAAACCAATTACAGTGGCAGGAGAGGAAAGGCATGGCGCACAATAAGGAGAGAAAAATAACTGTGAAGCACTTTGCAAAAATAAAGAGTTATATAAAGTCCCAATAATAATAAATCACCTTGCCTGAGGTATGAAAACCTTAAAATAACCTGAAAAATCAAAATGTGGAGGAGAAACAGAAGGCATTGACTAGCTTCCAGAAGGTTTGTATGCTTGCTTTAAATTCCTCCCCCTCAACTTTTCCAGCCAGGTTTCTTAAGGGTAAACCTCAGTCACGTTTTCAGATGAAAATAGATCTGGCCCCTGGTTAAAACTGCCACCCCTAGTACATGCCTGCCCCTGGGTTCATCAGAAGAGAGCACAGACTCTGGGAGAAACCTCTTCTTCTTCCCTGAATCTGGCACCTGCCTTCTGGAACAGTGATGCATCTGTTTTGTGAAAGTTTTCTCTCTCTCCTTTTGTTCTAGAGAGAAAGAGAGAGAGAGAGAGAGAGATTTTTAAAAAATAATCTTCATTCCTGGAAAAAAAAAAAAGAAAGAAAAAAAATAGGCCTTTCTGAATTCCCAGTCCTGGAGCTCTGTTCTTTATATATCTACTTGTTCCATTGTTAAATAAACCCACATATTTAAGGGTGACACATTCTCTTAACTAATGCCTTGTCAGGCCCATGTGCCTTGCTAAAAATGGACCTTGATGGCTGCTGTTTCCATTTTTTTCTAAGAAATAATTTGATTATTTTTATCCAGCTTCTCTCTATCAACACTCACAAGAAAATGGTTGTCTTCTCACAAAAATAATGTTTAAATAAGCCAAGTGCTCAAGCATATACAAGACAGCAATTAAAAAAAAAATCTAAGTCACACATATCTACTCACTGCCTTGTGAAAATTAGCTTAAAATTTGGAGTAAATGCTTTCCAAAGTAAAACTGTTTTCTGTTACACTTCTTAACAATATTATGTCCATCCCTACATTTTAGTTTGTGTGGACATGAATATCCCCTAGAAAATGGATAATTTAATAAAAGCGGGTGATATGAATCACCCAGGGACAATTTGAATTATTATCTGTAGATAATTCATTATGCACATATTTCTAGTGAGATCCTTAAATCAGCAGGGCTTCTTAATCAGAGACTTTCAAATTTTGTCTGTAATAACTGGAGACTTGACCCATAAATCAGCAAATAGGCCAGCAGGCTCACCACATGCTTCACATTTCTTCTCGGGAGAAAAAGACACTTAATTATCCTGAGGTCACGAAAGAAGGGAAAAATGGACGTGAAAAGTTGTCGGGAGTTTTATAGCAAAGTATAACTAATTTCAGCATTTTCTCAAAAGTGGCTCGTGAAAGGAAGACAATGAAAACATTTGAAATCAAGTCTGGCGTTTTATACAGAGAAAGGAAGATGTTTTAAATATTTACAGCAACAATCTTAGCAGCCAATGCTGTCTCTCATTTCCAGTAAGATGATTGTCCCAAATTTGAACAATTATTTTTTCATGTTACCAGTTTTGCAAATGAAAATTCTAATCTGGAAGACATGGGTAATGGAGCTTAATATAAGGATGAAAATATCTACTTGCAGATTTGGAACATAGGACCTTTTCATTTTAACCAATATAAGTAATGGTATAAATAGATCATATTTGTTAATTTTAACTAATATAAGTAATGGTAATAAATAGATCAAATTTTTCTCCTATTTCTAGTGTCTTTCCTTCCCCCCACCACTTCACTAGAACCTCTCAGTTACTACTCTGCTCCCTTCCTCCCCTTCAGGTCTGTTCCCTCCACCAGCCATGGTAACAATCTGCACTGCATTAAGGACTCTATATTGATCTCACAGTGCAATGGGAAGCACAGTGTGAAGATGGGAAACTCCATGGAATATTGCACCAGAAGACTTAGGTTCAAATCCCAACGCCCATTAGCACTATGTAGAAGATACTGTTGGTGCCCTGCCCAAACACCCTTTCCCTTGAGGGTGAACTCATCTCCTAGCTACTGTAGGTGTAGGCAGCTAACCACTCACTCACAGCTGACCCCTTTTCCAGGAAATTGCCCTCGGACAAAAGCCATTCTTCAAAGAGATTAAACCCCCCTAGCCTCCCAGGGGCAGCCACTGGCCAATGACTGATTGACATAGGGGTACAAAAGGCCAGCCATCTCAAGGAGGGGCTCATTCTGTGCTCCTATTTATGCTCCATGCCGCCTTGGCCCCACCCTCCATCAACTTAAAGTCAGCCTCAAACCTAGACAACATCCTTGCTTAACTCTCTTCCCTGGTCCTATCCTGCTTTCCTCCTTCCCCTTCTCCTGAGGGCACTTGCTGAATAAGCCACTTAAGGATCTCCACTTCAGGCTCTGCTTCCAGAGGAGCCTGAAGCCTAAAAGGCACTGTGACCCTGGACACTCACTTAATATGTCAGCAGTTCCTTCCCAGGCAAGGATAATCATACACATCTCATGGGATTGTTGTACAGGTGAAATGAGAAAACTTGTGCAAAAACCTTTGATCAACCAAGCACTACTTAAATTTAAAGGATTAGTATGTCTTAATGTAAACGTAAGACAATGTGCATGTTCCTCTTCCCATAGACAAAGTGGAGGGGACTGCACCTCCTTAATAAAAGAGCTTCTTCACTTGGCTTCTGGTTCTCCTCTTACTTCTCTAGATCTCTGCTGCTGTCTCTTACTCCTCTGCCCAGACTCTAAATCCAGGCAGCAAGCATACGTCACCTCTTTCAGTTCCAAGCATATGCTGAGGTTCTCCACATACTCATGACTTCCAGCTCTAAATATCCAGCCCTGACCTCCCTCTAGAACGCCACACTCATATTGCCTATGGTCTACTTGACTAGATAGCCATATGGCTACCTGACAGACATCTCACATTTGACATGACCAAAGCATTGCTCTTGATTCTCTGCCTCTCAGTCTGCTTCCCTATCCCTGCCTACCTTCCCCAACTCAGTAAACAGTAATGCCCTGCCCACCTTCCCCAACTCAGTAAACGGCATTACCTTCCAAAGATCCACTCAAGTCAAAACTCTAGGAATTATTGTTGATTCTTTTTTGCTTTCACTCTTTATATCCAACCCATTAGTAAGCTCTGCCAACTCTTCTTCCAATCTCCACTTCTCCTTCTCTCCATCGTCACTGCTACTGCCATAATTTAAGAGATGTGAAGTCCAAGATCAAAGGCTGGCATGTGGAGAGGGCCTTTTTGCTGTGTCATCCCATGGTGGAAGGCAGAAGGGCACAAAAGGGCAAGAGAGGGGGACAAACTCCTCCTTTGATCAGAAACCCACTCCTGTGATAATGGCATTAATCCATGCGTGAAGGCAAAGCCCTCATGGTCTTAAAGCTTAAAGGTCTTACCTCTTAACACTGTTGTATTGGGGATTAAGTTTCCAACACATGAACTTCGGGGGACACATTCAAACTATAGCATCCAGTGTGTATATCCTAAGAAAATGGATATTCTCTTATATGACCACAAGATAGTAATCAAATTTAGGAAATTTAACGTTGATGCAATATTTTTATTTAATCAACAATCCATATTTCAAATAAATGAATTGTTCCAATAATGTATTTTGTAGAGAAGAAGAAGGAGAAGGAGGAGGAGGAAGAGGAGGAGGAGGAGGAGAGGAGGAAGAATAAGAAAACTTTCATTCTAGGATCCAGTCCAAGATCACATACTGCATTTGGTTTTCATCTGTCTTTAGTCTCCTTTTTTTTTTGGTCTTTGTGACACTGAGAATGTGCCAATTATTTTATAGAATGTCCCTTTCTTATTTTTAGAATGGGAATAATAACATTCACCTCATAGGATTAAATAAGATTAAATCCTAATCTTAATTGAAAGAATAAATAAGACAGCGTTTGTGATATGCCTAGCATGTGACAAGAGCTCAATAAAAATGGATATTAGGGTAACAAGGAAAAAAGAAAAAAGTGGACTTTGCAAGATGCTTTTCTATGGAAGGATTTCAGGTTTTAAAAAGTGTATAAAAGGCAATCATTGGAAATGAAGATAACGTTATAGATTTGAGGCCTATTTTAATCACGTATGACTTGTTTCATTTTTATTTATTTAGCAAATATTTACTGAGAACCTACACTGTGTCTAGAAATCTTAGTCACGTTTCTTCTTTTGTCTCCAAGCTTATGATTTTATCTGTAAATTGGGGTTATTGATAATATTTTCAAACAGTTGTTGAGAAGATTAGATAAGAAGAATAGAGATATTTAGGCAGTTTCAAAACTAGAAAAGTCTATAAATGCAAGTTGATGCTTATGTTCTTGATAGTGATATTCTGTGTCAGGGCCATTCAGTGAAATTCTTATTAGTCATCTTGAACTTGAGAAGCAAGTGACCAAAAACCTTTAATATGGATGACAAAGACTACTTTTTTAAAGAATAGACTGATGTACATGATTTGTTATGTTGAACTAAAGTTATGCTGCATCCCACTGAACCAGCCCTCATGGAAAACAGGGTGTGAGCATATGAGGGTAGGGGGAAAGCATAGCAAAACTATTTGACACTATGGAATTGTTAAACATCAAGGCAAAGCTAAAGATGAAAATTTTGGATTTGAGCATATGATCATCAAGGCTATGTATGGAATAGAGAAGATGACAGTAGTGACTCAATAATACTTGAACTAGATTCAATAAAGGTTTTATAGACAATACTTTGTTAAGAGCCTTGCAGTGAACTTGCGGACTACACATCAGTCTCCACAAGACTCCAAAGATTTCTTTCACTGAAACTCAAGGAAGCCAATCATGTGGCTCACTTTCTTTCTATTCCAATTAGCATTTGAAACCAGAAGGGCCAGTGTTCAAATTCCAGTTTCACAACTGATTGTGTGATCTTGAGACATTTACCTAAGTTTATTTTCTTATCTGTAAAATAATAACTACTTTCCCAGAGTTCTTATAATAAAGTAGTTTTCAAAGTATAGTCATACATTAGCAGCAGCATCACCTGTTTAAGATACAAATTCTCGGGTCTACCCCAAGACCTACAGAATGAGAAAGCTCTGAGAGTAGAGCCTAAAAATCTTTAACAAGCGTTTCCGGTGATTTTATGCATGCTAAAGTTTGAGAACCACTCTTATAATGAATTAAATGATACAATGTAGGTAAATACCCTGGCACAGTGCCAGGTAGCCATATTACAGAGTGACTGTAAAATAAGTGTTTGTTTCTTCCTCTGCCACTCATCACTCCCCCAAACTTCCCACACACGCTTTACCCCACACACACACCTGTACAAGCATGCGTGCACACACACACACACCAATCAATAATTGTTTGGAATAGTGTACATGAGATAAAACACTTTTGTTTCAAAATCACATCCATTTAGAGCTGGAAGCATACCTATAAAACTTGATATGTCTCCATACAACCAGTAATGTCATTATTCTCACATCTTGCCTACTTGATACTGGGGAAAAAGTTCATCAATAAATGTGTAAGTATTTATCACATACTCAATTCTGGTTGCTAGTGAGGACATTTAAAAAGTAGAAAAAATTGTTGCTGCCTTCAAAGAGCTTAGTGGGAGAAAATAGACAAAATTAATATTGATCAAACACTTACTATTGTGGTGGGAAATTATCTTGATCAAAAGGCAGACTCCAAGTACACTATCAGACAAGCTATCCCAGGGGATAAAAAAGAAAAGCTCAAAGAAAGGACCAAATTATGATGCTCAAATCACATAATTTTAGTTGATTTAAAATACATGATGAGAAGCAAAGTGAAAGGGATGATTTGGGTTAACATATCTGGGATAAGGTGCAAATGGGATGGTGGAATCACACTACCTGAATCATGAGTTATACCAAGTTTATACATCCTGTCTTTCTCTGTCACATCACCTGCTGATGATGTGGTTACCAAGACCAGAGTTTAAGGTGAACAATGAGACTCAAATGGCAGGTACCTGAATACAATACACACTTGCTCTATCAGAGAGACATAGGGATAAGTGTGCCTGGCCACAGCTATAATTTGCAGATAATCTACAGCTTTTGTCTATGTGTCCAAAACAGAAGACATGTGGGGCCAGAACAGGTGGCCCTAATGGGTGGCCAATTTATGAAATCTATAATTCTTATGAATGTTTGGTCTGACTTAGTCTTTCTTGTCTATGTTCAGCATATGTGCTTCACTTACCTGGCCATGTATAAGATGTCTTAAAATCTATTGGTTCCCTACTTTCACCTATTGTCTTTATTTTTCTTGTTCTCAATACAGTAGAATTTAATATTCTTAAGTAAAAAAAAAAAAACACATTTCAGTTACTATATGTTCACATATCTTTTCATTTAATTCTTATATTTTATTTTGATGAAGCAAAAAGATATGTTATATGCACTCAACAATTTGAGAATAGTACAAAGCAATATATAGTCAATCAATGGTTTGGTGGGGCGGACTGCCATGTTCTAGAGATTACAGTAAGGAGAGCTGGGCTTATGCAGTGAAGGACTCATGGAGAAGTCGTTCTCTACCATGCTTTGAAGGAAGTGAGGGATCCTATTTGAAAGAGAGTAGGGGTTTGGACATTAGCAGAGGAGCAAGATGAGAAAATCTGGGGAAATATGAGGATCACTGATGGGGAAAAAGTGGTCCATGTTTGACTGCAAGAAGAGATACAGTCAGCTAAGAGAAGGCAGAGCTGATAGAAGGAAAAGGATGGAATATACGACATTGGACTTGCCCTTCTAAGCTGATGGTCTTCAAACATTCTTGAAGATATATTTCTATGAGTAAAATATTAGGGGCAACCCTCTGTAAATAGACTGTATTACTGTTTAACATTTTCGCTGCTACTCCCTGTTCAGGATTATATATATCCACTCTGTTGATGTTAGCCTCAGCCAATAGACTTGCTTTGGCTAATGAAATTGATTGGCGGTGACATGCCCCACTTCTGAGGAAAGGTTTAAGAGCCATAATGAAATTCTACCATATTTAACTTTCTGGCAATGTCCCAGCTAGGGGATTCCCCTTCAGCCTTTGTTCTGGAATTAAAATGATCTGGAGGCTCTAGCCAACTCAATATGGAAAAGTAGCACAAACAAGAAATAAGCCTTTTTAAAAATGAGCCTCTGAGAATTTCAGGTTCCTTGTTACTGTATCATAACTTAGCTGACACAGCTTCAAGTCAGCATTGTTTTGGAGGTTCTGGCCAGTACAGTTAAGACCACAAAAAAAGTCTTTGGATTGATAAGGAAAAACAAATATTTCTCTTTATTTGTAGGTGATATTTCCTATGCAGAAAAATCAAGAGAATCTAAAGGTAAATTATTAGGACTAATAAGATAGTTGGCAAGATTGCTGAACACAAAGTCAAAATACAAAAATCAATACATTTTTATACTCCAGAAAAAAATTGGTTAGAAAATATAATTCTCTAAAGTGCCATTTAAATTTACAACAGAGATAAATGTCTCAAGGAATAAATCTAGCAAAAGATGAGTAAACCTATTATGGAAAAATTATCCTGTATAGAAAGACACTCCTTTATTTATTTATTTATTTATTTCTTCTTAAATAAATGCAGAATATGGCACATTCTTGGTTTAGAAAACTCAGCTTTGTAAAGATGTCAGTTCTTCCCAGTTAGATCCATACAATCAATGTTATTTCAATCAAAGACTCAATAGGGTTAAGTGTGGAATTTGAGAAGCTGACTCCCAATTTATATAGAAGAGAATGGGATCAAGAATAGCAAAAACACTCCTGAAGAAGAAAGATAAGGTAGGGAGACTTGCCCTATAAGATATCAAGGCTTATTTAATGGCTACAATATTAAAGACTACGCTATTGACAAAGGAATGAATACATTTCACCAAAGAGGAAATAAAAATTACCATAAACATTTGAAAAGATGCTGAACCTTATTGATATTCAGGAAAATGCAAATTAAACCTATAAGATACCATTTTCCACGCACTGAATTGGCAAAATTTAAAAGTCAGATAATACCAAGGGTTGTCAAAAATGGAAAAACAACATGTTCTTTCACCTACTGTTGGCAAAAGCCCATCAGATTTTAAAAAGTGAAGTTGAACATACACATATCTATGACCTATTAATTTCATCTCCAGGTATATACCCTAGAGAGCTTCTTGAATACATACCAAGAGATATAGAAAAAATGCTCACAGCAGCCTTGTTCCTGAGAACAAAATGCTGAAAACAACTCATCATTACCAGTAAAAAGATAATAAGACTGAGGCATATACATACACTGGAATCCTATACAACAGTGAACATGAATGAACTATAGCCACATGCATTAACATGAACAAGTGTCAAAGACAAAAAGTTTAGTTGAGAGGGCCAAGTCACTGAAGAATACATACAGTATAAATTCAGTTTGCTACCATTCAAATCAGGGAAAACTAAACAATGCTTAGAGATACATTCACATGTGATTTAAAAAAAAAAAAAAAAAAAACCTATGAAGCAAAGAAGCTAATTATCAACACAATATCCAGGACAGTGGTCACCTAGGGTTCAGGGAAAAGGTCTCCAGAGAGCTTCTAAGTTAGTGGTAATGCTTTATTTCTGAAGCTGGTTGGTAGGTCCATGAATGTGTGTTTTGTCATTCATTTGCATGTATACATTTCACACCCTTGTGTATATGATTATATATATGTCAATTTTATACATAACTACTGTACTAATGTATAGGAATTGTAAAACACATAAAAGCTGACATTTTTGGAGGATGATATAAAATAAACTAGATATTCTTTTGATTTTTGTTCATGATTAAGGAAAAAAAAACACTTCTGCCATTGAATTGTAGAAGTTTGGCTTCATATCCTGAATACTTAGCATTCAATGCCTTGCTAATCATGATAGCTTCATGTTATCATCAGCTAATATCTCAAGGCTAATATATACTCAGGGTGATGTACATTGTTAATGACTGTGGGTGTATATTAATTTCTCAGATGGTCTTCTTTAATAATTCCAATTTTTCATAACTTCTAGTTACATTTGATAAGATTGTCACTATTTTTCCCTCAGAATATGACTGGCTGATGAACACTCAGTTCTAAGTGTAGGAGAAGTGTCAGCTCTTCCATTTATTTGTATTAGTCTTGGTATTTTGATCCATCTAAGGTTTCTTTGTAGAAATCTCTTGAGGCCTTTATCAGTGTTTCAAGAGTTCATTTAAACTTAATCTGTAAATCTTCTCAATTAGGCTCATAAAAAATGCAATTGCATCTATTACTTACTGTTATATAACTATCCCAAAGCATAGAAACTTAAAGCAATAATTTATCACTAATTAAATATTAAAATTGTGGGTCAGGAATTTGGACAGGGCACAGTAGAAACAATTCATCTCTCTTCCACAATGTTTGGGGCCTCAGCTGGCATGATTTGATTGTCTAGGAGATGAAGCCATGGGGTTAGCTAGACATCCCTCTCTCTCTCCACACAGCCCATCCATTTGGCTAGCTTGGGCTTCCTCACAACATGGTTGCCCCAAAGTTCTAAAAGGGCAATGCCAAAGCTGTTAGTCTTTGTATAGGCTAAACCCACAACTGGCATAGTATCACTTCTACCATTCTCTATTGGGCAAGTAAGTCACTAAAACCAGCCAAGCTTTAAGTGTGAGGGCGATTAGAATCTACCTCTCAAAAGTAGAAAAGAATTTGCAGCCATATGTAATCTACCATAGAAATATGTCAACAAATAGGAGTCACTATAAGCCCCTTCTCACTATAGAATTTTAAATCCTCTCAGAAGTGGGATGTGAAGGTCTCATACACTGACCCAGTAAAGAAACAAATGTCAAGCAGTTATTAAATATTAACAAAACTAATTTTCTTTCTTTTTTGGCAAAAAATAAATATAATTAGAATCTCCTGCATCCTTGTGAGGACATCCACTCTTTTCTAAGTATAGGCAGGCATTATGGATGCTTGAAAAAGACAATGATCGCATTGAACTGAAAAATGTTAATTGCTGATTTGCTGTGGCTCCACAACCCATGCAGCTGGGTTGCAGAAATTTGAACATTTGAAGTAAATATTCTCAATTGGCTTCCAAATGCCAGTCTCTTGTTTTCATCACATGGTGGCCTGGCTTAGAGTGCTGGACCGGCTGCTAGATGCAGCTTTAGCAGTCCTGCTGCACACTCTGACAGGTGGATGGGTTACTTTCATGGAGCCAGAGGCCCCACAGCTGCTAATAGTAATTATACTTGTCAGCAATGCATTCCCCTCAGGAAACTCCTGCTGCTTCATTAGGGATAATTGCCAATAGGCAGTGCAATTTCCTAGAAGAAGAGGGGACATAAACCCACGGGGAGTTGACAGAACAGCTGTGTGAGCTCAGAGAAGCCAGATGTGGCCACGTGCCATTAAAGCATAGCTGAGGGCTGCTGAATTCATTCAACCCATTCCTGGGAACAGAAGAATATAAAGAATTTGGTGAGGTAGGCCAAATTCCTCTTCATCTTTACTTCCTACCAGCTTTTGTAAAAAAATATGAACATATCTTGCCAGACTTCCAACTAAAAACAAAAAGAAACAGTACATTTTGAAATATTTCTTAACCTATATAAGACTTGGGGTTTAAAGAACTTCCCTATAGCTTCATTCATTTATCTGTTCAGCAAATAGCTATGTATTAGGTTGGTGCAAAAGTAATTGCGGTTCCTGCCATTGAAGTAATGGCAAAAACCGCAATTACTTTTGCACCAACCTAATACCTACAATGTGTCTGGATCTATGTCTGCACTTAGACTACAGGATGAGGTCCTCAGTGACGAGAACCAGATCACATATAGAGTCTTTATTTTAGCTAGCTAGGGCTGATATAACAAAATACCATATACCAGGTGGCTTACAAGCAGCAGAAATGTATTGCTCACAGTTTTGGGAGATAAACGTCCAAGATCAGGATGCCAGCATGACTGGGTTCTGGTGAGGTCCCTCTTCCAGATTGCAGAGTGCTGATTCCTTATTTTATCCTCACATGGCAGAGCACAGGGAGGGGAAGCAAGCTTGCTTGTGACTCTTATAAGGGCACTGATTCCATTCATAAGGGCTCCACCCTCATTACCGTATCTAATTCTAATTATCTCCCAAAGACTTCACCTCCTAATACGATTACATGGGGGGTAGAGTTTCAACATATGAATTGTAGAGGCACACAAACATTCAGTATACAGCATTCTGCCACAGCCCCCCAAAATATATGCCCTTCTCACACGTAACATACATTCATTCCTTCCCAACAGCTCCAAGAGTCTTAAGTCATTCCAGCATCACCTCTAAAGTCTAAATTTTAAGATCTCATCTAAATATCATCTAAATCCAATATGGGTGAGACTCGAGGTATGATTCATCCTGAGATAAAATTTATCTCGAGCTGTGAAACTGTGAAGCCAAATAAGCTATGTGTTTCCCCAAAATACAATAGTTGGGGCAAGTATAGGATAGACATTTTCATTCCAAAAGGGAGAAAGAGGAAAAAAGGAAGGGGTGATGGATCCCAAGCAAGTCCAAAACCTAACAAGGAAACCTCCATGAGATCTTAAACCTCAAGAATAATCCTCTTTAGCTTGATGCTCTGCCATCCAATCACATTGGGGTGGAGGTTCTGCCTTCTGGATTCACTGGGGCTACAGGCCCACCCACAACACCTCTGTAAGGAGATTGGCCTGCTGAAAGCAAGGTCATGTTACTCACCTTTGAAATGGAGAGGCATCCCTGATAATCTCTAAATCGCTTTTAGAGTCATTCTTCCTTGTCTTGAAGAATAGAGTACATTCAAAGCCGAATGGCTCTGTGGTCCTGCCCTGTCAAATCCAAGAAGTCCAACAGCCTTTCTTCTTTCCTTCCCTCCTTACTCCTCCTCTCCAGTTCAGCGTGGCAGTTTTCTTTCTGGGGTTGCTGATTACGTTTGTGATTCACATCCATTATCAAATGGTCACTTGGCTAGAGCCTTAGTATTTTCATTTTTTACAATATGGATAGGTCAAGAAATTTCCAAATCTTTACACTCTGCCTCATTTTTGCTTAACAATTCTATCTTCAACTCATTTCTCTCTTCTTGCATTTTACTATAAGCAGTCAGGAGAAGCCAGTCCACACCTTCAACACTTTGCTTAGAAAGAGCTTCAGCTAAATACCTAATGTCATTACTTGTGAGTTCTACCTTCAACAAAGCAGTAGAACATGAACACAATTCCCCTGCACTCTTTGCCACTTTATAGCAAAAATGTCCTTTCCTCCAGTTTCCAATAATGGGCTCCTTATTTCCATCTGAGACCTCATCAGAACAACCTTAACCATTCATATTTTTACCAACTTTTTGTTCATGATCATTTATGTATTCTCTAAGAAATTTGGGGCTTTCTCTACAGCTCTTTTTTCCCTTGATCCCTTACTAGAATCACCTTTAAAAGTCTGTTCATGAAAATCTGTTTTTTTCTAGCATACACCTCAAAACTCTCTCAGCCCCTCCTCCTTACTTAGTTTCTAAGCCACTTCTACATTCGAAAGTATTTGTTACAGCGGCATCCTCATTTCTCAGTACCAGTTTTCTGTCTTAGTTCAGACTGCTATAGTAAACTACCATAGACCGGATAACAATAGAAGTTTATTTCTTGAAGTTCTAGAGGCTAGGAAGTTCAAGATCAAGATGATGGCAGATTTGTTGTCTGCTTCCCTATCCATGGATGGCCATCTTCTCATTCTGTCCTCATACTGCAGAAGGTGAGGGAGCTCTCTGGGGTCTCTTTTATAGCATCACTAATCCCATCCATGAGGGTTCCACCCTCATGACCTAATTATCTCCCAAAGGTTCCACCTCCTAATACTATCACACTGAGGGTTTAGATTTCAACATATGCATTTTGAAGGCACACATTCAGTCTCTAGCAGTCTTATAAATCAAAGTAAGGACTTTGGCTTTTACTATAAGATGGAAAATCACTGGAGCAGAGAAGTGCCGTGATCTTACATTTTAAAGGATCAGTCTGTTTACTATGTAGACTAAAAGGGTGCAAAGGTAGAAGCAAAAACACCCATGGGAGGCAATTGCAATAAGCAGGTGAGAGATGGCAAGGACTCAGACCAGGGGTCATAGGGAGGTGATGGAAAGTGAGAAGAATATGGATATACAGTCATGCATTACTTAATGACAGGAATACATTCCGAAAAATTCATCATTAGGCACTTTGGTCACTATGCAAACATCATAGAGTGTAGTTACACAAACCTAGATGGTATAGCCTACTACATACCCAGACTATATGCTATAGCCTATTCCTCCTAGGCTGCAAACCTGTATAGCATGTGACTGTACTGAATACTATAGGCAACTGTGACACAATGGTCAGCATTTATGTATCTAAACGTAGAAAACGTACAGCAAAAATACGGCATTAATAATCGTATGGGACCACTGTTGTACACGTGGATCATCACTGAAACATCATTATGTGGTGCATGACTCTATCTGGAAGGTAGAGTCAACAGAATTTCCTGGTGGATTTAATATGCAGTATTGAAGAGAGAAATATGGATGACTCCAAGGTGTTGGGCCTAAGCAACTCACCAAAGAATAGGGTTGCCATTAAGGTCAGGAGTTCGAGACCAGCCTGGCCAACATGGTAAAACCCCATCTCTACTAAAAATACAAAATTAGCCGGGCGTGGTGGCACATGCCTGTAATCCCAGCTACTCGGGAGGCTGAGGCAGGAGAATCGCTTGAACCCGGGAGGCGGAGGTTGCAGCCAGCCACGATTCCAGCATTGCACTCCAGGCTGGGCAAACGACAGTGAAACTCCATCTCAAAAAAAAAAAAAAAAAAAAAAGAATAGGGTTGCCATCAACTGAGATGAAAAAAAGCCACGAGTAAAGCAAATTTTGGAGACAGGAATGGGAGGGAAACAGGAGTTCAGTTTGGAACGGGAATTTTGAGATGTCTACGTTACATCTAAATGGATGTCAAATAAACAGTTGAAGTTAAGGAGAGAGATCTGGAATGCTGATAAATTTGGAGTCATCAATATATAGACATTATTTAAGGTATTTAAAAACCAAATGAGCTCACCAATTGAGTGCGTGTAGACAGAGGAGAGAAGATGAATGACAATAGGGCTCCAGGGCACTCCATTATGGAGAGCAGGGTTAAAAAGAGATACTGGTGAAGAGACTGAGAAGAGACAACCTGGGAGGTAGGAGGAAACCCAAGAGTACTGCGTCTCAGAAGCCACAGGAAAGAAGTGTAACTAATGGATAAAGAGTACTCAACTCTGTCTCATAATGCTGACACACTGGGTAACACAAGAACTGAGCCTTACCCGTTGCATTGTTGTACAAAAAACTCTCGATATTTAAAATTAAATGTTTAGCAGATCTCTCTCTCAATCTTTAATATTAGTAAAAAAAAAAAAAAATTTAATGTTGATTTGAAATGAGGAATATTTCTCCCTTACAGAATAATCTACTTTTAATACTTTTTTCAAACTTTTAAAAGTGGTAAATAATGAAAGTAGGAATTAAAGCCTTCTTTAATCAGGGTGGAGTTTAAGATGTAGTAGTGGTGAGGAATGTGTTGCATAGATTAGTTGGATAAGCAGAATAGCCCACTTGTCTAGCTTCTGAAATAAATTGGATCACATCTTGTAATAGGTAAACTTTTTGCTGTAGCCTTACCTCTTCACCTTTGCAGAATGTCTCTCTTTGAGTCTCCCTGATGCTCCCAATTTGTCTCAGAACCCTCAAGGCCTTCTGAATCCTAAGATGAAATACTGCTTCCAGGTGAAATATATAGTGTAGTGGTTAAGAGCCTGGATTCTCAAACTACATTTCCTAAGTTCAAATCCTAGCTCTACCTCTGTATTCATCAGCTAGCACTAGGTTATACTGCCTAATAAACAAATGTTAAATTTCAGCAACAAATAATTCATTTATTCTTCATTTGATATTTGAGTGGCTACAACTAAGCTGCTTTGACTATGCTTCTGGCTCTGGGTTATGGTAGAGTCTGTGCCATAGCTCCTTGACTGAAGGGGCAATCTCAATCTGGGAAATGTTTGTTTCAGTGGAAGACAAGAGATTCAGCCATACTATGCAAACACACTTATGAAACCGTCTTTGCAAAATTATGACTGAGACAGTGAAAGAGATCTGACCTAACCAACTCCGTGTTGCTCCTAATCTTTAAGCTGTCCTGGTTCTTTCCTGGGTGTAGGCCGAACTAGCTTTAGGATGAACTTAGTTTACGGTTTATAGTTTAAAAGAGAACAGTCCTTTCCCAAAACAAACATAGTTCTTGCCTGAGGACTGGATTGCCTTTGTAGGACTAACAAATTAGCCACAAGATTAGAAATTAAGGTTTAGAAGTCATGCAGCTGGAGGCTACAAGACTCTGACCCACCCTAAACTACTCCTAAAATCAGTACTTGAGATATTTTGCAGACTCTGCATTTGATGGATCAGCTGGTGCCACCCAGATGGATAAACTGACTCATCTGATCTTGTGGCCCCCACCCAGAACTGACTCAACACAAGAGGACAGCTTCAATTCCCTATGATTTCATCCCCGACCAATCAGCACTCCTGGCTCACTGGCTTCCCCCCACCCAACAAATGTCCTTAAAAACTCTGCTCCCCCTTCATGGAGACTGATCTGAGTAATAATAAAACTCCAGTCTCCTGCAAAGCTGGCTCTGCATGAGTTACTCTTTCTTTATTGTAATTCCCCTGTCATGATAAATTGGCTCTGTCTAGGCAGCAAGCCAGGTGAACCCATTGGGTGGTTACACTTATAGCCTGTCCTTGAATGTCAAGTCCATTGACTTGACATTCTTTTGACTAAGCAAGTTACATGGTATGGTTTCTATCTCTATATATGACTACCAGCAATTCCTCCTTTCCCTGTATGTATGTGCTTCTCCAGTCATCAAAAAGTGGAGCTATTTCCCATCCCAGTGAATCTGAGCTGGCTATGGGAATTTGCCTTGACCAACAGAATGTGGCAAGAAGTGGCATCTTGCAACTTTCAAGCCCAAGTCTTGATAGCTTGATAGCCCAAGTCTTGAAAGCTGATAGCTTCCACTTCCTCTGTCTTAGGACACAGCTGGCATGCTGGTAGGAATTCTAGATTGGACTACAGAATGATTCGAAGCCATATAAAGAGAAGTCCTGAAGGATGAAACATTCTGGACATTTTAACCTCAGCTAGGCCCTAGTTGAATGCAGATGAAGAGAACCCAGTTAAGACGAATAGAAGAACCTCTGCCTGTGCCCCAGAAAACCTACAGAATCATAATAAATGGTTCATTGTTGTTTTAAGCCACTAACTTTTGGGGTAGCTAGTTTTGTAACAATAGATAAGTGAAATCCATTGGTCAAGCCCCAAATCAATGGAGCAAAACACACTTATCTTATGGAGGTGTGTGGAGAGAAAAGTGAATATTTTTGAACAGTACAGTTTAGCACAATCTTTCAGTGACTCCGTGAATTACTTTAACACTCTGTGCCTCATCAGCTCATCTGGAAGTGGGAGAATTTTTTTTCTTTATTGTAACCATTTCATTAGATTTTGTGAGGCTTAAATAAGTAAATAGAGTTAATAAACAAATGAGTGTGATGTACTCAGACTTGAAACAAATTATTAGATATTTTTGTCCTATTTTAGAGATAGGATTTTTGTCCTATCCCTAATAGGTCTCTATTTCTTGCTGGTATTGCCTTAAGGCACCCAAAAGATGTTATTTGGAAGCTGTGACCCTTACCTTAGTCCAGATCTCTGCATGCCACAGCTATCCCTCATGGAAGGACAAAACCATTCTAGCCAATTACTTAACTCTAACGAGGTTTACATTCACACACTCAGTTATACTCAGTTATCATCCCCAAAGTACCTTCAATTAGAAAAGATCTCCAGCCTGGACCACATGCACTGTTTCAGAAATTTCATCCATCCACAACGTAGGGTTTGGTATTAGACTCCAATCACCCATCAAGACTTCCCCTTCTCTTGTGGCGAGTCCCTTTGGGGTCTTTGATGTCCTTCTCTCCAACAAACCTCTATTAGTGTTGTAGGAGTTATTAAGAAATTATTTTAGCTAATAGGGAGGAAAACGGGTCCTTGGAAGTTTTCGTTTTTTAAAGCATCTCCAGAAAAGTTTTCAGTAAAGCCCCGGCTCTTAAACCAGGCCGGCAACCTTTTATATGCAAATGCAGACCATTAGAAACTGGGTCCACCCAACATGGGATTCCTGCAGCCTTCTAGCCCTTGCCCGACACGTTCCTGGCAACATGGCCGCCCCCACATATCCCCACGTGTGTAGAAGATCCTGGGGCCCTGTATTTGCATATTAAAAGGCTAGGGTGGGAGGGCCAGCTTTCTCCACGGGCTACGTAAATGACATGCCTAGTCAAACCAATCCCCTGAGCCCTATGCAAATCAGACACCATCTCCTCCAGCCTCTGCATATATACCTGGCTGGTGTCCACCGCACTTGGGGTTCTCTGTCTCTCGCTGTATGGGGGAGCTTCTTCTTGTTGTCTTCTCCCTTCCTTCTTGCCTATTAAACCCTCTGCTCCTCAAAACTGCCCCACGTGTGTCCGTGTCATTTTTTCTAATTCAACGTGAGATGAGAGCCCTGGTGTTCCTCCACTCATCACAGCCGTATCATTTGGACCATTTCAAATCATAAAAGAAGTGCGATAGAGATCAGAGTCTCTTCTTTTGCCAGGAGATTCTTTGGTCCCAGTGGGTATTTACCCATCTCCTCATCAAAAGCAACTCCGTGTTATACTGAATATTGGAGGAGACAACTTTTGCCAGGATCTAAAATGATAACTGTAATTATTTGATAGGGAAATTTCAAGTGTTACTCTCTCTTTCTCTGAACGTTTTGTGTAGATTTTTGGATTTTTTTACTCTAGAAATCTATATTTATAACTAGAAAACAATAAATCAAATGAGAAAAATGTGAGGGCTTTTTAAAAAGATCCCCTCAGTGGTGTCTCAATATTTAGACATGCAACCTTATTTAACTTTGCAAACGTAAGGTTCTTTATCAAGTTCCTTGTAATTCATCACATGTTAAGCTGATGTTGGAGTCCCCACCTACCTAACTAGAAAGAAGTCCAAGTTGTTTTGTTTTGTTTTTACTAAATATTTCTGAGAATCTGTAGGGATGCTCATCAGCATGATTGAATCCATTTTGATTGTCCCTGCATTTTATACACAGAACAAATCTCATCTGATGCTTTAGGCCCTGGACAGAATGCATCCACCTATGTAGACTCCTGGTTCCCTTCCTCTGTATTCTCTCTGTGAAGAATTGTCCTAACTACAATGACCTGTTTTAAAATTTAATTTTTATTATTATTTAGGTGTGGTGAAGCCAACAGATCAGGAGACAACAATTGAAAAGGTTGTTACTCATAGTTCCCAAAACGAAAGAGCATGCCACACCACGCAGGAAGCACCAGGGTCACCCAGAGGAGGATAGAGTAAGGATGGGGTGGGAGGGATGCCGCAGTCCTTATTCTTTTTATTCCTTTTTTTAATTTTTTTTTTATTGAGACGGAGTCTTGCTCTGTCGCCCAGGCTGGAGTGCAGTGGCGTAATCTTGGCTCACTGCAACCTCTGCCACCCAGGTTCAAGCAATTCTCCTGTCTCAGCCTCCCGAGTAGCTGGGACCACAGGAGCCTGCCACCACGCCTGGCTAATTTTTTTGTATTTTTAGTAGAGACGGGGTTTCACTGTGTTGGCCAGACTGGTCTCGAACTCCTGACCTTGTGATCTGCCCACCTCGGCCTCCCAAAATGCTAGGATTACAGGCGTGAGCCACCGTGCCAGCCAGGAGTCCTTATTCTTTATTGTGATTCCCACAGGAAGGAATGAGCAAGACAGGATAATCAAGTTTGGGATTGGCTAGTTTGAATAATTGAGGCTCTGGCATGAAGGGGCTGTCCTGAGTTGGCTGGTACCTGGCCCTGGGGTATTCAGGGCAGGGGAATATTGGCTTGGATGTAAGAGCCAGATAGAAGTGGTGGAGGGTGGGGGTAGGGAGTATGGACTGGTCAGTTTGCATACAAAAGGCACACTCCCGGGCTGGTTGTTTGCTGAAATAGGAATTAGCTAACCCTGGAAGGGGCAGTCCCTCTGACCAGTGATGAGGCCCCAGATGCCAGAGAATCAAGCATAGAGAACGAAAGACAGTATAGTTAGTACACAAGCCTTGATTAAGGACCACCGTCACGCATTAGACAAGTTTCTACATTCCTGAACCTCAATAGTGGAATAGTGGGGACACTCCAATTCTGCCCACCAAAAACAGCTCTCAAGTCAAAGTGCCCTGTTACACATTTTTTTTTAAAGAAATCTGCTGTATTTTTCTTAACTAGGAACTAGACTTACACTATTATGGCATTTTTCAACATATTTTTGTAATTTCTTGCCCCTTTTTTGGTTTCTTCCACTAGAATATCCGTGAAGCAGGAACAATGATTGTCTTATTCACCCTTGCATCTCTAAATGCACATAGGGCTAATTAATGCATAAATATTTGTTAAATAATTGAACTAATGCATTAATCCTGCAAATAGGACATCTGGGGAAAATATCATGTGAGTATAGGCATATAATTCTCTCCCTACTGTTTAAGATTCTTGGAATTTTACCAACCAAATTTAAAATGGGGGAGAACTGTTTCCTAAAATTAGTGCTGACTTCCTTTCCTGGGCCAGGACTAATTTTTCTTAACAGCTTTATTGATTGATAATTTACAGAATATAAAGTTCACCCATTTAAAGAATACGAATTCAATGGTGCAACAATCACCATAACCTAATTTTAGAACATTTTAATCACTGCAAAAAGAAACTTTGTACCCATTAGTAGCCACTGCCCCTCCCCACAACTTGTCCCTGCCTCCTTCTCCTGCCCAACCTCTGGCAACCACTGACCCACTCACTGTCTCTATGGATTTGCTTATCCTGGACATTTTATATAAATGGAATTATACACTATATAATATTTTATGACGGGCTTCTTTCACTAAGCATATTATTTTCAAGATTCATTTATGTTGTAGCATGTATCAGAACATCATTCCTTTATGGTTGAATAATATTCCATTGTATGAATATACCACATATTATTTATCCATTAATCTGTTGATGGACATTGCAGTCATTTCCACCTTTTGGCTATTGTGAATAATACTGTATGAACATAACACCTGTTTTTAGTTCTTTTAGGTATTTACATAGGTGTGAAATTGCTGGGTTGTATGGCAATTTTGTGTTTAGCTTTTTGAGAAACTGCCAAACTGTTTTCCATAGGGACTACATCATCTTACATTCTCGCCAGTAATAGATAAACATCCCAATTCATATATTGCCTTTTCTTTATCTATTCTTCCCTCAACATTTCCCTCAACGTTTATGGGGAATATACGATGTGTGTGTGTGTGTGTGTGTATACACATACATGTATAAATATAATAATCTCTCCTTCACTTCTTCTCCTGTCCTAGATTTCTCTTACTAACTTTCCACTTATGCACCTTCCTTCCCCTCTACTTTTCCTAAAATGTAGTCATAGAAAATGTCTAAATGAAATGAGAGGGGAGACAGATGAATAAGGAAGCAGGAAAATGCTGGCACAGGGACCAGCTTCCTCTCCTGCCCACTGTGGTACCTTTCGTAGTTTGGGTTCTTCCAAAAGCAAAGCTTGAGAGAGTGGTGCAGGTTGTTTATTTGGGAAGGAATCCCAGTGAGGCAGGGAACCTGAGGACTTCCTAGAACTAAATCAAATGGAAACACTTCAGCTATACAGGAAATATCCTCTCCATTTACACAGGGCATACACCGAGTAAATGACTTTGTAACTTTACTTCATCCTCTTCATTTACATAGGGCACACACCAAATAACCATGGAAACCTCTGGAAGGTATTTAAACCCCAGAAAATTCTGTAACTGGGCTCTTGAGCCCCTATGCCCAGGCCTGCTCCCACTCTGTGGAGTGTACTTTCATTTTCAATAAATCTCTGCTTTTGCAGGGTGGGGGGCTGGGGGAGGGATAGCATTAGGAGAAATACCTAATGTAGTTGACGGGTTGATGGGTACAGCAAACCACCATGGCACGTGTATACCTATGTAACAAACCTGCATGTTCTGCACGTGTACCCCAGAACTTAAAGTATATTAAAAAAAAATCTCTGCTTTTGTTGCTTATTTCCTTGTTTTGTTTGTGTGTTTTGTCCAATTCTTTGTTCAAGATGCCAAGAATCTGGACACCCTCCACTGGTGACACCAGGATGTAGGAGTGAAGGAGAAGAAAAAGTGAGATGGGTAATGAGAACTAGCTAGTGCGAGGGTGCTTTATTCTACTTACAGGGACTCAATTCCACCAAGACTACTGAAAGCCCACAAAAGACTCTTCAGAATTGTCTGTTGGACAGGCTGGAGTATTTATCCATTGTCTCTTTTTCCCCAAGGCTTGAGAGTGGCCCCCAGGAACACTGAATTGTGGGCTGTGCTTTAGTATGGGCTTTTGTGTTCCTGGAACTGGAGAAAGTCCTGACTACTGACTTTAGTCAGTACTGTCTCCCACAGCTGCAGCTGTAATAGAAAAGCATAACCTGGACAACAGAGGCATCCACTAAATGCCACCTCTCACATACTATGGTATTCTTTTAAAATTATTGTTCCTGAAATATGATTTATATGCAGTAAAAGGCACAGATCATAAGAGGACATTGGCAAGTTTTGACAAATGAAAACACCACCTCATTTGACATCCGAAACAGTTCCATTATCTCAGAAAGTTTCTTGTTCTCCTTGTAGCCAATCTCCGCTGAAACTCCACCGTCATCCCCACCCTAGTCAACCACTGTTCTAATTGCTATCACCACAGATTAAGTCAGACTGTTTTAGAACTTCATATAAATGGAATCACACAGTATGTACTCTTGATTTTGGCTTCTTTTGACAAAACATCCTTGAGATTCACCCATAAAGTTGCATGATCAGTAACTTGTTCCTTTTGATTCTGGCTTCCTAGTTCAGCTAAATTTGGGTTCCTGTGCCATGACCAAGAAAAATTAGGCACGCAGACACATTGAAGGGTGACAAGAGTGGAACTTATTGGGCAAAAAGGAAAAAAGGAAAACAAACTCTCAGCAAAGCAAGAAGGAGTCCTGCCAATGGGCTCCCACCTCATAGATTGAATACCAGTTCATCACACAAGAGCTGAAGAGGCCAGGCTCCTCTCACTGCATAAGGTGCGAATTACTGCTCACTCTACCCCATTCCCCCAGTGCGCATGTGGGCATTATTCAGAAAGAATCAGTTGGGAAAGGGTGGGCAAACAAGGGCATTTTTCCCTCTGGATCATGGGTTTCATCCAGAACCAGCGGTCCAGTCTTTCAGCTTCCAGGCTATTTTAGGCTTGAAGGTGGGTTTCGACGGGGACCCGTTACTGTTTCCTGTCTATCACTTTTGATTGGTGAGAGATTTTCCATTGTATGAATGCACCAAAATTTGTTTATCCATTCTCCTATTGATGGAAATTTGAGTCATTGCCAATTTTTGGCTACTATGAGAAAAGCTTATGAACATTCTTATATAAGTCTTTTTGTGAATATTATTATAATTTTCTTATTTTTTAAAGTTTCTTTGCATATGTAGTGTTGTCTCATTATATAGTCTCTTTCTTTGCTTCAGAAGTCTTCGTTGAAGGTAGAGAGAGGAGCCAGGGAGAAAATCAGGTGCTTATCCATTTCTCCAAAGGCCAGCCATGTCCCACGGCCAAGCACTACATTTTGTTATAGGGATTTTTTTTTTTTTTTTTTTTGAGATGATGTCTTGCCCTGTCACCCAGGCTGGAGTGCAGTGGTATGATCACAGCTCACTGCAGCCTCAACCTCCTGGACTCAAGCAATCCTCCCACCTCAGCCTCCTGAGTAGCTAGGACTACAGGCTCACACCACCACACCCAGTTATTTTTTTTATAATTTGTAGAGACTAAATAAACTAAAGTCTCACTATGTTGCCCAGGCTGGTCTTGAACTCCTGTGCTCAAGCGATTCTCCTGCCTTGGCCTCCCAAAGTGTTGGGATTACAGGCATGAGCCACCTCACCTGGCCAGGAATGTATTTAATACATGTGTTAAATGTTATTTGATAAGGAATAATCAGAATACTTTTTCTAAAAACCTGCCCTTTATTATCAAAAACTATGAGCCACAGACATCCCTAACTCCTACAATATCTTCAACATACAGTCAGATACAGAGTACTATACAGTTTCTACTTTCTTCATTTCCATAAAACTTGAGTTTCTGAAGCATTATTTTGTAGAAACAAGAAAGATTTTTAAGCCTGTTTAATGTTGGTGAATATGTCTTCCTCCCTCAAAATCACTATCATGAAAGAAAGTAATGATATCAAACACTATATATACACATATCTATGTATATAATACATAGATATATATAATACATATGTATGAATACAGAGAAAAATATCATAAATTTAACAGAAAAAGTCTTAAACAGCCTGGAGTTGAGAATACAGCATCAAATTATGGCCTCATTACTCTCCCCCACAAAAAATGGTTAAAATACACCCAAATAAGATTATCATAATAAGAAAAATACAAACAGCAGAGATTTTTTTTTAAATATAAAGATCAGAATTTTTTTATTCATCAGATGAAATCAGAGAATCTGAGATGCAGATCATTAAGATTCTAATGGCTTCCCAGCAAAGATTTTGCTCTTGGTTGTTCTCCTAACCCCAGACTTGCCTTCTAGGTGGTCAAGGGACCTCAAAATGAGTCTTCTCCAGGCCTCGGATCTTCTTATCACTGGCCCTAAGGTTCTTTTCTTACCCTTTTAGCCTCTGCTGCTGCAGTCTCCTAGCCTTGCCCCCTCCATTGAAAGTTATGGTTCTTGTGCCCTGAGCACTGACTTCTCTTTGACTTCCGAGTTTATGACTTATTAGCCCCCTAGGAAACAATTAAAGGCTCTCCTTCTTCCTGCAAGAAACCAGCAAATTTCAGCAGTAGCCTTCCAGAGGCATCTCTGCTGCCTTAGTGTTCTACTCTAAAATGATACCTTAAACGGTGGGGGTTCTAGGCCCTCCAGAAAGGGGGTATTTATGACAGAGCTATTTAAGGGCCAGTCGGAGCTTCTAGTGACAGCATGCAGACGACCACCTGCTTGGCTTATAGCTTGTCCTGCCTCTGCTATTTACCCTGAAGGATGGAGATTCCAAAGCAGAAAATCACGAGTAGCAATTTTTTAGCTGCTGCTGGCACACAGCTGAGAATTGGCTTGGTTCTCACTATGGAGCCAGGACGTGTCATGCTTGGAAAAGCTATCGCAGCAGCGGGGTGATCTCATTAAAATCATAAAATAAACTAAAGCAATCAACACTGCATCCTTGGAAAGCTGGAATAAGCTAGGAGCTCAGAAATTGCTGGGAGGCAAAGAGTTCCTTCTTCACATGGAGGAAAAAAGATTTTGGCTCTTAGTCTCATGCTTGGGTGTCTGAATGCATGTGTACTTGCCTAATCACATACGTTACTTCCTTGGCACTGATGTGCACAAACTAATCAGCCTTGATACATTAAAACTCAGCATCGCCCAGCAAGTTTTATCTTTGGTATATACCCAGCAGAAATACTTATGTACTTTCATAAAGAGACATGTGCAAGAATTTTCATAGCAATGCTATTCATAATAGCCCCAAATTGGAAACCACACAAACAATCATCAATGGTAGAATGAATAAATAATACAGCAATGAGAATTAATGACCTTCGACTTCATACACAATATGGTTGGATCTGCCGAGCATAATATTGAGTGAAAGAAGCCAGATGCAAGAGAGTACATATTGTTTGATGCCATTTACATAAGGCATAAAAACAGAAGTTTAATATGCTATTAGGAGTCAAGATAGTGGCTACTGATTGAGGCATGTGGTGACTATACAGGAGGTAGAGACTTCTGAATTGTTAAACGTGGTCTGTTTTTTAATCTGGATGCTGATTTCACAGATGTAATCAGTTACTGAAACCTCACTCAATTATACATTTATGACATGTGCACATTTTAGTATGTATAATTCAATAAAAGTAATTTTTTAAAACCCTCAGCATCAGACTTCAATAGATGCCTAATGCTTGTAAATTGTAAATTGCAGTGAAAGAAATCTAGAATAGAGTAAATCTAGGTGAATCGTTAAGTGGTGTAAAGATGTGTTCTCTGGCTAATATCCATTGAAGAAAGAACTTGGAAAAATAGAGGAAAGAGAGTGAGAAAGTATGTGAAGTTTCAGTGTGTCCTTTCTTAGAGGAACCAGGATACAAAAATGCAAAAAAAGGTCTCACTCCAATAGACATAACTAGCAAAAAGATCATATGGCAACACAAGAGATAACCAACTCATGGCATTTCTTCCCTCCACTAAAAGCCATAAACAATTTTATGTTTCATTCTAAGAACCACTGAGAATTTTAAAATGACTTTTCTCTCTCTTGTTTCTCATGCTGATTACTCCGGCTACAAATCCTCAGACTGAAACAAGACGATGTGTTCGAAGGCTGTGGGTAGGATCACTGAACCTAAGAGGAACCACCCAGAGCATCAACAAAAGTTGATGAGGATGGTGGCTGGTGATGGTGAAGAAATCTGCTGCTGCCTCCGAGGGCAATGGGCCAAGACATAAAGGAAGGCAAGTAGAGATCAGCAAAGGTGGAAGGGTAGAACAGCAAGATGGAAGATATTTGGGGAAAGATGATGCAAAAGCCAGGAATGTATCATATTCTCCTGTTTGTTAGGTAGGCAATAGAGCCAACACCAAGACACCCAACATTCTGGTCTACACACACACAGGAACAAATCCTCAAGCACTAGTGATAAAGGAGACAGGAACAAGCATTCAGAGGGCCATACATGTCTGTCTAGGACAGTTGCACATCATTGCATACATGCACAACAGAAGATTATCTGGAAACGTGCACTAATTTTTCCCGAAAAGAATAAAGAACTCTTTGAGGATACTTTGGGTACCCTATAGCCTACAGATCTTGACACTCCTATGGTCCCTTTCCCCTAAACGATTGTTTCTCACACTTTAAGGCATTACAAATCCCTTGGGGATCTTGTTAAAGTGCAGATTGCTATGGTTTGAATGTTTGTCCCCTAAAAAAAATCATGTTGAAATTTTACCTGGCCAACATGGTGAAACTCCGTCTCAATAAAAAATTACAAAAATTAGCCGGGCATGGTGGCGTGCGCCTGTAATCCCAGCTACTTGGGAGGCTGAGGCAGGAGAATTGCTTGAACCCGGGAGGCGGAGGTTGCAGTGAGCCGAGATCATGCCACTGCACTCCAGCCTGGGTGACAGAGCAAGACTCCGCCTCAAAAAAAAAAAAAGAAAGAAAGAAAGAAAGAAATTTTAAGGCCATTGTAACAGTATTAAGATCTGGAACCTTTAAGAGGTTCCATGAGGCCATGAGGACTCTGCCCTTGTAGGTGGGATTAATACTATTATAAAAGGGCAAGTTCAGCCCCCTTCTCTCTCTCTCGCCCTTCCTTCTTCTGCCATGTGATAATGTAGAAAGAAAGCCCTCGTCAGATGTCACACCTTGATATTGGACTTCCTACCCTCCAGAACTGTAAGCCAATGCATTTCCGTTCTTTATAAATTACTCAGTCTGTGGCATTCTCTCATAGCAGCACAAAACAGACTAAGAAATTGGTACCAGAGTAGTGGAATGTTGCTATAACAAATACCTGAAAATGTGGAAGTAGCTTTGGAACTGGGTAATGAGTAGAGGCAGGAATCGTTTTGAAGTGAATGCCGAAAAAAGCTCACAATGCTATGAATGGAACATTAAGGATGATTCTGATAGGGCTCAGGAGATAAGAATAGCTGTAAGGAAAGTCTCAATTTTCTTAGAGATTAGTGGTTAGAAATATGGACAGTAGAGGCCATTCTGATGATGTCTTCAATGAAAATGAGGATCAAGGTATTGAAAACTAGAGAAAAGACTATTCTCATTATAAGGTTACAAAGAATTTGGTGGCATTGTGTCCATGTCCCAGGACTTTATGGAAGGCAAAACTTAAGAACAATAAGCTAAGATATCTGGCAGAGTAAATTTCTATGCAGAAAAGCATTCAGGGTGCTGTATGGCTTAACTTCATGTAGTAAAATGTGAAAAGAGAGAAAGAATTTAAACATGAAATTTATAATTAAAAGGGAAGCAGAATGTTAAGGTTTTTTTGGTATTTTTTTTTTTTTTTTTTTTAGACAGTCTCACTCTGTCGCCAGGTTGGAGTGCAGTGGTGCTATCTCGGCTCACTGCAACCTTCACCTCCTGGGTTCAAGCAATTCTCCTGCCTCAGCCTCCTGAGTAGCTGGGACTACAGGCGTGCGCTATCATGCCCAGCTAATTTTTGTACTTTTAGTAGAGACGGGGTTTCACCATGTTGGCCAGACTGGTCTTGATCTTCTGACCTTGTGATCCACCTGCCTCAGCCTCCCAAAGTGCTGGGATTACAGGCGTGAGCCACCTCGCCTGGCTAAAGATTTTTTTAAATCCCCAACCTAATCACATAAAGAATAAAAAGGCATATTCACACATAAAGAATAAAAAAGCATGTTTGGAAAAGAAAACCAGTAAAACCAGGGGTGTGACCAATCAACAGTTTGATGAGATTAGTATGGATAGAAGGAAGCTCGATGCACTGCAAAAGGATGCAAGCAGTAAACCTTGGTGGTATCCAAGTGGTGCTAGTTCTGCAGGCTTGCAGAATGCAAGGGCTGTGGAGGCACAGTTTCCTCTACCTATATATCAAAGGTTGTCACAGACAGCCTTGGAACCCAAGCAGAGATTTGCCAGAGGGGCAGAGCCACCACAGAAAGTCTCCACTAGGGCAATACCTAATGGAGCTGTGGGAGCAAGGCCACCCTAGAGATCCCATAACTATAGAACCACCAGCATGCAGTGCCAGTGTAGGAAGGCTGCAGGCAGCCAACTTCAACCCATGACAGAAGCTGCATGGGCTGCAACCAGCAAAGCCATGGGAGTGCCCCCACCCCAGGGTTTTGGAGATTTTGGAGGCCCAACCCCTGCCTAGTATATGCAGATGGTGGGACATGAAGTCAAGAAGATTATTCCCCAGCTTTAAGATTTAGTGTTGTTTTCCCTGTTGTGTTTTGGACTTATTTGGGACTTGTTTCCACTTCCTTCTTTCCTGTTGCCCCTTTTTGGAATGACATTGTCTATCCTATGCCTGTAATGTGTTTTGATTTCACAGATTCACAGCTGGAAGGAAATTTGTCTCAGGATGAATTATCTTCTGAGTCTCACCCACATCAGATTTAGATGAGACTCTGGACTTTAGACTTTTGAGTTTAGACTTTAGATGTTTGAGTTGGTGCTGTAATGAGTTAAGACTTTTGGAGCTATTGGGATGGAATAAATATATTTTGGATGTGAGAAGGACATGAGTTTGTGGGGGGTCAGGGGCAGAATGCTATGGTTTGGTTGCTCATCCCCTCCAAAACTCATGTTGAAATTTTGTTGCCATTGTAACAGTATTAAGAGATGGGACCTTTATAAGGTGATTAAGCCATGAGGACTCTGCCCTCATAGGTGGAATTAATACTATTATAAAAGAGCAAGTTTGGCTCCCTTCTCTCTCTCTTGTCCTCTCATCTTCTGCCATGCGATGATGCAGCAAGAAGGCCCTTGCAAGATGCCAGCACCTTGATATTGAACTTCTCAGCCTCCAGAACTGTGAAGCAATAAATTTCTGTTCATTATAAACAGACTATTATTCTCTTATAGCAGCACAAAATGAACTAAGACATAGATTCTGACTCATGGATGTAGGGCAAGGCCTGGGATTGTGCATCTCTAAGAAACTTCCAAGTAATGCTAATGCTGCTGGTCTTTGGACCACACTGTGAGTGCCAAGGCTCTTAAACAGGGATTTGTTAGTGATCACAGGAGGCTGATAGAACTTTATTATTGTTATTTTCACATTTTATTTGAATATACATTAATAGTCTCTGGAAAGATACAACGACACTACCAGCAGTGCTGGTGGGGTGGCTGATGGAAGACAGAGGTGGGAAAAAGATGATTTCCTATATTCTATTCATACTTCTTGATTCATGAGCCATGTGAAACCATTCCAGAAATTAAAAAGTAAATTTAAAACAGAGATTTTAAAGACCCCAAGAATTCATTTATTATATCTGCTTTGTTCCTAGGGAATAAAACAGGCACTGGTATAATCTGCCTCAATATTTTAATTCATTCCTTCACTTGGTAAGCAGAGCCAGTCTCATTGTGCGGAGACCTAATTAGTATCCAGGAAACACTAGGCTTGATCACATGGGTCCCTCATCTTATCCTGCAGGTGTTGATAGTGAGCACTGTCACTGAGATCTGTGGTGGTTACAGTGACTAACAACCAATGGAAGTCTGCATATTTCAGTGCAAGCATGTATCCAAGATATAATTTGTCAACAAGATAAAGAAGCCTATTAGAGTTGCAGCTTCTTCCAAGTAATGACTTGTCCAGCATTAAACACAATCAAGGCAAAGCTATTAGGATCAGGAAGAGGGTTAAAACATACATGGCACTGAAGTCTGATTAGAAAATGTTAATTTCAGAGAAGGGAGGAATCTATTCTTTAATTGCACAGCCAATTTTCAAATACACTTTCAGACATTGATTTCTTGATCTGGTGATTTATTTAGAAGTAGAAAACTTGATTTAAAAGAGTGTTTATATTTGTTGGATATTTACTGGCAAACTTTTAATGAAGTGTGGAATACAAAGAAAAGTGCACACATCATAAATGTGTAGTCAATGAAATTTCACAAAGTGAACACATCCAAGTAAAAGAATCCAGAAATAGGAAATTTTCAACACCCTTGAAGTATCCCTTATGATCCCTTCCAGTCACTAACCCCCACCCCAAAGTAACCTCTACTTTGACTGCCAACAACATAGATTAGTTTTTTCTGACTTTGAGCATTACAGAATGGAACTAGACACTATTGTATCTGTATGTCTTTAATTAGCACCCTTGTGCTCCCCTTTTTCAATCAGTAAATTGTACATCTTTATCTCTATGCTCAGAAAAGAGTGACCATGAGACCTTGGCTGATTAAGTAATTGATCAAAGTACAACCCTAAACCATTGTGATTTTTTTTCCAAAGAGGTGCATGAAAACATTGCCCCCCAAAATTAAAATACCTCTCTATAAAAGGACACATCCCCGGACAGCATCTTTATCACCATTCTCTTTCCAAGTCATCGATTTTAAGTTACCAAGTGACCCAGAGGTACTGCAGATTCCAGGTCTGCAATTCTCTTCTCAGTCAGGAAAAAGAGTGGGGAGGATAAATCTTCAGCCTGTCAGCAAACCCTAAAACAACAATATCCCTGTTAACCTTGTTAAGAAGAAATCCTATTCTCTTATACTCTGGGGAAGAGAAAAGACGCAGCCCTTGAAATTAGATTATCTTCTCTGCCAGTGTAAGGTGGGGCAAGAACAGAGGCGACTTCATTTTGGATTTATCCAGGGACTAAATGGGATGCCTGAGGGATATCTTTTGGGTGAGGACATTCTAGGCAGAGAAGATATATAAAGTGGCACAAAGAAGACTTCAGAAGAAAATGCTATAAAGGCAATTGATGACGTTATTGACAGAACTGAAACCTGGAAATCTAGTTATGTGGTATGGATGCGAGGAATCAGTGCTATTTATGACCATACAGAAGAGATTGGTTACCAAAAAGAGAGCAGCATCTTTACTTTCCCATTTTTTCCCTTAGAAAATCTCTTGGCTGAAGTCTACCTCATTCCATGTCAAACCCAGAAAGACTCAGGTGATAATAATAGCCATGGGAAAGGATTTGAAGAACCAGAGCACAGTTTACCATAGCAGGAGAGATGAAAGCTTCATTCTTGGTCCAGCATAAAATTGTTATGGCTCTAAAATGTAAGGATTTAATACTAAACATTTACCCAATGTAAAATCCTTTTGTAACATCCATATGTATGTTATGGAAGCTGACTTATCGATTAAGTAACATATACCATTTTATTTTAGGTCATCAGAAGCTACTAGTGGTGGCGTGGGGCCATAAAAGTAAGCCGTGGCAACTGCAAAGCTTTCAGTCAGCAAACATTCACAGGGAACTTATTTTGAAGTTGGCACCACCAATTGAGGTCTATTTTCTGGCCTTAAGAAACTCACAGTTGGGATGGGATATGAGTATCATCGGGGAGTTTGTTATAATAAAGAATCTGGCCGGGTACGGTGGCTCACTCCTGTAATCTCAGCATTTTGGGAGGCCAAGGCGGGAGGATCACTTGAGGCCAGGAGTTTGAGGGCAGCCTGGGCAACAGAGTGAGACCCTGTCTCTACAAAAAAATAAAAAATATTAGCCAGGCACAGTGGCATGCGCCTGTAGTCCCAGCGACTCAGGAGGATCACTTGAGTCCAGGAGTTT
>NW_026652282.1:27639167-27643908 GCF_009828535.3 Hylobates moloch | reverse complement strand
GTTAATTAGCTTGATTAAATCTTTCTATAATGTATACATAGGTCAAAACATCATAGTTACGACTTGTCAATCAGAAAGAAAGGGAGGGAAGGGAGGAGGGAAGGAAGGAAGGAAGGAAGGAAGCAAGCAAGGAAGGAAGGAAAGAAGGAAGGAAGGAAAGAAGGGGGAAGGGAAGGGAAGGGAAGGGGAAGGGGAAGGGGAAGGAAAGGAAGACTTGGAGGGGAGCATTCCAAGCATAGGGAATTGTCAGGGCAAAGACCAGGAAGTGAGAACAATCTTGGTATATTCCAGGAACAGCAAGAAAAGCTAGTGTGTCTGCAACAGAGTGAATGATGGAGAGAGTGGTAGGAGTTGAGGCCAACGAGAAAGGCAGTTCTAGCACAACTTTCAGGTCATTGAAATGAGGGAGGATTTTATTTGATAGGAAGTCATCAGTGGGTTTTGAACAAGGATTAGTTTGGAAGCATTCAGTTTAAAACAAACCTTCAGCCATGAGCTAAATTGTGACTTTTTTTTTCTTTAAGATGGAGTCACTCTGTCATCCAGGCTGGAGTGTAGTGGTGTGATCTGGGCTCACTGCAACTTCCACCTCCCAGGTTCAAGCAATCCTCCCACCTCAGCCTACCAAGTAGCTGGGATTACAGGCATGCAACACCATGCCTGACTAATTTTTGTATTTTTAGTAGAGACGGGGTTTCACCATGTTGGCCAGGCTGGTCTCAAACTCCTCATCTCAAGTGATCTGCCTGCCTCAGCCTCCCAAAGTGCTGGGATTGGCACTTCCAATGTGCTAGGATTGGCCTCCCAAAGTGCTGGCATGAACCACCGCGCCTGACAATTGTGACATTTTAAATAGTTGTTTTCTTTACTCCTTTGTTGCTTTACCCCATCCAAAAAAAAAAAAATCACAACCCATACATAATCCATACATATTAACTGAGAGTAATTAATGTATTAATGCAGTATAGAAACCAAACTGTTGTTAAGGTAACAGAAGTCACAGAGGAGAACAAGTTAAGTAAACCCACGGGTTGAAGTCCTCGCCTGCTGTTGCAAGGAAGTCAGTTGGGAGAGAGACATTTCTACCTCTTGATGGGTGGAGCAGCAAAGTTCCATTGCAGAGGGCACACATACAGAGATGGAAGGAATTTGCGGCCTTTTTTGCAATTAACTGCACTGTCTATGACAGAAGAAATGCTCTCTAGGGGCACTTTGTCCAGAGCCCTGCAGCCATCAACTTCCTTCCTCAGTCCGTGAGCAAGATGTAAGGCTTCTCTTTCTTGTTTCCCACATTCACTTGCTCTGCCTCTTAAGTTATTGGCTCCCACAGAGCTGCTGCAATATTCTAACAGGATACATTTCAATCAAAATAGCTAGTTTTCCATAGTATCCACTGATTTATATGTTGCATCCATGCCCTAGTTGTTTTTATTCTCAGGATCATTCATGCATACAACAAGTAGAATTTTGAAAAATGTATTTGTTTCTCTATTAAAAACATTTTAGAAGAAAGTTTTACTCAGAGCCTGATTGTGGGCAGTGACTTTCAGCCCAATAGCACATTACAAATTATGTTTAGCAAATCAGCATGCTATAAGACAGTAGCAGACTAAATTAGAAATACAATGCTTGGCCGGGTATGGGTAATGCAAACGTCAGAGGACCCTAGAGGCTGTGGAGCACAAAGAACTCTCAACTGATGGGGAAGTTCCAGGAGCTGTCCTTGTCCCTGCCTAGTTCTGGGCCTTCGTATTGCATATCCTTTCACACATCATTGTGTGGATGTTTAAAGGTCAGGATTGCATTTATACTTGAGCTGTCTAAAATAAGAAAGCCATAACCAGGAAATTTAAGAATATATTTTGTTGTGCGTGCCCTATTTTCTCTCTGGTCAAGTTCTCAAGCATTCGGAAAACATACAACCTATTATAACTAACATGCATTCTAGGGTATAGGAGTGAGGTAATGCCAATGAAGCTGCAATTGTTTTTTTAATGCTCCAAGTTTCTAAGAATAATTTGGTTCTCCTTGGTATTGGTGACTTTCAATATATTTAAATTTGAAAAGACCTAACCTTGGTCTTCCTTCCTACTGCATGGTTCTAGAATGTTATGAAATAAGCTCAGTCAAATACAGCCCATCTATTCCAGAGTCATAAAGAGGACAGAGAAAATCCACCAGGGATCTGTTTCAAATGCTAATCTCCTCTCATGAGTAGCTCTCCAGGTGATATGTGAACTCACCCTTCTGTCAAAAGCATTCATAAAATGTATTAACTGCCATTACAGGTCATCTGTAGGTACCTCATATGTATGTGTTTGGAGGTAAACATGTCTGCATATCAGCATAGGATAATTTTTTTTTCTTCAGATATGAAGTTGCATGAAGTCCCAGCCTGTTTCTAAACATATTTCATCATGTCTTCTTTCTGGGTATAAATATGTCATTAATCATATAATATAGGGGTTGCTAAACTTTTTCCATAAAAGGCCAGATAATAAACATTTTAGGCTTTGCAGACCACATGGCCTCTCACAACTACTCAACTCTGCCATTGTAGCAGGGGAAGCCAGCCACAGACAATCTGGTTTTCATGGGCGTGGCTATGTTCCAATAAAACCTTATTTATGGACACTGAATTTGGAATTTTATGTAATTTTCACATGCCACTAAATACCATTCTTTTTAACAACATTTTGCAACCATCTACGAATGTCAAAACCATTCTTAGCCCTTGAGTGGTGGTACAAAAACAGGTGGTGGGGTCGGATTTTTCCCATGAGCCAGTTTGCCGACTCCTGACATCGTGTGTTAATTGATGGAGCAGTTATCTGACAAAAGAAGCAGAGATTTCAGACTAGAGCTCTCTGGCTCCATTTTGGCATCTCTATTTCCTGCATAAATATATTTCTCTGTGAAACCTAATCTCTGAAAATTTTTAAGCAACTCTGCTTTTATATATAACCACAGGGAAGAGCTGCTGCTTTGAGCCTCTGCATTTTTTTTAAGTGAAGATGAATGCCGTTTGTTAGCAAATTAGTTTTCCTTTTCTTTATTTGCACATAATTGTGTGAGTTTAGGTTTTTCCCTTCCCTTATTATTCTTTACAAAGCTTCAGATTTCTTCATCTGAGTGATGAGACAATGATCTGTGAATGGCAACATGAGTAATAAATCACTAAGTTGTGGAACAAAGCGCGTTTTGATAATGGTAGCTCATCCCTCTGTCCAAGAATCAGCAAATTCCATCCTTCAGGACTTCCGCTATGCATTGTAGTTCTAGCCCTATATTGTCTTTGATTATGGTATATCATAAAGACCTGTGTTCAATCTGATCTTTTTTGATTTTCCAATTTAGATCTCAAGAAGTGAATAAAATCAATGTCAGCATTTTAGCAGTGGTAGTACCTCAGACTTTGTTCAGCATTTTTTTAATAACTTTGGTTGTTCCATATTCTGTTGATACATAGAGAGAATATTTCACAGTGTTTGCATTTATCTCATTGGCTTGACTGTTTCTGTCTGATACAGAGGAGTCAGGATGCCTCCATGTCCAGATAAAATTGCTCCACTGTTCATCTCATTCTGGATGGTTTAAGCAATTCTAATGAATCTTTTACTGTTATTTCACCATCCAATGCTTTATGACATTTTGGTAAAAATGTTATGCTCGATTTATTTCGTAGAGGCTTTAACTTTTTAAGTAGTTATTTGAATAGTAAACCTATTTTGATTTTCTTTCCCCATAGTCAAGGTGATGTGACATCAATCTATTCTGAGCGGTGAAAGGCTCCCCTGAGGTTCTTTTGAGGCACTTCCTCTAAGGTATTATTTATGTCCTCCTTCATCCCTGTATTATATCAATATTTACCACTTTAAAAATGCATGAATCTATATTTTTCAATCCAAGCCTTTTCCTTCTTCAAGTTGACTATGAATTCAACTCAATTCAGTGATTGTTGGAAACTTACTGGACACTCACTTTGGTGCCAGGTATTGTGAAAGGTCCAAAAAGCAGTGGGACATGGCTGATCTCAGAGTGTTTACACTTGTGCTGAGGAAGAAAAGTCCAAACACCGATAACTACTAACAGGACTAAACTATGTGGGCTGGATTTTAGATGGAGAGTTTTAGATAGTGGAGAAATGACTTACTGCAGGCCTCACGGCATCAACTTTAAGCCTTCTTTGGTGTTCATATTAAAGTACTGTACACTATTGTCCACTTTGGTCTGATCAAATGAGGCAGCCCCTTTTGGTTTTGGTTTCAAACTTCGAGCCATGAAATTACAAAAACACCTATTCCCTACACCTACCAAATTTACTCAGTATTCTTGCAGGGGGAAAAGGGCTTTAAAAAGAGGATGCTATTTGAGACGTGACCAATTTTCTGTTTTGACTTTATCGCTTAAGGCAGTCAAAAATTTGCTCAGTAAAATCAAAACCACAATGAGATATCATCTCACAACAGATGCTGGTGAGGTTGCAGAGAGAAGGGAACACGTCTACACTGTTGCTAGCAATGTAAATTAGTTCAACCATTGTGGAAAGCAGTATGGCGATTCAAAGAGCTAAAAGCAGAACTGGCCGGGCGCGGTGGCTCACGCCTGTAACCCCAGCCAGCACTTCAGGAGGCCGAGGCGGGTGGATCATGAGGTCAGGAGATCGAGACCATCCTGGCTAACACGGTGAAACCCCATGTCTACTAAAAATACAAAAAAAATTAGCCGGGTGTGGTGGCGG
>NW_026652282.1:27561030-27639094 GCF_009828535.3 Hylobates moloch | reverse complement strand
AAAAAAAAAAAAAAAAAAAAAAAAAAAGCAGAACTACCATTTGATCAAGCAATCCCATTACTGGGTATATACCTAGAGGAATATACATCATTCTACCATAAAGACACATGCATGTGAATGTTCATTACAGCACTATTCACAATAGCAAAGACATGGAATCAACTTAAGAGCCCATCAATGACAGACTGGATAAAGAAAATGTGGTACATGCACACCATGGAATACTATGCAGCCACGAAAAAGAACAAGACCATATCTTTTGCGGGAACATGGCTGGAGCTGGAGGGTATTATCCTTAGCAAACTAACACAGAAACAGAAAACCAAATACTTCATGATCTTGCTTATAAGTGGGAGCTAAATTATGAGAACTCATGAACACAAAGAAGGGCACAACAGAGGCTACTTGAGGGTGGAGGGTGGGAGGAGAGAGATGAGCAGAAAAGATAACTATTGGATACTGGGCTTAATACCTGGGTGATGAAATAACCTGTACAACAAATCCCTGTGATATGAATTCACCTATGTAACAAACCTTCACATGTACACCGAAACCTAAAATAAAAGTTTTTTAAAAATTCGCTCAGTTATTACTAAGACAAGTCAATCCATCGAATGGAAGAACTAGCACAACTGATCTTTGAAAAGTAAATTGAAATGATTGTTCAGTGGAACTAACTGCTCAGTTCAGTCAGACTGGGAGAGCTATAACCTAGCTAGGTTCAGCCTAGGTACAGACAGCTGCAGGTTAAAGCTATGTCTAGAAACGCAGAGGTACAGTTATTAAGGCAACCATTGGGCCCACATTCAGGTGGAGAGGCTCAGATGGATGTTTACCCCAAGATGTAAATATCAACTGAAAATTTAAACCAGAGATCCCCAATACAGGCATCCTAAGGGCCTCAAGGGAAGAAGTGATTCAGCAGAGAGTCAAATCAAAGGTGAGGAAAGACCTTAATTAAAAGAATCAAAGGCATGTCTTCATCTAGGACTTTTTATTCTCCTCCTGCAAAATCCTAAACCAAATTCCCATTTGCAAGGGCTGATGATTTTGAACATTTGACTCCAGTACAGAGAAGATTAAAAGGATTGTAGTTGCCTGAAACAGAAACTGAAGAAAATATTCTTTCCTCTTGCTTTTTTAAGCCTATTGCCAGAAAGATATTTTTTAAAAGAAACACATGGATCATTACATTAGTATTTAATTTAGCAAACTATGAGGTTTAATTATTTAGATTAAACTTCAGTTAAAGATGAATCCTGATATCCCTGAGAATGGCCATGAGAACATAGTATAAATCAAGAGTTTCAAGATTTTACTTCTAACTCTACAAGCACTTAAATGGGCAATACGGAACTTGAAGTAGGTATGTATTTTATTTTTCTCACTTTCCTAGCTGGCACTGTTTCTCTTCTTTACAAAGGACTTCATATAAGAGCCTTCTGATAAAAGGTATTGCTCTGATAAGTGCAGGTGCTGTTGGAACTTAGCCCATCACCACCAGCTCAGCCATCAAGAGCTGTATCTACAGATCACAGTGAAATTGAAAAGAGCAGGAGTTGGCGCTGTGGAGGGGTCTAATGGACCGGCAGCTGTCAGTTCATTGTTTCAACACTTGCTGTTCCTCAGTAGTGATTTTTCCCCCAGAAACTGGCTCAAATCAACACATGACCTTCTGTATAATCTATATAGACTGTTGGTTTACTGCAGAGCACTTGAAATTGAAAACACAAAAGCTTTCTTTGAGTGTTAAAACAAAGCAGCTTCTGACTTGCTTTGAAAATGCACATTGTGGAGATTCTTATCTGGATTGGTCTTTGATTTCCGGCCAAGTTTAGAGGAGCATGGTCTAATAATAAAACAGTAAAGCAGTTTGAGTACTACATTCACATCGAGTTTTTCAGAGAATATAGAGATAAAATCCAAAAGAGAAATGCTCAAAACAATTTCCAAACCAATAAATTCCACTCCTCCACCTCTCCCACAATGAAAACGAAAGCATAAAAGAGCAACAGTCCTTGTGTTAGTAAGAATAGGTTATTTTCTTTCTTTTAAAAAGACATTTATTGGCTGTTTCTGATTATTAAGAAAGGACATATTGGTTATTTAAAAATCAGAGAATATCCATAATCTCTCCACTCTAAAATGAACATTATTTTCTGCAGACATCTATATTTTTTTAATGAAAGCCTTACCATGCTGTGTGTACAATTCTTTAGGAGTAAGTTATATTTGAAAAGGTAGTGGGCTGGGTGCGGTGGCTCACACCTGTAATTCCAGCACTTTGTGAGGCCAAGGTGGGTGGATCATGAGGTCAGGAGTTCGAGACCAGCCTGGCCAATATGGTGAAACCCCCGTCTCTACCAAAAACACAAAAATTAGCCGGGCGGGGTGGCACGTGCCTGTAGTCCCAGCTCCTCGAGAAGCTGAGGCAGAAGAATCGCTTGAACCCAGGAAGCGGAGGTTGCAGTGAGCAGAGATGGTGCGACTGCACTCCAGCCTGGGTGACAGAGCAAGGCTCTGTCTAAAAAAAAAAAAAAAAAAGAAAAGAAAAGAAAAGAAAACAAAAGAAAAGGTAGTGAAGGTCAGCTGAACCTTCAACAAACATAAACTGTGAAGGTTAGTTGATGACAACAGTTTTCACTTCTCTGATACACTTTCTTCCATGGCTTCTGCCAAATATAATACATCTTGCAGGATCAAAAGAGACAGTGACACTTTAACAAAGTAAGAGGAAAAAATAGTTGAGTTAGACGCACAGAGAATTGAGGTAGAATCAAATGCTTGTCTTAGCCTTTTGACAGTTCCTCTATGATAACGAGGAAAAAAAATTGCGAGCTTCTCATTTCATCCTAAAACAAATCTAACTCTCACTCATTTGGGCCCCCAAATGATCATAAATGCAAATAGAAAGTATGCACTAGAGGGAACCAGCTAAATCCAAATAAGATTTCTATGGCATGTGACTATATGTCTAGGTGTATGTGAGTGTGTATTTGTGCATCTGTGTGTGTGCATGCATACCTGTGCGCACGTAGTCAATTGCATAAGCACCTCCAAATAAAGCCATTTTAGCTTCCTGTTGGCAATACTAAGTAATCATGAACTAATTATGATAAAGACTACCATTTACTAAGTCACTAAGCTCTGTACTGTGGATCTGCTTGCATTATCGAATCAATTTTTTTTTCAGGATTACTCTGTTACAACTGCAATCTACACCTCTCCCCCTACCCCAGTACTCTTGATACCCCTTGGCATACATTACTATGCACTTTTTCTCTAACACTTATCACCTTTTAACATACTCTATAATTCACTTATTTCTTTTGCTGTTGTCTTTCTAATTATTATTAGCTGTTCTCTCTCTTGCCATTGTCTGTTTTGTTCACTAATGTAACTCAAGATCCTAGAACAGTTTTTTGGCACATCGTAGAGGTTCGATAAATATTTGCTCAATGAACAAATGTGTGAATGCATTATTTCATCTTTACAACAACTCTTTGTGATGGAAAACATTATCTTCATTTTTGAGAAAAGGAGATTGTAAGTTTTGCCCATGGTCACATAGCTGGTAAGTAATAAAATTTAGTTTTCAAATCAAATCTCTCTAGACTCCAAATCTTGTCCTTTAAAGAGTGGTCCCCAGCCCATCGCTGTTTTGTGAATTGTTTGTTACCAACTGGTTCAGATAAGTGAAATCGAGAGAAAGTGTTTGGAAACTTTTTTAACAATTTGATATTGCTGCAATATTCAAGAAGGAGTAAGTCAGTGTACCTGTCTCATTGAATAGGGCATGGACCGGTTTGGATGTTGTCAAACTTGCCTGGTGAGTTACATGTGGTGTAAGTTGCACACAAGTCATGCCCTGCAGAAGGACCACATTACAATATATCATGTTTTAGGGTTACTTTGTCAACTGTAACTCAAAGTGTATAAAAATCAAAGAAAATGTAGGCATTTATTTCTTTTAATAATTTTTGTTTTTATAATTGTTTTAATTTTTAGAGATTAACATTATCAACTAAATTAAAGAAACAAATTTTATAGAATATTTGTTTTAACCCTGAATGAATGACACTTGGCAAAATAAGCTTCACTGGACTTTTTTTGTCAAGTATGCCCATAGCAGCAGTAGTAAACTAAATGACTGTGACCAACGTGCGTCCTGAACAACGAAGGCCAAAAGAATTTATACTAGTTTTATTCAGAAGTATTTTTCTTCAAATAGTGAGATCAACTTTGTAGCCATAACTGATGGTAAAGTACTTAAAACGGGGTGTAGTGCTTGTGGAGATTTTCTAGCTAAAAGAACCAGTAAGATATATCAAAATGTAGGCAGCAATTACATACTAAAAGTTCACCAAACAAACAAAAATAATCCTTGAAAGAAAGAGTATTGACATAAAAGCCGACAGAAGTAGCTGTTCAATGTTCAATTTGTTTCATAGAAGCATTAGTGCCACGCAGGCTTCTTATAAAACGGCCCTTCACTTTGTTAAGACTAAAAATCCATACACAATTGCCAAGACATTAATGAAAGAAGCAAGAAAGAGGTTCACTTGAAAATGCTGGGTAAATTTGGTTGCAAAGAAGGTACCTCAAATATCACTTTCCAATGACAGGAATAGGCTAGTTTATGGATGACCAACTCAGAGAAAACATAAAGCTTGCGGCCAGGCGCGGTGGCTCATGCCTGTAATCCCGGCACTTTGAGAGGCTGACGCAGGTGGATCACGAGGTCAGGAGTTCCAGACCAGCCTGGCCAATATGGTGAAACCCCGTCTCTACCAAAAATACAAAATTTAATTGGGTGTGGTAGTACGTGCCTTTAGTCCCAGCTGCTGGGGAGGCTGAGGCAGGAGAATTGCTTGAACCCAGGAGGCGGAGGTTGCAGTGAGCTCAGATAGCACCACTGCACTCCAGCCTGGGTGACAGAGCGAGACTCCGTCTCAAACAAACAAACAAACAAAAAAACACATAAAGCTTGCAAAGCATTTTCCACTGCAACTCGATAGCATTAACAGAGAATTAATACAGTAATTTTTTAGTATGTGGACAATTCCAATATAATGGTAATATTAAGATAGAATTCCTTTTTTCAACCCTATTGCTGACAAACACAACTAGCATTTAACTGTATAAAACTATGAAGACAATTGTCTGCCAACAAATACGGTTTGATGTTTAAATTTCATGTGGAAGTAATGTTCTGATGGCTCAGCTGCAATTACAGGAAAACATTCTGAGTAGTTACTCAGATTAAGGTGTCCCCAGAACGTCAATCAATGCTCTTTCCTTCATCAAGAAAATCTAGCCACAAAAATCATATTAGCTGAACTAGCCAATGTGCACACTGACGTGGTAAAATCTGAGAATTACATAGAAGCGAATGCATTACCTTTCAGATTGTTCTCTATATTTTGTGATAATATAGAAACCGAATATAAACAACGATATTGCATGCTGGGTATGATGATTATCAAAAGGAAAGTTCTGTTGAGAATGTTTGAACTACAGAATACATTCTCAGTGTTTCTGCAAGATAAGAAACTAGTTTAACCTAACTTTTAAAGATATGAGTTAGACAGCCAGTTGGATTTTTTTGTCCTATATTTTCAGCGTATTTATGATCTAAGCTCTGTACTTAGCCCATGTAAGGAAGTAATACAACATATTTTTCAATGGCAGATAATATCTAAGAACAACAACAAAGTTAGAATCTTGAAAGAACAGAGTTTTATAGACTATTATGACATGTTCCACAATTTCACAATTATCATTGACGTAGGTAATTATCTTAATATCACATCAGCAAAAAGTTTACTCTGAATACCTTACAAATTTGGTAGAACATTTTGGATTTTATTTTCCTTCAAAAGAAAATTCATGCACAGGAAATTCATAGACCTTTTTAATCCATCTTTTTCATCAAAAGATAATGTAAGTTCAATTATAACTTTACAAGATTAACTGTTAGAACAGGCTACTGATGAAAGGTTGAATATGAGTTTTGAAAATACAGTATTGCTTAGTCCTTGTTGAATAAAAGTTAAAAACAAATATCCTGACCTTGCTGAAATTGCCTTAAAATCTCTTCTTTCATTTCTGTCAGCACACTTATGTAAGAGTGATCTCTCCACTGTGAGTGTTAGTAAAACAAAACATTGAAACATTTTAGATATGCATTATGCCTCATGAGTAGCGGTGTCTAGATTAGTTAACAAAAAAGAAGCAAAGTCATTTACCACATTAAAAACTTCAAATATTGGCCAGGAGTGGTGGTTCATGCCTGTAATCCCAGCACTTTGGGAGGCCGAGGTGGGAGGATTACATAAGCCCTGGAGTTTGAGACCAGCCTGGGCAATATAGTGAGACATCGTCTCGCAAAATATTTAAAAATTAGCAGGTCACAGTGGCACATGCCTGTAGTCCCAGCTACTCAGGAGGCTGAGGCAGGAGGATCCGTTAAGCATAAGAGATCAAGGCTGCAATGAGCTATGATTGCACCATTGTGCTCCAACCTAGGCAACAGAGAGAGACACTGTCTCTAAAAAAACAAAAAACAAAAAAAAACCTTCAAATATTGTTGTATACAATGTTTGTTCAAAAAGGTATATAGGAATTTAATACGGGGAATTGCTACTTGACTCAACTTTTATTTGTTTATGATTGTGAAATAGCAAAAAGTTATGAGTATAATAGTGATTATATTAACTACACATTTTCATAAAGAACATGTATGGCTTCAGTAATTCTTTATGTTACATTTGTTCTGCTTATATTTATTGAAATGTCATTTGACACCTGTTGAATCTAATAAAACAAGTTTGAATTTTATGTCTTTCTATCTTATTCTTTTAGTATTTTAGTTTCATTATATTTTTACAAAAATATCAGTTTGTAATGGACTGGAAGTTTTTTTGTTTGTTTATTTGAGATGCAGTTTCGCTCTTGTTGCCCAGGCTGGAGTGCAATGATGCAATCTCGGCTCACCGCAACCTCCACCTCCCAGGTCCGAGCGATTCTCCTGCCTCAGCCTCCTGAGTAGCTGGGATTACAGGCATGTGCCACCACCCCTGGCTAATTTTGTATTTTTTTTAGTAGAGACGGAGTTTCTCCATGTTGGTCAGGCTGGTCTTGAACTCCCAACCTCAGGTGATCCGCCTGCCTCGGCCTCCCAAAGTGCTGGGATTACAGGCCTGAGCTACTGTGCCTGGCCGGAAGTTTTTTAAAGTATCTAATTCTTTACCACAGCATACAAAGCACCGCATAAGCATTATGCTCTCCTTCTTCCACTTAGGAGTCATGTTGACCTGCCAAAGAATTTGCACCATCCCTATCCTTTAGCTTTTGGCTGGTCCAACTCATTCCCTGAATCCTAGTGGACTTGGATCAAAGGATTTAGCAAAAATTGTTCCATGGCCTCCATGTACCCAGGCTTGTTCATATGAACTCAATTTCCTGAGGCCTCTGAAACCTTTAAGTCCTATTCAATGACTGCAAACCAAAAGAAAGCATGACAGAGTCCTTCAGGCTACTGAAAAATGCTGATGAAAATAATATCTTTCCTTGCTTTCCTTTAAGAACCTAGAGGAATGCATTGGGCTAAGGCAGGAAGGCTTGAAATGAAATTGACAAGGAGAAAAAAGATAAGAGTAGAGTGGAGCATGATTATTCATAACAAAGAAACTTGTCACCAGGAAACAAGCGGCCAGAGACTTATTGGATCTTGGGAGAATGGTTTTGCTTCTGCTTCACATCTACCACTTTGAGGGAGCCCTTCAGCATGCCCTTGACTCCTGGGAGAAACCCTCAGAGATCTGGTAATGGATTCTCTATATCCCAAACAATATACACACAAAAAGCAAATTATCAGTAACTGCACACATGAAAGCTCTACATTCTATATTGTAGAACATCTCTTATGAACCAGGCATGGTATTGGAATCATCTTTTTAATTCTTATAATAACCCTCCAGGCTAAACATTCTTTGCCATCCTTTACAGATTAGATAAATGAGGCTCCCAAAATTTAAGGAAGTTTTTTCCCTCCAACCCACCTTCTTTTCTCTTATTACACCATCTTCCCACCCTGGCTTTCCCTACTCCTCCCAACTCCCACCATTTATATAAGCTTCTACTAATTTTTCCTGACCCAGCCGAGAAACACAGGTTCATCTTAGAATTACCTGAGGAGCTGTGCTGTTAACATGTTGGCATGTTAAATAATTTTATCTTTGAACTTGTGTTTTGTAAGTGAAGTTCAATGGGACAGTGTACATTCACATGAGCAGAAGAGATACACTGTATTTCCTATACACTATATCTCTGCCGCTTATTGTCACTTTTTTAGCCCACAGCATCTGCAATGCCCCATGAACAGAGTTCTGGTGGACCTACATGTGTGTGAGTTTAGTGAGACTCAAAGGATGGGCCTTTCTGAGCACAGGGCCCTGTGTGAGTGCACAGGTAGCACACTCGTGAAACTGACCCTGAGCTAGAATTTCACCTAAAGGGATGGGAGAACAGTCTCAGTGGAAACAAGCTTTCAGTGGACCAAGCTTCTCAGTGGGCTTATCTCCTTGATCCCATGGACTCCTCGTCCCCTAGAGAGAGCTGTGATGAAAAGAGGACCAAAGTGGGATCCTCTGAAGGCCAAGTCCCAAGACAGAGGCCACTTGTGCCCCGGTTTGAAGGCATGACAGATGGTGACTTCTACGTTAAAAGGAAATATGGTGGGAGTGACAGGTTTAGGGAGAAGAGAAAAGTTATTGTGTCCTCAGCCAAACATACAGACTCAATACATATTTGTGAATAAATGAATAACACACACAGCAAACAAGTGGTTCTGCAATAAAATACATGAAAGCATATGTTTTGATGAAATGACACCCGACTTACATTGAGAATTCAGGCTTATGTTCAAAGCCAACTCTCTCTCACTCCTTATTCATTAAAATGTGATTTTACAGTATGCCCTAATTGTGTGTCGTTCACCCTATGCTATCACACCACACAAAGAACCACCAAAGCACCATCTTCCGGCTTCCTCTTTATATATAAATGATTTTTTAAATTACTTGAACTAACAAAATACTGAACTCTACGTTTTCTTGCCTCAATTATGTTTTTCATCATTATATTCCTTCCTCAACCTTGAGATTAACTTTTCTTAAATTGCATTTCCCACATCTGGGATACAAACCATTCTGTTGAAACAGCAAATGCATATGATAAGGGAAATGCACATCTGTTTTAATTCTCTAAAACCCAGGGAAGATTTGACCAAACAAATCACTGGGCCATTCAAAAATCTACTTATTTCATTGAGTATATTCATACTGAACTGGTAAGAAGTCAACACTCAGGAAGAAAATGTTGCTCACCTATTTTTTTTTTTCTTACTAAGCTGTGCTGAAATATTTGAGTCTTATTGTGTGTCTTTTTTTTTTCCACTTTGGTTAGGATAATAAATCTGCCTAAAATGCCCCACTACCAAATAAAAATATGCATACATTCACTGAAAGAAAATTACCTGTTAACAAACTTTGAAAAGAATGAGATACAGATTGCCACTCTCTCTGTTCATTTTCATAGGTCCAGTTGGATAAATAAATATTGCCTCTAGTTTCCCCTTTTGTTTTGATTACTGTGTTTTCACCAGGTACCTTGTACTTGGTCTCCAAAATCTCAGTGCATGCCTATAAGTAGTATGTAAACTTAATAAGGAAAAAAATCATTTTTTTTGCCTCCTGTTCTTTGGAACTTTCAGAAATTCTTATTATGCTTTGGTGACTGAATTCTCTCCAGCCTGTGCTTTGTTCTTCAAAAAGGTGGGTCTTGGTTCACAGACCTAACTCCTGTCTAGTTCACATATGTAATTTCCATTAGAATTTCCATTGCTCCTTCAACAATTCTAAAGCAATCTAATCAATAAAGATAATCCCAGATTTTAAAATGCTATGCTAATTGCTCCAATTCCTTTTATTCACTAAATCCTCCTTCATTTTACCCTTCCATAAAAGAGAATGGTAATTTTTCTTTTGGAATCAATAAACTCTTCCAAAGCCATTGAAGCTCCCAGAAAAAGACTGTCAGGTAAAATTTTTATTTTATCTTAACTTCTTTCCATATGCATTGATCTCACCAGCTCAAAGATGAAAACAAGACTGGATCTGGAAAAAAAAATGAAATATAGCCACTGGAGCACAAAGTAATTAGTTAGCCACCTCTAGTATGAGTGGTTGGCCTGTTTTTGATGCATAGGAGGTGCACAGTCATGATTTGTTGATTGTTTGATTGACGTTTAAAAGGCAAGTGCCTGAGGGGAAATTTGAAAAATTCCTTATCATTACATCCTTTCCCACTGTATGAAATACATGATTTTCTATAAATCACTCTCAAAATACATTGTATCATTTTCATGTTTCAGAGAAAGGCAATTTGGAGCAGTTCTCCAGCAATTTACAATGAAAATTTAACTGATGACAAAGCAGTTCAACAGCAAATAGCAATCATAAACATTTAGTGGGAACTAGCTACAGGCCAGCCACCTTATTAGATAGCGGACATATAAGGACACCTAAGATTGAGCCCTTGACTTTTGAAAGCTCACGGTGAAGTAGGGGAAATAGTAGTATAAATAAATAATCATCATGAAATATACAGAGTCATAATAAAGGCATGTACAGAGTAACACAGGGGCATAGTCGGTCAATATCAATGGATGGGGATTCAGCAGAGTAGTTAACAGTAGAGGCTTTGGAGTTAAACTGCCTGGATTTGAATCCCAGATATGTAATTTACTGCATGAGCTTGTAAGCTACTTTACCTCTCTGTGCCTCAGCTTCCTCCTCTATAAAATAGTGATAATGATATTACCTATCTCATAGGGTCATTGTGAAGAGTGAATGAAAAACATAGAACAGTGCCTGGAACATAGCACTCAATAAATATTAGTCATTATTAATATTATCAGATCATACATAAAAGGGAGCCTGAGGCTTAACCTACCAAAGTAGATGGAAAAGTATAGCATTCATGTTATAGGCAGGTTTGGGGGAATCTCAAGGGAATCCCAACCAACTCTCTGGCTAGAGAACAGTTTAACAAAGTAGAAATGTGAGGATAACACTCACTGCTGTGGGCTATGACATACATGCATCCTAGCTCTGCTACTCACTAGCTGGGTGTCTGAGCAAGTCAATTGAGCATGAAAGATACAGGTACTCATTACATGAGAGTAAGTATTACTGTGGGTGCCTGTGAGAAAATGGCTTGAGACTGGCACTAGAAGTCTGGCTGGCTTTCAATTGTGGAGGGCCTTTATATCACGTGTTATTACTCACCTATTGTTGCAGTAATGCTATGTAACAACGACCAAAGTCTTAGTAGCTTACAACAATAAACATTTATTTTCTAACTTATAGGTGGGGCAGCTGAGGTTTGCCTTATTTTGGCTGATTTTTGCTGGACCTGCTTGGGTTCTGCTGGGCTTGGCCCCAGGCTGCAAGCCAGCTCTGTTCCGCATATCCCATTCTGGGACCTGTAGCTACCAGTGCACAGCATATATTTCTGGGCATGCATTTCTCATGACAATAGCTGAAGCTAGAGAGGGGGATCTAAACTACATAAGTACATTTAAAGTCCACTCACATCACATCAGCCAGTTGCGGAGTCATGAAGAATGAGGAAGTATGTCACATTCACATTAAGGCAAGAATTGCAAAGTCACAAGACAAAAAGCATGGACGTACAATTCTGTCACAGCGCAGAGTGAAGAATCGGGAACAACAATCTAATCTACGTGTTTGGGAGTTTTAATACATTTGGTAGATAAAAAGATCTACAAAAAAATAGTATATCAAGGAAATGTCATGATTAGATCTAAATTTTGGAAAGGTCTTCCTGGTAGCTATGTGGAAGTTGAATGCGATGGGGAGGAACTGGAAACACTGGGCCTAGTGCTTCTAGCATATGGACCAGACAAAACTTAGGTAGGGCACGGGATTGCATGAAGAAGATAAATGTGAAAAAAAATGATGGGTTAGGATTAAAATGACACGGTGACTGAATGGATGTGGCAGGAGTAGGAGTAGGCAGGGTTGGAGAAGGATAAATGGTTTGGGTGACTCAGAAGTTCCTAGGTTAGATAAGTAGGTCAATGGTGTTGGTATATTCTAAAATAGAAAGGGTTGTAGGAAGAGCACTTTTCTGAGTAAGAGGGCACTGGAAGATAGTGAATCTGGTTTTAAACAACGTGGTGGCTTTGTAATGTGTCATCTTGCCTAGGCTCATTTCTATTTCCCAGAATTACCTTCCCTGAGTTTTTCTGGTTAGGGTTGGTCAAGAAAATATTTTGGGTAAGATTCAGAAGATGTACTTCAAGCAGGATTGGTATTAACATTTGTTATTCTCCGAAGGTCAGTTCAGGGGCACCAGGTGATGTTGCCGTTCATGCACATTGTCACTTACATATTGGCTCACTTTGTTGGTGTGCGGTAGCAGCTGGACCTGGAGCTGCACCAGTTTCCTCCCTATCCTCCTTCCCCTTCTCTGAATCCTAGACCAGATACATGATTAGCTCTAAAACAGAAGATGCCAGCTTCCACTGTAGGACACTGACATCAACAATGCTATAGACACAGGCCGTAAAACACAGACACAGACTCCAGTTCTTTCTCATGAGTTCATATTTGTCTTGGATCCACTCCATTTTATAGCCATCTCCCCTTTCTAGCTGCCTGCCTTGCTAACTTCAAGCCCCAGAATCCAATGTAAAGACCACAGCCTTACTGACACCATTAACCAACTTCTATAAGTGCAAAAGGTCAAGTCTTTATAAGAAATCTTATAAATGTGATTTCCTAATGGTTCTGCATCTCTGATAAAACCCTGAAGGATACAGACATGTTGAGTCTGAGGTGCCTGTAGTAAATCTATGTAGAAACAAGAAATATGGTCTATATTTAGTAAAATGAGTAGAAATGTAGGTTTGATCGTATTGGCTAGGAAGTGGGAGTTGATGATAGATGAATAGTTGTATTTCATTAGAGTGTTTAAAGTAAAAAGGGAGAACACCCGAAGATGAAACCATAGGAAATTCCAATCTTTGAGGATCTGGAAAAGGGAGAAGAATCAGGAAAAGGCAAGCGACAATCAAAGAGATAAGGAGAACATCAGGGGCAAGGAATGCCCTGAAAGCGAATTGATGAAATGTTTGAGAAGAATAGGGTGTCTACCACGTCCCAGTGCTGCACAAAGGTCAAACAAAATGAGAAGAAAATAAAAGACCACCAATTTCTAGAATTGAAGGGTAACCACAGGTGGAAATGGCTGTGAGGTAGAGTCTACTCTCAAGTGCTTGATAAGAAGCCAAGGAATAGTTGGCCAGGCGCAGTGGCTCACGCCTGTAATCCCAGCACTTTGGGAGGCTGAGGAGGGTGGATCACAAGGTCAGGAGATCGAGACCATCCTGGCCAACACGGTGAAACCCCATCTCTACTAAAAATACAAAAAATTAGCTGGGCATGGTGGTGGGCGCCTGTGGTCCCAGCTACTCAGGAGGCTGAGGCAGGAGAATGGCACGAACCCGGGAGGCAGAGCTTGCAGTGAGTGGAGATGGCGCCACTGCACTCCAGCCTCAGTGACAGAGTAAGACTCTGTCTCAAAAAAAAAAAAAAAAAAAAAAAAAAAAATGAAGTCAAGGAATAGATAAGGCATCTGTTTATCGGGGTTGGAAGTGATGGTGACAATAAAGAAGATTTCCTTAGAGTTGTGGCAATTTGAACCCATTCCTGTTCGGAAAGGAGGAAGCAATCTGGAGAAGATCAGAATTCCAGAGAGAATGAGGATAATGGATACAGTATATGTTGTGGTGCATGATAGGAACAAAGCACCTATGTAGAGAAGCCAGCCTTGATCAAAGTCCTTAGAAACATTAGTACTTCTCCCAAGGCAGGAAGGAAGGAGGGAAGGATAAGGTTGAGAGTGTATGAGAATTACTTGAAGAGCATTTTTGCATGTGTTTTTTGGCTGCATAAAAAAACACATGCAAAAATGCTCATCATCACTGGCCATCAGATAAATGCAAATCAAAACCACAATGAGATACCACCTCACACCAGTTAGAATGGCCATCATTCAAAAGTCAGGAAACAACAGGTGCTGGAGAAGATGTGGAGAAATAGGAACACTTTTACACTGTTGGTGGGACTGGAAACTAGTTCAACCATTGTGGAAGTCAGTGTGGCGATTCCTCACATCCCATTACTGGCTATATACCCAAAGGACTATAAATCATGCTGCTATAAAGACACATGCACACGTATGTTTCTTGAGGCACTATTCACAATAGCAAAGACTTGGAACCAACCCAAATGTCCAACAACGATAGACTGGATTAAGAAAATGTGGCACATATACACCATGGAATACTATGCAGCCATAAAAAATGATGAGTTCGTGTCCTTTGTAGGGACATGGATGAAACTGGAAACCATCATTCTCAGTAAACTATCACAAGGACAAAAAACCAAACACCGCATGTTCTCACTCACAGGTGGGAATTGAACAATGAGAACTCATGGACACAGGCAGGGGAACATCACACTCTGGGGACTGTGGTGGGGTGGGGGGAGGGGGGAGTGACAGCATTAGGAGATATACCTAACGCTAAATGAGGAGTTAATGGGTGCGGCAAACCAACATGGCACATGGATACATATGTAACAAACCTGCACATTGTGCACATGTACCCTAAAACCTAGAGTATAATAAAAAAAGAGCAAAATGTAAAAAATAAATGAATAAAAAATAAATAAATAAATAAATAAATAAATAAATACATAAATAAATAAAGTTCTGGGAATTCTTAAAAAAAAAAGAGAGAGAGAATTACTTGAAGGATATTATTTTCTCAGTAAACAAGGTAACCATGTCTGTTAGGGCTTTTTTCCTAATTCACATAAGGGCACTCTGTTCCCACTTCACTGTGAGTTCCTGGGACAGCATCTACCCAGAGGGGACACTTTTTCTAATTTGCATAAAGATGTTATAGAGACAGCACTAGTGCCACCGCCATCATCCTTGCTTCAAAAAAAAAAAAAATGTAGCTGAAAAGCACATATATAACTTGTACTTTACGGATATGGGAACATTAAAAAAGCCTCCTAAACCTTCCACGAAACTAAGAAAGGAAAGCAAATATTCTCCATGACTATCTACTGAGCTAAAAAGGAGGGAGATTTGGGGAAAAAAAAAAAAAAAAACATAAAACAAACCCAAAACAGTAAATGCCTGAAGTAGCCATTAGGAAGACAAATGGGAATTAACTAAAATGATTTCTCAGCAATGTGAGGATCCCAAAGAAGATTTGAGCTCCAAAATTTATAATTCATTTGTTCACTTATTCAGTTATTCAATAAATATTTATTAAATGCCATGTGCCAGGTGTACTGTTCAAATCACTGGGAATATGTGGTGAGCATGAAAGTAATTACTGCAGGCATTCTGCAGATGGTGATAAGATGATAATAAATGCTTTGAAAAAAAATAGCAGGCTAAGGAGTTTGAGAGTGATGGAAATAAGTGATGCAAATTTAGATGGGATTTTCAGGGAATGCCTCTCAAAGGCGGTGACATTTGAACAAAGCCCTGACTGTAGTGAGGGAGAAAGCTGTATAAAGTCCATTTCACCCCCCAGAAAAAAAGACAGTTTCAGGCAGACGTAGCAGCAAGTACAAAGTCCTTGAGGGAGAAATGAGTTTGGTGTGTTTAAAAAACATCAAAATGGCTAATGTGACTGTAGCAGCAGCCTTGGTGAGGAGAGGGGAAACCTGTAGGAGATGACATCATAAGGTGGGTGGGCCTAGATAATGAAAGGTCTTATAGACCATGATAAGGAGATTACATTTTATTTTAAGCATGGGGAAATCTGTTGGGGAATTTTGAGGAGGAGAGTGACATGATTTGCTCACATTGACTGTTGGGTCAGTAGTAGTGGAAGTAGGGAGACTAGATCAGAAGGCATTGCAATAGTTTTGTGAGAGATATAGCTGCTAGAACATGATCTGCACTGTAAAAAGTGACCAGATTATGGACATAATTTCATAGGCTACATATGAAGTATAAGAAAAAGTGTTGTCAGAAATAAGGGAATACTTCCCTCGTGTCTGATTTCAAGTTATTAATGTGGCTTTACTAAACACAGAATTGGTAATATCGAGATGCTAACTTTTGAACACAGCATGTTGATGATATATCCTCAATCTAAAGACAAAAAGAACTGCATGCAAATCTTGAACTCTAGTTGATGGGTTTTATTTTGTTTTTCTCAGTGGTGTGGGTTTGCAATTTTGAAATCTTTACTCTGTGTTGTAGGATTGAGAAAATTAGTAAATATATTGATAATATTGGGAGCCACGTTTCTCACTGTTGAAAAAAGAAGATATAAATATGGATTGAGTGAAGACTGGGAAGAGTAATTTGATAGTGTATTGTGATGAACTCCAATTATTTCTAATCTCTTTCCACTGTAAGGAAAGCAACACATCACAGTAGCAACAAAAACACTTCATATCAGATCTTTGTTCCTAAGTACCATTTCCCACTAAAAGGAACCAAGGAGCCTTGAACAAACGGCCGATTCCAGGGCTAGGACATAGAAAGTACAGGATGAGCCTGAAGCATTATTTTCTGTGTGTGTCAGAAAGTAAGAAAGCATTCAGAAAGTAATGGGGTATGTCAAAAGTATACAGAAGTAGCCTGAAGGGGATTCCACTGGCCAAATATGGGACAATTTCACATTAAAAGGTATAACGGCAGCAATGAACTATAACCCACTGAATAAAATAAAAAGTAAGTCCATACTGATGGATGTAAGTCCATACTGATGGACGAATGGATGGATGGATAGATTAACAGATTGGTAGATAAAGAAAAAGCTCTTTCTTACATGCTAACTAATAACAGCTAATACATCTAGATGGAATGATGATTTAGAAAACCATATTGTTGCAAGCATCATGGTGATAACTGATTCAGGCAAGAGTCATCAATGGATACTAAAACTAATGGATTCAAGATCTGTATTGCAAGGAGAGAGACAGAGACAGAGACAGAGACAATGAGAATGATATAGCCAATGTGGCAAACAGTTAGTAATGTTAGCAATTGATAAACTCAATGAAGGATTTATGGGAGTTTTTTGTTCTACTCTTTCAACATTTCTGTAAGTTTAGAACTATTTTAAAAGAAAAAGTTGAAGGAAAGAGAGACCAACTATGTTAAAAGCTGTTTGAGATTTGACCTTTGGGTCGAACAAGACGGAGGTCATGAACAACCATGTCAGGAGAGGTTTCAGCCGAGTGCTGAGAATGAAAGCAGAACTGGAATCTGCTGACCAGAGAATGGGAGATTCAGAAAGCAGCAGCAAGTGAGAGACAACTCCTTTGGGGAGTTTTGCTTAACTGAATGGGAATGTGTGGTTAGGAGAGAGTTGTGGTTTTCGATATGAAACCTCTTACATATATGGTGGGAATGTTTTTACAATGATGCAGCAAGAAAAGAAAAAGACAGGATACATGAGAAAGGGACAAATGACAGAAGAAAAGTCACTGAGGATACACAAAGGGATGGCATCCAGTGATAAGTAAACCACTTGGCCCTAGCAGGAGTTCAGACACTTCATCCACTGTATAGGAGAAACACATGGGTAGAGATGCAGTTATGATGACAAGCATTGGAAAGAGAAAGTCATTCTCTTCATTTTGTTTCTAAACTCCACTGTAATAAGAACTGGGAGCACCAGCTGAGAGTGAGGAAGCAGAAAGGGGTGCTGAAATTTTTAGGAGAAATAAGAACATTAGTTATCTCAGAGAAAAAGAAAATGGATTAATTATTTGATGTATTAGAATTACTCGACACTTTAGATTTGTGATCAGAATTGCTCCTTTAGATTTAGGATCAGAAATTTGAAATACATTGAGATCTCCATCTTGTTCAATCCAAAGGTTGGTTCTCAAACAGCTTGTAACACAGTTAGTCTCTCTTTCCTTTAACATTTTCTCTTAAAATAATTCTAAACCTACAGAAAAGTTGATAGGGTAGAACTAAAACCTCCCATAAATCCTTCATTCAGTTTATCAATTGCTAACAATGCTGTTTGCCACATTGGCTATATCATTCTCATTTTCTCTCTCTCTCTCACCCCTTGCAATACAGATCTTGAATCCACTAGTTTTATTATTCATTGATGGTTCTTACCTTAATCAGTTATCACCATGATGTTTGCAAAAAATACGGTTTTCTAAATGGACTGAGAGTCTGTTTCAGATTTCTGATCATAAATCGAAAGTAGCAATTCAGTAGAACTTCCCCCACCCAGTAAGGAGCACTAGATAATTCAGAACAATGCACTAGCAAAGGAGCTGGACGATTTTTCCAAATCTTCTTAAAAGTATCAAGAAGGTAACAAAATAGTGAGGAACAACTACTGTCACAGGAAATTCAGAAAAGTGGCACAGTATCTAGGCTGCTTTTGCCCTGGGAGCCATTTTTAATCCTGACTGGGAAGCTGAGAGACCCAGTTGTGCTTTGACAGTTTCTCACGATTAGGAGGACAAAAGTCAGAATCTAAGGCCTTTCAAGGGTGGGGCCCCTGGTAAACCACCCTAGGAGTCAGGAAGAGCTAGAAACAAACCTACCGCGAACTTGCAGCCTGGCCTCAAGTCATCCAAAAGACCCAAAAAACTTCATGCCCTAAAATTTGATTGAGTGATCCTGAATTACTAGGGTCCCCAGACCTCACAGTAACAAAGAAAATTCTTTACGGGGGAAATGATGTTTTCAAATTCAATATGCAGCATACATTCAGGTCCTCTGTTACCTTTACCCCAGTCTACCTTTCCAACAATCTCTCCACAACCTTCTTCTTTCCACACCCTAGCCCTACTGCCCATTCAATTTTCATAGGATCCTTGCAATTTCTGCTCTGCTTAGCACATTTTCCAGTTTTCTGCCTTTGCTCATGCCCACCTGTTTGTCTAGAATTTCCCTTCTCACCACTTTTTAAAAAACAGTGGCTTAAAGAAAATGTAAGTGTATTCTCTCTCACATAATAGTCCAAGGATAGGAAATTCTCAAGATACGGCTTCCGTGTCTCGATCCAGGGCAGCTGCCCCAGTTATCCCAGTCTCTCAGGCAGCCATCATCCCTACCACTTCCGCCCATGGAAGTGAAGTTTCTTCTCAAAGCTCGCCTCCTCCATTAAATTGTTCTGGCCCCAAAGTTGGAATTAATTCATCCCTTCCCTGTTTCTTCATTCGTTTGTCTTCTGCTTCTATCACCTATTACCTTCTGTTGCATAGGATCGCTCACTGCCTGATATTTTGTGAGCCTAGAGTGGGCAGAAACCTTGTCCTGTGCATCTCTGTATTCTCTGCATCATCTACCTTGCTTCCTGCGCAGAGTAGTACCCACAAATGTTTGCAGACTTGAACTGTGATAGCTGGACAAATGTTGACACTGAGGTTCAAAGCTCCAGATCCTCTCTTCCAGTTTCCAGTTCTAATCAAACCATGTTCCCTGGTTTTATCCAACTTTGAAAAAGTTACTTTCAAGGTCAGGAAACAGGGAATATTCTGCCCGCGTTATTTTACGAGCAGACACAAAGATTAGGTTTGCTTTTTCCTTTTTAGTTCTCCTAACATTGAGCTGATCGATGGAAGGTAGAGGAAAGTAGTAAACCTTTATTCACAGAACTACAAAACCCTTTCTGGCTGCTGCCTCCTTCCCTCTCTGGAGATAGATGGGGCCGTTGCTATTATGAAATATATAGCAGAGGAGTGTTTTTCTAGTAATCCCTCTGGTACTCATCTACATCTTGACTACTTCTTGGTAAAGATACCACCCTCTAGATAGAACCTGTCATCAAGATAAGCAGGCCACATATACATTTAACTGTTTCATTTCTTAAAGAGAATAGCAACTTATCATGAAAAATTGACTGCTCTTCTCAGGGCAATGATTTTACAGCCTTAGAGAAGCTGCATTCTAGGTAGAAATTCCAAAAAGAAATAAGTCATAATGTTCCATGTCACAGCACTTTCCTGCCCTTTATTTCAGCACGTGACCATTGGCTGGAGCCCAGCTGACCAAGAAGGAAGCCAGAGGAAGCCATACATTCGGGCGAGCAAGGTAGTTCTCTGTGTGATCTGATGCTACGGTCAGAACCTCAGAGTCCAAGTACAACATTCCTACTGGTTGGGTATGGGGCAGTTTTCTTGTCTGGACTGTTTCCCTGACGTCTGCTAAGCTTGCTCTGTGTCTGTGGCCAGCTGTTGGCTCAGCCAGGCATAGATGGGCTAGGATGGTCTCACTCATATGTCTCGCAAATAGCTCAGTGTCAGCTGGGGCAATGTGGATGACTTTGCCACACGTCTCTTATCCTCCAGCAGGCTAGTTTAGGCTCATTCACATGGTGGTCCTACGGTTTCAAAGGCAACAAGACAGACAGGCCTAGTATCATGAGTGGTGCAAGGTTAGAGATAACCAGGTCTGTGCATCTTTGTGTCTTTCCACAATGTCAGACTTTCATTGATGCTATCTCAACCACAAAAGCCACATGCTACATGGAGTTTCCAAGGAGACAATTTTCCTTAGTACTTGCCATTCACTCAGTAGTCAGAGCTGCGAGTACACAGGCTCAAGCCACTCCACAAGTCAGTCAATATTGCAAACCATACTTTCAATATCAAAGTGTTACAGATTAAACATTCCACAACAAACAAAGAAACATTTAATACCGAGAGAAAAAGAGATAGGAGAAAGGGCCAATGAACCACTCCAGGGGGAGCAAAGAAGACAAAGGAACCTTGATCTGGGCTGGGTGGTCCTTCGGTCTTGCAAGGTAGAGCCTTTAATGTGGCCGTGCCTTCAGTGGCAGATGTCAAGCTTTTATTACGAGTGACTGCAAGACAGTGTCACTTAAGATGGCCATTTTGAGCTGCTGAGAACCTGCTCTTTCACGGCCACAGAGTCCTCTGGTAAGAAATGATAGTGGAAGAGCATGTTTGTTTGTGTCCTTATCTGGTTGGATACAGTCTTAATTTTTTTATTTGTTTGTTAGGCAAAACATCTTATCTTTGTTGGCAAGGTGCCCTATGAAATGTAAAATGGAGTCTTTTTCTAAGATGGAGTTAGTTATGTCAAGGGTGCTCTATACATCTAGTACATGGGCTTTTGAGCCTCTGCTTGGGTTGAATTAGCTGTGTGCCACTTTGGGAGGCAGTCCAAAGCAAAGCACCTGAAAAGAAGAGACAAAGAATATGCTGGGAGGGGAAAGCTCCACCTGAATCACACTTGTCTGGAGAGAGAATGGGGGGCGGACAGGAGGCTCATTTCCTGAGGAGTGGACTAGAGAGGGCAGGCCTAGGGAGGGGTTCTCCTCTGACCTCTGCTCCATCCTCCCTCATCAGCTCAGGTGTGTCAAGGTGATTCTGAAGTCCCACTTTCTGGAAAAGTGGGCAGCGTGTTTTAAAAATTAGATGACTATATACAAAAAACTTCATTTTAAAAGAGTAGCTTTAATATTTGGAGGTAGTTCCAAGCACACAGAAGAATTGCGAGGATATGCATAGGATCAGCAGACCCTTTTTTTTTTTTTTTTTTTGAGATGGTGTTTTGCTCTTGTTGCCTAGGCTAAAGTGCAATGGCGCCATCTCGGCTCACTGCAACCTTCGCCTTCTGGGTTCAAGCGATTCTCCTGCTTCAGCCTCCCGAGTAGCTGGGATTACAGGCGCCCACCACCACGCCCAGCTAATTTTTTGTATTTTTAGTAGAGATGGGGTTTCGCCATGTTGAGCAGGCTGGGATCAGCAGAGCCTTTATCCAGAGTCACCTATCGTTCACATTTTACTCTATTTCCTTTGTCATTTGTTCTCTCTCTCTCTCTTATATACATACATACATATATACACACATACATATATACACATACATATATGTGTGTGTGTGTGTGTGTGTGTGTGTATATATATATATATGTAACTGAGCCATTTGAGAGGAAATTGCATATATGAGGGCTCTGTACCTGAAATACTTAAGCATAAGTTTTCTAAGTATAAGGATATTCTCGGTGCGGTACCGTGGCTCACGCCTGTAATCCCAACACTTTGGGAGGCCGAGGCTGGCGGATCACTTGAGGTCCAGAGTTCGAGAGCAGCTTGGCCAACATGTCAAAACCCCGTCTCTACTAAAAATATAAAAATAAAAAAAATTGGTGGGCTTGGTGGTGTATGCCTGTAATCCCGGCTGCTCAGGAGGCTGAGGCAGGAGAATCACTTGAACCCAGGAGGTGGAGGTTGCAGTGAGCCGAGATGGCACCACTGCACTCCAGCCTGGGCGACAGGGCGAGACTCCATCTCAAAAAAAAAAAAAAGGAAAAAAAGTATAAGGATTTTTTCAAAGAGAGCACCTTTAAATTCAGAGAACACAAATTAAAGAGGAGGCCCTCTGTTGAGGCATAGGAACTCCAGAACTGTACAGCACAGTGCTCAGCTGAGCAAAGCCCTCCCCATATGCTCTGCCTTTTTCTCTCTGGCCACAGTAGCCTCCCTCTAACTCCTTCTACAAGCGCAACCTACTGGGTAGAGGGAAGAGAGAAGCAAGCACTAGAAAGGCAGGGAGAGACAGGGCTTTTAGCCTCAAGAGAAATGAGGGAGGAGTGAGATATTACTGCTTCCGGGAAATTAAACAATGTGGGGGTGGGAAAGAGATCACATAAAATTGGATTCTTTTGTTCGTTTCTTTCAAACAGGGAAAGGAAGAAAAAAAGCATTAGAATGAAAAGGGACGCATGGGGCTTTTGGAAGATGTGGCAGAGACACGCCAAAGACACTCATTCTTTACTTGCTTAATTTGTTCAAGACTGACTTTCAGGGAAATGTTGGGACGTCTGAAAAACCAGAGGCATCTCAGTAGTACACATTGAAACCATATGTCTCTTCTAGAAACGTTCCAGGATCATTTTCCTCATACTGAATCAACTAGATGCACAAAGTAAGAAAAGCATGTGCCACTCCGAGGTTCTTAACTGAGGCTTGCTGGCCTCTAGTGGCCAGGAAGGAACCTCACAGCTACTGGCTCCATCTGGCTTTAATGTGGCTTCAGTGAGAATGCAGAGGGTTGGGTGAGGGAGAAGAGTTTATGCTAAGTGTCTTAGTTAACCATTTTAGCTAACCATTTTAGAGGCTCCTTGAGAATATTGGTGACTCTCTGCCTCTGTACCAAAACCTGGATAAGAATTTTTCTTGAGTCCAGAACAAATTACAGAGGCAGCATTTAAGCCCCAATTCAACTCCCTTTGTTTCTAAGATGTGGATGATGTTCTAAAGATAATACTTTTCAGCTCTCTGATGAAAAGTACAAAAATAGATGACAGGCATGATATATTTGGAGAAGAATCTCACGAGCATCTGAGAATGAAAATCAAATAGAAATAATATGTGCCAAAAAAGTTTGTAAACTCTAAAATACATACATACTGTATACATTATCTTTAGGAAAAAAAAATCAGTGATCACGTGGCCCCATAATAGGTTCTTGGACAACATTTGAAACTTCTCTAAGTTCTTATATACAGGTCGCTCCTCTTTTTATAGGAATAATGGTACATCCCATGTGCATGGATTGTCGAAATTGCATGAGTCAACAGTGTTTACCTTTTATTGTGCAGGACTAACACTTATTAAAGATTTAATAATTTAGCTATTATTATTGTTGCTGTTATTACTTTGGACATTCAGTCCCATGTTCGGTTTTATGACAGACCAGGAGAAACTTTGCCTAAATTAGGATTCTATTTCACAGTTCCTAAGAGGTTTTTAAGTACATGTTGACCCCATTTAATTAAGGGATCACCTGAAATTCTTCATAAAGCGCTCCTCAGGTGGGTAGAGCAATAGCCCTTCTAAGGAGAAAAATGCATTCAAATAGCCACTTGGACTATTTGACTGTGGACAGGATCTAAGTGGCATTTGGGGAGGTTGACAAGATGGACTCTAAAACCCTTGCAGGCTTGGAATTCTGTGTCATGTGACTCCATGACCTTTTTTATTACCTGCAAATTCATGAAAACAGGTAAACTGCAGAAGAAACCAGAGACACATCACAGCACAAAGTCAGGGTTAACCTCATGCCCCACACTGGAAGGATCTCCATCCTTTTCTCCTCTGAGAGAGGCACTCTAGTCTCTCCTATTCACACAGGGATGCTCTTCGGATGGCATGGAGGCTGCTCATGACTGCAGCCTCCCTCCTGGTGCCATCCTCACTCCTACAGTTATGTTAGAGAAGGAGGCATGTGTGTTGAAAATGCTTTCTAAGTACAGAAAAGATTGGCATCAAGCTGAAGTAAATCAAAGCACTAAGACTTTGTACGACTGCTGGAAAATCTAAAATGGACCTAAGTAAAGAATTGATAGTGGGCCAGGCATGGTAGTTTACACCTGTAATCCCAGCATTTTGGGAGGCTGAGGTGGGAGGATCTCTTGAGCCCAGGAGTTTGAGGCCAGCCTGGGTAGCATAGCAAGACCCCATCTCTAGAAAATATTTAAAAATTAGGCAAGTGTGCTTGCTGATGCCTGTAATCTCAGCTACTCTGTAATCCCAACTACTTGGGAGCCTGAGGCAGGAGGATAGCTTGAGCCCAGAAGGTTGAGGCTGCAGTGAGATATGATTATGCCACTGCACTCCTGCCTGGGGGACAGGGACAGACCCTGTCTCAAAACAAAACAAAACAAAACAAAACAAAACAAAACAAAACAAAACAACAAAAAAGAATTAAGAATTGATCATACAAACTGGCAAGGATGATTTATATGTCAATCTGATATTCTGCAAGATATAAATAATGCAAATTCTTAGTATTTTGGCAGAAAATAATGCAAATAATATCACATAATTTGTCAATTCTATCTGATAGGAATAGAGTTAGTAGAACTCTGTGATTCGTATGCATAGGAAGAACCATATGTGCATATTATCAGAACACAGAATCCAAATATAGTTAATTCTTCTTTATGGAAGGGTACAATAACAAGTTGGTGAATTAACTGCAGTAAATAATAACAGATTATAAATTTCTAAGAAGACACCATCATTATAAATCAGCAATAGTTTGATATATAAGACATACATAGTTTGAAATTAAATGAAAAAAATACAATATAAGAACAGCTCATGTTTGTTGAGCACTTCCTGAAGAGCAGATGCTATGCAAAGTGATTTTTATGCGTCATCTTATTTAATCCTTGAGACAGATCTTGTGTTATCCTATTGTACCAATGAGGACACTGGGATTCTGTATGTTAGTGGTTCTGTATGGTCAGGAAAAAAATGTTTCACATGACAATTGGGGATCTAGGGGGCTCTTTGCTCCATGTACTTTTAAGATTGGGAGGCAAAAAGGGAGGAATAAAGGGACGGGGATATTTTAGAGCAAAGTTTGGGACTTAGCTCTAAAGACTGTGAGACTCGAATCTCCCAAATCTATTCTAAGATCTTTCAACACGACCCTGGATTCTCAAAGCACTTACTCAACAGAAGAGAAACCCTGAGGAGTATGGAGAAAAAGAGATCTGAGGGAGGTAAACATAAGAGGATGTGGATTTACCTGAAGATGGGGCCTTTACTTTCTATTTTTCTTTTTTTTTTTTTAAGACAGAGTCTTGCTCTGTCACCCAGGTTGGAGTGCAGTGTCGTGATCTCAGCTCACTGCAACCTCTGCCTCCCAGGTTCAAGCAATTCTCCTGTCTCAGCCTTCTGAGTAGCTGGGATTACAGGCACATGTCACCACATCTGGTTAATTTTTATATTTTTAGTAGAGACAAGGGTTTCACCATATTGGCCAAGCTGGTCTCGAACTCCTGACCTCAGGTGATCCACCTGCCTCAGCCTCCCAAAGTGCTGGGATTACAGGCATGAGCCACAGCGCCTGGCCAGGAGTTTACTTTCAAGTTGAGTGGCTCGACGGATGCGGGTGCCAACCAGGGTTGAGGCCATGAGGAACAACGTCATGACTCAGGTCAGCAGTGAAGAGGAGCCATTGGCCAGAACAAGCAGGTTTCCCATAGCACCCAAAACCCATAAAGCCTTCTGAGTCGATTGCATGTGTGAGGTATATCTATGGGCGTAGGTGGTTGTAGCCTTTTTGCTGTACATGAACTTGTGGATACCTGCCCTGCTCTCATATTTCTTGAAGTTTGGGTTTATGTCTGCAGGGTGCTTCATATGTCACTAGATATTGGTTGTGATTGCTCCTGCGTCCTGTTTTAATGAGGATTGGGGGTGTTCAGGGCTCCCTCCTCCATTTCTTTGGTTAATAGAGTGCTGATTCTATAGCACAGGGAGAGCTCATATGGATTCTGAGAACCATAGGTTGAGCGAAAACCTTAAAGGCAATCGCCTGTTTTCCAGATGAATAAACTGAGGCCCAGATTTGTTACGAAGCTAATTTGAGTGGGAACCAACAGTTTGCGTTTCTGCAGTGCCATGCCTGTATCCCATCCCATCTCTGCCAGCAGGAAAGGATCCCTATTCAGTGTTTTCTAAAAGGTCGTTTATATGGTTGCACCAACGATGGTTGTTGGAAGCTTTAAATGCCATTTTAGGACCGTCAACACCAGGTCAGGGCAAGAGACCCCCTTGGGAGGCAGCAATGATAGGAATCAGTCATTTAGGTGGGAGAGGATGGATTGGCAATGCAGTCATTTGGAAAGCCATGTAATTCACCTGCTGCCAATTGTCAGATAAGAAGCATATACACAATCACCCAAGACAGGAATAACACTTAATATTTTTCTAAGTGTTTAAGTAGTGCCACTTATTGGTGATTAGCTCTTTGCATGTTTGTAAGAAAACAAAATAAAATGAAATTCATTATTAGGCTACTAAGTCATATTTTGTTATAAGGGATTTAAAATAAATTTCATATTTTAATCTGCCAATTATGTTATTTCTCTCCAGTTTTGAATTAATTAAAACAGTAATGGATCTGTGATCAAAGTTTATATTAACAGATCATTGAAGTACTGAGAGAAAATTATTTCTCACAAAAAGCCTTTTTATTTAGCTACTTAAATAATGTTTCATTTTACACTCAGAGAGAAAAGAGAAGTAGAAAATAACTGAGGTTTCTAACATGAGCAACTTAGAGGATGAGTTTCACATAATTAGGAATGCCATCATAGTTGTGGCAGATTATCTGCAAATAGTGCTGCAGTAATTCTCTCCCTCCCTCTATGCCCTTGAGGATTTCTATCCCACAGTTGACTCTCTGGTTGCCTGTGTGACTTGCTTTCATTAATGGGACAATAGCAAATGCGACATAAACAGAGACTTGAAAAGTGTGAGTTGGAACATGTCCTCTTTTGCTGCACTTGGGAAGTCTATAATCCCCACCATTGCATGAGCCCAGGCTAGCCTGCTGGATGATGATGGACACTGGTCAAGTCATCCTCTGATTCACCTGACATGGAGCTGACCACCAGACCTATAAACGAGGCCATCTGGGTTGAGCTAAACCTCAGCCACACTTGCCCAGACCGGAACAGCCAGACACATCATAAGACATCACAAATATTTATCTTTCAAAAATATGTGTATCTTTTAAGCCACTAAGTTTTGGGGTGGTTTGTCATGTAGCAAAATTTAAATGTTATAAAAGGTATCACCTTTCAACATTGCATTTATAGAGAGAGGAAAAGAGAAGGTTAAACAATTCATTGCTCCATTTGTCTGTTCCATTCATGGTAAAACTTATTGAAAGAGTTGTGCAAATTCATTGTCTCCACTTCCTTTTTCCTAAATATCATTAATCATCTCCAGTTGAATTTCTGTCTGCTCCATTCTCCTGAACCTGCTTCTAGGACACTAAACTTTCCTGGCCTACCACCTTTGCCTCTTCCAACCTCCTTTCTGCCTCTGCCTCTTCTTCCCAGTCTCTCAAGGTTGAGCTTCTGGGTCTTCTTCTGTATTTTACACTATTTCCCTATTTTACACTGTTTTTTCCCTATTTCCCTGTATTTTACACTATTTACATAACTCACTATGTCCCATAGCTTTAGATGTTGTCTGTGTACTCATAATTGCCATATATACATATACATGTGTCTGTGTGTGTCTGTGTGCGTGTATATATTTATCTCCATCCCGGACTTCTCTTCTGAATGCCAGGTTCCTATAGCCAACTACTCACTAGATATCTCCACATGGACATCTACTAGGCTGCTCAAAGCTAACATGTCCAGAACACTTTTTCTTTTTTTTTTTTTTTTTTGAGATGGAGTCTTGCCCTGTCACCCAGGCTGGAGTGCAGCAGCGTGATCACGGCTCACTGCAACCTCCGCCTCTTGATGCCCCACCCTGGGCCCCCAACCTTCCCCTCCAACAGTAACAATTACTGGCATCTCTGATCATACAGTTGAGCAAACAAAAGGCTAGAAGTCATCCTCAGTTCTTTCTCTCTCCCTTTAGATACAACCTATCAGCAAATTATATTAGTTCTTGTTCCAAAATGTATCACCAGTGCATTCTCTTCTAACATATTAGGTCAAAACACCATCATTTGTTTTCTAAGCTACTACAAATAAGCTCCTAAATGGATCCCCTATTTCCACCATTTCTTTGCCATAGTCTATTCTCCAAGCAGCAGCCAAAATAATCATTTAAAAACACTCAACATATACCAGATCACATTATTACCCTGCTTAAATTCTCCAATGGCTTTATACCACACCACAAGTAAAGTACAACTTCCTTACTGTATAATCTAGTTTCTGCCTTCCTTTTTGACCTTGTCTGATTTTCCTAGTGGAACGTAAAATTCATGAATTTTGTTGGTTTCACTTGATGATTTGTTTGTTTGGTGGTGATATGGTTAGGCTGAGGCTTTGCGTCCCCACCCAAATCTCATCGTGAATAGTAATACCCATAATCCCCGTAATGCCCATGAGTCAAGGGAGAGACCAAGTGGAAATAATTGAATCATGGGGGCGGTTTCCTCCATGCTGTTCTCATTACAGTGAGTGAGTTGTCATGAGATCTGATGGTTTTATAAGGGGCTCTTCCCCCTTTGCTTGGCACTTCTTCCTGCTGCCTTGAGAAGAAGCTTCCTTGCTTCCCCTTCGCCTTTCACCATGATTGTAAGTTTTCTGAGGCCTCCCCAGCCATGCTTAATTGTGAGTCAATTAAGCCTCTTTGCTTTATGAATTATGCAATCTCAGGCAGTTCTTTATAGCAGTATGGAAATGGACTAATACAGTTGGCAATAGTTAATTCACTAAGCATTTATTGACTAAAGGATGAAACGAACAATCATAAAATTAATAGATGGCTGTGTTGGCACTTGTTTTATCATAATTTTCTTAAATATTTTTAGTGCATCAAAAGTATACAAGATACATATACCTTAAAAATTAGTATTGTAAGTACCCCCATCCTTGAAACTCCCTGTGGTGACTGTTTTTTGGGGTTTTTTTTTTTTTTTTTTTGAGACGGAATCCTGCTCTGTTGCCCAGGCTGGAGTGCAGTGGTGTGATCTCGGCTCACTGCAACCTCCACTCCCAGGTTCAAGCAATTCTCCTGCCTCAGCCTCCCTGAGTAGCTGGGACTACAGGCGCACACCACAACACCTGGCTAATTTTTGTGTTTCTAGTAGAGACGGGGTTTCGCCATGTTGGCCATGCTGGTCTCAAACTCCTGACCTCGTGATCCACCCATCTTGGCCTTCCAAAGTGCTGGGATTACAGGCATGAGCCACCATGCCCAGCCCCCTGTGGTGACTTTCATCTGTAGATTGGTCAGTGGATGCCACCATAGAATCGGGTTCCCTAATCTTGAATAATGAAATCCTGGAGTGATAAAACAGTAAGATTCTACATTTTCTATTTCTATATACATATTACAAACAATGGAGTCAGGCTAGCATCTTAGTATATAGTGATTAGAAGCACTGGATTCAGACTTGTGTTGGATATGTTCATGTGACCCTCTGATCTACTCGCCACCTGTCTGTACTCTGTTCTGTGACCTCAGATGCTGAACCCTCTCATCTTCTGGCTTAAGGTCAATGTGAGCGTTAACAGGAGATTGAAATGTAGGAGATGGAGAACAGTGTATTTACTTCTCCCATGCTGGGCTGTGTTGCCCATATATCCCTCTATCAAAGGCCATAGGTTCTGTCTGGTGGTCTTTTCCATACAGTTACTCTCACCTGGTTCTGGTAACTCTTCCCTTCATTTGTTCCTTCATATTACTGCTAGCTTTGATGTATTGCACCATCTCTCCTCTTTATCCTGCCCACACCTTTGTAAATCACGTCTTTATTAACTCGCCTCAATTACCTAGTTGAATGTTCATGCTGCTACCCTGAGTAATACAGTAATTGATACCAGAATGAGCCCCAAGACACAAAACCCTAAAATGAAATGCTTGGATATGATGGATCACATATTTAAGGAGTGCATAGATAACTTCCTTTCCAAGAGAAAATGGGACACTGGTAATCCATGTGGATTGAGTGGCATCACAATAACTCAAATTATCATATGGTGCAGGTGGAGGGCAAAGTTTGGCTGGCTGTGGATTTTGGTCAGCATGCAGTGATAGTGATTATAAAAATGGTGGGATCAGCTTATATTTATACTTATCCTATAAAGAGTATGATGGAGGAGGTAATTACCTTGAAAGTGTTATTTTCGACTCAGAGCACAGGTGGAAAATAAGAAAGCCTTGAAAGCAGCTTAAATAGTTGGCATCTCCTGAAGTTACAGAGCACATATAGTTGAGGACCAAGCTTACAAACTACTGAATGAGATCCCGAGAGAGCAGGTACATTTGAACAGACACAGACAAAACTGAGAACTTTGAACCCCCAAGTCCCTTGAACATACCTCATTGGAGGAGCAGACCCTCCAGACTCTCCTCTAATCCGATGATGATTCTAATCACATCTGTGGCTCTGGTTCTGGTATTTTTTTTTTTTTTTTTGAGACGGAGTTTTGCTCTTGTTGCCCAGGCCGGAGTGCAATGGAACAACCTCGGCTCACGGCAACCTGCGCCTCCCGGGTTCAAGCGATTCTCCTGACTCAGCCTCCCGAGTAGCTGGGATTACAGGCATGCGCCACCACGCCCAGCTAATTTGTACTTTTAGTAGAGACGGAGTTCCTCCATGTTGGTCAGGCTGGTCTTGAGCTCCAGACCTCAGGTGATCCGCTCACCTCGGCCTCCCACAGTGCTGGGATTACAGGCATGAGCCACCGTGCTCAGCCTGGTATCTTTATAGGACCAAATAAATAAAACCTTTTTCTGACACCTAGATTGTAGCTAACCTTCATCTGCGTAAAAGCTTTTCAATGATTGCACCTGAGATGGTAACCTCACAGAATCAGATTTAACATATCCCAGATGAAAAAGTAACCTAGTGCAAGAGGAGAAGCTTAATCAGAAAGAGTTTTAGGACCTCACGAAATGGTATCTATCAGTAGTCTAGGGAGTGTGTATGAAAGTGAATTTTAAGTGGGAAGGCTTTTGTAGCTCAGATGACAGATAGCATTTTTGCCCAAATGCAGCTCACAAAGAATCCAGTGGGACCATGGACACATTCTGTAGTTATTACTCCCATCTTAGGATATTGCAGTGGGAATAGACACACTTGGTAATTGGAGAAGTTTTCACTCTGGCTTCCTGACCCATGATGTTAGGGCTAATATAGAAGGAAGGGCCAAATAGAAGTCCTGGAAATGCCGCCAAGACCTCAACAAGATAGTAAACCTGAAGCAATGCTGCATCACTAGGGAAATTAGAGACCAAGTGTCACCATAAAAGACTTGAAAGATTTAAGGGTGGTGATTTCTATCACATCCCCATTTGACTTGACAGTTTGGCCAGTGCAAGGGCTAGATAAATCTTGGAAAATAACTATAGATAATCATAGACTTAATGAACAACAGCTGTTGTTCTGGAATGCTTATTTTATAGGAGCAAATAAATAGAACCTCTGGCACCTGGTTTGTAGCTCGTGACCTAACAAAATTGTTTAACCTATTCCTATCAGCAAAGATCATCAGAAGCCATTTGCCTTCACATGCAGGGACAGCAGTATACCTGCACATACTCTGGGCTATGTCAGCTCTCTTGGTCTCTGCCATAAGAGTCCGGAGAGTCCTTGATCATCTTGATTTCCCATAGAATATTATTCTGACACAATAAAATTATGACATTATGGTAATTGTACCCTGTGAACAGGAAGTACAGTAAGTAAGCAAGATATATGCATGCCAGAGAGTGGGAGAGAAACACCAAGAAGATTCAGGGACATTTAAGTTTCTAGCGGTCCAGTGGTCTGGAGCATGTTGGAATATCACCTCTAAATGAAACAAGCTGCTTCTCCTTACACAGACCATCACAATGAAAGAGACACAGTGATTCTGGAGTCAACACAGACTACATTTGGTCATGCTTCTTGAACTCATTAAGTAGGCCCCGGAGAAAGATAAGATACTATGGCAGGTGCAGGCTGTGGTGCTAGTTGTCCTGCTACTGGGCCTTATCTCTCAACAGACCAGTATCAAAAGTGTCTAAGAAAAGACAGCAGAACTGATGGGGCCTCCAAGCAGACCCCAATGAGAAAAGCTTCTACCAACAATTCTTCATTTGAAAAGTAATACTTGGCTTGCTACTAGGCCCTGGTAGAAAACTGAAAGCCTGTCCAAGGTTTTCATGAACTAGGTATTTTCTTACCTACATTATCATAAATCTGTATTGCACAGCAGCATTCTATGTAAACTAGAAATGGTGTATACAAGACTGGACCCAAGCAAATCCAGAAAAGGCATAAATAAAATGCTCAAGTTGCTGGTTTATACTCCCATCGTACCTGGTCCTATTGCTTTGCCATATTGCCTTCTATCTACATTTATGGCCTCATAGGGCGTTTCCTTTGACCAGATAATGGAGGAGGTAAAAGTTCAGACATGGTTTATGGATGGATCTGCATAGCATGCTAGCATTAGCTAGAAGTCAATAGTTATTAATATATAGCCCTATACATAGGTGACCTTGAAAGGTGTTGGTGAAGGGTAATCCTCCCAGAGGGCACAACTTCAGGTTATAAATCTGGTCGTCCACTACTTTAGCAGGAGAGACAGCCTAAGATAAGTCAGAATCTACAGTAATCCTGATTGACTAAGAAGTTGGCTGACTGTTCAGAGACTCAGAATAAAACTGAAAAATTTATGTCAAAGAGGACAAGGGAGAAGGATATGAATGGGGTTATCAGAATGGAAAGTTTGGAGATATTTACTTCCCCATAAACGCACACCAGTGGTCATCCACTTCAGAAGTGGGCCCAGTAATTTGGTACACAAGATAACGTGTCCTGTCTATATTTGTCAGCCTCTTTATCCATCCACCTTCTTGTTAAAGAATAACTTTCAACTGTTGCTAACCCTAGGGTTCTGCACCGTATGAGTCTGTTTTCACACTGCTAAAAAGATACTACCTGAGACTGGGGTAATTTATAAAGGAAAGAGGTTTAATGGACTCACAGTTCTGCATGGCTAGGGAGGCCTCAGAAAACTTAGAATCATGGTGGGAGGCAAAGGGGAGGCAGGCACCTTCATCACTTAGTGGCAGGAAAGAGTGCACAGGGGAAAATGCCACTTTTAAACCATCAGATCACCCGAGAACCCCCTCACTATCACGAGAACGGCATGGGGGAACCACCCCCATGATTTAATCACCTCCCATCAGGTCCCACCCTCAAGAAGTGGGGATTACAATCAGCCATGAGATTTGGGTTGGGTGGGGACACAGAGCCAAACCATATCAGGGACCATCTTTGTTGGTTTCCATTAACCCTGATCTAACTAAAAAATTGGTAGGATATTGGTTATCCTGCCTGCAACTTTTTAACATTCCTCAATTATCCAGTTTAAATGTGCCATCTGTCTTTTAAAGGGATTTTGACTGATATAAAATGCAAGTAAACTTCAAAAAAATCCTTTCAGCTACTTAAAAGCTCTCTGTACCCTGGATTACTCTCTGGAAAATGAAGACATCTTATGCAGAGTTGAATGTTGAATGCATAGCTCCTGATACACAGCTAACACTCAGAAAAAGGTAACGGTTATGAATATTAGTCTTACTAAACTAAAAGCAAATTTGAATGAAATTTGCCAGGGTAAGTCGATATGTGGTGTATCTTTAAGAAGTACTACCACCAATTAGTAGTAATTGCCAACATTTGCTAAATACTTTATGCATGTCAGCACTCTTTTAACTTTATAGGCCTTATTTCATTTACTCTTCCTGACAAATATATGAGGAAAGCACTATTGTGATTTCCATTTTACACATGAGGTTAAGTAACTTGCCCAAAATGAGACTGCTTATAAGTAGCAAAACTTGGATTCAACTCCAAGTCTGTCTGACTCCAGGATATAAGCATTTACCACCATGTTCTGCTGCCTTCACGCCAGTTCAAAATAATAACACACATTGACAAATCCAACTATTGACATATTTACTGTATTGTACCCTATTTATACACCTCCCCAGATTTACTCTGCCAACACCTGCCTCCCAGATCCTCATCTGCCTCACATCCTCCTACTTCCAGCCCTTTAATCAGCCCTAGGGCAAGGGCCAGGTTGTAGTCCAATCTCTGTTTTGCCCATTTCAATGGGAGCCACAGGGTTCCAATGCCCAGAGAACTGAACTAACCAGACACACAGATGCTATGGCTCCTTTCTCCCCTCTCAGACTCTGAAGTACTGTGGCAGGAGATATGCGATCTGGCTTCCCCAGCAGCTATTCAGAAAGGCTAGGTTATATGGTTTGGCTCTGTGTCCCCACCCAAATTTCATGTTGTATTATAATCACCCGTGTTGGAGGAGGGGCCTGGTGGGAGGTGATTGAATCGTGGGGGTGGTTTCTAATGGTTTAGTACCATCCCCCAGTGCTGTCTCTTACAAGATCTGGTTATTTGAAAGTTCTCTCCCCTCTCCCTGCCAGCCATGTGAAGATGTGCCTTCTTCCCCTTCACCTTCTACCGTGATTGTAAGTTTCCTGAGGCCTCCCCAGAAGCAGAAGCCTGTACAGCCCACAGAACCTTGAGCACAGTTAAGCCTTTTTAAAATTACTCAGTCTTAGGTAGTTCTTTATAGCAGTGCAAGAATGGACTAATACTCTAGGTGACAGAGCCTTGAGTTGCAGGAGGTTTAACACTCTGTATGTTGAGTACTGACCAGCGAGAGATGAGACAGGAAGAAATTAGCAGACAAATTCCTCTTTCTTCTCTTCCTCCTTCCAATGGATGTTCTCAAGAGCAGTGGCTTGGTGCAGCCTGTCAGGAAATAAGTCACATAAGTGAGAAATCAGCTATAATCTTCTCCTGAAGTTCTGGTCAGCTTAATATACATCACCTTGCCTTTGCTTTGCCTACTTCCCTGTCTTGTTTCCCCTTTTCCCTCATTCTTGCTGCCCTGAAATTGTACCACTCAGTTAGGGTGACCAATTGTCCCAGCTCGCTTATGACTAAAGACATTCCCAGGATATAGGATATTCAGTGATAAAAACAGGAAAGTCCCAGGAAAACTCCATTCTCATAAAGTATTAGCATGTTTTGAGTAAGCATTGAGTTAGGCCCTGTTTTCTAAATAATCCAAGGTGTGACAATTGGTAGCAGGAATGACTATAGAAAGCCAAGTCAGGATGGGATTTTGGAGCTAGAATGACCGATAATTTGAAAGCAAAACGATTTCTATTGCTGGTGGTCATTTGGGACACTAATAACCTATGATATCCACTAGCATCAGGGTTACTCGAGTTACTGCATAGGTATGTGGATTTATTATGATGAAGTATAAATTGAGGGCAAAAGATTAGGAGATCAAGGGCTACTCCTTTTGATCAATACAGGGGTACTAGAAATTATAAAGGTGGTCAAGTAGGGTGGTTGCTTTTGACAGCATTGGATGCCTCACAGCAAAGAAATGTTAGGCTCAACTCACCTAACTGTCTAAGACACTATGTGAAGGTCACAAGGCCTTCATGGCAGCATTTTGAGAGACCCTAGTCTCATCAGCCACCAGGCAGGCTTTGCTGAAAATCTGGCTCAGGATGTGATTGTAGCAGAATGGCAAAGGAGACTGAATGCACAGTCTCAACAGTTCTATGCCAAAGTCAGGCCCCTCATAACAAAAGAATGGGACTCTGAGAACTAGGATGGGGACATTTGGGTAGGCAAGCCTGAGAATCTTAATTCCCTCCACAGTCACTTGGACTTGCAGAAGCAGCTCCCTTCCCCATGCTAGGAGATGGCAGCCTCTCCACACCTGGAGACTCTGAAAAGACCCCGCCTGTCCTAGTCCATTCTTACTGCTACAACACAATGCCAGAGACTGGGTAATTTATAAAGAACAGAAATTTACTTCTCACAGTTCTGGAGGCTGGTAAGATCAAGGCACCAGCAGGTTTGGTGTCTTGTGGAGGTGCATTCCTCATAGATGGCACCATCTAGGTGTCTTCACATGGGAGAAGGGACAGAAGGGTGAAAAGAAAAAAGGAATGAACGTCGTGTCCTCACATGGCAGAAGAGATGGAAGGGAAAAGGAACTTAGGGCACTCCTTCAACCTCTTTTATAAGGTCGCTAATCCCTTTCCTGAGGGCTGTGCCCTCATGACTTAATCACCTCCTAAAGGACCCACTTCTTAATACTATCACGTTGGCAGTAAAGTCTTAATATTTGAATTTTGGGGGACACATTCAGACCATAGCACCATCGGACACAGATACCTCGCAAAGATGCTTATCCTCCTCAAGATTTGCCTTATTTTCCCTCACGGCTGCCAGACCAGTAATCTGAGTCAGGTGACAGCACCTGCCAAGAATGGAAATACAATCCGTGTTCTAGAAGGAAATGGCATGCCCATCTAAACAATTGCAAGACCTGGTCTATATGTACAAACAAGAACTGTGGCGACACCAGTGGCAGTAAACCACGGGAGTGGATTATAAGGCTGGATTGGGAGGAATGTATTGTCATGGGATGACTTTGATGACTCAGAGTTTGACTCCTGGCAAGGACACCTGGGGCTGGTGTTAATACATTACTGGGATAGTTCCTTGAAGCTTGAGCAGACAGGATGATGATCTATGGCAGACATGCTGGAACTGCCTGGTAGAGAACTGAGTAGAGGTCACAAAGTCAGGGAGGGAGAATGTAAGGATGGACTATGTGTGGCTCGGGGCCTGCACAAGGCAATGAAAATGCCTAGATGAGTTCATGTAACTCCATAAACACACAGGTTCAGAGCAGGCCTTTCAATTAATTTTTAGCGAAATTATATCGGATTTGTTTCTCTGGGAAGGCCCTCAGGACACTTCTTTTATTAAAGAAATAAGAAATGCATTGGTAAAGAGGGCAATGCTATTGTTGAAAAACTCGATGTGGCTATCCTTAGTATACCAACAATAAAATAGATGTGGCTGTCCTCTGTATGCTGACACTGAAAATAGAGGATGCCACCACGAAATCAGACTTCCTAGTATCAAAGGGAGTGGATGCAGGCTCCCTTGCCCTCTGGTTTCCACTGGGTTTAGTCAGAATAAAGCACCAGCAAGAGAGCAGTGAACTTAGGAAATTGATTCACTCAGACCCTCCTGGTGGGGTTGCCATGGGCTGGCTGTTTCCGTCAACTGAAGGTCAAAGTTTCTCTAAGGCTACCTTCCCCACACAGCCTTCCTGCCTCCAGGATCAGGTTCCCTCTTTCACCCTTTAGACTCAAGGCCCCCTGTTACTAGCTCCAGGGTATTATACCATCCCTCTGGGCTTTCCAGTATGCTGCTTCACTTTTGTAAATAATGTCTTAATTAAACTATCCTCAAATTACTTAATTTGTACCATCAGTTTCATGTCAAGATCCTATGTTTAGGATAGATTTGGAAATTTTTTGCAAACTTTGGAGATGGAAATTGTGTGGCTAGGGGACACGGATTGAAGGGAAACTTTTCAGTGTATACTTTTGAATTTTGAATCTGTAAAAGTATTATTAAAAAGAGTATTCCATACTCATGTGCATACTTAATAGCCAGGTTAAGTTTGGAAGGGAATAGTGACAGAGGGGAGACAATGTCGCAATTGATATTATAAGCTTCAAAAATGCAACACAGTATTTCCACTTCCAGGAACTTATCTTTAGAAAATAAGTGAATATACAAAAAAGACATGTACAAGAAGGATTCATTGCAACTTTTACTTATACAAGAGAAAACTTGCTGACAATATAAATGCTCAATAATACAGGTGTTTATGAGAAAACATATGACAGAAATCTCTGAGCTATCAAAGATATCTTTTGCAAAGACAGCTTTGCAAACAAATTTATGCTTTGCAAAAACACGTTGAAGAGTGCGGGAGAATCTCATAATTTAATGTTAGGTGACAGAAGTAGAATACAAGGGCTGGGCGCAGTGACTCATGCCTGTAATCCCAGCACTTTGGGAGGCCGAGACAGGCAGATCACTTGAGGCCAGAAGTTCAAGACCAGCCTAGCCAACATGGTGAAACCCCATCTCTACTAAAAATACAAAAAATACAAAAATTAGCCGTGCGTGGTGGCACATATTTGTTGAATTTTTTTCATTCAACAAATATGTATCAAACACCTTCTTTCTTTAAATTCCAAATTCCTCATTTGAGGCAGTCCAAATGCTCAGCCGTCCCAAGGCTGTTCTACTCTCCATACAAAGCTTCAGTTTCTCCAGCATTTCCCCATTACCACATCTATAGAGGATTTTTTTCTTCATGGTTTTCTTTTCAAAATTTTTATCATGATGTGGGTTATGTATGTAATGAGAAAATATATCATTTTTAAGGTATAAGTGTTTTAAACTAGAAAACTTTTTTAAAGTACACATGTAATATGTGTTGTTGTTGTTGTTTAGTTCATCTGCCAGTAGTTCAGTATGTTTTAATAAAACCTATTTCTGTACTTTGACCCTCCAGTTGTATAGGTGTAAATGTCATCTGCAGTTACGGTTATGGGCCTTTTAGTAAAAATAGCAGACATGGGTAATGGTGGATAGTAAGCAAGCTATTTCTTCTTGTGTGAGCTCAATTGCTTTAAGAATTGAAATCCTTCCAAGAAAAGCCACAGATTCATAATGCATTTAACTGCCTGCAAAACTTAGTTATGAATGACAAGGTTGTGAAAATAATCACATCTAGACTTACAAAATACTTGGAACTGGATACTAATCTCTGTGCTTTGTTTCTCATGGAAACTGAACTGTCTTTCAACAAGTTCCAAAGTCTTTTGGGTCCAATGCACCTCACAAATACCTTAACATTTGTGAGACACTGATGCATTAAAAAAAGAACAGGAGAGAGAAAAAAATAAAAAGAACGAGGTGAATTTTCACATTTTTCCCATGAGGCTCATTTCCAAGGTAAGTATAATGGGGCACACAATCTAGTAGTAGAAATGTACCCGATATTGATCAATGGTAAATATTTGCCAGACACTGTGCTAAGGGCTGGGTATGCACTGTATCCATCCACACAGCAATCCTATGTGGAAAGTAGTATTATCCCATTTTATAGAAGAGATCAAGGCTCAGAGAGAAGTGATACCTGCGCAGAGTCACACAGCTAATAAATGAGGAAGACAAGTTTCAAACAAAGTCAATCTGATTCCAAAGCTCAAGCTTTTAAGCACTTGCTATATTTACCTAATTTTTCTGTTTATTGCATTTAGCCCAATTATCTCTTGAATTTAGAAGGTGCCTGATTCTGTCCTAGGAAGATCAGTATTTTATTTTAAACTATAGTTCATTTTCTATCCTCCATATGTGATATATTTATCCAAGAATTATGCTTCCTCTGTGTGTAGGGGTGCCTTACTTCTCTAGGTGAGAATGAGTTTTGTTTCTTCCCTCCGTTTTTAGAACAGCATCTATCCTGTTTAATCCTGGAGTGTTTTCTTCTTCCCTCAATTTCATTGCCCTGTATTCTCCATTGCTCTAAAGCTTCCTGGACCTGAACTAGGATTGACTTTGTTCTATAATTCATTTGTCTTAGTCAGCTCCACCTGCTGTAGCAAAGTGCCATTGGCCGGGTAGTTTATACACAACAGAAATCTATTTCTCATGATTCTAGGGGCTGAAAGTGCAAGATCAGGGTGCCAGCATGACCAGGTTTTGGTGAAGGCCCTCTTCTGGGTTGCCAGTTTCTCACCGATCTTCCACATGGCAGAAAGAGAGTGAAAGAGTGCTCTGGGTCCCTCTTATAAGGGCACTAATTTCATTCATGAGGGCTCCAGCCTCATGACCTAATCACCTCCCGAAGGCCTCACCACCTGATACCATTACCTTGGGGATTCAAATTTCAACATATGAATTTGGCAGAGGAGGCAGTGGTTGTGGGGCGGGGGGAGCACAAACATTCAGTCCATTATAAATAGAGAAATATTAAATTAAGTATTATTTACTTAAACATTTAATTATCAGGTGATTCTGAGCAGCATTTCACTGAGAGAGCATAATAGAAGATGAATCTGATTTTCTCTCAGTTGTTCCGAGTGTAGCATCTAACAGAAGGTGATTCATTCATTCTTTCAAGGAATGTTCACGGAGTAATTACTATGTGCCAGTACTATTCTAGGTTCCAGTGATACAATAAGTAAGATAAGATCATTTGGATACTACTAGAGAGCTTTATACTCTCATGAAGCTTATGTTATACTGCAGAGAAGCCACAATGAATAAATAGTAATAATAACATCTGGCCAGGTGCAGTGGCTCACACCTGTAATCCCAGCACTTTGGGAGGCTGAGGTGGGCAGATGACGAGGTCAGGAGATTGAGACCATCCTGGTCAACATGGTGAAACCCCGTCTCTACTAAAGAAACTACAAAAATTTGCTGGGCATGGTTGGCGCCTATAATCCCAGCTACTGGGTAGACTGAGGCAGGAGAATCGCTTGAACCCTGGAGGCAGAGGTTGCAGTGAGCCGGGATCGCACCACTGCGCTCCATCCTGGTGACAAAGCGAGACTCCATCTCAAAAAATAAAATAATAATGTCTCATAGAGGTGAGTGACATGAAGATAATAAAGTAATGAGACCAAGAATAGCTGATGGGAATAGTAGAGATTTCTTCAGAAGCTTTGTAGGAAAGGCCTCTCAGGCTAAAATATGAATGATGAGAATATAGCCATGTGGAAAAAATTTGTGCGATGAGCACTTCTAGTGAAAGGAACCAACAGACTAAAGGCCTTAAGGAAGGATATGCATGGTTGGAGTATAGAGACTAAAGGAGACAGTAGTTCAAAATGGAGGTGAAGTGTTCTGCTGAGTCCTGATCATGGAGGCTGTGGTATGAGTTTGGATTTTATTCTAAGTACTATAGAAAATCACTGGAGATGTGTTTTATTTTTAGCTTTTATTTTGAAATAAATTTTAGACTTACAAAAGTTGCAAAGATAGTACTGAGAGTTCCTGTGTACTTTTCACCCAGATTACCCTAATTTTAACATCCTACATAACCGTGGTACAAGAATCAAAACTAAGAAATGAACATGGGTAAAATACTGTTAACTATACATATTCAGATTTCACCCATTTTTGAGCTAATGTCATTTTTCTAGTCCAATATCCAATCCAAAATATCACACTACATTTAGTTATGTCTTCTTACTCTCCTCCAATCTGCGACTGATTCTCAGTCTTTCTTTGTCTTATATGACCTTGACAATTTTGAAGAGTACTGGTCAGGTATTTTGTAGTGTGTCCCTCAAGTTGGGTTTGTCTGAAGTTTTCTCATGATTAGACTGAGGTTACAAATTTTTGAGAAGAATAACACAAAGGCGAAATACCTTCCCCATTGCATTATATCAAGGGACACATGATATCAATATGTCTTATCACTGGTGATGTTAACCACAATCACTTGGTTAGGGTGGTGTCTGCTTTCTTCACTGTCAAGTTACTTTTTTTTCCCTTTCCACATTCCACTCATTAGAAGGGTGTCACTAAGACCAAGCCACATTCAAGGAGAGGGGAGGATAATTAACTTCCACCTCCTGGAATATCAAAGACACTGTGGACATCTGTCAGAAGCAACACAATAATCGATAAATATTTTTGGAAAGATACTTTGAGTCTATGCATATATACCTATGCATATATATACTTCAAGTGAAGTGGCATTATTTGAAGATGGAATTACATTATTTCAAAATGTATAGAGTATTATATATGTGTGTGTTATTCATTCTGTTCTCTGAGTTTCTTGGATCTGTGGTTTGGAGTCTGTCATTAATCTTAAGAAATTCTAGGCCATTGTTTCTTCAACTATTTCATGTTCCTTGTTGTCTCTCTTTTGTCCTGAAATTCCAGTGAAAGATATGTTGAACCACTAGATATTGGCCCACTGCTCCTGGATATGCTGTTTTGTGTTTTTCCTTCTTTTTTTCTTTGCATTTTGGTTTGGATGATTTCTATTGACCTATCTTCAAGTTCACTGATTTTTTACTTGGCTGTATCAAGTCTACTGATAACAAAGGCATTGTTTGCCTCTGTTACTGTGGTTTTTATCTCTAGCATTTCCATTTGATTCTTTTTTATAATTTTTATCTCCTAAAATATTGCCTTTTTCCATTACAACCTTTAACATATTAGTCATAATTATTTTTAATTCTCCATCTGATTTTTTTAAACATGTGCGTCACATCTGAGTCTGGTTCTGATGATTGCTTTGTCTCTTGGGAAGGTGTTCTTGCCTTCTGGGGGCATGCTTCGTATTTTTGCTCAAAGCCTATATTTCACACAGGACAGTAAATAGTGAGGTAAATATTTTTACACTTGGAGCTGAGCATGCCTTTTCTTCTACTAAGCCTTCAGCATGAAGGTTTGTGTTAACCTAGTCAGGGTGTGAGATTTATTGTTGCTATGGATACCCTCGGTAAAACAAAGGCTTCAAATTCCTCTGTGATATCTAGCGTTTAGGGTGTGGGCCAGGTTTGCTAGAGGTTACTTTCTCAATGTTTCCTTTTTTTCACCTTGAGTTTTCCATTTGTGCTGCACCACAGTGACAGTATAATATGTCTCTTGCAGCTCTTCAGTTCTGCTCTACTCTTATTTTTACCTGATGCTTGCTGACCTGTGGTGAGGGCCAGGAGATGGGAAGAGTCTATGACGGTCTGACTAACCCTCAGTTTTAGGCAGAGGCTGTGTCACTGAGTCTCAGGGGCATGGCCTTCACAAATGCTCCTGCCCTGCCTCCAGGTGCGTTTTGGTCTAGCACATTTTTCTGCCTTTCCTTCAGAAATAGAGCTTTTTTTATTCAACTGTCTTCCCCAGCTGCAGTGGGTTTTCACCAGTGCCCTAAGATGTCTGTTTTTGTTGTTCTTACCCCTACAAATTTAAGCTTTTGCTCCACGGAGGAGGTAGCAGAGATGGGTTGAGCACAGTTTTAGCAGTGGCTGCTGTTGCCTTTCCCAGCCAGCACCATGCTGGAAGCTTTATCAGGATTCTACCCAATCCTTCCTACCAATGCCTGGTGGGGTTTACGGAGGAAAATCCTGCAAGAGGATAAAGTCTTCAAACTAGCCCACACTTGGCCTTCAGCAATTTATTAAAAGCATTTAGCTGAATCCTCTTAGCAGCTTATATGGAATCCAGAAGCAGCTGCTCCAGATTAGCAAATGTTCAGGTCCTGTATCTCCTTGAAGGAACCTGGCTTCTCTTAGATTTTGGGTTACATTGTAGTGGCCTTATAACCTCGGTTCTCTGGTTCAAGAAAAGTCATTAATTTGCAGTTTGTCCAAATTTCCCTTGTATGAATAGGTGGGAGAGACTCTCTTTCCAGCTCTCTACCTCTCTAAGCTGAAACCATAAGTCCTTATTGGAGGGTTTCAAGCAGTGTAGTAATGTGATTAGATTTATATTAAAAGCTCACTATGACTATTGTATGGAGAATGGACTGTAGAGGTCTAGGAAGAGGGCAAATGGGACAGTAGTAAAACTAGATAGGACGCTATTGCATTTATTCAAATAAAACATGTTGGCAGCTTGACTTGGCTGCTAATAATAGAAACGAGAATGGGTGGGTATTTCAGAACAAGTTCCCGAGGCACAGTGGAAAAGCATCGATGACTGGACTACATTTGTCAGGATTCAGTCAGAAGATTGAAAACACACCAGTAATTTGAACAGGGAAGATTTAATATAAATACCTGTTAACTAGTGACAGGATTAACTACTCGGAGATGGAAACTAACTCTACAGGAATAGCAGATGAAGGAAGCAGCCACTATCTCTAGGGCTGAGGGAGAGCAGTCTAAGAAGGAACAAACTTGAAAGAGGGCACATTCTTACCACCAGGGCTGAGGTTTAGACCTTGTTGGAGATGGTGTGGCTATAGCCCAATGGAGGGCAGAGAAGCTCACTGAGGGGTCAAACCAGTGTCTGGGGGCCAGAGAAACTGACTAGAAAGCTGCCTGCTAAGGTACTGGTGAAACTCGCTGGGAAGCTGCCTGCTGTGATGCTGGCAGAACTCACTAGTTCTTAGATTTGGTGGTTATATCTGAGAAATATACTGCCCTTTGGCCCAGGAATTCCATTCCAGGTATTTACTCAAGAGAAATGAAAACATATGTCTACAAAAAGGCATGGAAGAACTTTCTGGGATGCTGGAAATATACTATATCTCCATCACAGTGGTGTTTACACATGTGTATACATCTGTCAAAACTCATTGAACTTTATACTTAAAATTAGTGTCACTACAGGAGGGGGTGTTGGAGAAAGAAGAGAGAAGAAAGTGTGAAGTGATTGTCTCAGATATGGAAAGTGAATTTCCAAGAGAAACATAATAGGAATAGCCAGGAGTGTTGAAGGCCTGTTAGAGATTTGTGGTAACACGTTTAAATTGAGAGCGCTCGGATGGGTTGTGGTCATTTTCTACAGCAAAGCTCAGCTTCTCCAGTACTGATGCAGAATAGGATAGTTGGCTGTAGCCAGGATTAGAAACTTGCTGGGGAGCATGATTAAGGGAGAGGTACAAGGGGTTCAGCTCTGTGGGTCTTCTGCTGGTCTTGCCTTCTGCAGTCTCAGTCACCTAGTACCTCAGCTGGGACTGAATGGTCTAAGATGGTCTCATTCACATGTCTGTCAGATGGTATGGGCTGGGCCACATGTCTCTAGCTGATCAGCCTAGATTTGTTCATATCAAAATTGGATTCAAAAAGCAGCATAAGAGAAGGCAAGCCCCAATGCAGAGGCACTTGACTAGTGTCTGCTTGTGTCACATTTGCTAATGTCCCATTGGCCAAAGGAAGTCACATGTCCAAGCCGAGTGTCTGTGGGGTGGGAGTGGGGGAACTACACCAAGGCATGGAGAGGGAGTTGCAATGCGTGGAGCGCCATTAATTTAACAACCACAAGGAGATTAGGAGCAGTTCTCTCTTCCTACAGCCAGTAAACAACAGCTAAAACAAAATAGAAAAGTGAGCCAGTTACTCTCCTGGAAAAACATAATTTTCCTTAGAGTATTATAACGTAGGCTAGGATGCCTGCAATTTTTCTCAATGTCATGAAATTCTAAAGACAATCAATTTGAAAAATACATGTGTCATTGAACATTTTGGGAAGAGAGTGGTCATACAATGAGATAATGATAGTGTTTAGAAGCTTCCAAAACTTGTTAACTTGGCCCTTCTGTTTTGAATGAGCATATTCGTAGACAGGAGATTGAACCATATGACCTTTAATGTTCTTTTCCACTACTGAGATTTTGTTATAAACCATTTAGTAATCAGTCTGTTACAGCTCATTCTGTCTTGGCTGAGAAAATGTCCTTTTTTCTTACAGGCACATACACATATGCCTCTGCATAAGGCAGAACTCTGAAACAAATGACAGTTCTGTTTCATAATATTTGTCTCCTGATAGAAGAGGACCAGCCCTTGGGTTATTTTCACCTCATTAGCAAAAGTAAAAATCATAGACAACTCCCAGAATTATGGGAATGGAAATACTGAAACTGTCTTTTAGGAGGGCTATTTCTGATTTTTAATTTTTCTTTGAATCCCAGAAACTTGGAGTTCTTAACCCCTATTCCTAGATTAGTGGGAGGAACTCCCATCCAACATTAGAAGGTAATGTTGAAGGTTGGACGTTAAAAAAAAAGGCATAAAGAAAAATAAAGAAATAATCATTGTTTCTATGGTGATTAGAAAGAAAAATATAAATATATTTATTGTTCTCTAAAGAATTCCATCTTACAGGAAAAATCCTTATTTCATATAAAAACATGAAAAGAGAGATTTGCTGACCCAGAGTTAGATCCTCGAGTATTTTTATTTGCCCTGCTGGCACAGCAAAGCTTATGGGCAACTTATAATTGCCTGAGTGCCCAAAGGTTATGGATCAATCACTCAGACTGCCAGTCATGCCAAGTCGCAAGCCAGGAAACAGTCAGAGAGGCTTGGGATCTTTTTTCACGAAGGGAAAATGGCTTATTGTTAGATTCAGAGGAAAAACAGAGTAAAAGGAAAATGCTATTGAGCATACTTAGTGAGAAACATCATTTATATCCGACAGTAGCACATTTTTAATAACGAGACCAGCAGGGAAAAGACAGATCTGGAAAGACTTTATAGCAAGAGCTTTGCTCAGTGAGCCAGTTCAGCTGTTGTGAAGTGGACCCAAAAGTCCACAGGGGAGAAAAGAATATTATATTTTAAAAATGCAGTGTGCAGCATTTACTTTTAAGCAGAAAAATGCTTCAGTCAACTCCACCCACTGACTGGATCTCATATCTACGACTCATTTATTCTTGCTAGCTAAAATTTCTTGGTTATACACATGTGAATTTTTTTTTTTTTTTTGTGATGGAGTCACGCTCTGTTGCGCAGGCTGGAGTGCAGTGGCACGATCTGGGCTCACTGCAAGCTCCGCCTCCCGGGTTCACGCCATTCTCCTGCCTCAGCCTCCCAAGTAGCTGGGACTACAGGCACCTGCCACCATGCCCGGCTAATTTTCTTTGTATTTTTTTTTAGTAGAGACGGGGTTTCACCATGTTAGCCAGCATGGTCTCTATCTCCTGACCTCGTGATCCACCTGCCTTGGCCTCCCAAAGTGCTGGGATTACAGGCTTGAGCCACCACGCCCGGCCACATCTGAATTCTTTTTAAACTGAGCTTATTTTTTCAATTATGAAAATATTCTACATTATTCTTTAATAAAAGGGAATTTAACTTTTGCCACAAGTTAGTATTAGGATGAATCATATGGAATTGCCAATATTCTACTATTTTTGACCCTAAAACTGCAATCCCAAATTGTTCAACCTCAAACAGTACCTATAAATAATTAGTATATATACATTTGGTGTTTTATATGTGTAGAGATTACTTAATAGATGGTCCTGTTCCTGGAACTATCAGACAAGTATTTGGGACAGATTAAAGAGCCTTGCATCAACCCATACACAAAAATAAATTCCAGATATTAATTTGTAATTAAATGTTAAAATATAGAAAATTAAGAGAATTTGGATGAATATTTACATAATTTAGGGGATACGGTAAACATTTCTTATAAAAAAAGCATAGGAGAAAAGTCATGATAAACTTACAAAAAAGTTTAAGTGCAAAAACATCAGTACATTTCTTTTTAAAACTCAGTAAAGCAGCACACCAATATGGCACATGTATACATATGTAACTAACCTGCACGTTGTGCACATGTACCCTAAAACTTAAAGTATAATAAAAATAAATAAATAAATAAAGTACGGATGCCTGGGCCTTAACTTGCAAAAAAAGAAAAAAAAGAAAAAAGAAAAAGAAAATCAAAGCACAATTTTAAAACTGGGGAAAATACTTGCAAACTATATGACAGTTGAAAAAGCTGGGATCCTTAATATGTAAAAAAAACTCTTATCAATCAATTTATCAATAAGAAAGAGATAAACACTCCAATTAAAAATGGACAATTTCCAAAAGGAGACATATAAACCTCACAATCAAGGCTAATGCCATTGAAAACATTAATGAGATACTAGTGTCATCTTTCAAGCTAACAAAAAGAATGACAAAACAGGCATTGGTGAGAGTAAAGAGAAATAAACATTCTCATAGCTGGCTAGAGAGATGGGACAATTGTTAATTTGTGTTAGAAAATCTTAAAACTACTCATATCTTCTGAATCCACAGTTCTACCTTTTCTTAGTTATCTTAAGGATAAAACCACAAATATGCCCAAAGTAACATTTATAAGTATTTCATCACAGTGAAAATTTGGAAACTAAATGTTCTTAAATAATGGAATTGTTCAGAAACTGTGACATCCATAAAGAAAAATACTACGCCAGCTATAAAACCATGTTATAAAAATAGTTCTAGGCTTTGGGGAAGGTATGCTATTTACATGAAAAGAATAAAAGGCTATCAACCAACATGTACACTGTACACCCCAGGGTGGTGGTGAATTCACACCATCATTTAAACTGTATACAGTGGCACTTGTGCCTTATTCCCTGGTCTTGGTCAATCACCAGATATCCAGTAGGTACTGAGATGCATGATAGTGATGTCACTACCTACACAGAATGTAATTAGATCCCAATGTATCCTCCATCTCCAGAATGAGGAGGGGATCATCTAGAATCAGTTGACAGTTCTAGGTTGTCATGTTATTGATGGCGTAGGAAGGGGTAAGATAAATCCCACTTTGTGGGCCCAGTGAAATCTGGCTTCAATAACATTGATACTAATAATAGCTTATTATTACCCTAGTGGCACCTCCTTCCCTGTCCCCACCACTTCTCCCTTATCCTACTTTTTTCCTTCTGCATATACATCATCTTCTAATACTTTCTATAATTGAGATATTTATTATTTTTATTGTCCTCCTCCTCCTGGTACTAAGGTAGAGATTTTTGTCTGTTTTATTCACCACTGTATCTCCAGCCCTAGAACAGTACCTGGCATACAGCAGAACTTCAATCAATATTAATCAAATGAAGGACTGAATAAAAGCTATATGTATCCCATGCATCAGGAACTTTAATTCAATTAGTTAAGGACAGATTTTAGGGAAAAGGGATCACAAACGGGCAACACAAGAGGCATAGCTAAAGGGGATAGTGGGAGCTCACCCTCTTTGCCTTGCTAGTGGTTGTGAGGGTGCTGGGTAAGAGTTGATTAGTGGTAAGTGAGCCGTATGTCCCTTTTAATGCAAACTTGAGGAGCTGCCTCTATCGCTCCCATGAATTGTCCCCAGAGACACTGCCCACTGGATCCACAATGAGGGACCCAAAATAAGAGACCTAGGAACACTCCTCTCCTTCACTCTCTTCTAGGTTTAAAGCTCATGGGCCCTTCTCCAACAATCCAGAACTCTGAATCAGGAATTGGAGGAGTATGTGACAAAACAGTAGCATTAAATTATGTCTCAACAAGGAGAATAATTGGGAAACTAAGCAAATATTCACAATGATATTCATTTCTAATGTTTTTTATTTTTAATCCACACTTTGGCCTCACTACTTAGAACGCTTCTTTTGTTTTCTATATTCAAATTCATCATTCCCAGAAGGACCATACTTTTACTCTAGAAAGACTAGTTCTTTGAATCATACCCCATAATTATGTTCATTCTATTTTCCTGATGAACAAGATCAGTTTTGAGCTCCACTGCACTCCAGCCTGGGCGACAGAGCAAGACTCTGTCTCGGAAAAAAAAAAAAAAAAAAAAATGTATTCCTGCCCTTCTTTTCCTCTCCTCATGTTATCTGTCGTAGCCACTGGCTTTTGCCTCTTTGCTGATCATTAGTTTGAATGTGCCTACTATGAATAAAGCCTTCATTTTTATGTTTTAACGAAAGAAAAAAGATATCTCCCTCTGCAAGTACAAAACAGCCAGGTTTCACAACATGAACAGGAACTTGAAAATTATTGCCAGTTCCTGGCATGCAGATAATTCTTCCAGAATTGCAGTTTTTTCCAGTCCAAATTATACTTGAAAAACTACCAGCTCCCTAGAATAAACTCTCTGCAATGTCCAGCTCATACCACCCCCACAATAACAGGAAGAATACTGCTTCATATTTCTCCCTTGAAAGGCAATGCACTCTAGCTGATAAGAGATCAGAACAGATACCATAAAACCTGGCTGTATTTATGACTCTACTTCTTAGAGACTGTGTTTTTTTCTTCTCTCCTCCTCTCCTCTTCCCTTCCCTCCACTCCCCTTTTTTTCCTCTCCTCTCCCCAACTGCTGTCTCCTCTCCTACCCTCCCCTTTCCTGACATTCCCTTCTATCCTCTCCTCTCCTCATTTTCTCGTCTTCACTCCCTCTCTCTCTCCTTCTAAAATTAAATATTCACGGCTGGGTGCGGTGGCTCATGCCTATAATCCCAGCACTTTGGGAGGCTGAGGCGGTTGGACCACGAGGTCAGGAGATTGAAACTATCCTGGCCAACGTGGTGAAACCTTGTCTCTAATAAAAATACAAAAAAATTAGCTGGGCATGGTGGTGTATGCCTGTAGTCCCGGCTACTCAGGAGGCTGAGGCAGGAGAATCGCTTGAACCTGGGAGGCAGAGGTTGCAGTGAGCTGAGATCAAGCCACTGCACTCCAGCCTGGTGACAGAGCGAGACTCCATCTCAAAAAAATAAATAAAAATAAATAAATAAATAAATATTCGCTATAAATACACTTATACTAGGGTTGACAATACCAAGTGTTGGCAAGGATGTGGAAGAACTAGACATACATTGCTGGTGGAAGTGTAAAATGGAACAACCACTTTGGGTAAAGGTTTGACAGTTTCTTAGAGTTAAAACATGTATCTACCCTATGACACAGTAGTTCTGCTCTTAGGTATTTATTCAAAGCATATGTAAACATATGTCCACAAAAGACTTGTACGAGATGTCATAGCAGTTTTATTCAGAATATCTCAACTAGAAACAACCCAGATGTTAACAAGTGAATTGATACACAAATGGTGGTATGTTCATACAATGGATTATTACTCAGCAATAAAAAGAAATAAACTGCAGATACGTGCACTGACCTGGAGGAATCTCATCAACATTAAGTTGAATGAAAGAAGGTAGGCACAAAACATACAGCACATACTGTATGTTTTTTATTCAAATGAAGTTTTGGAACAAATAAAACAATTTTATGGTGATAGAAATAAAATCAGTGGTTCCCTGGGGCAACAGGAATGGTAATGGTGAAAGGATATAAAAGGAGAATGAAGGAACTTTCTGGGTACGGTAGAAATGATTTATATCGTGGTTCCAAGCCTGTCTGTAATTGTCAAAACTCATTAGACTATACATTTAATAACTATGCATTTTATTATGTGTAAATTATGCCTCAATAAAGTTGATGGAAAGATTCATACTGATGTCCAAGAAAGAGTTTAGAAAATATTTATTTCCCAGATTACAAGGATAAATCTTGCATCAGCCTCCCTGTAAATTCACATGTTCGGTAGGCTAGAGGAGGTGGATTGAATCAGTAAGGTCACGAGTCTGTTGGTAAAACTCCTGCTATCTGTCTCATTAAATTCAAGAGATAGTCACTGAGTGCTTCAATCTGTAGTATAACATGTTAGGCTTTATTGGAAATATAAAGATGAATAATTCAGAATTCCCACTCTCCAGTTGCTAATTATTTTTGGCCTAATGGCGATTTAAAAAACAATGGTCATGCACTCAACTAATAATTGTAAAATAAAGAATAAGCAGGGAGCATAGGGTCATGCTTAATGCATACTTCATACTCAGGAACGTCACAACAAGCTGTTGGATATCTTATTTATACATGTTTTCTAGGCCCTCTGGAAAGAATTTCGAGGGGGACTTTGCAGCCCAAGAATGGATTAGTAAGCACTGGAATTAATACTCTTCCACCAAAAAGTTAGGACAGGGTTGTCTTTCTTCCCCTGGAAAGGATGGCCAGGAATATAGGGGACAAGCTTAAGACGATATTTGAGTCAAGGGGTGAGCACCTACTTTGAGACACAGGGATGGGAATGACAGAAGATAGTTATTAGAATTGTCAAGACCAGGGCTATCTAGAACAGCTTCACATGGTCTTTGGCTAGGTCTACATTAAAGAAAGTTGCAAAACTGGAAGGGTAGGTATATTAGAGTAAGTCATCTCAACAGTTTTACAAAATAAAAATTTATTTCTTCCTCCCTCAAAGTGCTGTGTAGACAGTCTTGTTTGAGCAGCTCTCCTGGGCCTCCAAGTGGTGACTGGGATCCAGATTCCTCCATTTTATGACTTCAGAGTAGCTTTGGTGCCATCTAGCACCAAACGGAGATGGAGAAACACACACATAGGAGATTAGGTGGAATTTTTTATGGGTTACACCTGGAAGTGACATACATCAATTCAGTCTGCATTCCAAAGACCGGAAGTCAGTTACACGATCCCACTTAGATAGAAAGGTGGCTGAGAAATTTAGTTTAGCTGTGTGCCCAGCAAAGAGGAGAACCAGATTGGTGAATGCCAACAGTCTTGACCACAGCAATTTGAGAACTATAAATATGCAGTGTTCAATTACTCAAAAGTAGCTGAAAGAGGTTCCATAAAGCAGGGGATGGGGAGTAGCATTCTACTTTTTGAGCAGAAACTGCTGTGCAGGCAGGGCATGGTGGTGATTCATGCCTGTAATCCTAGCACTTTGGAAGGCTGAGGTGAGAGGATCGATTAAGGTCAGTGTTCTAGAGTTCCAGACCAGCCTGGGCAACCTAGTGAGACTCTGTCTTTACAAAAAAAATTTTTTTTTTAATGCTGTGTTCCTTATTGGGAGTAGGCAAGCAAATCATCAACAGTTGAGACCAAAAGAACAACCCTGTGTGGCAAATGTTAGGTTATCCAAAAGCCAAAGAAGAAGGGGAAAAAAAAAAACAGCAGAGGTCTGAGATCAGAATAACTCTGTCAAAAACCTGATAAAATGGCTGCTATGCTTTGATGACGTGAAGCCTGGAGTTGGTGTATGAGCTAGATGTGGTGGCTCATACCTGTAACCCCAGCATTTTGGGAGGCCAAGGTAGGAAGATTGCATCAGCTCAGGAGTTTGAGACCAGCCTGAGCAGCATAATAAGACCTCATCTCTACAAAAATTTAAAAATCAGCCAGGTGTGGTGGGGTGCACCTGTAATCCCAGCTACTTAGGAGGCTGAGACAGGAAGATCACCTGAGCCCAGGAAGTCGAGGCTACAGTGAGCCATGATTGCACCACTGCACTCCAGGCTGTGTGACAGAATGAGATCCTGTCTCAAAAAAAAAGCAGAGACTCAAATAGACACTTGTGCACCAATGCTCTTAGCATTATTCATGATAGCTGAAAATAGAAATAGCCCAAATGTCCATCAACAAATTAATGGATAAACAAAATGTAGCATATACATACAATGAAATAGTATTTGACCTTAAAATGGAATAAAATTATGATAATGCTTCAACATAGATGAACCTTAAAAACATCGCTAGGTGAAATAAGTCAAGACACAAAAGGACAAATATTGTGTGATTTCAGTTATGTGAGGTATCCACAACAGACAAATTCATAGAGGCAGAAAGTGGAAGAGAGATTACCAAGAGCTGTGTGGAAACAGTAATTAGGAATTATTGTTTAATGGGTACAGAGTTTCTGTTTGGGATGGTGAGAAAGTTCTGGAAGTAGTGGTGAGGATTAGATAACATTGTGAATGTACTTGATGACACTGTACACTTAAAAATGGTTAAAATTATAACTTTTTATGTTGTGTATATTTTGCCACAATAAAATTTTCAGAAAAAATGAGGGACATGGACTCTCTAATAGAGAAACAAATAATCTGTTAAGAGCCAGACAAAGATTTCAGTTGGTGGATGGGGATGGGAGGAATCTAGTAAGGCTTCATAGAAGACAGAATTAGTTCAGCTGGGCATTGGAGAATTTCAAGCTGGATTTGGAGAGGAAGAGGACAGAGGAAAGATGTATTTCAGGATGCGTAAGTGTGAACAAAGGCAGAGTCATAAAAGTATGTGGCATATCTAAGAAATGGTGATTAGCCTAGTTTACTCAACACATCTCCTGCTTTCCCTCACTAGGGTTACTGATGGTATTCCTTTGAAACTACGTTGGGTGATTGCTGGTTGCTCAATACTTCCCAGCACCTGGGGCACAGAATACTCCTGCCTGGCTTAACAGGAACAACAGTGACCCTCAGTCACTGCACATGAGTGTTTCTACTTTGTTCACACAAGGGGAGTTTATATAACTATGCAATATACATCTATTACCTTTTTCAAGGGAGCATCATTGTGTTCTGGAGAATTTCATCCACAAAATCTATTTATATATTAGATGCATGGACAGATAATATTTCTGAAATGTTAATTAGTATTTTTTTCTCCCTATTGCTGTCTCCTTTGTTTCTCCTTGTTCTAACAGATAGGTGAGTTTGTACATGCTGCCTCAAAGGAGGAATGAGACAGGGTAGTGTTTTAGATTGCTACAAAAGCTAGACATGACTCCTTTTCCCTAGACTAGGCATCATTTTTTTAAATAATTTTTTATTATACTTTAAGTTCTGGGGTACATGTGCAGAACATGCAGGTTTGTTACATAGGTATCCACATGCCATGGTGGTTTGCTGCACCCATCAACTCGCTATCTACATTGGGTATTTCTCCTAATGCTATCCCTTCCCTAGTCCCCCACCCCCCCACAAGCCCCAGTGTGTGATGTTCCCCTCCCTGTGTCCACGTGTTCTCATTGTTCAGCTCCCACTTATGAGTGAGAACATGTGGTGTTTAATTTTCTGTTCATGTGTTAGTTTGCTGAGAATGATGGTTTCCAGCTTCATCCATGTCCCTGCAAAGGACATGAACTCATCCTTTTTTATGACTGCATAGTATTCCATGGTGAATATGTGCCACATTTTCTTTATTCTATCATTGATGAGCATTTGAGTTGGTTCCAAGTCTTTGCTGTTGTGAACAGTGCTGCAACAAACATACATGTGCGTGTGTCTTTATAGTAGAATGATTTATAATGCTTTGGGTATATACCCAGTAATGGGATTGCTGGGTCAAATGGTATTTCTAGTTCTAGATCCTTGAAGAATTGCCACACTCTCTTCCACAATGGTTGAACTAATTTACACTCCTATCATTTTGATCCTTTAAAAATCAACAAGACAAGGCCAGGTGCAGTGGCTCATGCCTGCAATCCCAGCACTTTGGGAGGCCAAGGTGGGAGGATCAGTTGAGCCCAGGAGTTTGAGACCAGCCTGAACAACATAGTGAGACCCCGTTTCTACTAAAAATAAAAAATTTGCCAGCCATGGTAGTGCACGCCTGAGTCCCAGATACTCGGGAAGCTGAGATGGAGGATTGCTTGAGCCCAGGAGGTTGAGGCTGTAGTGAGCTATGATCATGCCACTGCACTCCAGCCTGGGCAGCAGAGCAAAACCCTGTCTCAAAAAAAAAAAAACAAGACAAGTTTCTGAACATCAGGAATCAGGTGTGTTTATCTGTGAGTGTGATTTTGATATTAACTTTTTCTTCCCTGTCCAAAATAATTATAAGTGACATCAGTAGTGTATTATCTCTTTAGCTGCAGTTTCCACCCTTCTGCTGAAAATTAACTTTACCTTCTCACCTCTGAGCTGTTCTGGTTCAGGAGCTGTTTTAGCTCATCTGCTCTCAAGAATGGATTGACCACATTCCACGGCTAAGCCCTGTAGGTCCACCTGGTACATTCTTTGAAGGAGAGAGATGTTCAATCATTTTATGACTTGTCCTGGGGCAAAAATGAAGAGCTAGAGGGACAGCCAAACTGACCTTCATGGCTGATCAAGTGCTAGTCCCTCTGTAGTGACTGCATCAAACAGGAAGTGAACATAAGTTCTAAACACATCTTTTTATAGTAGAAAAAAATCCAACCATTGTCTAGCTAAGTGATCAAAACTAACATCGGCAATAAAGGGCAAGCAGATACGCTGTGCCTCCAGATGAGATACCCCGGATAGGATGTAACCTCACTGCACTGCTCTAAAGTGACAAACTTAACCTTAAAAACATCTACTGATTGCTTTCAGGAAATGTGGGGCCTACTTGTAGTTAGTTCCCTTGGTAGAAAGATGTACCCTCCCAGGCCGGGCGCGGTGGCTCTCCCTTGTAATCCCAGCACGTGGGGAGGCCAAGGAGGGTGGACCACTTGAGGTCAGGAGTTTGAGAACAGCCTGGCCAACATGGTGAAAACCCATCTCTACTAAGAATACAAATATTAACCGGGCATGGTGGCAGAAGCCTGTAATCCCAGCTACTCGGGAGGCTGAGGCAGGAGAATCACTTGAACCCAGGAGGCGGAGGTTGCAGTGAGCCAAGATTGCACTACTGCACTCCAGCCTAGGTAATAGAATGAGACTCAGTCTCAAAAAAAAAAAAAAGAAAAAAAAGAAAGATGTACCTTCCCTATATCCATCCCAAAGCAGTGCTTCTCAAACTTTAGCATGCTTGCCAATCACCTAGAGATCTTGCTCAAATGCAGATTCTGGTTCATTAGATCTGGAGTGGTGCCCCACATTCTGCATCTCTAACAAGCTCCTAGGTGATGTGGCTGTTGCTGGTCTGCAGGCCAAACTTTTTAAGTAGCAAGGTCCTAAAGCAGCGGTTGCAATGATTCTCAAAGTGTGGTCCTCAGACCAGAAGCAACAGCATCACCTGGGAACTTGTTAGAGATAGAAATTCTCGGACCCCACCTCAGACCTACTTACTTACTGAATCAAAATCTGGGTGTGTCCAGCCACAGCCGGAACTAATGTTAGGAAAGGAAGTTGCCTAGGGCACAAAATGTAAGGAGGCACCCACTCAGGGTAGTGCAAGTGCAGTGTGTGAGAGTGTGTCAGCCCTAGGACAGAAATCTGTTTGACAATCCCTCCTGGGGATTCGGATGCCTGCTAGAATTTGAGAATTCTTGTCACCTTTCTTCTCAGCAAATCACCTCACTGCTATAGCAGCCTAGTTGTATCTATATCATCTGGGCTCCAGTTGAGACCTATTGAATCAGAGCATTTGGGAGTAGAAAAATTTTCATCTGGTTAGGGGATGTGAATAAGAATGCCCGTCAAAGAGCTGTTTGTCACAACAAGGATATGTAAAGAAAAACAAATATCAGCTATGATGCATTGGATAAGCAAAATGTGTGGAGGCATATGGCAGTTAGAAGTACAAAGCTAGCTGTATCATAGAGCTATGCAACAAGATCTTAAAGAGTTGGACAAAAATGGCAAGAAACGTGATTTAGAGCAATATACCATTTATCCAAATTGAAAATTCATATTTTTAAACACTATTTTAATTAAGATACATAAATAGGGTACCAGAGGGGAAGTGGAATGGGAGTGGAACCAAGGATAAGCTTCCCTTTACACTTTGCAACCCAGTAATCCAGTAAATATTATGATGCTTCCCACCCCTAGATCTTTATTCATGCTGTGTCACTCTTTTGATCTTTCTTCACCTGGCTAACTCCTCTTGATTCTTTTCAATTCAGCTCAGGTGCTATCACATCAGGACAGTGTCTCTGACCTCTCTGGCTGGGTTAAGTTTACCCATTGGCTTTCATAGCACTGGGCTATTTAGTCATATGACATTTTATTAATACTAGAATCATTGATCTGTGTGTTTTTAAGCCTCTCCAGCCCAAGAACCTGCTCTTACCACGTTTAATAGCTTAGTACCTGTCAATATTGCACCTGCAACTCAATAGGTTCTTGAATGTGGTAGGGCTTAACCTTAAAGCGGATATAGTAGGGCTTAACTAGCACTAGGAATATTATTTAAATCACTTACACAAGACCTTGTACTGAAAGGACTTAAGGCGGCACTTGATAACTAAACTTCAGAGAAGGGGAAGGTGGAATTTCACTGTAACAAGCCAGCAACAAAAGCATTCCCCTGCGGCCACAGGGATCCATCATGGCTGCCTCTCTGGACAGATCATGATCTGGAGCCCAGAGCCTGCAATTCTGGCTGTGGCTGGTTAGCAAATGATCTTCATCCCTGCCTTCTACTGCCATCTCCAGGGGACTGGTTGATTTTCACCCAGCTGCTGGCCTCCAGCTGCTGGGAGAAAGTCACAGCTCTGAATTAAAACCAGCTTCATTAATGATAACTCATTCTAACCCCTTCTCTTCCAGGTCTCTGAGAGAGGTATTGCAAACCCCATGTCTTCCTGTCAGGTAGAGACCAGAAGACCATTTTCTACTGTGTACTCATGTACAGCAAATAATTTCTGAATGTATAGCCTCATAAGAAAACTCCTAAAATATAAATTGCCGTTGCAAAACCAGAGAGTTTTTTTGAGAGATTAATGTAGAGAATTGGAAAGTCCATGTCTTAAAAGTTTCACAAACCTTCCCTTAAGAAAACATTTGCAGTTATAGTTATGTTTCCCTCCCACCGAAAGGAAAAATGTTTCATTTAGAGCAATCTTAGAATAAAAAGACACCTGAAACAATCTAAAATGAATTTGCCTATTTCCTGAATTTTCTTCGGTTTTATATCATTATGTTTCTAAAAGAATCATCATAAAGATTTGGTTATTTTTTTAACACAGCAAGTTATTCTTGCTTAATAATAGAAAAACACAGTTTGGTAAAATCTAAATTCAATTGGCTAGAAAAACCTTTCCTATAACCTGTAAAGTACTCTTTCAAAATGAGTCAAATAATAATCAGGAGAAAAGAATGGGATAATCACTAGAACAGGATTTCCTAGCTTCAACACTATTGATATTTTGGGTAGGATTATTCTATCTTGTAGAGGTAGGGAGAGAGGGCTTTTTCATGCATTGTGGGATGTTTAGCAGAATCTCTGACCTCTACCCACTAGATGTCAGCAGCGCCCACCCACCTCCAGTCATCAACAATGTAAATATCCCCTGGATGAGGGAGTTGAGAACCACTGCACTAGAATGAGTCACAAAGCCATTCACAGACAAGATGGAGTCTGTAAATTAGAACGTGAGACAGAATGCACAAACCTTACCCTAATGTAAACCCCAAGGATTTGACTTTCTAATTTGAAAGTGTCAAATTTGTTAAAAACTGTATTTGGAAGCAAATCCTTTTTATTATATAATAACAGTTCAAAATCTAGCCGAGAGACACCTAACAGAGGAAGTCTATCTTTCAATAATTAATATAGTCTTTCACCAAAAAAAAAAAAAAAAAAAACTGACCTTTCGATTTTGGCTTCTAACAAATATGATCCAAGATGACAAAAGAGATATGTTGACCTCAGTGAACAAGCTTAGCCATTCTTGAAAAGAAATCATTAGAAATTTTAAATGCAGTAATTCATTATAAAGTGTCTGTGGTAGGCAGAATACTGCCCCTCCCCGCTGGCTAAGATGTCTGTATCCTAATCTCCAGAACCTGTAAGGCAAAAGGGACTTTACAGATGTAATTAAGGAGATGGTGAGATTAGCCTGGATTATCTAGGTGGGCTCAGTGTAAGCACAAGAGCCCTCAGAAGGGAAAGAGGGAGGCAGGACAGTCAGAGATGTGATGACAGACACAGAAGCTAGAATGATGCGACTGCTGGCTTTGAAGCTGGAGGAAGGGGCCATGAGCCAAGGAATGCAGGTGCCCTTGAGAAACTGGAAAAGACAAGGAACAGAATCTCTCCTGGAGCCTCCAGGAATAGAATTCAGCCCTGATGAAACCTTAAGTTTAGCCCAATGAGACTCTGACCACCAGAACTGTAAGATACTAAATTTGTATATTTAAGCCATTAAATACATGGTACTTTATTATAGCAGCAATAGAAAACTAGTACAATGGCTGTCTATGAGCACAGCACCATCACGGGGAAAATCCAACAGGATTATTGTGTTTTGTGAAGCCAGGAAAGGGAAGCCATTTCTTAATTTTTATAACCATAATTGGTATTTTAAACCATAGAGATCTCATACAATACAATGATGCACCATTTCACCCTAATAATAGCTTAAATGTATATAGCTTTTAGGTGTCAGACACTACACTAAGGGTTTTAAATGCGATAATTCATTTAATTATCACAACAATATGATTAAAATACCTTCATTATCCTCATGTTGCCGATGAGGAAATAATTTCGAGCTCACACATGGCTAAGAAATGGCAGCACTATGCTTCAAATCCAGGCAATCTGGCTCCACAATCCAAATAAATGTCACCCAGAGGAGATCTATGAAGTTCATGTGTGGAATGTTTAAAAAGCAAAGCCCTGGACTTCTACACCCAAAGAAGATACTTGACCATAAGTACTGTGGCATCTGTGTTTCCAAGTGCAAGGATATCTGCTGTTTTTGCCACCCAACATGCTTGCCGCCTCACGTTGACAGTAGCATCTTAAGTTTCCCTTGGGCAACCCTTTTCCACATGGCATACAGTCTCCATGGGACTGTCAATCAAGATGTCCCACCCTTCACCTGGCCAATGCAATACAAACCAGACCAAGGCAATCCCCACCTGCCACATGTAGAAATTGAATCTTGGATTCTCCTTAATTCCTGCTATCTGATCCCTGGAGGGTCCCTAGTTCCTATACTTTCTAACACCTATTTGTTCAGCTTTTTCTCTGACTTCGTGGGCAATTTCATATCCTTCCAATAAAGCCCTTTTTCATATAAATGTATAAAAGTATGTTACTTTCTTCACACACACAAAAAAAACAAAACATAAAGTTGGCAGTCAAGAGTCTTATTTGCTGAGAACCCAAACTGGATGTTGCCTTTCCCACCACGTGAAAAGAGGCTGGAACATTCATTTTATAGGCCTGGAAGAGGCAGAACACAGGAAACTGATTAGATAATAGACAGAGCTCATAGTGAAGGAGGCTGAAGACTGCAGGGCCATGCAAATAAAATGAAGCTGCGGTTCAATAATCAGTCAGGAGCAGTTTGGAAAGTAGACGATTTTTCCTTAGTAATTACTGTTGCATAGACTATGTATCTAGAGTAAACTATGAGCAATGATTCAATCATCCCAGCATCCACTAGTATGAGCACAAACAGTAAGGGATGCATTGAACCTAGATAATGCAAGCAGTGAAGTGAGGATTTCACTGGCATAATGAATGCTTTTATTGTCTTCATGCACTGCTGTAGGTAGGTATCTCAATCCATTGGATACTGTTATTGACCATCGTAGCCAAGATGCTGTTGACAGAATTGACAAATCAAACAAAGATTACTTCCAACAGAATATGACCTTAATGGGGCTTATCTGTCTTACAGGTACATTTAAAAGTAAGACATGAATAAAACTTGTTTTGGATTTCCTAAGCTTCTGCAAGCCTATGCATTGTTGTAATCTAAAAATGTTACATTGAGATAAATTTTCCCTCTGCAGTTATCTATTACATGTATAGCTAAAAAGCCACAGCCTCCAATCTCGCCGTGTTAAGATTAAAAACTTTGACATGATAAGCGGCTTCGCTGACCTGATTTTAACAGGTCCTAAGGTCACTTTCACTTGTCAAAACGTTTTTAATTACAAAAAGCTACATTTTTCCAATAAATGAAATGTCAAACGCTTTGAGATTGCCTGAGGCAGACTTTTTAAAGTGTTGTGGGTATTTTTTTTAACTTTCCATTCGTGACTGATTCAGGCACATTAAAGTCCTTATGTATATTGTCATCACCTCCTCATCTTTTTCAACAATTTTGTCCTAGATTCAACCTCTGGAAGACAGGTTTTACTGTCACTCTTTAAGAAGTCGCTCTACTTTTCTGAGATAGCTAACTCCATGCTGGGTAGATCTTATGAAAAATTCTCCAGTTTAGTCTTTTGACTGAATATGATACATTTCTAAGGACATTAAGAGAACAAGAGCAAATTAAGAATGTATTCAGATTTCAGTGTATTTTGTTTTATTACAAAACTATATTACAGTTGACCTGGACTCAGAAGTCACCAGGGCAGACTTCTAATCACAGCATACCCACTAATTAGCTATGCCTCTGGGATAGATTGCAAAAAATGTCCCCAGTCCTTCACCTTTCTCTGTTGTAGCTTCCTTCATCAAAAGATGGAGTTTATTTCCCCATTCTTAGAATAGTAGCCATTCTTGTGATTTGCTTTGGCCACTATAATGCTGCTGTGAAGTTGTGTGAGTTCTAAGTCTAGGCCTTGCAGCTTCCACACTTGTTGCTCTTGGGCCCCAGCACCACTATGTGAATAGACCTGAGCTTGCCTGCTGGAGGTTATGAAACCATGTGCCAAGATGATCTAGCTGTCCCAACCATCGCAGCCAAGGCCCCAAACATAGAAGTGAGCCCAGTCAGGATCAGCTGAACCTGGTTCAGACTATAAGGATGGCCGTCAGAATTCTGAGCTAAATCAATAGTTGCTATTTTAAGACACTAAATTTTGGGGTGTTACACAGCAAAAGGTAACTGATATGGTAGCACGTAAGCTCTCTGGGTTCTGTAAAATGAGGGGATTGAAGTAGCACTACAATTCTCTCATTGTGAAAACATTCTCAATAATACATGTGTAATATGGTTTGGCTTTGCGTCTCCACCCAAATCTCATTTTGAATTGTAATCCCCACATGTTGAGGAAGGGGCCTGTAATCCCTACATGTCAAGGGAGGGAGGTGATTGGATAATGGAGATGGTTTTCCCCATTCTGTTCTCATGATAGTGAGTTCTTGTGAGATCTGATGGCTTTAATAAGTGTTTGGACATTCCTCCTTTGCTCTTCTCTCTCCTGCCACCTTGTGAAGAAGGTGCTTGCTTCCCCTTTGCCTTCTGCCATGATTGTAAGTTTCCTGAGGCCTCCCCAGACATGTAAAACTGTGAGTCAATCAAATTTCTTTCCTTTATAAATTACCTAGTCTCAGGCAGTTCTTTATAGCAGTGTGAAAATAGACTGATACAATGTACCACCCTGTTTACTCCTGAGCACTCAAGTTGTAGGAAGCTAAAATGGGATCCACATGATTATATGCAAGGATTCAAGGTGTATAGTGTAATACATAAAAATGCTTGTAAACATTAAAGCATTATACAAAGTTAAGCTGTAATTGTAATTACACACAAATTGGGAATACCAAGTTAGTCTAAGGAAAATAAATGAAGACCAGGGCAAGACTATGGAGGGATGCTCCATCTCCTAGGCAGACTGAGAAATGGTGAAGAAAGAACTAATAGTTACTGAGCACAGGCAATGTTCCCAGTTATTTATGTACTACGCATTAGCTCATTTCACCCTCAAAACGATCCTGAAAAGTAGTTATTATCAATCCCTCTTACAAGTAAGGTAAATAAGGCTTTCAGATGGTCAATAATTTGCCTAAGTTCAAACAAAATAAGATATAATAACCAGGGTATGCACACAGGCCTTTGGACTTTAAAGCCTAAGATATTTCTTTCCTATCACTACTTTAGTTGTTGACATGCCACCCAGCAGAGTCAACTGAAATTAGTTATCATTAAACATTTTCCTTTTTATTTCTCATATTTTTGTCTTAACGACAGAAAGATACGCCTATGGGAAACATTGGCATTAAAGTATTATCCATGCATGCAAGATCCTATTGTCTCAAAACTACTACTGTTAAACATTGGGACATATTTTCCCATGTACTTTCTCTATATTGGGTTTTCTTCAGTAAAAAAGCATTTTAATTATTATTTTTTAAATCATGCCAATAATATATGAACAAGTGTTTATTATAAAAAATTAAGCAATCTAGTTCAAGACCAGCCTAGTCAACATAGAGAGATCCTGTCTCCACAAAAAGTAAAAACAAATTAGCGGGGTATGGTGGCAGGCACCTGTAGTCCCAGCAACTGGGAAGGCTGAGGCAGGAGGATAGTTTGAGCTGAAGAATTCAAGGCTGCACTCCAGCCTGGGTGACAGAGCGAGATCCTATCTCAGACAAAAAAAAAAAATTTAAGCAAGCAAAAAAATTTGTAAGACTTTTTTTTAAAGTATCAGTTTGGTGTGTACCCTTGCAAACATATTACAAAAAAGATTATACTGTATTATATTGTATCTTACTTACATGCAGACTTTTTTGTTTTATGTAAATGGGATAAGTCTAGCTATATTTGTTGCAAATTTCTTTCACTTAGCAATATGTCTTGGAGATCTTTCTACATTAGGGCATGTAGATCTGCCACATTTTTTAAAATATGCAAAAGGTGCATGTACCATATTTTATTTAACCCTTCTCTTATCCATGTGCATTTAGGTTGTTTCCAATATGTTGCGACAACAACATAATTATGAATATCCTTTCTTTTAAAAATACTGCAACAAATGTAATTATACATATAGCATTGTAAACATGAAAGAATTTCTATTTATAGATGAAAACATAGTTTTAATTTGCAAAAATACTGCCACATTTACCCTCTAGGAGACCAATTCCAAATAGGATATAAATGCCCATTTCCACCACACTAGTGAATACCAGATATTATATATTTAATAAATTTGTCCTAATTTGATTAGAGAAAAACAGACCGTTATTGCATAATTTACATTTTCCTGATTTTCAAACAAGGGTTAGTTTGTATGTTTATTGGACATTTGAGTTTCTCCTTCAATAAATTATTAGTGTATTTCCTGTGTTCAATTTTAATTGTTTTTCTTTTGCTTTGGAAACCAGATATTTTATATATATATATAAAAAATGGACATATAATTATATATAACATAGATATTGATACTTTGATATATATATAAAATATTCTCCCAGTTTGTCACTTGTCTTTATGGTATGTGCAAAAATGTTAAATTTGCATGTATTCAGATGTCTATTTTTTATGGCTTCCATGCTTTTAACAATGACTTCCCCCACTCTGAGATTGTGTGTGTGTGTGTGTGTGTGTGTGTGTGTGTGTGTGTGTGTGCTTCTAGTACTTCCTGGGTTTTTTTTTAACATTTAGGTATTTAATCCAACTGGAATTTATTTTTGTATTTGATGTACAGAATGGGGCTGACTTTTAACCCAATGGATCACCAGTTTCCACAACACCATCTTCTATCACCCGCCATGTTCTATGCCAATGTATTTTTTAATTGATACATAATATTTTACATATTTAGGGGGAGATTACATGTAAGTACTTGTTACATGCATAGAATGTGTAATGACCAAGTCAGGATATCTGAGGTATTCATCACTTTGAGTATTTATTATATCTACGTGTTGGGAACATTTTGAGTCCTCTTTTCTAGCCACCTTGAAATATACAACACATTGTTGCTAACTATAGGCACCCTACTCTACTACAGAACACTAGAACTTATATCTTCTATCTAACTGTATGTTTGTACCCATTGACCAACCTCTCTTCATCCTCTCCCTCAACCACACACCCTACCTGAATGCCAAAGTATTTTTATTATTTTAGCTTTTGTATTAGTCCATTCTCACATTGCTATAAGGAAATACCAAAGACTGGGTAATTTATAAAGAAAAGAGATTTAATTGACTCACAGTTCCACATGGCTGGGGAGGCCTCAGGAAACTTACAATCATGGTGGAAGGCATCTGTTCACAGGGTGGCAGAAGAGATAATGAATGCCAGCAGGGGAAATGCCAGATGCTTATAAAGCCATCAGATCTCATGAGAACTCATTCACTATCACAAGAACAGCATGGTAGAAACTACCCCCATGATTAAATTACCTCCTCCAGGGTCCCTCCCACCACATGTGAGGATTATGGGGGTTACAATTCAAGATGAGATTTGGGTGGGGACACAGTCAAACCATATCAGCTTTACAACATGTTTTTTTGTCTGGTAGAGCAAGTCCCCATCACTATTTCTATTTTTCAAAAATGTCTTTGTTATTCTTGTATATTATCTATATCTAAATTTTATTAAATTTGGAATCACTTTATCAATATTCTAATTGGCATTGCATTAAATTTAGAGATTAACTCTGGGGGGAAAGGATAGCTTTATGTGACAGGCAGACTAATGCTCCCCTCCCTAAAGAATCCATGTCCTGAAACCTGTGACTATTTTATGCTGCATGGCAAAGGGGAATTAAAGTTGCATATGAAATTAAGGTTGCTAATCAGCTGACTTTAAAATAGATTATTCTGAATTATCTGGATGGGCCCAATGTAATCATAAGGGTCCTTAAAAATGGAAGAGGGAAGTGGAAGAATAGAGTCAGAGGGAGATAACGACTATGGAAAAAGGGTCAAGAGATGCAATGTTGCTGACCTTGAAGTTGGAGGAAGAAGACTGTGAACCAAGGAATGCAGTGACTTATAAAAGCTGGAGAAAGCAAGGAAATCAATTCTCTCCTAGAGCCTCCAGGAGGGAATGCAGGCCTGCTGACACGTTGATTTCAGCCCAGAGAACTTCTAGCTGGCACAGATGTAAGATAATAAATTTGTGATTTTATTTTATTATTTTATTTTACTTAAGTGCTGGGGTACATGTGCAGGTTTGTTACATAGGTAAACATGTGCCATGGTGGTTTGCTGCACCTATCAACCCATCACCTAGGTATTCAGCCCAGCATGCATTAGCTATGCATCCTGATGCTTTCCCTCCCCTGCACCCTGACAGGCCCTAGTGTGTGTTGTTCCCCTCACTGTGTCCATGCGTTCTCATTGTTCAGCTTCCACTTCTAAGTGAGAACATGTGGTATTTAGTTTTCTGTTCCTGCATTAGTTTGCTGAAGGTAATGGCTTCCAGCTCCATCCATGTTTCTGCAGAGGACATGATCTCACTCCTCTTTATGGCTATATAGTATTCCCTGGTTTATATGTATCACATTTTCTTTATCCAATCTATCACTGATGGGCATTTGGGTTAATTTCATGTCTTTGCTATTATGAATAGTGCTGCAATGAACATACACGTGCATGTATCTTTATAATATAATGATTTCTATTCCTCTGAGTGTATACCCAGTAATGGGATTGCTGGGTCAAATGGTATTTCTGGTTCTAGGTCTTTGAGGAATCACCACACTGTCTTCCACAGTGGTTGAACTAATTTACATTTTTTACAGCAGCAATAGAAAACTAATACACTCTACAATATTGAAATTTCTGTAACAGTTGGGATATTTAGTTGCAAGCAGCAGAAATAGACTATGGCTAGCTTAAACACAAGAGGAATTTATTGTGATAATATTAGAGATTGTATAAATATCAAAATCTTTGGAAATTAGGATCTGGAAGTGAAGCAAGAACCAAGGGAGGCCAGATGGCAAGATGTATAACCAGAGTTTTGACGTCAGTGTTCAACTGAAAAATCAGAAACCACTTTAGATATTCAAGCAAAGGGAATTTAATATAGGGAATTGATTAAATGGGTGTTGGAAGTGCTGAAAGAGCAAAATGCAAAGGGGGGGCCAAAGAAAAAGTGAGCAGAAGGAACAACTATGGATAGGAGTTACTCAGGGATGAGTATGGTACTACCGCGCCTGAGCTGGAGACCATGAGACTGCACTCACCATTGAGCTTCTGAAGACACCACTATTGCTACCACTACTGTTGAAACTGAACCATTTCTGCTGAGCAGGAAACCAGGATCCCATATCTCACAAATGATGCTAGAGCCCAGAGCTTTCAGTTACCCTCAATTAATTTCTCTGATGGTGCTGTTGCCAGAGACTTCCTCCAAAAGTGGGGGGGAAGATTTATCCTTTGCCTTAAAGTCTTTCTTCAGTACTTTCTATTGGCAGAATCTAGCAGAAAGCCAGCTACTAAGGGAGTTTGGGGATGTAGTTTGCAGGGTTTTAGCACCAGCAATTCATAAGTGAGACTAAGATTTGAGTACAGAGGTGAGAGACACCAGGCATCATTTGGCACAGAAAGAGTATGTTTGGCATGTTAGTTTTCCACTGCTATGTAACAAATTATCACAAATGTAGCAGCTTACAACAACCTACATTTATTATCTCATAGTTTCCGTGACTCAGGAGACTGGGCGTGGCATAACTGGGTCCTCTGCTCAGGGTGGAGGCAGACCACAACTGGGTTTTCTGCTCAAAGTCTTGATCAGGACTCTGATCAAGATGCCAGCCAGGGCTGCTGTCTCATTGGGTCTCCAGATCCTTGACCAAACTCACATGCTTGCTCACAGAATTAAGTGCCTTGTGATTGTAGGACTGAGGGCCATACTTTCCTTCTGGCTGTTGGCCAGGGGCTATTATTCCCTCCTAGAAGTTGCCCACAGTTTCTTGCCATGTGGCCCTCTCAAGATATAGCAGCTCACTTCTTCAAGGCAGCAGGAGGATCTCTTTCTCCAGTCCACTGAGACAGAGTTTTATATAATGTTACATAATCAAGGGAATGACTATCCCATCACATTCACTATATTCTATCGGCTAGGAGCAAGTCACAGCTTCCACCCACACTCAGAAGGAAGGGATTCCTTAAAGATGTGTCCACCATAGTTAGCAGATAGATGCTGATATCAGCACCACACAACATTGGTTCTGGACTCTTATGACTGCCACAGGTATGAATAATTTCTAAATTTCCCTGTATCTTGACCCCTCACTCCTTCAAGATTCAAGGAGTGTAGCATTCATTGGCTGAACTCTTGTCATGTGCTCGCTCATTCCCTTCCTAGATAGCAAGGAAAGGGAGAATTTCCCTCCTTTATTTTCTTTTTTATAAATTTATTTTTTCTTTATAATTGACATACAATTGTTGTACATATTTATAGAGCACAACATGATGCTTTGATACATGTATGCATTGAGTAATGATCAAATCAGGGTAATTAGCACATTTATCACCTTAAATATTTATTATTTCTTTGTGATGAGAACATTCAAAAACCTGTTTTCTAGCTATTTTTGACATATACAATACAATATTGTTTACTCTTATTATCCTCCTCTGCAAGAGACCATCGGAACTTATTCCAACAACTGTAGCTTTGTACCCATTGACAAACCTCTCACCATTTTCCTCTTCCCCCTAAACTCCCCATCCTCTGATAACAACTGTTCAACTCTCTACTTCTATGAGAACAACTTTTTAGAATCCACATAAGAGTGAGATCATGTGGTATTTGTCTTTCTGTGCCAGGCTTATTTCACTTAACATAATGTCTTCCAGGTTCATCCATGTTGCCACAAATGACAGGGTTTCATTCCTTTTTAAGACTAAATAGTTGTGTATATGTACCACATTTTCTTTATCCATTCATCTGTTAATGGACACAGGTTGATTCCATATCTTGGCTAGTGTGACTAGTGCTACAATGGATATGGGTGTGCAGACATCTCTTGGACATACTGATTTCATTTCCTTTGGTTATATACCCAGGAGTGGGATTGCTGGATCATATGGTAGTTCTTCTCTTGTTGTTTTATTTTATTTTTAATACTAATTGTAGATTTTCATGGGGTATAGCGTGATGTTTTGATACATGTATACATTGCATAATGATCAAATCAGAGTATTTAGCATATCCATCACCTCAGACACATCATTTTTTCTGTGGTGAGGACATTCACAATCCTCTTTTCTAGCTATGTTGAAATATACAATGTAATATTGTTAACTATAGTCACCCTCCTTTCTTTTTCATAGTGGTTGCACCAATGTTACACAAAATAGATCCCTCCCAAATAGAATGTTTTATTGGATGTTCACTTGTTATATCTCTCCATTTATTCAGGTCTTCTTCCAGAAAGTGATGTAAAGTGGCGTGGTTTTTTCCATACAAGACTTGCATGTTTTTGTTAGGTTTCTATTATTAGTCAAGAATCTCAATTGCAGGTGACATGAACCATAACAAATGAGCTAGAAGAAAAAAATAAGATATATTGGCTCAGATATTGAGAATACTAGAGATGCAGCTAATTTAGAAACCCCAGAAAAATCCTTTCCTCTCTCTCTCTCTCTCTCTCTCTCCCACCTCCTCACCCTGCCCTTTCTTATGATCTCGTAGTTTTTTTTGTTTTTTTTTTTTTTTTGAGACAGAGTCTCGCTGTGTCGCCCAGGCTGGAGTGCAGTGGTGCAATCTCGGCTCACTGCAAGCTCTGCCTCCCGGGTTCACGCCATTCTCCTGCCTCAGCCTCTCCGAGTAGCTGGGACTACAGGCGTCCGCCACCACGCCCGGCTAATTTTTTTTTTTTTTTGTATTTTTAGTAGAGACGGGGTTTCACCGTGGTCTCGATCTCCTGACCTCGTGATCCGCCTGCCTCGGCCTCCCAAAGTGCTGGGATTACAAGCGTGAGCCACCGCACCCGGCCTGATCTCATAGTTTATTTTTATTTTATTTTTTGAGACAGAGTCTTACTCTGTCCTCCAGGCTGGAGTGCAGTGGCACTATCTCAGCTCACTGCAACCTCTGCCTCCCGGGTTCAAGAGATTCTCCTGCCTCAGCCACCCAAGTAGCTGGGATTACAGGCACATGCCACCACACCTGGCTAATTTTTGTATTTTTAGTAGAGATGAGGTTTTGCCATGTTGGCCAAGCTGGTCTCAAACTCCTAGCCTCAAAGTGATGCACCTGCCTCAGCCTCCCAAAGTGCTGGGATTACAGGTGTGAGCCACCACGCCCGGCCTTATAGTTTATCTTTTACCTGCAATCCCTCCAATAGCAAAAGACCTTTGTTTGTGAGATAGGGAAATGTGTGACTTATCTGCACAAAGATAGTAGGTATTAAATTCACAACCCAAAAACCTGAATGCATAAACATTTAACTTTCAAATCTGATGTTTAAATATTTCGTTGGAAGTCAGAAAACTCAAATTATGAGACAACTTTTATCATTTAATCACCATAGAAATCCTTAAAATAACGTGCTTTATATATATATGTTACTTAAAATCATTAAACTTTCAAAGAACCTTAAAAAGTGTAACTTTCCTCCTTTCTCTTTAACTGTACTTAATTTAGCTATTAAGCTCACAAGGTAGTCAGCATTATAAAACTTAATTTTGCCAATTCAAGGTAACTCAGCCATTTCTAGCTTGAAACTTAGAGTCTTTTGAGTAACTTAATATTCCTAACCTCTTCTTCCCCCCTAGGAATGAGCTAGTTTCCTTCTAGGTGGCTTACTACAGATCAGACTTCAGTATGGAAAAGCTTGCATGCAAGCCTTGTCTTTTACCAGAGTTTATTGAAATTTAACTCGCTTATCTTGTCTTTGTCATTGAGTTCTGGCATTTATTTCCTTTGGTTATATACCCAGCAGTGGGATTGCTGGATCATGTGGTAGTTCTTTTGTTGTTGTTTTATTTTATTTTTAATACCAGTTGTAGATTTTCATGGGGTAGAGTGTGATGTTTTGACAGAAACAAAGTCCACTTTGTTTCTGAAGTCCATAATCCCATCATGGCCTGTGGCCACCAGGACACAACTCCGATTCTTCTTCATCCTGACCCCAGGTACCGTCAGGTCCACTGGTGCTATCTTAGACTTGCAGAGGTTTAGGATCACTCGGCTACTTTCCCCACACCAGGCTAATGTGCATGAGGCCCTGTGCAGCTGACATCAGGTAGATCTGCTTGGGGACCTCTCGGTCTCAGTGTTCTCTGTTCTGGTGCCTTGCTAAATGAGAGGCTTCTCTTAGAGGCTTTCAGTCTCCTGGCTGCAGTGGAGATGTATGGTGTAATTCCTTCCATATCACCCCCTCTCACTCCAGACCCATTCCAGAGAATGGGGGATGAGTCCCTGTATTCTGAGGGACACTCACTGATCTCAAATGTTCTCATTTTCCTCTCCGAATCTGAACTCTTCCTCTCCTTAATGTAGTCATCACCTGGTATGGGGCAGGAATTACTTTTACATCACTGTGCATTCATACTCACTTTGTTGTTTATGGCTAAATCTCATGTTCTACTTCACTTAAGAATTTGTAAAGGGTGTGAAATGTAAAAAAAAATGCTCTTTGAAAATTCGAAACTTCTTTAAAAATATAAGGTGGCATTTTAACTAATGTCCTCATAATGGATAATGCCTGCTTAGTTTGAACTTAATATTTCTTTAAACTTGGGAGAGGGGGTAGGGAAAAATAAGCAGTCCACAATTGATTATCCTAAAATCTGAATTTACAAAGTTGTTTGGACATGGTATTCTTTAACAAAATACGCTCTCTCTCTAGGGCATGATTCCCTTTTGCAGAAATTTGCATTAGCCATAATAGCAGTTGATTTTTCTTCTAGGCATCAAAACTACTTTTAGGCTTTATTTTTCTTGCTCATTGTGTCATATGCAATTAATTTTAAGATGACTCCCTCAAAACACATTGACCACACTATTAATATATTCAGGTTAGCCCAGTCGATGGTATAGAATTAAAATGGTGAAGAAAATGTGTGACATTTAACTTGAAATCAGAAATATGGTGTCCAAGAAGTATCAGATAATTCTACACATCAAGGGACATTTTCATAATCTTTTCTCATTCTTGATCATGCGTCAGGCCATTCTTAGGGCAGTTGAACCACAATGCTTGAAATTTTGTGCTTCCGTCTTGTACTTTAAACAATTTTAGCCTGATATAATTTGATTTTTAAAAATTAGATGCAGCCTTAAAGGAAAAAAATATGTTACCTTGAAGAGAGTATATGGAAGGGAGAGGGGCTTGTTGCATCTACCAATTTTACTTTGATGATGGCACCCTGTAATAATAGTAATATTATTGATCACTTATTGTAGGCTAGGCACTGTGCTAGACCTTGCACTTACACTATCTGATTTAATCATCACAACAACTCCATGAGGTAGACACTCTCGTTAGCTCCATTTTATAAATGAGAAAACTAAGACCCAGAGGATTTAAGTGACTTGCTCATGATCATCACACAGATGGAATATTGGGATAATGAAAGCACATAACTCATAAGGTTGGTGGACCATGAAATAAAATATTAGAATATTGTAGAAGCTTAATAAATATTAGCCATCAGGATGAGAAAGAAAAAGAGAAGAGAGCTGGTCTGCAATGAGAGAAAGTCCAGTCAATGCACAGAGAAAAGTGAAGATAAAATTCAGGGAGAGAAAAAGAAATATTGGCGACCACACCTCTGGTTCCAAATATTCCTCAGACTCAGGTACATCCTGGAACTATGTGAGCCAATAAATGCTCCTTTCTGATTGAGCTATACTTTGAGTAGGTTTCTGGAGTTCGCAACCAAATCCAAACCATGCCTTCCCCTTCCTGCTTTCCTACCTGAGTGTTAGCTCAATTCCAAAGACCATAGAAATGGCTCCCTCAGGCACGACGCCATGGCTCATGTCTGTAATCCCAGCACTTTGGGAGGCCAAGGCGGGCAGATCACTTGAGGTCAGGAGTTTGAGACCAGCCTGGCCAACATGGTGAAACCCTGTCTCTACCAAAAATACAAAAACTAGCCAGGTGTGGTGGCACACGCCTGTAATCCTAGCTACTCAGGAGGCTGAGGCAGGGGAATCACTTGAACCTGGGAGGCGGAGGTTGCAGTAAGCCGAGATTGCGCCATTGCACTCTAGCCTGGGCAACAGAGTGAGACTCCATCTCAGAAAAAGAAAAAAAAAATGTGTCACTCATTTAGGATTTAAATAGAAGAAACTCATTAAATGGGTAAGAAACAAATATGTCTTTAAACTCCTAAGTTCACTTTTGGTATTAATTTGGTAATTATAGGCAAGAAACATAGTCTCTGTAGAGGATACATCGTTGTAAAAACCTATTTGCATAAACCAAAGCTGGGCAAAATAGATGTCTGAGCTTGGGTTTTCCTAAAAGCAGACCCTATGACAAGGATTTTGATATTAGTTGTTTATTTGGAAGGTGGTCCCAGGAAGCACATGTGAAGAATTGGGAAAAATGAGAAAAGAAAGAGAAAAAAGCCTACAAAATATGTGTTCATAATAAGGTTGTCATTGTAGGCAATTAGGGTTCAGTCCTGCTGAGAATTATCTGAGATATGTATGGAATGCCCCTCAAAATTGCCCCAGTGGACGTTGAGGATGCTGAGGAATTTATCCAGCAACTCTTCTCTTCCCTTGCTTGAGAGTTGTCTCCAGGGCCATAAACTACTCTGCAGAAGTTGCGCCTACAGGAAGCTAAGCAAGCTTTTGCAGTGCCAGAGAAAGCCCTTGGCACAAGAGTAGAGATACCCAGATACTTTGCAGTGAGAAGTTGCTAGCTTGCTGGGAGTGTCCATAGCTTCAAGTGACCCAGGCAAGCCAAAAAGATCTGGAACAGAATATGAATGGTATCTATTATTTTAGATACCCTCTCTTCCCTAATGGCTCCTGGAACTGTTTCAGTGTTGCCAAGGAAAGCTCTTTCATCACTTCCAAATTTAATTTCTCCACATTTACTTATCTTTCTCAGTAACTCAGGAAGGCCACAGTTAACCCCCACCCCCAACGATTTTCTCCATGTAGACACCACACCTGAATTAGTAGAAAAGTATTTTTCCTTACATTTAAGGTCTTCTGGAGGAAATTTGAGTTTATGCCTTGAAAACTTAAATTTCTATTTCCAGCCATGGTGGAGTAAGTGGGGCTTAACATATTCTCCCACCATAAATAATTACAAAACTGCTCAAAGTACGTGAGACAATTTTTAGACATTGGAAAACAGGCAGTACAGGACCACAAGGACGTAAGGAAAACAAACAAATGAGGTTAGTTATACAATCACCCCAGTTTTCTGCTTAGAGGCAATTTCCAAACCTTGAATCCCAAGCAGAGCAAGGAGATGTTGATGAATTGAAGAGATGGCTATCAGTGCTCAGGAAGACTTAGATGGCTGGAATTTGTAGGATAAAGTACCAGGGAGGAGGGAGATGTGCAGAGAAATCAATCCAAAAATAAACATAGAGATTCCTTGAGTCTGTTGCTGAATACTAAGCTGCATGTGCATAGAGTGAACATGCTTGATGTTGGGCAAAAGATAAATTGGAGCTGTAATCTGAACAACTCCCAGAGACCACACAGGACTGTGCATTGATTGAGTTCTGACTATTCAGAGAAGAAATTTCATGCTGAACATCCAGGCCTTCAGTGAAGAGCTCAGAGGATCACTCTTTATGAGAGAAGCTAAACTAGCCCTAGAGTAAAGGCTAATCTAAACCCACCCTTAAAAATCTAGGAGAATGGGAAGTTATTATGTGATGGGTACAGAGTTTTTGATTGAGACAATAAAAAAGTTCTGGAAATGGACAGTGGTGATGGTTGCACAACATTGTGAATGTACTCAATGCCACTAAATAGTAGACTTAAAAGTAGTTAAAAGGGTAAATTTTATGTTATGTATATTTTGCCACAATAAAAAAAAGTATCAGAGAGAAAATGAGAGACATGGGAAATACATTGAGAAATTATACAATATGTCTGATAGGGTTACAGAAGAAGAAAAAGGGGAAATAACAAAAAGTAATATTTGAAGAAATAATGTTTTTCCTGTATTAAAGAATTAATAATTAATAATTGTCCTGTATTAAAGAATTCTCTTCATTTTTTAAAGTACATGTTAAGCATCAAGCTCAATAAATATAAATCCACAGATACATTGTGCTTAAAACTGGAAAACATCAAAAACTAAAAGAAAATCTTGGTTCTTACTCTCCTACTCAAGTAAAGCTAGATGCTATAGCAGACAACACTCACATCTCAATGGTTTCACGAAATAAAAGGTATATTTCTTGTTCATTTCACAGAGCTGTTGAGTACTTAAGAAAAGACTTCCATATGACCTATCAAAGACCCAGCCTCTTTCTATTTTTCAGTCCTTGTGATCTTCCACTGGAATCACTACATCTAGCCAGAAAACAAAGGAAGAGAGTGTGTGGATAAGACACACACACCAGGAATATGCACACAATGGAATACTAGTCAGTTATAAAAAGAATGAAATTATGTCTTTTGCAGCAACATAGATAGAACTAGAAGTCACTATCTTAAGTAAAACAAGCCAGGCATAGAAACACAAATATTATATGTTCTCACTCATAAGGTTGTTTAATGGATGCTAAAAATGTGTTCACATAGATGTAGAGAGTGGAATGATAGACGAAAGAGACTCAGAAAAGTGGGAGGCGGTAGGATGGTGAGAGATTGGTTAATGGATACAATGTACATTATCTGGATGATGGATGTGCTAAAAACCCTGACTTGACCACTACACAATCTATGCATGTAACAAAATTGCATATGTACCCCATAAATTTGTACAAATAAAATGGAAAAACAAAAACACAACAGCTCTCAACTGCTTTATATCAGAAGTAACACATTACTGCCATTTACGTTACACTGGCATCAATAGTTGAATAAATAAATGATTTATGGTACATCAAAAGAGTAGAATATGGTTTAAATATTGAAATTACCCAAAGCTATTCATATATATGTGTGCACATATAAATCTTAAAAACACAATATTAATAGAAAAAAGGAAGTTGTAGGACATGTACTTTATAATGGTATTTCGATAAAGCTTTTAAAATGCAAAAACTATCAAATATTATATACATATAATATGCATAATACATTTATGTACATACACGTGTGGAGTGGTATTATATACATATTAAATATATGATTTTGGCAAATCTAACATTTTGGCAAGTTCAGAAAAGTGGTGAACTTTAGGAGGGAGAGAGAGGAATCGGTTGGAGAGGGGTCAATACAGAGGGCTTTGTCTATCTCTGAAATGTTTTATTACTTAAAACGTAACTAGCAAATATGGCAAAATATTAACATTTGATAAAGACAAGTATTAGGTACACAAGTATTTCTCATTTTATTTTTCATATCTTTGTGTGTTTGCAATATTTTATAAAATATTTCTAGCACCTAGCAATCAGTTAATATTTCCTACTATAAATTTCCAGACATGTTCTAGGCATATATATGCAAGTGTATAAGTTCATGCTTTAAACAATATTGAGCTCATAGAATTCATAGTACTTTGTTACATGATATTTTCACTCAATAGTATGAATATCTTCTTTATTAATAACTACATATTTAAAATATTTTAATGACAAAATATTTCATTATACATTCATGCTATAATTTTTAACCACTTATGTATTGTCATATATTTCATTGTTTCAAGTAGTATATTGTCATAATCAAAACTACAATAAATATTATTTTACAGATGCCTTTCAATTATATGATTATATTCTTCTAAAAAAAATTCCTTAAAATGAAGATGCTTGGATAAAACCCATATGCTTTTTAAAGTTTTGATACATATTGACAAGTTGGCCTTTTAAAAAATGTATTCAATATTACAGTTTTAAGTGTGTCCAAGATTGTGGGGGGTTTTTTATATTTTAGTCTTTACCAGTTTTAATCATCTTTATTTGTGGATCTTTGAAAACCTAAACATCACAATTGACAGAGGGCAGCCAAGGCTGGTTCTCCATAAGCAGTCGTACTAAGAGAGCTGTATTTGCTTAAATGTAAAATTTCTCAACAAACAATATACAATTATAATTTGCATATTGATGAGTGTTAGGAAATGTGACATATGTTGGGAGAATACTATTTATACCCTTGAGGTCAGTGCTATACATTATATTATAGGTATTTTGTACTCTGTAAAAAGTGTACAGTTTTACTTCACTTCAACTGTTGACTTAACTTGTCGTAAAGTCTATTTACCCTAATTGGATGGGGATATTAAAAGGCTGAGAAAAGGGGGTGGAGCCAAGATGGCCGAATAGGAGGTCTCCAGCTCCCAGCCTCAGCGACACAGAAGACTGGTGATTTCTGCATTTCTGCTTGAGGTACCGGTTTCATCTCACTAGGGAGTGCCTAACAGTGGGTGCAGGACAGTCGGTGAAGCGCACTGTGCGCGAGCCGAAGCAGGGCGAGGCATTGCCTCACTCGGGAAGTGCAAGGGGTCAGGGAGTTCCCTTTCCTAGTCAAAGAAAGGGGTAACAGACGGCACCTGGAATATCGGGTCAGTCCCATCCTAATACTGCGCTTCTCCAACGGGCCTGGAAAACGGCACACTAGG
>NW_026652282.1:27442643-27556030 GCF_009828535.3 Hylobates moloch | reverse complement strand
TGCCACCTATCCATCTACACTCTTACCATACAAAAAAAAATTCTGAAAAAAGAAAAAAAAAAAAAAAAAGGCCGAGAAAAATAATGGAGAGCAAGGGATTTCTTTTTCAAATTTCATTGGCAATTTCCTACTCTTTCCTGAAATTGCCCTGAATACCCAAAGAGAGGAGCTTCCCCTTTCATTTCTAACAACAGACCATTGACAATTAAAATCGTGTTTCAGGTGTTGGTAAATGTGGGCCTTGACCTTCCAGTTTCTGGTTTGACAAGCACCGTTGGGATGCAACAAAACAAAACAAAACATAACCTTAACTAGGATAATGTGGTGTCATGTGAAAAGACATACAGAAGAGGTCACCTTGGAGGAGGTTATTAAAGGTAACTCTTATTACAAACTTATTGCATAAGAAATGCTTAACTAAAGTAATAAGTTTTAAAATGCTTTAAGTTAAAAAAATGCATATGTAAAACATGTCCTTGTTACATTACACAATTGACCCAAGTTAGGCCTCTGTAGGCACTAATGAACATAGTTTAGAGGACCCTGTGAATCCATATTTTGAATCTGGTGAGTGAGATTGAAGCAGCGTGTTCAGATTTCAGCTGACACCCAGAAAGTTTCCTTTACTCATCTTTCATAATCCAAAGCAACTGCTTATAATTTTATTAACCCTCTTAAATTGCATTCCTGATGAGGCTTTCACATAGTATCATTATTTTTATGGACATTTCTCTAATTCAGCCCAAACTACAGACCTATTGGTCTGCTGATCACTGAATTTAAATTCAGTGTCTGCTCCTACTTGAAAAACTATATGTGTCAGATTGTGCAGACAATATTTCACATGGGCATGAGCGGCCACTGATATACTCATTTATAATTTTTGCCAATAATCTATTAAGAAATATGAGTCAATTGCAGGTCTAATTTAATTGACTGCTCCTTAACCATTCACTGACAGATAGGAATAACAATTCTGTGATCTCAATATGGACCACTGATTATTCATACTTACTAGACCCATAGCCTCAGCACTATTGTGAGACTTGGGGTCTGTCCTAATGGCCCCCTAACAGATAAATCAAAAAAAATTTTAAAAATTTTAAAGGCAGGCTCCGGCTTTGTTGTCCAGCCTGGCCCTGAACTCCTGAGTTCAAAGGATCCTCCTATCTCAGCCTCCCAAGTAGGTGAGACTACAGGCATGAGCCACTGCCCCCGGCCAATCAATGATGAGATTTTTTTTTTTTTTTTGCTTAAAACAACACAACTGTATTCTCTTAAAGGTCTGGGGGTCAGACAATCAATGGTTTAAAGTGATGTAATATAAGACTGCATTCTACCTCCCTTCCCTTGCTTTGTGTCTTGACTATTTGCAAACCTTTTAGATAACTTAGAATCATACCCTCTCACTTTAACTCCCATTGTAGAATAGAAAGATCAGTACTTTTTTTATTCACATGAACTGGCAGCAATATCAATAGGCAGTTCTGTTATCTAATTATCAGAAATACAGTAAATACTTCTTAAGATCAATTACTCTAAAACACCACAATTGTTTTGGGCAAATAATCCTATATCATGATTAGGATTGGCTGTGAGTGACAAAACCCCAAAGTAACATTAGCTTAAAACCAATTGAAGTTTATTTCTCTTTCACATAAGTGGAGTCCTAAGCAATCTTGAGCTGGCAGGGAGACTATTATCTGGGACCTGTGCTCTGTGTAATTTGCTGTTTAACCATCCTTAAAACACGCTACCACATTTACGGTTCAAGACAGTTGCTTCAGCTTCAGTCTTCACATCCAGTTTCCAGGCAGCAGAAGAACTGAAGGCATTTACTCTCCCTTTTACAATGGCACTTAAACTTGTAGTCTGTTGACCAGAACTTAGTCAAAAGTTCACCTAACTGCAAATGAGGCTGAGAAATTTAGTCTTTATTTCAGACATCCATGTGCCTCCCTAAAATTTGTTGTAGGTTCTATTAGTAAACAGGAAGTAGAGAGTAGATATCAATGTGCAGTCATGTGACATTTTCGTCAATGATGAGCCATATATACTACAGTAGTCTCATCAGATTATAATGGAGCTGAGAAATTCCTATCACCTGGTGACTTCTCAGCTTTCATAACACATTCCTCACGTGTTTGTGGTGACGCTGCTGTAAGCAAACCTACTGCGTACCAGTCTTATAAAAGCATAGCACATACAATGACGTACAATACGTAACACTTGATAATGATAATAAATGACTATGTAACTGGGTTATATGTTTACTATACTACACTTTTTATTGTTATTTTACAGTGTACTCTTTCTACTTGTAAAAAAAATAGTTAACTGTAAAACAGCCTCAGGCAAGTCCTTCAGGAGGTAGTACAGAAGAAGGCATTGTTATTATAGGGGATGACAGCTCCCTGCATGTTAATTGCCTCTGAAGAATTTCCGGTGGGACAAGATGTGAAGGTGGAAGAGAGTGATATTAATTATCCTGACCCTGTGTAGGCCTAGGCTAACGTGTGTGCTCTGTCTTGGTCTTTAACAAAAAAGTTTAAGAAGTAAAAAATAAAAAAATTTAAAATAGAAATAGCTTGTAGAATAAGGGTATAAAGAAAGAAAATATTTTTGCAGAGCTGTACCATGTGTTTGTATTTTAAGCTAAGTATTTTACAAAAGAGCCAAAAAGTTTTTAAAAATTAAGTTTATAAAGTAAAAAATATTTTATAAATTTAGCGTAGCCTAAGTGTACAGTGTTTATAAAGTCTGTAGTCGTGTACAGTGATGTCCTAAGCCTTCACATTTCCTCACCACTCACTCACTGTCTCACTCAGAGCAACTCCAGTCCTGCTAGCTCCATTCATGGTAAGTGTCCTATACAGGTGTACTATTTTTTATCTTTTATACTGTATTTCTACTATACCTTTTCTGTGTTTAGATATGTTTAGATACACAAACACTTACCACTGTGTTATAACTGACTACAGTATTCAGTACAGTCACATGCCATGGAGGTGTGTAGCCTGTGAGCAATAGGCTATACCATATAACCTAGGTGTGTAGTAGGCTGTACCATCTGGGTTTGTGTAAGTACACTAATTACCTTACAACACATTTATCAGAATATGTCCACGTTGTTAAGTGACACATGACTGTATAATCTTCAAATACACACACACACACACACACCCTCTCTAAGAAAGATAAATCCAAAGTCCTATCCAGTTATTGCATCCACCTCATAGTCTTGGGGATCATATCTGTCTTGGCATAAATTCCGTACTATATCTTTTTCCACCACCAACACCTCCAGTGCCATCGGGTCTACTGGATCTGTAGGGCTGATTGCACTATAGCCTGGACTTGCTACATAGCCCTTTCAGGCTCTAGATTCACTCAAAGGTGGTAGTGTTTTGTGTCACCCAGTACATGCCTAAAATGCTATTCCTAGGGATGAAAGGTATTGTCTCCAGAACCCAAAGAGATCACCAGGTGTTATGATTCCTTCTTTGTGGGAGTGATATAAGACGCAACAATTAGTTTACTTTACAGAGGATGTCTCAGTGTGCCCAAGCACTGGACCCTTAAAAATTTTACTGAAGTATAAGATTCCAGCTGGCCACCTCTTCCTCACTTTTCTCAATCAGCATAATGTCATCAATATAATGGGTCAATGTGATATTCTGTGGGACTGCCCAGATCTCTTTGGCCTACGTTATGACAGAGGACAGACAAGTTAAGAAAGCCTTGTGGCAAAACTGTGACTGCATAGTTTGTCCATTCCAGATAAATGAGAACTGTTTCTGATTCTCTTTCCTGACTGGGATAGAAAAGAAAACACATGCCAAATCAATGGCTGCCTATCATTTACCTGAAGCCACATTAATCTGTTCTAACATGGATACCATGTTCAGTCTGGCAGCTGTGGATGGGCTTATTGCTTGGAACAATCTGTGATCATGCCCCAGGATCCATTCAGTTTCTGCAGAGGCCACACTAGCAAATAAAATAATTCATGAGATCTTTTTAGATTCTTAAGGGCAGCAATAATTCTTGCAATCCCCCAGGATGTGATATTATATTTGAGTTACTACCTTGGCTGCTTGGGGGTTGGGGTGACAGAGAAAGAGGTATGTTTCATCCACTTGGCCTTCCCTACTATGATAGCTGTTGGCCCTACACAGGCCAAGTACCCAATGTGGGGGTTAAATCAATTGCCAAGTATATCCATCCCAATTATACAGAGACTAGGCAAATAACCACCAGGTGAGTCCACAAAATCAGTAAGCTAGACTTTGGCTCCCATATGCCTCCACTCTAACAGGGGGCCATGATGATGCTTAGAGTGTCTAGACCTCAATGTCAACTAAGATCCTCTGTCCAACAGTCCTCAAATTGTCTGCATATTTCCCTTTCCCCAATGTAACAGTCATCTAAGTTAATAACAGTCCCGTTGGGAAAGGACTGGTGGAATTGTCACACTCTACACTGTCATAGTGTTTCAGTGTCCTTCCTCCTGGGGACCTGGAGACCTGGTTCCCTGATCATCTCTTTAGTCAATGGGTTTTGGTCCTAAAATCTGGCTCAGACTCAGGAAATGGGCAATGTGTCAGGACTTTCTATTGAATGGACACTCTAAGCCTTCTATGCGTACATTTTTGCATCCTTTTGATTAACCAGCATCCTGGTTGTATGCCCATTGGTTTTGCCCTTAGGGAGCTGTAGTTTTTAACCCTCTTCACAATTATCTGCTAGTTAAGGCCCTTTGGCAGTCATTTCAATCTTTCTGGTCATAATGATAATTGCACCCCCATGGCTTCTGGTGATTAATGCCACCACCACCTGGCCTCTTGCTTTTGAGTCCCATCATCCCTATTGCTATCAACAAACCAAGTTTTGCGACAGACTCCCTGATTTAACCCAGGCGTGCATGCAGCAGAAGCTACCACTAAATGTCTTAATGGTGCTGATGGATGGCCATCTCACCAGCACATTTCTGATGGCCTTGGCAAGTACTGTGTCCTCTGGGCATAATCCACTGGTGGACCTTTTGGCCTTGCATAATATATGCATTCCTGTCTGCCCACTTATCTCAGACTCTTTATTGCTTGCTCTACAGTTTGTTATAGCAATTTAGACACTTCAATTTTGCTCAGTTTAGGCTGCCGCTTTCTCTGGAGCCACCCAGCAGTGACTTTACCCCACGCCCGAGGTCCTTGCCTGCGTGTCCCAAGAAAGTACCATCAAGTCAATAAACCCTCCCTTATCCAGTCATAGTTTTCAGCCCCATCGATCAATTACCCTCAAAATCCAGCCAATTGGTAAGTACTTCCCCAGCTCTTGTCAGTGCATGCTTGACAGGTCTTGCAGCTCCTTTGGGGTAAATTCCCTTTCCTCCCTTATCAGACCCAGCACTTTCCCAATAGATACATAACATAATCCTAGTTATTGCCATGGCAATCAGGAGATACAGTGGAGACAGATCCTGAGAGCAGCCTCTATAGCCTTGTGGGGAAGAAGATAGTGCTGGTGTATCTTTCTACACTGGAGGGTAAGAGGGAGCATGCTAGCTTGTAATAGGGAGAGGTGGGCCCCTGTGAAGGTTCTCAGGGTTTAAAGAGACTGGGGAGCCAAAATCATCAAGAGCATCCACCCACATGTCCTCATCCCATGTACCAGAGTCCAAGTTTGCCCCAAACAGGGCTCCGACTTTTGTATAATAAACTCCCTCAGCTGAACACTCAATCATTTCTGAAGGTCAATGAATATAACTATTAATTATTGAGTTTTGTCCTCAGCTTTTTCTGCTATCCCACTTCTGGAGATAAGGGCCTCTTTGTAAACTACGAAAAAGGACTTCTGGCCTTCACACCTGTTTTTCAATTGTTTACTAAGTTCCCTCAGTATTTCATTATCTCTCTGTAGGGTGTCATTGAATCTTAATAGCAACCAGGCAATTCCACTGTTCTTATATGTAATATGACCACACACCTCCACCCCTACCTCCCCCTACCATGGAATTTTCAAATCCTTACACCAGCCAGAGCATTTCCCTCCGTCAGAATTTTTTTCTCAAATCACTACCAGTGGAAATCATAGCAATTAGACTGCAAGATTAGGCCAGGGTCCATCATACCTCCCAGCATGGGTTCCTCATTGCCAATCAGGTGGCGAGTGACTCAGTCACCATTCCCCATCGTTTCTCCTGATTTCTCAGACCACTTCCAGTACCAACTGCATCTGTTCAGGTCCTCTGGGAAGTAAACGGTAAGATGGAATGAGGAGTGCAAAAAGTTTATTGAGAGGTTTAGCAGAAAACAAAGAAGTAGAAAGCAGGATAAACATACAAAGCCTTAAGATGGTGATGCAAATCTGACATCTATCAAAAAAAAAATGAGAGAGGAAGTAGAAATAGGCAGAGAAAGCCTCAGACGGCAATGCAGATCTGACGAAGGCTCAGCCAACCCAGTGGGGAGCTCTGAAAAAAGATTGCCTGTTAATGAAGACCTGTGTTCAGCAGAAATGGCCACGTCATTGTGGCCACATTATGCTTGCCCAGGAAGCAGGGCCTCACAATTATGTGCTGAGGCAGATCCTGAAGACACTGCAGTTGGGGGCTATCAGCTAACTGCACTCTGCAGCTGATTAACAAGTTTTTTTTCTTTAAAGAAGATGCAAATGGCATACCTTGTTTGCCACAGCAGGCAAAAACAACAGATGTCCACCTCATTTTCGTCAGTAATATGAATCTCTTCTATACTAAACAAGTCACAGAGACTTTTATTCTCATAGTTTCTTTTTAAAGATAACTGCTTCACTTACAACCTCCACTGAGAGAAAAGCAGATAAAAAGTATAATCACTACCATTTATTAAACACCTGCTATTTTTAGAGATGAAACAAGGAGGCTGGCATAAATTATCTTTAACCTTTACACTATTCATTGTCCAAGGATAACCTTAATCTTCAAGGATAGGCCATCCCACACCATAGGCAACACTGAATAGTACAAAAGCTGCCACATTCTGTGACTCAAGTTCACATTTCATTTTTGTCTCCTTTCTCTTAGCATTTTATTTTTTGAACTCCAAACTTGTGTGTGACTTTGGCTGACACATGTTCTTGGCTTTATCTCTGGGTTTCTTCTCCTTTTGACTCCTCTTTAGATTTGCCGCTCCTTTTTACTTTGTTTCCTTTCAAGGTTTCCCACTCCCAGATATGGTGACCTAGACCCTGGTGCCTGACCCTAGGACCCAAAGGTTTCTCCTCCTAGTCATGAGTGTGAAAGTTACCCAACTCCGTCTTATGTCTACCCAGGGATTATCTCTACTTAGTCTCCCATTAGTTGGAGAGTAAGAAAAGATAATCAGGCAAGGCAGATATTATTATCTCGATTTTACAGATGAAGAAATTGAGTCTCAGAGAAATTAGGTAATTGTTCAAAAGCTAGTATATTGTGTAGTTAGATATCCTAGCTATTGTTAAGATACATATTTAAAACTTGTGAAATAAGGGAGGAAATCGGATTATATGATGTTTTAATGTCACCCTGGGGTATTGACAGGATTACCCAAGCATTATTTAATTATCAAGGGAGATGTATCTGTGGGCAACTTTGCCATTTACTATTAATTAAGGTCTCAGACTTTGTAGTTATATGTTAATTTTTATGTCCAGTAGAAAATATAACCCCAAAGGAACGGTTTCATTGCTGTTTGGATATTAACAAGTTTTGTCTCTAACTTAGTACATTTATTTCAAAGTGGCTTTCCCCGTGACTATAAATATGCCAGTAGTCAAAATGCTCTTTGAACCACTCCTGGGAATGGGTACAAATTTCTAATACCTTGGACTATGAGTATCCTTTGCTGAGAAATGTACTTAAAATTGATCTTGAATTTATGAAATTTGCAAGGCCAGACCAAAGACAAATGTTAAGCCATCCAATTATAACATCTCCTCAACCCAGGACACACAGAGGACTCTCATGGAAGATAATTTCCACAGAAGAGCATTTTGGTTAACTTACCATCTTATTGATTCCCTCATTCATGACTTGAATAAAATCTCTGACATATTTCCATTTTATATTTGTATGAGAGTCATGTTTTTAACTTTTGAAAATCACTCTTTGGTGCTATAATGTTTGATTTCAAAGTCCTTGGTCTTTTCCTATAGTAGATTACCTTTCAAGATGAGCATGCCAATATATATGGGAATAGGAAAAGAGCCGTGCTCCCTGAGATTAATTTTCTCTGGAATTGGGAAAGAAATCTTATGCTGTATCTCTCCTTATGTTAGGCTATGCCTCCATCTTGGACCATGTTTTGGGGAAGAGTTTTCCTCTTGCAAAGACTTCTGGTGAAAGGAACAGCTCAAGTAGATTGACCATGAAATCTGCCTAAAAAATTATTCCAGAGATTGTTGAAATCTTGAAACAAAGCCTAAGTGCTTGAAACAGAGGCTAAAATTCTTCTTTGAGGGCTCTTTTGCTTTGGGAGGCCTGAATGGACTCTGCATAATGTGAAAAATTGTTTTCATTGTGGGCAAGGTGACATGCTGAGAGTTTACACTGCTTTAACTCACAGTAATTATTGTTGCCTGGCAAGATGTTAAAGTCCCTTTTACTCCTACTTCATTGAAAGGCTAGATAAGGCTGAGGTGGGAGGACTGCTTGAGCCCAGGAATTTGAGAACAGCCTGGGCAACATGATAAAACTCCGTCTGTCTCTCTCTCTCTACACACACACACACACACACACACACACACACACACACACACACACTATATATATATACACACATATATACATATATATATTTATATGTATCCAAGGTATTACAAATTTGTACCCACTCCCAGGCAGAGATCATATTCAGGGTTCCAATTTCTTGCAGGTAGCTCTATTCTTGCCAATGGCCCAGGGTGGGTACACTACTTGTGTGTATTCTACTTCTACTCTTTGACAAAGGACAGAAAACCCCCTTCCTAGTGCCCACGTTTATTTAGAGAACCTAGGTGGGGGTAGAGAGAGTGCATGCAGGTAATTGATCCCCTTCTTAGGAATACATTTATAGGGTTCTTTTTTCCCCTCTGAGTCTCCTCTCTGCTAGTCCTGGGAAAACTTTATATAGCTTTAAGCAGCTATTATTGATCTGGTCTTTTTCCAGATCTTTCTGTGTCTACCCTGAAGCCTTCAGGACCTTGGGTTTTGATACTCAAAATACTCAGGCTCCTGCAGCCCCAAAATCTTTTCTTTCATAAATATAAGTTCCACAAAGAGCTTCAAAAGCCTATTTTGTAGCGCAAAAGTAAATGATTCTCTTTTTTTTTCTGTTCATTTTAATAAGGGGAGGGCTGTGGGGTAAAAAGTAATCACCAATAATGAAAAACACATTGGTTTATATTGCAAAATACTATTCTGCTATATCACATATATAGGAAACATGGTATTGCTTTGTTTTCTATAAATCACCTTAAATTCTGTTTTGGGTCTCCATTCCCACTGGGCAGATGATCCCAATCATTATTAGACTAGCTCCTCTCTCATTGTTATATCAGAATCCAAGAGTCTTATAGAAAAAGGGGAAAGGGTCCTGTGTAGTAAGGAATCTGGCCTTGCTCAAAAAGTGGTCTGGCCTTTGTCCTGGCTCTTGAAGGTAACCTCTAAAGCCTTGGAATTTTTGGAGTAATGGGACTGTCTTTGTTATCCATGGTCAGCCACTTGGACCACACCCAATAGTTCATGCTAAGGAGATGACTCAGGGTAGGGCAAGCCACACTGGATAGTCTTTTGGTGGAGGCTAGACATACCAGAAAGGTTAATTATGTGATGGGGGTGGGAGCTGGAGATTGAATTCAACCACAACTCAATCAGCCTACACAATGAAGCCCCAATAAAAACTCTGGATATAAAAGCTGAAGTGAGCTTCCTAGGTTGACAGTTTGCATAGAATATTGTTGGCAATCCTTTCTGGGTATCGTTACACATTGCTGTCATGAGAGTAATGCATCCCGAGAACAATGGGAGCTTCACGTTTGGAATCCTTGGGAATCCTTCCACACTCTGCCCTGTGCATCTTTTCCTGATTTTAATATATCCACAGTAGTACTATTTATAATAGTCCCAAAGTGGAAACAATGTTCATCAAAAATAGAATAGATAAGTAAATTGTGGTTGCTATGGTTTGAATGTCCCCTCCAAAACACAGATTGAAACGTAATTGCTATTATAACACAGGTGGGACTTTTAAGAGTTGATTAGGCCATGAGGGCTCTGCCTTTGTAAACCAAAAAGTATCTGAGACAAGTTTCAATCAATTTAGAAGGTTAAGGGCACGCCCATGACACAGCCTCAGGAGGTCTCTGAGAACATGTGCCCGAGATGGTGGGGTTACAGCTTGATTTTATACATTTTAGGGAGATAGGAGTTAATCAATGCATGTATAGCATACATTGGTTTTGTCTGGAAAGGTGAGATAACTTGAAGGGGAGGTGGGGTGGGTGGGGGTGAGGGGGTTCTAGGTCATAAGCAGATTCCAAGATTTTCTGATTGGCAATTGGTTGAGTTCACCTAAAGGCCTGAAATCAATAAAAAGGAATGTCGGGGTTGTGGTAAGGGGTTGTGGAGACCAAGGTTCTTATTATGCAGATGAAGCCTCCAGGTAGCAGGTTTCAGAGAGAGTAGATGGTAAATGTTTCTTATCGGACTTAAAGAGGTGCCAGACTCTTAATCTCTCCTGGGTCAGGAAAAGACCTGGAAAGGGAAGGAGACTCTCTACGGAATGTAGATTTTCCCCACAACAGACAGCTTTGCAGAACCATTTTTAAATATGTCAAAGAAATATATTTCAGGGTAAAATACTTTGATTTCTTTCAGATCCTGCTATCTGTCATGTGATGTATCTTATTGCTACAGTCTGTTTGGTCAGTCTTAAGATCTCTGTTTTAATGTTAGTGCTGGTCAGTTGTGCCTCAATTCCAAAGGGAGGAGGGTATAATATGCCTGACCCTCACTTCCCATCATGGCCTGAATTAGATTTTCAGGTTTACTTTGGAATGCTCTTGGCCAAGGAGGTGGGGGGTGGTCAATTGTAGAGCTTAGAATTTTATTTTGGGTTTATACTTTCATGAATGGATTACTGCTGTTATCATGGGAGTGGGCTAGTTATCATGAGACTGAATTTGTTACAAAAGCAAGTTTGGTCTGATTTCCTTTCTCTGTCTCACATGCTTGCTTGCCCTTCTGCCATGATATGACACAGCAAGAAGGCCCTCACCAGAAACAGCCCCTTAATCTTGGACTTCCAGCCTCCAGAAGTGCCAAATAGACTTGTTTTCTTTATAAATTATCCAGTCTGTGGTATTCTATTATAGTAGCAGAAAAGGATTAAGAGAGTGATATGGTCATATAATGGGATATACATAACAATAAGAATTGACCAAACTAGATAACATACAACAACATAGATGAATCTCACAAACATAATGTTGAATGAAAGAAACTGGAAATGAGATTGTAAACTGTATGTTTCCATTGAAATAAATTTTAAAACCAGGCAAAACTAATCTAAAATATTTTAAGTAAGGATAATGGTTATTCAAGGGGGTGGTGACTAAAAGAATACACAAGGGGGCTTCAGGGATCCTGAAAATATTCTCTTTCTTGATCTGGATATTACTTACATGTGTGTTTACTTGGTGAAAATTTGTAGAACTGCACACTTATGATGTGTGCATTTTTAATTTGTATGTTATATTTCAATAAGAAATTTACATAAACATGGTATTCCTCTCCCCATTTACCTTTAAGGGCACCTCTCTTCAATGAGCTCAGGGTTTAGAAAAAAATCCAGATGGGAAGGATCTCGTACATGACTTCTGCTTAGGGCGACCAACTTGTCCTGGCTTGCCTGGGATTTTCCTGGCTTCAGTACTGAAAGTCTCATGTGCTAGGAACTGTTCCCCTCTCAAACCCCCCTACAAGTCCTGAGCAAACTGGGATAGTTAGTTACCCTATTTCTGCCTACAAATAAAATACAAACCCTCCTCTGGGAAGGTGCACAAAAAGAATTACTAACTTTCTGGAATGAAGGAGGAAAAAACAAGAAGAAAGAACGTACATTATGATCTCAATATATTATTCTGCCACAATATTTATAGTTTACTCATTATCACAATCAACAAAAGCTCTTTCTGTTTGGGAAATCAAAGACACACTATATCACTTTGAAAAGTCAGAATCTATATTAACCTAAAAGCTCAAGCCACACACGCACGCACGCGCATGCACAACCATCTGAACCTAGATCCACAGGGAGATACTCAGTTGGAAAGTTTACTTTCCAAAAGGTCAAATTATTCTCCCTGAAGTTCCTGTAGACAAGCGATTTTAGAGATAGAGGCCTCTTGAGATCTAAAGGAAATGCTATGATAATACAAATAAACCTTCTTGCAACCCAGCTGTGACATTTGATACCAGGGGGAATATGACTGAAAATACACAGTGCCACTCTGGCTTTTCTCAAATGAAAAGGGAATTGTCAGAGACAAGTATAACTTGCAAAAACAAAAACCAAAACATGAGAATTTCCATTTATAGTTCAAAGGATGAAGATGCTAAAGGGAGTGGCAATGGTGGGCTGTAGAATAACTACCAAATAAAAATAAAATATTGAGCTCAACCTTGGCCAAACAGTTCCAAAATGGAAAGCCAAAGAGGAGGAGAAGACCAGTTTAAATTAACTTCCCAGTCAATAAGTCTCTTAAACAAAGGGTTGTTCCTTTAAAGTCTTCTACTACACAGTGATTAAATGTGCTCCTACTCTGATTAAAAACATTTTGTGGGGCCCATTTCTCCAATTCTAGTTCTATAGCACTTAATGTTCCCTCCAAAATTGCTTTGGAGAAAGCAATCTCATGTCAGGGAAATGAATTCCAAAGTGCTTCCCTACAAGGGCTGAGGGAAATTCACACCTTCAGTCCACAACTTGGAAAAGAGCAGGCTTTAGATTGCTTTTGGAAGTTCAAAAAATAAATTCAAGAAATCTGATGTTGAGTGAGGTAATCTTTAGACAGTTCACATACACATTTAGTTCTTAGAACTATTATTACCAATATTCTTCAGCAGAATATACTTGTTATCTAAGTGAACTATTTTAACAGCATGTTTTGTAAGCATTAGCTTTTATAAAATATCTCCTTTTCAGAGATGGTAATTTAACCTTTTGCCTTTCCAACTTTTGGTCACACTATGTATTTAAACAATGAACATGCATAACTTAGATTTAGCCATAGACTAGAAGGACCCCCTATGCAGCTTTCTAGATCTTTTCTGTCTTGCCCTCTTCCCTCCAGTCCTTTCCCCAATATACATATCTCCCTCCACTGGACAATCCTTCTGGACTCATGACCAATGATGTATGTTGGGACAGCTTGCTTGGCCTTAGGTCCACTTGGGAACAGACCCTTCAAAGCCTCTTTCACACACGGCTCTGTTATTCTTTCCTCCAAATGGATCCTCTGGCAAAAGCCATAGCTTAACACAATTCCAGGGAATACCATTCACATATATGATAGAGGGATGCTACTCAACTAGAGTTGTGTGATGTCCAGACTCTGTCTCACCCCTCAGTCCTTATTTTTCTTCACTGAAATAAGTACTGGTCACTTGTTCACATTCCCCCTAAAGCTGTGGTCTCCATGCTTTGTTTACTGTTTACCCTGTGAATAAAAAGATTTTTGATGACACTTTCCAACATATATGCATACCTTTATTTATAAAATATATACATCTGCATATACATACACAGATACAACATATACATACACACATATTAAAAAACTTTTAAAAGTTTGTAATACAAACTAAATATGAAAAGAACTTCTAATAATTTTTGAGATCATCAGATTGGATGAAAAAGCAAGACCCAAATATGCTGCTTAGAAGAAATCCACTTTGATTTTAAAGATGTAAATAAGGTTAAAAATAAAAGCATGGGAAAATACATACCACACTAACACTAGTAAAAATAAAGCTGGAGTGGCTATATTAACGCAAAAGTGGATTTCAGAGCAAAGAATATAACGGATAAAGATGGTCATTCCATAATGATAAAGGGGTCAATTCATGAGGAGTACATAGTAATACTAAGTATTTATAAACTTAATAACAGAGCTTCAAAATACATGAAACAAAAACTGATAGAACTGAAAGGTGGAATAGATAATTCCACATTTACAGTTGGAGATTGAAACAACCCTCTCAATAATCAATCCAGAGTAAGCAGAAAAAACAAGTAAACAGAAAATCAGCAACTATGTAGGAAACTTGAATAATACTATGAACTAAAGTGACCTAATTAACATTTATAAAACATTCTGTGTACCAAGAGCAGAATACACATTCTTTTCAAATACACGTGGAATATTTTAGCAAGATAGACCGCATTCTGGGCTGCAAAGCAAGTCCCAATGAATTTAAAAGGATCCAAATTTTGAGATATGTTCTATAACCACAGTGAAATTCAATTAGAAAATAGTAACAGAAAGATCTCTGGAAAATCCTCAAATAACACAACTTTAAATAACTTATGGATCAAAGGAGAAATTAGAATTTTTAATTATATAAAAACAAAAATATGACATTAAAATTTGTGCGATGTACCTAAAGCAGTGCCTGGAATAAAAGTTACAGCACTGAACGCCTCTTTGAGAAAAAAGCAAAGACCTCAAATCAATTATCTCAGCTTGCATGATAAACTAGGAAGTTAAATGGTTCTGTATATAAGCCATTGGGATTCCTCTCCCTCTGAATTCCCTTTTCGGAGGTTTTTTTGCTCAGAATCTTTATTTATTTATTTATTTATTTAGAGACGGGGTCTTGCTCTGTCATCCAGGCTGGAGTGCAGTGGCATGATCTCGGCTCACTGATACCTCTGCCTCTCAGGTTCAAGCAATCCTCGTGCCTCAGCCTCACCCGGCTAATTTTTGTATTTAGCAGAGATGGGGTTTTACCATGTTGGCCAGGCTGGTCTCGAACTCCTGACCTCAAGTAATCCACCTGCCTTGGCCTCCCCAAGTGCTGGGATTACAGGTGTGAGCCACCATGCCCTGCCTGCTCAGAATCTTACTCATGACCTCTTTCTGTGACTGGTGATGACAAATGGGCCATATTTCTTCTTTTCCTCACTCCTTATTCAGCTAAGAAAAAGACCTCTACTCCTACTTGTACCCCTTAGACACTTGAGCAGAAATTAAGTTTGGGATCAGGAGAAAGGACACACAGGAAAGGCCCCTTAGGCTAGTTTCCAGTCTAGGCAAAAACAGTGCTCAGTGCCATTAGCGATCCAGTCTATGTTGCCTGGGCCGAGATGTCCACTTGGAGTTTTGGAGGGCCATCACTATATAATCACATCATGCTGTCTCCTCTTTAGACTTGAAAAGACCTAATTCTCTTTTGACTACTTTAGTTAAATATTTCCGGTGTATTTTAGAATTATTAAAAGGAAATTCATTGATTTCAATTTATTAATTCAGTAAATATTTATTGAGTGTGCACCAAGTACTATTCTGGGCACCAGGTATGTAGCAGTGAACAAATAGGCAAAATTTCTTCTATTTCTATTGGTATAAAAAACTATAGCAATATGCATTTCTCAAAGTCTATTGGCTTTGTCCCAGAATTTCTTAGAATAGCCATTATTCCCATTTTTAAATAAAATTGATATTTAATTTGTATTTTGACAGTGCGAACTAATAAAGGTATTTTTAGTGCTAGAAATGAAGGAATCTGGAGTGCATTTATCAGATGAAATGAACATCAAGAAAATGACATAATAAATAATATGAACATGCTGAGAAGGAAAAATCTCTGTGACAATCGATAATTTTTTATTCTCTTTAAAGGTTTATTTTATAATGTAAGAAGGAAAGAAATATCATGAGGTATTTAGAATATGTTACAAGCTCCAAATCAACATTGAATATTTCTAAAAGGAAACAAAAGAATTTCAGAAGTAACTTCAGCAATCCGACAACCATATTGAAAAAATTATAATAGTGCATGGCTTTTCTCACCTTTATAGCTTTTAAAATCAGCAGGTAGCTGTTTTGTTAGACTTTCAAAATTAATTTCTTTTTTATTTAGTTTTTGACATGAACCAGAAAGTCAGGTTTTTGCTAGTTATAAGATAATCTTTAGGCATCTATACTAGTCATATCAAAACTAGCAAAAATTTAGCCACAATTTTTTGTTTTGGCGAGGAGGAGACTGTCTGGGTTTCCTTTTTACAGTGAGTCCTTTCATACTGTACTGTATGGCAATCTGAGGGTGCCAGCTTTCTATTTCATTGGCCCCATGCCTTCTGCAAGTTGCTGACTCACTTTATGGAATGGAATTAAGAACCTGTCCAAATCAATAGGCATTTGTGTGAGCATGCTAGTTCTTCCCCAATATCCATTTTCTCTTTCTTCCACGGAAATAGAAATTTTAGCTAGGCACATTATTAACAAAGGTCAGCAAGATCTTAGAAGACAACTCATGAGCATAGCCAGCAATGGCATTGGGGTAAATGATAAGAAAGATTCTAAATGTTGGGGGAATGTATGCTGCATCTTAGTACTTTTAACAACATCCTATAGAATGATGGACACTGGTGAGAGTTAGACAGAAAGCAACAAAAAATGGAGGGAACATAGCTCTGTCAAGGGTACATTCTTTGCCCGTGGCCTGCAATTTCAGAGTCCTACGCAATTGAAAAAACCATCTGCTTTCTGCAACTTCAGAGTAAAGCAGCTTAAAGAGGCTGCAGCAAAGGAAGACTTGGCAGGAAATAATATTGTGGCTCCTCACACATCTTCCTTTTGACCAGTAACTGAGAACCAGAGCAGAGGTAGAGATCATGTTAAGTATGTCAACTTCTCATACAAACCTATTAAGAAGAACCTAAGGAAGCAACTATTAAGTTCAATGAGAGGAAGATGAATCAGCACAGAGAACAGTGACAGCAAAAGAATTTACCTGGAAGAGCTCTTAGACTATGGTTACTTCTATATGTAATTGGCAAGTAGCAAATAGACCAGAATCCTATTAAGTAGTAGAGGGAATCCAAAAGCCACAGAAACCAAAAGGCTGGTTTGCAAATGCCTATCATGATTAGAGCCCTCATGTAGTGTTAGGACCCCCCAAACTTCTCAGTAGGAAACAGGCTGTGAAAGCTGAGCAATCCCCAAGAACAGCCCACTGCAAATGTGGCCATAATAATCAATGAAAATGAACCTTCCAGAGAGCAGAGACAAGGTCCATAAAGGACAATGGACAAGGAGTTTTCTTAAGAGAGCAGAGCTAAGAGCTGTCAGATGAGCTAACTAAGAAATTCAATCCAATGTTAGGACAAGGAGCTTTTGCATTTCCAAGCCAGTAGGACTTAATAATTACCATAAATAATGACTGCTGAGTGGTTCCCCTTTTCCCTTTCCAACATCAGTGTTTCTGTTCTTGTTACCTTGTTCCTAGTCCACCATTATGTTGTGGATGGGGCACATAACTTGTCTCACTTTTTATAAATCACAGGATCACACGGAGACACATCTGAGCCTGATGTAGAGGACTGCACATCAGCACATCATTCAGAGATCCTGGACTTTGAGATGTATGTAGTAACAGGCTTGTATTTTGAAGTTTTCTTCGTTGGTGACTGATGAGTTTGTTCTATGTGTGGCTGGAAAGTGCAAGATCAAAGAGCTGCTATTTGGTGGCTGGTAAGGGCCTTTTTGCTACGTCCTCACATGGCAGAAGAGCAGAAGGGCAAAAAGGACAAACGTTCCCCACTCACATGGCAGAAGAGACAGATAAGCAAAAGCTAGGTAGTTCACTACAGCCCTTTCATAAAGTTGATAATCCCATTCATGAGGGGTCTGTCTTCATGACTTAATCACCTCCTAAAAACCCCACTTCTTAATACTACCACATTGGGGTTTAAGTCCCAACATGAATTTTGAAGGGGACACAAATATTCAAACTATAGCAATGGTACAGGCACAAGATTGGAGAGATTGGAGAGCAAGAGGGAAGAGTTTGCAGTATTTTTCTTCCTCTTTTTCTGATTCTTAAAGCATCTCTTCCATGGATTTAGCTTTTGCCAAGCCAAACCTCCCTTGATGGTCCCAGCTACTACTGGACAATTCTGACCAGGCAGACATAGCCATGGTTCAGGTTCCCTTTAAATTGCCCTGGATTCTGGAATCTGGTAAAACCACCTCCTCCAAATAAATGTTTCCTATCCCTAGGGATGGCAGCATCTTTCTGCTGTTGCCAATCTCAGAGTAGTTTCATCACTGACTTCTCAGCTTCTTCATTATTTGTGAAATCAATTTCCTGTTTAATTTTTCCTTTTTTGAAAGTATTAGTTTCTGTGTTTATTGCTGTACCCTGTCTTAATACACAGACAATATAACCCTCTTAGAAACAAGAGCAATAATGATAGTCATATATGTTGACTCAATTTTTTAATCTGAAAAATGTGTCTTTGGAAGATAATATAAAAGAAATATAATATTTGCATAAAGATGTCAATTTTAGCATGACGTATAATAGCAGAAAATTGGAAACTACTTAAATATCCAATATTTTTTAAGTGGCTTAAAAAATTGGTGTGTAAACCACAATGGAACAATGTAGACATTATTAATTCAGTAAGCTTTTGCTAGATAATGCTGTGGTAACAGATGATTCCCAAATCTCAGTGATTTATCACAGATTTATTTCTCACTCACATTACCTACCCTTTGCAGGTTAGCTATAGTTCTGCTTCATCCTAGGACCCAGTTGGAAGGACCAGTCCCCATGTTGGTCTCATGGCAGTAGATAAAAAGTAGAACAGAATAACAGGTCTTCAAGCTTATGTTCAGAATTGGAATATTTCATTTCTGGACAAATTCCACTGGCCAAAGAAAGTCACATGACCAAGCCTGCTATCAATGGGACAGATACTACTCCTTCGGGGAGGCCCCTCCCCCAGAAGAGGTTCTATAGAGATGGACCCAGAGGAGAAGGGAAGCAAATTTATTGAAGAATAATAAAACCTACTACATTAATGAAGACTATGAAGAAACATGGAAAATGTTTGATACGAAGAAAAGTAAAGAATCTACAAAAAGATTTTACATATACCATCATGGTGAATTCCGGTAACTGTTCACCAAAATCCATTCTAACCTGCTTCCTACGCATATAAAGTTAGACGTAGTCATATTATTAAATTCTAGTCAATGAGATATGAGTAGAAGGGATGTGTGATACCCCCCGGCCAGGTGCCTCCTTTACACATTTTTGGTCATCTACTAGCTGATGTCCGTTTGTGGCAATCCAACCTCAATCTCGTAGGTAACAAGGCTATAGAAGTTATAGAGGCACAAAGCAAGAGGACCCTGGGTCCCTAGATCACCATGTGGAGAACACCTGACCTAGACTATTATGTTAGGGAAAAATAATTGTGTTCTTTAAGTCACTAAATTTTGAGGATTTCTTTGGGGTTCTATTAGCCTACTAACTGATAAAAGTATTACTGCATTTGTAAAAGTAAATGATCCTGTCACTTCCTTCAATTTAGATGTCATTTTCTCCATGAAGCCTTTCATGAGTCCCTCAGTCCAAATTAGGTATCTCTACTAGGTGCTCCTCATACCTACCCTTACTACACTTTATTGTACTTGTTTGTGTATCCATCCCTTTAAATGGAAAGCTATAACCACAGATCTTTGTTCACTGCTATGACCCTGGCTTCTAGCATAAGACATAACATCACAGAGCCTCCTTATATATTTGTTGAATGAATGAATGAGTAAAAAGGAAAGTGACTGTTTTATAATAATAGAATTATAGGCAATTAAATGTAATATTTTAAATAATTATCCACTGACTTTTGACTATAAGTCAATATGCTTTATTTATAATTTTCTAACCAAATATGCCAAATTAAGTATTGTCAACTATTATTCTTCAGCATGTCTTTTGGACATTACACACATGGACCATAATATGGGTTTGAAACTAGTGGGTTTTTTTCGTTTTTTGGAATTTCATTTTGAGGCAGGGTCTTGTTCTGTCACCCAGGCTGGAGTGTAGTGGCATGATCATGACTCATATGGACTCAACCTCCCAACCTCAAGCAATCCTTCCATTTCAGCCACCCAAATAGCTGGGACCACAGGTAAGTGCTACCATGCCTGGCTAAGTTTTTAATTTTTTGTAGAGGCAAGGTCTTGCTGTGTTGCCCAGGCTGGTCTTGAACTCCTGGACCCAAGTGATCCTCCCATCTCAGCCTCCCAAAGAGTTGGAATTATAGGTGTGAGCCAACATGCCCAGCCTGAAACTGGTTTTTAACCCATCTGGGTTTGAAAGATCTATGCATGCACTTTATCGGCTACTCCAAGACTATTCCTTGTCTAAGGAATATCAAGAGGACTCACTCTCATGCACCATGATTTAGCATCTCCCAACTGTTCCCTCTCACATCTCTGAGCTCACAACAGTGAGTCAGAAGATTGTAGAAAAAGAAGTTAGAAAGAGTTCTTATGGTGTCATCACTCTCTGATTGAGAGCATGAGATGTGGGAGTAAGCAAATCATCTTTTTGAGTAGTAAAAGGAGACGTTAGCCGGGCGTGGTGGCTCACGCCTGTAATCTCAGCACTTTGGGAGGCCGAGGAGGGTGGATCACCTGAGGTCAGGAGTTCGAGACCAGCCTGACCAACATAGCGAAATCCCGTCTCAACTAAAAACACAAAAATTAGCCAGGTATGATGGCTAACGCCTGTAATCCCAACTACTCAGGAGGCAGAAGCAGGAGGATCGCTTGAACCCGGGAGGCAGAGGTTGCAATGAGCTAAGATCGTGCCATTACACTCCAGTCTGGGCGACAGAGCAAGACTCCGTCTCAAAAAAAAAAAAAAAAAAAAGATGTTAAAAAATTCTTTACATAATTTATCCTAAGCAAGATGGAAATAATAATAAACCTTAATTTTGAATTTATTTTATTTATAATAACTGGACATATATTTACTCATTTTTATTATGAGTTTACACATGACCTCCTTCAGGACAAATGCAGACAACTAACTCTCTCCCACCCATAACTTTTCCCAACCCCCACTCTCCCAAACACTTCCTCCAGACCCATAGCTTCTAGAACACCAAAGGCATGAGCTATGGCTTCATTTGCTACATTCCATTATGCTTATTTGTTTATGTGACATTCTTTCTAATAGGCTGCAAATACCTTGAAGCCATGGACTTTGTCTTATTCATCTCGGTATCCTCAGAATGTGGCTCAATAAATGTATGTTGAACGATGAATTAATCCCTAAGGCTATGAATAAATGACACTTACTGTTTCTGATGTTCCTGGCAGAGAGCTCATTGCATTTGGGAAGGGAAGGGCTGAATTCCCATCTTGGCTGGACCAGTTACCTATTACCTTGGGCAATTCTCTTAACCTCAATTTTCATCTGTCAAATGTCTCTTTGTACTATTACATGTTTACTATGGAAAGGAAACGCTGTGGTTCAGGAAAACCTCAAGACCATCAGGAAAAAAAGCTACTAAAACAAGCCATTTTTTATGTTTATTGAAAGGTAGTCTACAGTCTTCCCAAAAGCAAAGAACACTCTCGGCTATGATATTTTGTAAGCAGTATTGATTCATAAATCATTTACTTTTGGTGGGGAGGGGTTTAAATCCTGCCCCTGTCCACTCACTGTGTCACCTTAGGTTCTCCAGGTGTGTTTCCTTTTGTAGAATTACAATTAATTTAACACATGCTTATTGAGCACTTATGTCTTGAGTATTTATTACATGTTGAGCCCTAAGCACTAGGCAAAAATTGGATTCATTTTAGTGAAACAATATAAATATTTTTGGTCACTTTGCCTTCTGTATTAGTCAATTTCCATGCTGCTAATAAAGAGATACCCAAGACTGAGCAATTCACAAAATAAAGAGGTTTATTGGACTTACCGGTCCATGTGGCTGGGGAGGCCTCACAATCATGGTGGAAGGTAAAAGGCACGTCTCACATGGTGGCGGCAAGAGAGAGAATGAGAGCCAAGCGAAACGGTTTCCCCTTATCACACCATCAGATCTCGTAAGACTTATTCACTATCAGGAATACAGTATGGGGGAAACCACCCTCATGATTCAATGATCTCCTACCAGGTCCCTCCCACAACACGTGGGAATTATAGGAGTACAATTCAAGATGAGATTTGGGTGGGGACACAGAGCCAAACCATATCACCTTCCCTATACTCAGTCATGATCTTGAGTATTCAAACCATTCATTTCTTATGCTCATTCATTTATGATATATTCATTTAGAATCTTTTCTTTGCAAGTGACAGAAAACGTATCTCAAACAGGCTTATGCAAAAGGAAAAGAGATCATGCAACTAAATAGTATAGAAGATAGGGCTGGTTTTAAGTACTGCATGATGCAGGAGTACAAATGATATCCTCCAAACCTAGTTCTTCTATCTCTGCCTTTATCCCTCAGTTCACTACCTTTGGGTTGGTGCTGCTCTTTAGACAGAGTCCCCACTATAGTCATGATATAGAACTAATTAATAATTTTATATTCCCTCTTTCAGTGTCTTGGTATAAGAGGGCTCAATTCAGTTGTTTGTTGTGCTTATGATACGGAAAATTAGAGTAGGTTGCTCTTAATTCTTCTAGCAAGCTCAAAAGGCATTCTGACACTTGTTATTTAAGGTACTGGCCAGTACAGGGGCAAGTACTAAATGAAGGTTAGGTGGGAAGCAGAGTAGGGGGTAGAATATACAGAAAAAAATTAGATTATGAGAAACCCCTTTTTCATTGAGAATCACGAAATCACAAAGTAAAAATCAATCAAGGGGTCTACACAGAATATTAACATAATTTAAATAGGGTATTTTAGTACAAAGAACAGATTTGTCTAAATGTGATCCTGAGAACTCATGTTGGGTTACAGGCAAAAAGCTAATTGGAACTAGGGATCTGCCCTTTTACCAAAGAGAAAAGCTGCACCCAATTTCAGCTTCCCATAGGACTTCTCCCCTTCATAGAAGAATTGTTATATCTAATTAACCCCAAGGTCCCAGACAATGCCTATAAACAGTTGGCACCACAACTTCAGATTGCCTGGCATCAAGCAGCCTGAGTAGTCCATCACTGACAAGGCTTCTCTTAGACTTGCACTATAAGAAGGGAAAGCAAAGGGGCAACGGAGCCTCTCAATGGAATGCAGTGTTACCCTTCAGGCCCAGCAAGGGTTCCCTCTTACCAAGGCTCAATTAGCTATTACTGGCCCGACCTACCAGCAGCAGAGATCAACACTGAGCCCACAGTACAGCATCATTTCTCAAGGAGACCAGCCACTTTGGCAGATTGATTACTTTGGATCCCTTCCACATGGGGTGTGGGGAATGCAGTTCATTCTTGCCCGAACTGATTCACACTCTGAATATGAGTTTGGCTTACCTATCCACAGTTTCCCCATGAGCACCACCATTCAGGAGTTTACAAATGGTCATCTAGTAACATGGTATCCCACAAAGTATTGCCTTAAACCAATGGACGCATTTTACCGCAAAGGAGTTGCACACGACAATAAGAACTGCTGGTATCATAGACCTCATCCTGTAGAAGCAGACAGCCTCATGAAATGGTCCACGAAAGGCCCAGCTCACTTTTTAGCTTTTAGACCATACCTTGTGGAGTTGGGGGTGACACTGAATGTTGTCGGTCCCATGAATAGCCTCTATTCTTTTTACCATGAGTGACCCCATGTGAGACCAGAAGAAAAACTGCCTGGCTGAGCCCACCCCAATTTGCTGATCCACAGCATAATGAGCAAATAACATGATTATTATTTTAGACTATGTTTTGAAGTGGTTCATTAGAGGACAATGGAATATTGATACAACAGGTGAGGCTACAAATATCTGAAACGGTACATAAGATGTGTCTGATGATACAGGTGAAAAGAATGCATACTAAGTACTATCACATTCCAAAGAGAGCTCCTAGGCACTTCTCTACAGGACTCACCAAGCGGTGACAAAACCGGTTCTATGACCTCACTCAAACACTTTCTTCAGCCTAAATAAGAGAAGACTACAAGGGAGAGGTTTATTAGCTATTACCTTCAAGGGGGTGTACATTTTCTCTCCCATTGAAATAGGGGAAGCCAATGAGAAAAATGAGAGTGAGGTGGCCTATGAGAGCTGATTAAGAATCTCTTCAAGACATATCACCCTCCAGATGCTTGGTTACTGAACTGAAGCTATCTGTAGGTCCAACCTGGAGAGAAAGTTTTAGAGAGAGCCTGCTATGTATCCCTGGAGTTTGGAGGCCCATGTCAGTATAGACACTGAGACTGCCTCTTGTCAGAATTCTGAAGGCAGAAAACTTGCTGGAGCAGCAATGACAAGGCAGCATGTCTGTTGTTCAGCATGGCAAGGACATGTGAACTTCTCATGGATCAGGTGAGTGTCTCAGAAGGCAAAATAGCTTGAGCCATTTGCTTGTGCCTGCCAAAGGGCTTGCCAGTTGGTGAAGCGATACTGGCAGTAAGAAACTGTGGGTATTCCACAAGAGATGGGGCTGAGGAGAAGTTTAAAAGGATTGAGTCCGTATTTAAGAAATGTGCAGTGAAGCGGGTCCTGAACAATCATACTCACCCTATGAGAGCCAGCATTTGGATGCCAGTCACATAGAAGGCATTGACAACCAATAGAGGACTTACAGCAGCATTGAAAAGTAAGAGAGACAAAGGGCTGAGGAGAGAGAGGCTAGATGGAAGAAAGTGCTTCATTTGTGTTCTGAGAGGTACTCCTGAATCTTCCCAGTGGGACCCTAAGAAGAACTCACAGAAGAAATCAACAAAGAGCCAATTTTCGCATTTGCCATGTCCAGAGAGGACAAAGCCATCTTATGAAAGAATCAGTAAAGCAACACCTTGCCACCTCCATTTCTATCCTCTTCATCCCTGGAGGAGATACAGCTATGGTTAGCAAGATGGGGTAGGAGAAGTAGAAGCCTAAGGGATGGAAAGAGAAGGGTTACACCTGCTTCCTTGACTCCAAGCTCCTCATCGGTGGTGGGATCCAACTGGGAGAGAGGACAAGATATAACTTCAAATAAGGTCTGGGTTTTGATAATTTTATGGGGCTTCTGGTTGTCCCCTCAATGTTTTTTTCCAAAGTCATGGAATGTTTAGCTAGTTACAGGACTGCTCAGAATAAGACCACATTTCACAGTCTCCCTTGCAGGTAGATGCAGTAACGTGATTAAGTTCTGGCCAATGGGTTGTGAACATAAGTTGATGGTAACAACTTCTGGGTCATGCCCTTAAAGGAAATGGGTAGGCTTTCACACCCTTGATGACTGAAATGTGACGTCGTGCTGAGCCATTCTGGACCATGTAGACTAGGACAACAGTCTAGGAATGGTGGAGCAAGAAGACACAGGGAGACTAAACCGTGGCTCACTTTTTGGAACAGAGCTGCTGTATTAGTCCACTTTTGCCACGTAATAAGCAAAAGTCTCAGTGCCATGCTACAATAAGCATTTATTTCTCATTCATGGGTTTGTGAGTTGGCTGGGGCTGCTCTGCTTGGTCCAAAACCTGAACTTGAAGCAGGTTTTCTACAAATGTTTCAGCACGATGGGCCCCACTATGTGGGGTGTGTGATAGGAGTGAATGACCCCCTTTCTGACCACATCCAGCTTCCAAAATGAGTGGCTCTTGACACTGGAGCTGCTCTACTTCAGGATGTGGGTCAAGTTCAGCTCCAGTCCAGGTGTCACATTCTCATCCCCAGGCTAGAGGGAGATTGGAAGCTCCCAGAGGGACAGGAGAACTTCCTTCCCATAACAGCAGTTGGATCCTTTGCAGTTTCCCCACACTTGCAGAGACAACGTTTTGAGCCCCACTCAGAGACACGAGCACCAGCAGATGCTGCTCCTTTCTCAGAGGTCTGAGTTTTACCTCCACAAGGCAACTCCTCTAAACGTCTAAATTGTAATAATCCCAACCTCTTCCCTTCCTCCTCCTAGCTCTAGGCATAGTAGCTGCTTCCTGCAGTTGCTACCTCTGTGATACATTAAGAGTTCTCTCTGACCTTATCAGTTGCCTAATAATCAATTCTTGATATTAAATTCTCTTAGTTGAAATAATCGGGGTGGTTTGTTTCCTGCTATCACCCTGAGTGATTCACTGGACTAAATCCTATGCCCGTCAGACACCGCTCAAGAATTTTCTCTTTGGCTGGGCGCGGTGGCTCACCATCTGTAATCCCAGTACTTTGGGAGGCCAAGGTGGGCAGATCACCTGAGGTTAGGAGTTCGAAACCAGCCTGGTCAACAGGAGAAACCCTGTCTCTACCAAAACTAATCAGCTAGGCATGGTGGCACACACCTGTAGTCCCAGCTACTCGGGAGGCTGAGGCACGAGAATCACTTGAACCTGGGAAGCTGAGGTTGGAGTGAGCTGAGATCACACCACTGCACTCCAGCCTAGGCAACAGAGTGAGACGCGGTCTCAAAAAAAAGGAATTTCCTCTTTGCTGTATTTTAGGATATCCTCCCCCCCTCATATCTGTCACTCCTCTCTGTACTCATTTCTGTCATAGAACTTACTGTGCTAAAGTGTCATCATTGTTTTTTCTCATTCATCTCCATCCCAGACCAATAGCTCCCTGAGATCACAGCATTTCCTCAGTAGCTGGCACATAGGAAACTGAACAACACACGTTTGAATGAATGAGCAAGAAAAAATAAAATAGGAAAAAGAATTATTAGTATCAGATGGCTCATGTAGCACCAAAAATGAAAGAGAAAGTTAGATGGTGATGTGGGAAACAGGAGGACTGTGGCTGCCAGCTGTGAGGCCATCTGCAAGCACAAAGCAAGAAGCTCTTGATTAATAATGTGAACCCATAACAGGATGAAGAAGGTGCAGCTGAGGCTTTGCACAGAATACTCGGTGACACAACCCATAAGGACAAGCAAAGGGTTGGAAGACTCCCGGGGACGCAAAAAGTGTGTTGGCCATTCGGGCTCCTGAGGGATGACCAAGCCTTAAGGGACGCCTCTCACCTGGTGCCTGGTCCTGCCAAGCCCTTTACTGGGTTTCTTGACTGGGTTTCATTACCCCGCCCCGCGCCACTAGTGGAAACAGGTAAAACCTGGAGAACTAGGTCCTACTTTAGGGGCCGTTCCGGGCACGCGTCATTACCCGCGCACGCAGGCGCAGTAACTTCCTCGGTAACTGGTACTGCCCATTTCCGATATGGGAAGCGTTTGCTCAGGCTTCCCTAACTTATCACCTTTCCTTTGGGACCCCGCCCTCCTGTTCCTGTGCGGGAAGCCTCGCGAGATCGCCCTTGGCGGTACCCGGCGGCGCCATCTTTGTGCCTGGCGAGCGACGGCGCCCGACGGAAGCCCTGAAGCCAGAGCTTGCTTGCCAAGCTCTCGCTCAGACCGGATCTAGGAAATACGAGGCGGGCCTCGGTGGGAGGGACGCACTGAGGGAGGAGGGAGGAAAGGGGGCGGCGGCGGCGGCGGCTCACACCGGATCCCGGCCCCGCACGGCGCGTACCCTGGGGGTTCGGGCGGGGAAGCGGCGCCGGCCCGGACCCCCCGCGGGAGCAGGCGACGGGCGTGAGGGCGAGGCGGCGGCGGCGGCGGCCAGAGAGCAGCAGCCGCCTGGTGAGTGTCCGCGGGGAGGCCCGGCACCTGCCCGAGCGGGGACGTCGGGGGCGCCCCCAGGATCGTCCCAGTGACCCTGCGCCTGAGACGGTGGGCGTGTGCGCAACTGCGGGTGTCCCGGGGACTCAGCCCGGCCCGGGACTGCTGCTGACAGCGGGAACTGCGGGGCTGCCGGAGGTTTGCGCAGGGCCTGGCGCGTCCGCGCCCGCCCCAGACGCCCCGAGAGGCCGAGGGGAGAGGGAGTGGCTGGGGTGGGGTGTCGACTTGGTTGGCCTTGGTCCCCCAAACGGAGGGGACGATGCCCTTCCTCGCCGGACCCTAGGCATTGCGGAGAGTGAGCCTCTGTGAACCGGCTTTAAGCCCCCAGGAAGGTGTTTGAGGATGAGGACTAGCAGCACCAGCGTGGGGGCCGTTGAGGGTGTTGAGAGATGTGAAGGTTAGTAGCAGTATAGTAAGAATTGTTGGAGAGGAGGTTTACAGATGACTGTTGGTAGGCGTTGAGTAAGGAGAAAACACTGCTTTCCTTTAAAGATCACACAAGCAGTCCTCTGAGGTCCAACAACAGATTAGAGTTATTCCCAGTTGGAGTTCTGTAGTTTACTACCGTGTGCCAGCTCATAAAGTGCGTAAAAGCAGGATTTGAAGGGTGAGGGACAGGTGAGGCATAAAGTAAGCTGCATAAAAAAATCCAAAGTTTGTTAATGTGTTAAAGTGTAAAGCCTTCTGTTTCTACTGAAATGTAACTTATTTAAATTATTTAAGAAAACTTGCCACCTTTGGTCCAGACCGGGCTTGTCAGTTCAATGTGTTTCTTCAGTGACGTTTGTCAATCAGGCAGTCATTTTGGCATACAGTATATTTACTTCTGGTTTCTAAAAGAACAAGAATGAATGAGAAAAGGGAGCAGTTTGGCAGACTGAGCTTTCTTTGCGCACTTTTTCATTTTGAAAGGATAAGAGAATTTACTTTTTTCTTTGCTTTAGCAGTGATTTGCAGTAGTATACAAGAACACGTGGAAGAAGAAAGGTTTTTTTGAGATGAGAGTTTAATTTTGCACAGTGTTAAATTATAAAGGGCCTCATCACCCATGGTAAGTTTTGTGATGGTGTGTTTTTATGAACACCGGAAGAATACAGGCACATACATATACATGCTTTTTAGTCAGTGTGTGATACGAATCTTTACAACCGTAGGGACAGCCCCCGCCCCCACTTGCTTACAACTGGCTTAATCAAGGGAAAGTTAGACTTCAGTGAAGGTAAATATTAAATATGTGATTTTCATGTTCACATCTGAAAGAACATAATCTGCATTCAATCACCCTGAATTTTCTTCCATATGTTTATGTGAAGGAGTCTTCTCCTCAGTTATAGATACCACATTGTGTACAGTTTATTGGAGCAAACAGAGCTAACGTCGATTATATTCAGGCACTGGAGATCCTCACAGCTACCCTATGCTAAAGATAATGTTATCCCAATTGCACAGAACAATACTAACCTCCAATATTCTTTGGCGACTTCCCTGAGGAGATGATATAGCTGGTAAATTGCAGAGCTAGAACTCAAACTCATGTAGGTCTGATTCTAGAGCGTGTGTTCTTTCACCATACTCTGCATAAGTTTTTGTGCTGACTGATACAAATTTTATGAAAATGGAAATTTGTGTTACAAAGAAACCTTTCAGTTCTGTTGGTAATCTTGAAAGCTTTCAGTGTCCTTGGCTCCAGATAATCTCAAGGTTTTTTTTTCTTTTCAGATGCATCCATTTTCTAGCCAGAGGTAACATTTGAGCTAGAAGTCTGCTGATCTGTAAAGAGATTCCTAATAGCTGGTAGTGACCTATCTGAAATTCAGATATTTTCAGTAACTTTGCCTCTTGTGTCAGCATGCCCAAGATACTTCAAAGAACAAATATTTTGTTTATTCTGGTCCTGAATAGTATTTCAAATTACATTATTAAATGGCAACTATCTATAGGGGTTTGAATTTGCTTTATCAGAGTTTGGAGGTACACATACACATCCCTGCCTTCTCCAGCAAGTGGAGTACTTGACAGCTGACCCTGTTTTTCTTCTCTTTAATAATTTGATACAAAGGTTTTGGACCCTATTCATGATTTGCAGAAAAGACGGCAGCTCTTCTGGGATCCACCGTAATCTGCTATGGGGCAAGGGAATGAAAGACCTTAACAGGTTCCCAGGCAGTATCTGAGGTGTTGATGAAACAGCAGGAACATCTTGCCAGTGGTCACTTTTATCTCCCACTGGTCTCTGCTGTTGCATTTCTTATGTGCTGCAGAGCCTGCTCAAGAGAAGGGCTCCACATCTGAGTAGAGCTGAAGTGGAAGAACAGCCACAGAAATCAGAAAAAAAGGAGAAAAAGATACTAAATGTCTGGTAGTCATCCTCCACCAAGTCATTTGGTCAGGTTTAGCTGCCTAGTTAATTATCTCTGGCTGAAAGTTCTAGAAACGTTTTGAAATTTGGGGTTTGCTGCTTCATCTTTTAAGAAGTACATTGTTTGGGGGCCTTCAGTTAAATAGTCCTGTCTTCATGGAAACAGAAAAAGAAGTCCTGTGTTCCTCAGTACACATCAGCATGTGTGTGTATTATGTGGCTTTTGAGACTGTTTTAAATAATCCCTTGGCATCTTGATGGGCAATCTGTGGTCTGAATAAGTTTTTAAATATAGTTATACTCCCAAGAAAGAGTTAAATAAAATATACTTCCTTACTTGTGAAAATAATTACTCATGGTATTTGGGCTATTTATTAGGGTGAAAAAAATCAACAAATGATAATGTAACTGAATGCTTACCAAGTAAATAAAGCCTTTCTGAAATGATTTATATTGCCACCGTATAAAGATAAAACACCAGGAAATTGCCTCATATCTACTTATAAGTTTATTTTCATACCTTCTATATAGTAAACCTCAAATTATTACCATGGCCACAAATATTTATTTCTCTAAAAGTGAAATGGACCTGATGAAATATTTGGAACTGTCAAACTGAATTAATCCTAAATAAGAACATTTATTATAGTTTAATTCATGGACAGTTCTATTTGTCCAACTCTAACATCCTACTTCCCTCCCTGCTTCAAATTTCTCTACTTTCCATCCTCTCCTTCTGATGCTGTTCCTGCCATTTACCTGGCACCTTTAGTTTTCCATTGACACTGAAGTCTTTGATAGGGTGGCTGCTAACAAGGAAGGCACCAAAACTCCTCCAAGTCCCTTCTCCACGTTCCCGTGCTCTAGGTCAAGAGGGATGTGGATAAGACCTCTTAACCCACCCTGTTCTTTCTTGAAAAGGAGGATGAGAATAGCCAGAGTGAGGCAGGCACCGTCAAGACCCTCCAATGGTTTCTCCTCTTCTTTCCTCTCCTTAAGCACCAAGGAGGAAAGTTGGTAAAAGCCCACGTGCTGCAGGAACAGGCACTGTACACTCATCCTCTTCAGCAGCCCGCCGTCTTCGCACTGTTTCCTCACTCCTTTCAGCTGCCATCCCCCCCCCCCCATCCTTCTTTCCCAGTTGGTCTTGCCTTCCTCATCCCTGGATCTTCTCCCACCCCAGCTCAGCCTTTTTGCCCTCCTTCATAGTGGAAGCCGAGGTCTGTGGTCCTAGGGAAGCTCAGACTTCCAGTTATGGGAGGGAAGATTTCCTTTTTCTACCTCCAGGGCTAAATGGGTCAGGAGTAGTTGCTGTTATCCTAAGCTGGAATGCTAAATTGATTTTCCTGTAGAAACATTGCCCACACAGGTTCTGTGTTTTGTTATACTTCTGTAACCTTTTGGACATTTAGGCTTTTGTGAGCTGGCTTGGAAACCTAGCATATTGATCATTGTCTCCTGGAAAGGCAAAGTCTGAGTTTCAAATAGATGATTTTAAAAATCAGCTTGTGCTCCAGAAATTGTTGAGGGTTGCCTGCTTTTTGTTAATTATTCACTGAAATGGTAGGTATTAATAGTACACCTTTAGCTGTCCGGAATTAGATTTATGTGGATCAGATGGCTCTTGTGGGAGATAAACTGATAGGCTTTTTAGATTGTCAATGAAGAATTTCTAAATTTAGGCACATGTTTTGAAATAAAATTTAAGTTAGTCCATCTCAGCCTAATATTGTCATTAAAGCAGGCAAATCTTGCAGTTTTGCTGAAAGAGCATAGTTTTGGTTTTTCATAAAAGGAATATCTTGTTCCCACCATGAATTACTGCTGATTTGAAACTTTTCAAAGGTATTGGACCTCTTGCGTTATTTTACCCTCGTTTATTTAGTGTAAACATGGGACAGTGTGTTTGTTTTACTTCAAGATTTTAAAATAAAGTGTTAGCGTGTTGAGGTTACATACTGTTACCACTGTTTGTGATGTTCAGACAATTAAGTGAAGGATTTGAAGGTGATAAAAACAAAGCTAAGTATATTTTAAATTTGTTTTCCATAAATGTGTTCAGTCTTATCTTGGTTGAAGGAAATACTCCTAATAAAGGGCAAGATGGGTTTTTTTTTTTTTTTTGGTTTCCAAACCACTCTTTCGTTTGAAAAATGACTGTCAGTAAGCACGCTGTGTTCATTTTAAGAGTTTACCAAGTTATTTAATTACACACAGAGTGCAGAGGTTGAAAATATGATCTCTGGGGTAAAATGCTCAGATGTTCAGATCTGACACTAACTAGCTCTGTGTTCGTGGGCAAATTACTTAATCTCTGACCTGTTCCCTCATTTTTGAAGGGATAATGTGGTACCTACCTCATATAAGGATTAAATGAGCCAGAGGATGTATCGTATTTAAAACATGCCTAGCAATGGTGAATACTCAAAAAGAGTTAGTTCTTATTATTACGTTGTCGTCATCATTACTACTATTACTGTTATTACTTCAGCTACTTTCAAAGATGATACGCCTTCTGTTCTGGGGTGTGGGCATGAAAGATATATTTGTTTACCTGGTAGCAATTTTTTAATGCAGAGTTTATTTGAAAGGTTCAGGGAGAGAGCAGTGTGTTAACTGCTGGGTACATCCACAATTGGCCATAGTGCAGGAAATTCATAGAATATTAAGCTTATTTTTTTCAGTAATACCCTTCATTTTGTTAGGTATAAAGAACTATGCCTTTTTGATGTTTGAGCAAAACTAGATTATTTGAGTAATTGCAATGTCTTTATTAAAATACAATTATCTTGGTATCTAAAGGCTAGAGTCTGTGCAGGGGGAGCCTCAATTTCTAATGATCCATTGGTAAGACTTTTTTTTAAGCAGCACCATTTTCCCACAGAAAAATGTCACATAATAGTGTTCAGATTCCCCAGCCAGCCCAACATATCTGAATTTGAATACTGATAGTATTATAAAAACTAACTTTTATGTGTAACAGTGTCTCAGCAGGAACATGCACTGAGTACATCAAGTACTGAAAGATTATGAACACAATCTTGCAGATACGGCAGTAGGGCTATCTTCCTTTGCAGTCCTAGCAAGGACCGTCAAGCCTTGGGAAGAGAACTCTCCCCTCTGGTGGAGGCTGAGGGTAAGTAGTGGAGACTGGTCTTTAGAAGGCAGTAGCTTTTTTCTGGCTTGGCTCCTCAAAAGGCTGTATAGTATAGTGGTTAAGCGCATGGACTGTCCACTCAGAGTGCTTATCTTCAAATCTCTGTTCCATTACTTACAGAACTTCTCATCTGTAAAATGTAGATAAAAGTAGTGCCTCCCTTTTGGGGTTCTTGAGAGGATTAAATGTGTTAGTACATGTGTAGCGTTTAAAATAGCACCTGACCCATAAGTGAGTGCATAAGAAATGTTACGTATTTTTTAATTATTCAGCTTGACTGGTCTAGGATCTCTAGAATACCTTTGTCTGCTTGGCTGTCCACTGCCCACATATTTTGCACTAAATAGGATTCTTCTCTTTCCTTTCTACTGAGGAATGGTTTCAGACTTTTCATTCCTGCCTGAAGTATTTTTTGAGGGGTTTAGGGGGGTTTATTTTATTTTTTAATGTTGGAGAAATAGCATTCTTCTGTGAACCCACTCCATTTCCCCATTTAGGCCTTGTGTTGATGGAGATCATCATTTGAAGAAAGATATTGACTGTGGGCATTTAATTGAGTCAGAATTGAGGTACAAATTTCTCAACTTTTAGTAGTTTTTGCTAAGTCATTTCTTTTTAAATAAGCTTTTTATTTTGGAATAATTTTAGACTTACAATGAAGTTGCAAAGATTGTACAGAATTCCCATATACTCTTCACCCAAGTATATATAATCCTGGTACATTTGTCTAAACTAAGACATTAACATTGGTACATTATCGTTAGTGAGACTGTAGATTTTACTCGATTTTACCAGAATCTCACTAATGTCCTTTTGCTGTTCCAGGATACCATGTTGCACTTAGTTGTTAAGTCATTTTTAATTATTTGTTTTTATATCATGGAGACCTCCAGTTCTTTAGTGAATAGATTTCTGTGGCTATAAAACCATTTTCTGTTTTAGTTTTAAGTTTTCTGCACATACTCAAAGGCTAGGTGTTTCCTCTAGGGATGGCAAGTCCAGGGATTTATCTTGGCACTGAACTTTATAGGTTGAAATAAAAGGAGAGTCCTATTACAGTGGAAAGAACACTATGGTGATGGAGTGTAGGCTAAAGCATTTTTATAATTTAAAACTGTGTTTTCATGGGACTAAGTGAGTTATTTTATGCACTATTCACTTTTGATGGATTTGATTTCAAAATGACAGGTCATTCTTCCTGTTAAAAGTGTTAAGCATACTTCTTGGATATAGAAGCTAATTGAAATGAATTGGAGAATTTAATTTTTTAGTACTCATCATAGTTATGATTGATTTAATAAATTAATACTAAGCTAGTATAATTTCAGTAATTTAGAACATTTGTTTATATGCACTTTTAGAAAATCCTTGGTTTTGATTTGTGGCAACAATCGAGTCTTTTTGTTTTTTTTCAGGGATACCATACGTAACAGGTGCCATTGTTACTCTAACTTTTCACACGTCTTCAGTTTGATGTCAAAGTCATCATTTAGTGTAAACAGCAAGTTATCTGTTAGGCTGCACATCATGAACTTTGCTTTTACAAAGTCTTTTATGCCACAGAAATAGCATTTGGTTATTAGTCATGGATGGCAAAGAAATTAATTTTGAGTTGTTTGGATAAAAATGTTTCAGTTGACTATAGTGTGTATTGAGAGACACTGCCAGTAAACAAACTCTCTTGGTAGGTGGAAATCCCCTAGAAGTTACAGAAAATTGGGAGGAGGTGAACTTAATTAAATAATTTGAATTGTTTAGACATATTCAGAGCTTCTTATGACCTTGAAGAAATCACTCAACTTCAAAAGACCTCGGTTTCTTCATTTGTAAAATTAGGGAGTTTGACTAGATGTGTAAATCTAGTTGTTAGTTAACTTCTAAGATGTAAAAACCCTCTCGTTTAACAAAAACCTACAAGATCAAGTTGCTTATCTGAAATCTTTATGAATCAACACTAGTCACTAAGTCTAGATATAAGTCAGTTTATCAATTGGGTTCAAATAGTTTCAAACCAATATTACTGTAAGTTTGAGAGTCACTAGTTGATTTGACACCTGTTGTATATTTTTGGTAATTAGTATATTGCTTTTTAAAATTTGATTATCTGATTTTTGTGCTTTACCCCGAAGCAATGAACTTCAAACTTTTTTGTTCTCATATTCTCTAAACAATTTTGAAAAATGTACTCCTTTACAGTTAAAAAAAAAAAAAAACCTCTTACTGAAGCTTAATATGCAGAAAGTACACAGAAAGTACGGTAGTGAACAACTCAGTGAATTTTCACCAACTGAGCACACTTGTGTACTAGCACCCAGATCAAGAAATTCTTACTACCTTACCCCCCTCCACCCCCATCCCTGCATATTTTCCTAACTTTTAACACCACAGATTAGTTTTGCCTACTTTTGTACTTTATCTAAATGGACTCTTTTGTCTCTGACTTCTTTTATGCAACATTGTGAATTTGAGATGTATTTATATTGTATGTAGTTGTAGACTGTTCGTTCTCATTACTGTATACTATTCCACTGTATGAATAGATCATTATATATTATTGTTGAGGGATATGTAGGTAGATCTCAGTTTGTGGAGAATGTCTTTGTGACCTTGGAGTAGGCAAAGATTTCTTCAACAGGACTTTTCAAGAGTAATTATTTCTTTTACAGTTTAGATTGGATAAGGAATGGGAGAACTGGTTTATTGAAATATGAGCAGTTAAATTTTTTTTTTAATATTAATATGTAGTTAAAAGTTAATATTCTCTAAATCTCAGGGAGAATGTTAGTATTTTTAACTAAATCTTCCAGGTAACAGGTTTGTGCTTTCATGACTATTTTGGGAGGAATTCCTTCAAAAATGTGTCATGTACTTCCTTGTCTTTTTGACTTGCCGATTTGTAGGAGTTTTTTACTATATGCTGGAAATGAGCCCTTGCTGGTTGTAAATATCTTCTCCCACTGTGTGGCATGCTTTTTCTATTTCATGGTATTCTCATAAGATTACCCCCAAGGTATTCTCTCATCTAGAAGCTTTATTGTTTTGGCTTTCACATATAGATCTAGCATATACCTGAAATTGATTTTTGTATTTTGTGTGAGGTAGGGGATAATGCTGTTTTTTCCTATATGGATAGCTAATTTTCCCAGCACACCATTTCCCTGCTATTGTCAGGAATCAAATGTCCATATATCTGTGGTTCTGTTTCTGTGCTTTCTGTTCTGTTCCTTTGGTCTGTTTGTCTCTACTTGTACTGATGCCACATTGTCTTGTTTATTATAGTTTTATCATAAAACTTGGTATCTAGTAGAACAAGTTCTTCCACATTGTCCTTCGAAAGCATCTTCGCTATTCTTGGCCCTTTGCACATTTCTTTGATTTTAATATCATCTTGTCATTTTCCACACACACCCACAAAACCTGTTGCTACTCTGATTGGAACTGCATGGAATCTAGAGATCAATTTGGGAAGAATTGACATCTTTATCATTTTCTAATTCATGAACATGATACATTACTCCATTTATTTAGGTCTTTAATTTCTTTCAGTAATGGTTGTGATTTTCTCCAGAAGATTGTTCACAACTTTTGAGAGTTTTATTTGTAGATATTTGATATTTTTTGATATTGTAAATGTTTATAGCCATTATTTTGTTTATATCTTTATACTGACCTTGTATCTAACAATTTTGCTAAACTTTTAGTCATATATCTTTAGAGTATGTATTTGATCTTTTACTATGTATTCAATCTTCTTATCTGCAAATAAAGTCTTGTTTCTTCCTTTCGAAATGTTATACTTTTGTTTCTTATCTTACTGTACTGGCTAGTATTTCGATTATAATGCGGAATAGAAGTAGTAATAGTGGCGCTATTGTCTTGTTTCCTTTCTTGAAAGGAAAACTTTGAACATTTCTCCATCAAATATGATGTTTACTTTAATTTTCTTCTAGCTATCATCAGATTAAGGAAGTTTCGTTCTGTCCTTAGTTTGTTAGGAGCTTACATCATGAATAGATACTGGATTTTATCAAATGTTTTTCCTATTGTTAATATAACTATAGGATATTCCTCAAGTCAAATTATATTGATTGATTTCCTAATGCTAAATAAACTGCATTCCAGAAATAAACCTAGCATGGTCAACATCACATTTTCCTCTAATTTTACTTTGGAATTTTAGATCTTTGTTCGTGAGTGGGATTGGCCTGAAATTTTGTTTTTCTTGTACTGTCCTTGTCAGGCTTTAGTAGCCTTGTAAAATGAGCTAAGGAAGATACGTGCTTTTTGATTCTCTGGAAGAGTTTAGGTTAAGTTTGGTTTTATTTTTTCTTTAAATACATGATAGATTTTAGCAGTGAAGCCATTTAGGCCTAGAATTTTCTTTGTGGGGAAAGCTTTTAATTACAGATGCAGTTTTAAAAATACTAATAGTATTCTTCAAGTGTTTGTTTTGTTAATATCTGCTTTTATATTCAGGTATATTTTATATACCTTTTTAGGAATTACTTTGCTCTTTTTCTTTCTAACTTCTTGAGATGGGTAGGTAGGTGTTTAACCCTTGTTTCCTTCCTGACATACATATTTAAAGCTATACATTTCATTTTCAAGTATTGCTTTACCTGCATCCCATCATTTTTGAGATGTAATATTTTCATTATTTCACAATATTTTAAAATTCCCACTGTAATTTCTTTTTTGATCCATGGGTTTTTTAAAAGTATATTTCTTAATTTCCAGTAATATGAGAATTTTCTAACTGTGTATTTTTTGTATTTTGTTTCTGGCTTTAACACATTTTCCTTAGAGAACTTTCTTTGAGTTATTTCAATCTTTTAAAATGCCCTGAGACTTACTTTATGGCTTAGCATGTGGACAGTTTTTGCAAATATGTAAGCACTCGAAAAGCATATATTCTGCAGTTACTGGATACAGCATTCTATGTATGTCCATTGATCAAGTTTGGTAATTGTATTGTATCTCTGTCCCTACTAACTTTTTTGGTCTGCTTATTCTTTTAACTACTGAGAGAGATATCTTTTCTTTCTTTCTTTCTTTCTTTTTTTTTTTTTTTTGAGATGGAGTCTTGCCCTGTTGCCCAGGCTGGAGTGTACAGTGGTGCGATCTCAGCTCACTGCAACCCCTGCCTCCCGGATTCAAGCAATTCTCCTGCCTCAGCCTCCCATGTAGCTGGGACTACAGGCACGTGCCACCACACCTGGCTAATTTTTGTAATTTTTGTATTTTTAGTAGAGACGGGGTTTCACCATGTTGACCAGACTGGTCTCGAACCTCAAATGATTCGCCTGCCTTGGCCTCCCAAAGTGCTAGGATTGCAGGCATGAACCACCACACCCAGCCAAGAGATGTCTTAAAATTTGCCCCTGAGATACTAATGCATGTCTAATTCTCCGAGAAGTTTTGTCAACCTTTGCTTTATATATAATTTGAGTCCATGTTATCAACTGCATACAAATTTAGTTCGTTATATTGTTCTGGTGAATTAAGCATTTTATGACTATGAAGGGACTCTTTTTAACTCTAGTGATCCTTTTTCTTTGATTCTATTTTGTCTGAAACTAATATAGCAACACCATCTTTAATATAGCAATACCATCTTTATTTTAGCTAATGTTTGCATGATATATGTTTATCCTTTTACTTTTAACCTTTCTGTATTCTTAAGTTTTAGATGGGGCTCTTGAAAGCAACATATATTTGTAGATGTTTTTTTAACCCAATCTGATAATTGTTCTTTTTTGAAACATTTGATTCATTTATACTTAATATAATTATTGACATTTTGGGGTTAAGTACAGCATTGCATTTTTATTCTACTAGCTCTGTATTTCTTTTTCCCCTTGCCTTTTATTTGACTATTTTTATATCTTTTTCCTCTATTACTTCAGATATCACTTATTCATTTTTATTCTTTTTGTGATTACCCTAGCATTTATAGCATGTATTCTTCACTTATCAAAGTCTAGTGTTAACTGATACTTCTACCTTCCTCCTAGTTGAAGCAAGAATATTAAAGCACCTTAGTTCCATTTACCTACCTTGTGACATACATATTGTTGTCCTGTAATTTAATTTTCTGTATGTATTTTAAACCTTACAAGACATTATTTTATACAGTCAATATTCGTTTAGATTTCACATGCTTATTTGAACTTCATGGGTCTTCATTCCTCTCTCTATCTGTGATCTTCCATCTTGAGGCAGTTTTCTTTTGCTTCATTCTTAGGGTTTGCTGGAGATGAACTCTGTTTTTATTTGTCTGAGCCTGTATTTTAATTTTTTTCTTGAAGGATATTCTCTCCTCAGTGGAATACTAGACATCTTTTGGTTCACTGTCTCAACAGTGTCTATTGGCTGTTAGACCTGTTTATTGAATTCTTAATTTCGGTTTTTACATTTCTCAGTAATAAAATTATTCTTTGCTTCTTTTAAAAATCTGCTGTGTAGCCCGGGCAACATGGCAAAACCCCATCTCTACAAAAAAAAAATACAAAAATTAGCTGGGCATGCTGGTGCATGCCTATAGTCTCAGCTACTCAGGAGACTGAGGTGGGAAGATCACCTGAGCCCCGGAGGTCAAGGCTGCAGTGAGCCGTGATCACGCCACCGCATTCCAGCCTGGGTGACAGAGCGAGACCCGGTCTCAAAAACACCCAAATTCTGCTGTGTCACATTTTATGATTTCTAGGTCATTGCTGAGATTTTTAAGTTTGGCTTTCATCTCCTTGAACATAGCAAGCATAATTTAAAATCCATGTCTGATAATTCCAATACTTGGAGTCCTTCTGAGTCTGTTCTGATCATCTTATCATGTTTCCTCGTGTGCCTGATTGTCTTTAATTGCATGCTGGGCATTGTATTTGAAAAATCATTTGAGACCAAGGATGATAGTTTTTCAGAAAGGAGTGTATGTGTGTGTGTGTACATCTGCTTAAGGGAATCCAGAAAATCCAGAGTTGCTTAATCAAATCTCAGCTTTAGAGACCTTCCTGGGCCAACCAGATGACTCAAGGCCACATCGCATTCAGTGTATGAATTGATTCATTGTGGTTCACCCTTATTTCTAAGGTGCAGCCCTTCAGGGTCCCAACCCGAAAGTGGGTGAAGAGGATTTTCCCTTTTGTCCTTCTGTTTTGGCTCTTTGACACTTTTAAGAAAGGCATTTCTTATATTTTGACCAACCCTATTCCTTGCCTTCAGATAGGGAGGTGCTTTGTTGGCTCTTTATGGGCAGGATTTTCTTAGAAGTGGCAAAGACTGTCATTTTCTCTAAGACTTCAGACTCAGCCCTAGTTCTGTTTAAGCTTTGTTTTATATAGCTGTACTCACTTGTATAATTATATACATTTTTAATTGAAAGATTACATTGTATGTGCGTAAATATAAGTAAATTGTTTCCTAAACACTCAGCAATATTTTAAGTCTCTTCAACCTTGGTCAATTGCTAGACCATGACAATGGACAGGTTTATTTAAATTTCAGCTACATCTGGAATGACTCAAAATATGAAATCCCTCTTAACTGCTATTGAAATTAGGATGCATAATATCAACTAAAGTTTTTTCCTCTCATGGAAGAGAATACTTTCCTAGTTACACTTTTGCAATCACAACTTCTGTCTTAGCATACCTATATGTAGGTATAATATATATCTGCCCTTGTGAAATAGGAAAAAAAAAGGCAATTCTGCTGAGATTCCTAGATTTCTGCCATATGAGAACCCTCAAACAACCTAATCAATGAACATTGTGCTTTACAAACTTTTTTCCTTCTATGTAAATTAATAACCCACAGCAGCCTTGTGAGGTAAGTATATGATAGGTGTGATATTAAGCAAAGGATTAGGAAACCGGGCCTAAGAGGTTAAGTAACTCGTCTGTAGTCCCACACCTGGTGAATGGCGTATGTTCTTTGTCTATTACTATTACAACATTGTGTTTCAGCTATAATGGCCAGGTAACTCTTGTCTGCAGATGCTCACTGACTTCCCAGTTTTATCATGTTATGCTTTCTTCTTTCTGTAAGTCATATAATATCCTGACCCCATGACTCATGTCCTGAAGATTGAGACAATTGGGAGATTACTCCTTCATGTCTCATCCTCACCGCCTCCCACCCCATTTCTAGAACATGGTACCACCAGCTCTGGAATTTGCCAACCTCTCTGCCCTGTTAGAAAGCTTGCTGTGTCACTAGTCCTTTCTCATCCCTACACATATAGTCCGTTTCTCTCTTTTTAGACATGTCTCAATTTTTCCAGTTCTAAAAGAGATGCATCTTTGCTTTCCAGTTCATTTGCTGTGTTTCTTGGCACTCAAGGCTTCCTTTGTTGCCTCTCCAGTCACTCTTGATGAAATCCTAGCCAGTCTTGTTTGCCTTATCCTTCTGAATCTTAAGAAGGGCAAAAAGCTTATCTGCCTTGTACTTCTTTCCCAGCAATAGTCAATGCTCCTATACTTCTAGTGGTGATTCTGCTTCTGAACCGCCCTCATATCTCATTTTCAAATCATTGTTTTCAGCATCCAGCAACATCCTTGCTACTCACTTGTAATGATAGCCTTGAACAATTATCTTACGTTAGGCCTGTGAATGTCAAATACCCTTGTTTATTTGTAGGTACTTGACATTTGAACGTTTTATTTGAACATTTCTAAATGTACACAAATGAAAGGTCCAATGAACCTCTGATGCTACAGTTATGTACGTTTTACCATACTAGTTTCATCTCCTTACTCCTCTTTTTTCCAAGAATTTAAGGCATAGCCAAGACATAATTTCACTCCCCAATAATTTAACATCTCTAAAACAACACATTTTCTTACGTAACTACAATGTTATTATCTTACACAGCACATACAATACAGTTCTTAATAGCACATACAATACAGTTGACCCATGAACAAAGCCGAAGTTAGGAGTGCTGACTGCCTGCAGAGTCAAAAATCCACCTGAACTTTTGTTGTTGTTGTCGTTGTTTTGAGACAGGGTCTCACTCTGTCCCCCAGGCTGGAGTGCAGTGGCATGATCATGGCTCACTGCAGCCTCAATCCCCTGGGCTCAAGTGATCCTTCCACCTCAGCTTCCTGAGTAGCTGGGACCATGAGCATGCACCACCACACCTGACTACTTTTTTATATTGTTTTGTGGAGATAGGGTCTCCTCATGTTGCCCAGGCCAGTCTTGAACTCCTGGGATCAAGGGATCCTCCCGCCTTGCCTTCCCAAAGTACTAGGATTACAGGCGTGAGCTACTGTACCTAGCCAATGTGCCACTTTTGACTCCCCCAAAACTTAACTACTAATAGCCTACTGTTGAACAGAATTCTTATCAGTAATATAAACAATTAACATATTTTGTATGTTACATATATTACTGTATCCTTACAATAAAGTAAGCTAGAGAAAAGAAAATGTTAAAATAGAAAAATATATTTACTACTCATTAAGTGGAAGTAGATCATCATAAAGGTCTTCATCGTTGTCATCTTCATGTTGAAGAGGCTGAGGAGGTGGAGGAAGAGGTGGGGTTGGCCTTGCTGTCTCAGGCATGGCAGAGGCAGAAAACGGGGAGGAGGTGGAAGGAGAGGCAGGCACACTTGATGTAACTTTTTTTTTTAATTGAAAAAAATCCACATATAAGTAGACCCACATAATTCAAACCTGTGCTGTTCAAGGGTCACCTGTACTTAGTCCATCCTTAAATTTCCCTAATTGTCTAAAAAAAATTCTTTTTTTGATAGTTGGTTTGTTTGCAACAGGATCTACTCATTGTATTTGGTTATACCCCTTAAGTCTCTTAATTCTCTTATAATTTATAACAATCCTGTCTGCTTTTTTTCATCCTCAGACTATGCCATTCTGGTGAGGTATTTAACTTGTTTCTTTATCCTCTTATTTCATATGGACCGGAAATTAGATCTATATGCTTAATTAGGTTCAGAATATATTTTCTTGGAGGGGTGGGCAAGAGTGCTTGTGGTCACTTCATATTACATCACATCTGGAGGCACATATCATCTGGTCATTTCACCTCAAGTATTGTGAAGATTCATCAGAGGGTTCAAGTGGTGACAGTTTGATCCCTTTGTGAAGCCCAACCTTTTACCTAATGCTTTTACCATCCATTGATTACTGGTGCATGAATTAGTTATGTAATTAAAGGTTGCAAAATTGTGATTGTTCAATTTGGTCACTTCTGCTATTATTAGCTGAAATATTTATGTATGGACAAACTGCTTTCTCATTCACAAGAGCTATTAGGTTAACCTGAAATATGTAGTCATTTATTGAATTGTTAAATGTATAACTCTATTGTTTTACTAAGGCTTATGATAAAGTGATTCTTGAAGAAGTTAAAGCTATTCCTGAATGTTAGATTAGTAATTTTTGTGGGTTGGGTCATGGGGAAGGTCTTCCAATCCTGAGTGAACAGTTCCAATCCTATTGAGAAAAGGTAGGGTAGCAGGGAAAAACAAACAAACAAAAAAACCAGAAGAAAAGATTGTATACTCTCTTCATTATTGTGGGCTTGCGGTGCGGGTGTGGTGCTTACTTGGGGTATGGGAATTTTAAGAAGTTCCTCTATTTTACCAGAGACTAAATCAGACTCACCACGGAGTCCTTTAAATTTTAAAGACCTATGGCCCTAAAAGGGCCTCAGCACAGTTTTGCAATCAAATTCATTAAATTTTAATGACTAGTACATCTTGGGAAGCTGCAGGGACTCCTGATGGTTTTCCAGGGATGCAGCTAAAGCTCCTCTTGGTAGCTTTCTCTAAAGCTAAAATCTCAGGAAAGCTTTGTTCGTCCCCTCTGCTGTTGTAACGCTCTACCTTAGGCACTCGAGGTGACGAGAGAGGAGCAGGCTGGCTCAGGCAGTCAGGAAAACTTTCTCTTAGTATCAATTAAACATAAATTTCATTCACTGAAATTTCATGTAGTAAAATGGCTGCCTGCTTTTTCATGACCTTTTATTCATACACTATATCACTTGCTCACACTGTTCTATTTAAAGCTTTCACAGTTTGAATCTTACCTCATTAGCCTTTTGTTTTTCAGGACACTGTCTTCAGCCTTTTCTTCAAGTTTTTGACCGTGGATTGTGTCGTGTCAAACTGGACGAATTATCTTAGTTGAATTTTCACCAGTTGAAAAATTGGAGGTAAGGAGTATATTTCTTTTTTGAAAATGAATCTGTATTACTGTTAACATGTTTACACCCTCCCCTCCATTTATATTCCGTGTCCTTTGTGCATTTAAGAGCAAGGATGACAAAATAAAAGATGTCCAAGTGATTTCATGTGTTTAGATTTAGGCCCTAAGAACAGCAGCTGCTACTGCTACTGCTACTACTAGTACTAGTACTACTACTACTGCTAGTGGGAGTTACAAGTTCTTTGGACAATTCATTTGCTATTAGAAACCTCACCAGAAAATAAAAGGGTAATTTAGCAGTTTATTTTGAATAAAAGGGGCTAATCCTACTCAGGTGCCAGATCCCCAGCATTGGAGCTGGTGGAGATTGAAAGATCTGTCCCCAAGAAATAACTAGATGTGTGTGGGATATACAAATCTTCCAACTTCCTAGCTTTTGTAATTTTTCTTATTCTCAAATCCATGTTGAATAACTGAATTAAGCAGATGGTAAATACAGTATTATGAACAAATAACGGTATAATTTTGTTAGTGGTATTGTAACCATAATTCTTGCTTTGAGCCATTGGTAGATCTGTATCAGGAAAGACTACATAACAATATCAGCCGTGATTTCTACATCTAGTTTATCTTTCTACCTTATGAAAATGTTCCCACTTTTTATAACATCTGTTTCCTAGTATCCAGCATGGGTATGTGCTGTGAATTAAATACTTAGGCAAGATGTTGTGACACCCGTTTAATAATCTTGGCTTTTAACAAGTTTTAAAATCCCTCCAGCCTTTAGTTATCTTCTTGTGTGAAGTGTTTGTATTTGGGTTGAGTTCAGGGTTTCTCAGATTTGGCACTATTGGCATTTTGGGCTGCATAATTTTCTGTTGTCAGGGGCTGTCCTGTGCAGTGTAGGATGTTTAGCAGCATCTCTGGACTCTGCCTGTCAGATGTCAGTAGCACCTTTCCTCAGTATGACAACCAAAAATATCTTCAGACGTTGCCAAATGTCCCTTGCAGGGAAAAGTCACCCCTGGTTGGGAACTACTGGGTTAGATGATGTGGAGTTTCTTCCAGCTTTATAATTCTATTGTTTTTATTTTAAACAAAAAAACCTATTTTTTGTAATCCGGCTTAAATGTTATCTCTTCCCTGAAGCTTTCCTCAGCTCTCCTTCTCTTTGTTCTACCTTCATTGTTTCTTTTTCTGACTACTTATTATAGAACTCAACCCCACTCTATTATAACTGCCAGTGTGTTTCTCTCACTACGAGGACATGGGTCTTCTGTATCGCCAAGCTTAGATTTTATTAAATGAATGGGCAATGGATTAGAAATTGTGTAGTTAATGATTATAAATAGCATTTCTGTTAATCTTTCAAACTCTTCCACTAGGAAATTCCCATAGTTGTGATCTTGGATTTCAGGGTTAATGAGACTGATTATTCATTTTTAAAAAAATCTTTTAAATATATTAGAAGGCAGGAGCCTCCTATAGGTATGTGAGGATGCTACATGAACACATCTAGGCTGCACTTGAGAGAAATCACACAGAAATTCATAACGTGAGAGTTAAGTCATTTCAACTTTCATATCCAGAGAGTTTCTCCAGTACTTCCATTTTGCTTCTTAATCAGAAAGCTGCCATCTATTTAGAAGAAGGTAACAAGAAAAGTAGTAATATTTTTCCTTGTATAACTTAAAATATATCACTATATTTGAAGTCACTATTTCTCAAACCCACAGTAAGAAATACATTTTAATCGTGATCTAGTACATATGCACATACCTGAAACAAGTTTTTTGAATTAGTATTTGCCATTAATGTGTGTGAAACACTTCGATATTTTGTTATTTCTTTTTCTTTTCCCCTTATAGTCATCACCTAGTACATTTGTTATACAATACATTAATAGGTCAAAACCCACCATTTGAAAAACACTGTTCTAAGTAATCTCTTTAAGTAATAAAATGTGCAGATGATCTGCCTCTGGCATATGTCACCAATAGGTTGTTCTGTCTTTCTTTTAAAATAATGTCATTTAGGAATTGATGCAACTAAGACCTTGAAACACCTTGACCAGAGCAAATTAGATTTCCAGTTATTTTCAAGGCCTATATTTTGTCATTTATATTGAATATTTAGTGTGTACAAGGAAGGCACTGTAGCCAAAAGAGCATGTTTGGTTCTCGTTCTCAAGATTTATAGTGAAAAATCCTAGAGGAGAATAAAAAGTTAATATACTAAGTGCTGAAAGTGATAATCAACACACAGTGACTTTTATAGGCATTTACGAAAGGGAGAAAACTTTGTAGGCATTTAGGAGGGGGTTAACATGAATGTGGGATGGCAAAAAAACAAACAAAAGGCTGGGCGCAGTGGCTCACATCTGTAATCCCAGCACTTTGGGAGGCCAAGGTGGGCAGATCTCCTGAGGTCAGGAGTTTAAGACCAGCCTGGCCAAAATGGTGAAACCCCATCTCTACAAAAATACAAAAATTAGCCAGGCATGATGGAGGGTGCCTGTAATCCCAGCCACTTGGGAGGCTGAGGCAGGAGAATCGCTTGAACCCAGGAGGCGGAGGTTGCAGTGAGCCGAGATCTTGCCATTGCACTCCAGCCTGGGTAACAGAGCAAAACTCCCTCTCAAAAAAAAAAAAAAATGTGGGATGGATTTCGCATTGTTTTATCAGAAAGTAGAAAAAAATATTACACATGGTAGAAACAGCATTTATGTCAGTGCACAGTGCTTCTTGCTCATACTTGAAGTTCATTTTTTTTTTTGGATAATCAAAGAGAAATTAAAAAATAAGAAAGTTTGGTAAACTGCAAAATTAAATATATGATATAAACAGGGTATGTTATTTTAGCTCTACTGTGGTTGTAAAATGAAGTTGACTCAGGAGATCAACTAGAAATTTGTATGTATGATAGCTTTGATAAAAGCCAATATATGCCCTAAAATGATAATATTAACATTGAATTACTAGGTTTACTGAGAATGCGGATAATCTCTAAATGGGGAGAGAGAGTGCTCATCTGTCAAAATAAGTGAATAAGGTTACTATTCTCTCTCTCTCTCTCTATATATATATATATATATATAGCTTTTCACTAAACAGAACTAAACAGAAAACAGAGTTTATAATAGAGGTAGCATTTTTCAAAAAGTTATACACACTTTGTGCTATGCAATTAAAAATCATATAGGCCGGGCGTGGTGGCTCAAACCTGTAATCCCAACACTTTGGGAGGCCCAGGTGGGTGGATCACTTGAGCCCAGGAGTTTGAGACCAGCTTGGGCAATATGGTGAAACCCCATCTCTATGAAAAATAAAAAAATTAGCCAGGTATGGTGGTGCACAACTATAGTCCCAGCTACTTGGGCAGTTGAGATGGGAGGATCACTTGAGCCTAGGAGGTTGAGGCTGCAGTGAGCCGTGAGTTTGCCACTATACTCTAGCCTGTCTCAAAAAAAAAAAAAAAAAAAAAAATTATATGCATGCTTCATAGGCCTGGGCTTAATCTCTTTTCTAAATAGAATGGAGGCTCAGGATGCTAAGTCAGAACCAGGTGTTGACTTAAGAAAATAAGCAGTGGACTTGTTTTTCTTTTTGAACCTTTGCTTTCTTCTGTGGGATCATGTAGAATTTAGTTGCTGTAGAATATATTTTTGACCTAAAAGAAAAGAAGATTCAGCTTGTAAGGATACTTGGGAAAGAGCCAACCTGCCCTGAAAGTGTGGTCTAGCATCCTGTCTGCTGTTACTTTGAGGCACCAGAAGTCTACTAGTTTTTTGTTATTTTCCATATTGAGTTGGGAAGTTAGCAAAAAGATAACCATCTTTTCGTTTTCTCAGATTTCTAGACTACTGAAAAGAAGTTGCTTTCAGAGCTGGAGATGTGAATTAAATTTCTGTGCCAGGGTCGATAAACCATCTTGAGGTATTTTTTTTTTCTAATTTTAAATAACTCTATTTTTTAGAACAGTTTAAGTTTTACAGAAAAATTGAGAAGATGGTACAGGGAGTCCCCATATACCCTGCACTCAGTTTCCCCTATTATTAACAGCTTACATTAGCATGGTACGTTTGTTAAAATTAGTGAACCAATATTGAAACATTATTATTAACTGAAGTCTATATTCAGATTTCCTTAACTTTTACTGAACATGTTTTTTTTCCTCTTTCAGGATTCCATCCAGGAAACCCCATCACAGTTGGTTGTTATGTCTCCTTAGACTCCTCTTGGCTGTGACAGTTTCTCAGACTTTTGTTTTTGAGGAGTACTGATCAGGTATTTTGTAGACTATCACTCAATTGGGATGTGTCAGATGGTTTTCTCATGGGTAGAATGGGGTTATGGGTTTTGAGGAGGAAGACCACAAAGATAAAGTGCCATTCTCAGATTCTCATCACATCATACAAACAGTCCATACTATGAACATGACTTATCACTGTTGATGTTGACCTTGATCACCTGGCTGAGAACGTGTTTGACAGGTTTCTTCACTGTAATCTTTTTTTTTTTTTTTAAACACCCCTTTCCTGTATTGTGGTCTTTGGAAAGCAGTCACTGTGTGCAGTCCACACTTAAGAGGTGGGAGGTTATGCTCCACCTCCTTGAGGTGAATTATCTATGTAAATTGTTTGGGATTTTCTTCGTGGGAGGCTCCCCCCACCCCTCATTTATCATTCATTCATTCAGTCATTTCTTTATATCAGTATGGGCTCATGGCTATTTATTTTATACGTTGGATCATAATATAATACTACTTTATTTATTTTGGTGTTCAAATTTTTCCAGCTTTGACCATTGGGAGCTCCTTCAGTTGGCTCCTGTGTCATTTCGACATGCCCTCATCATCATGGGATTTTGATTTTTTAGTACTTCGTTACTTTCTGGTACTACAAGATGCTCCAGGCTCATCCTATATATTCCCTGCCCCAGTTTTAGAATCATCCATTTCTCCACAGGGCCTTGGTTCCCTTTATTAAAGAGAGAATGCAATTAGAAATCAAGAACCGGGTGCTGGGTGTGCTCATTGCTACTGGGGTATTCTTGCCTCTGTGTCCTCTCAGCTGAAATTTCTGTGTGTATAGTCTATATATTTATGCATATTTATAAATATTTTTATGTATAATTTTAATGTGGCAGCTAACATATTCTTTGTGGGGGGTGTTAAGTTTAAATTAAATATGAATATATTGTTTCTGGAGGCCATATTTAAATTGAAAATGTTTTTGAGGATTATTTTAATATTATTATTTCAGTCTCATAGTATATTTCCTGAGACTTACAGAATATGAGATAGATGCAGTGAATATGTGACTATTTCAAAATGGTCTCTACTGTAATAAAAATCCTATAGGATGACTGTTTCATAAATTATTTAGAAGGCTTATTTAGGGGAAATAATAACTATTGTATTCCTCTCTCCCTTGTTATTTGGTAGCACCTTTACATATATGCATGAAAAATCCTGAAAATGGAACTCTTATCTCTGCCAGTAAAAGACCATTTGTTATGCCTCAATATCAGCCACTTTTTGTTACTGTTTAACTTGAAGAATTCACACTCTAGTACAAAAACTCTTCTGTTTTAAAAGCAAGGTTTGCTTTAAACTGTTGTTAAGAGTTATGACATCATCAGAGTCTTACCAGGTAGCCAGTAGTACAGAAGAATAATGGTTAAGAGCATAACCTTAAATTTGTATCCTAGCTTTGCTACTGGTTGACTGTGTAACCACAGGCCATTTATTTGCCCTCCCTGAACTTCCAGTTTCCTTATTTGTAAAATGTGGATGATAATATTACCTCTCTCATGGAAGTATTTTAGGGATTAAATGAGGTAAAGCAGTTAGCACAGTACTTGATACACAGATACGGCTCAGTAGATATGATCTAAAATCAAAACCTCCAAAGCAGCAAAAAAATAGATGAAAGTTTGAAAGCTTTATACTCATATACATACTATGTTTTGTTCAACAATTATTACTGCGCCAGACCAACCAGAAAAATTAATGATTCTTTTATTTTGCAATCCTAAAATTTCTCTCAAGACAAGGCTAACAACTTTTCTTCAAACCTGGGAAATGCTCACTCACCTCATTACCTTAATATGCTAGCAGTGGCTGTCAGCCCAAGAAAGTATTGCCTCTCTAGAGGCCACTTGGGGGTGCTACTGAGATTTTATGGGAGGGGCCAGGATGCTAAATACCTTTCATTGCCTGGGATAGTCTTGCATGACAAGGAATTCTTGTGCCCCAAATTATTGCATCAATAGTATGCCGTTGAGACACACTAGAGTACACTGATACTTACCATTGTATCTTTAAACCTTTCTGCAGAACACATTTCGGGTGTCACAAACCCAGCAGGTATCTAGATGAGTGAAGCAAGGCCAGGCTGCAGTGTTTGGAATCAGCAATGGTGTATAGGAACTAGGCAAACTGTCCTTTCTAAAAGGGGAGTGGTACCTTAGCTTCAGCCAGTTGTTGCCTGCAGTTGCTAGATCATGTGATTTTTCAGAGAAAAGCTAGATATGTACATTTTTATGTGAAATCTCCCAGTTTTAAATGTAGCTCAACTTAAAAACAAACAAACAAACAAAAACACACTGTGGCGGCCAAATCAGGCAGATCTGTGGGCTGAATTCATCCCACAGACCATTGGTTTGCAACCTCTGATATAACTGTTTTAGGAAGTGACCTAAAATTCTGACAGAGGTAAAACACTCTGGGCCATAAAGGGACCACCCTGTTTATTTGCTGAGCTCAGGAAAAACTGTGGAAACAAAGCACCAGATGTCGACATCATTTTCTAGGGTGTGGGGAATTGTGGCATTAGAGCAGAGCTCTGGGGGAGCTTCCTCTCTGATAGGGAGGAGCAATTCTGTTGGGAGACATCCTAGCAACTGCTTTTTCAGGAACAGAAACCACTGTGCCTTGTGTTACCAGCAGTCTTGAATTAGGGAGGTAGCTGCACCACTGAAGGAAGCCTCTGATTCCACTGCTAAGCATAGCATCTGGGCCCCATAGTCTGTTTTGCCTTTAAGAAAAGAATCCTCACAAAGCTGACATGCAATAAAGGCTTAAAACTCTGCAGAATCTCTTGGTTCATGTGGCCCCTGAACTGTGTGATGATCATAGGGTTTATGTCTTTAGTATTTCTTCTTTCTTGATCTAGGGTTACCGCCTACACAGCTCCACAATCCACAGCTGTGGCCATCTGGACTTTAATGGGGGTGTTTCAAGGGTGTCCCAGGAGTTTGGTCATGCCTGAGCCTAGCCTGTACAGCTTAGATACTGCTTGAGTCCTCTGTCTGGTTTTAAAGTGACAAATCATCATTCAGCACTTATTGTATAAAAAATAGCCCATTATAATGTTAAGAAACAAACTCAATGTGTATTTTGCTTAGTAGTTGTTGCCTACATTGATATATATGGACAAGAATAGATTATATGCTTTGATCTGCATGGTAGCCACATCTATAATATGACACTATATGACAATGTTTTCATTTTGTTTCTATTGGATTAAATACAAAAGTACAGCATAATACTTTACTGTAAAACTTTGTTTTTAAAGGAAACTGACTATATTAGGCCATTCTTATGTCACTGTAAAGAAACACCTGAGGCAGGGTAATTTATAAAGAATAGAGGTTTAATTGGCTCAGGATTCTACAGGCTGCATAAGCATGGCACCAATATCTGCCCAGCTTCTGGTGAGAGCCTCAGGAAGCTTACAATCATGGCAGATGGTGAAGCAAGAGCAGGCATGTAACATGGCGAGAGCGGGAGCAAGGCGGGTGAGGGAGAGGTCCTAGAGTTTTAAACAATCAGATCTTGAGTGAACGGAACAAGGACTCACCTAGGATGGTGCTAAACCATTCACAAGGGATCTGCCCCTATCATCCAGTCACCTCCCATCAGGCCCCACCTCCAACATTGGGAATCACATTTCAACATGAGATTTGGAGGGGACAAACATCCAAACTGTATCATTGACTTAATTTATTGGCTGGAATATTTTCTGTTTGTAAACAGCCTCCCAGTGAGCAAAATGGAAATTGCTTTTTTAAAGTATTTTAACATGATATAGTTATCAAAAAATTAAGTTTGAGAGTGTTATATATTACTGTGAAATACTAAATGATTATTCATGTCAGTGCTGATCTGAGTGAATGTTTGTACAGGGCAGAATGCTAACCACTATTAAGATTACATACATAATCCCTTAAGAAGGATATGTGTTTACCAATTTAGATTGCTATTTCTTGTGAAAAGTCAGTCTACTATTAATCATCTTTTCAGATGGTAGCCATTTTTGTAAGCTGTTGGCTTCCATTTGAAAGATGCTTTAACATGTTTCTTCAAAGTCAAGTATTTATAACCATTTTTTAAAAAGGCATTTTCTTCTTGTGTTTTTAAACAGCTAACTTATTTGTACAAGAATTATTTTTTCCTTCCCTCTCAGTCTTCCACCTCACCACACACCTTTAGCTCCCTATTTGAATGATAAACTTTATGAGGGTTTGCTCCTTAGCCAGTCAAAGGAAGGCACTCATTAGAAATGTCTCTGATACCTACTAGTGACACAGTGGAAAGAACACAGACTTTGGAGCAAGCAGGCAGGCGTGGATTTGAGTCATGATTCTGCCATATGTTCATTCTTTGAGTTCATTTTCTTATTTGTAAAATGGAGATGATCATAACTACCTTTGAGGGCATATTATTAGCTACCAGTAAATTGTAGCTAATTATAGTGATAAAAATAATGGTAACCTTGGATTCAGTAGCATCTGAGGTTTCTGAAGGCTCTGACAAAGCCAGGTGAGAGCTGGCCGCTCTCAAGATCTCTGAAGTATATGGAGCCTATGCTTTTGACACCTGAAACCTGTCTGTCCTTGTTTTCATTCTTCTTGCCTTTTCTTCTATCTCATAAAAAAGACAATGGTATTGCCCTTGTATTTTAAAGGCTTGTAATTAAGGTTGGGAAATGAATAAAACCGTTTTTGGGAGCCACTGGGAAAGCTGGAGTTAGGCCTTTGGCTGCTTCAGAAGCTCTTTATTGAAGGTTTGATTAAATAGCCATGAAGTGTTCTGAATGTGGTTTAGCACCTAAAATATTGGGATCACTTCCTGTTAGGAAAATTGTTATTTCTGTAAATACAAGCAGATTTGATTAGTTAAGGTCATCCCTACCATTGAATTCAGTGAATTCCGTTTTTCTCCCCATTTCTCCTAATAAATATTTATTGAACACCTAGCCTGTGCTAGGCCATGTGCCTACTCAATTGTATACCCTCAAAGGAGATGTTGAATTAAGGAATCTAAGAGTTGTAGGTTGTCAACTATTATTTAAATGAAGATCCTAAAGCCTTAGAGCTGCACTGTCCAGTAAAGTAGCCACTAACTACAGGTGGCTACTGAGCACTGGAAATGGGACCAGTGTGAATTAAGATGTGCTGTAAGTATAAAATATACACTGGATTTCAAAGATATCATTTGAAAAATATATATAAAATAACTGATTTTATGTAGATTACATTTAAAACAATACTTTTGACATGGGTTAAATGTTACAATTAATTTCACCTGTTTCTAAGTTGGCCACTAGAACATTTAAAATTATACATATGACTCACATATTTTTACTGGACAATGCTGCTTTAGAGCTTCAGTGACTTGGTAAGATTATACATCTAGCTAGGACTCCTTTGGCCAGTGGAAATTATAAATTGCTTTACTGTGAAAATGGAAGATAGATAATTCAAACCCCATTCAGAAAAAAGTTAAATTAACACTAAGGACTTTGAAATAACTTACATTTTAAATTAAATCCTGGACTGTTAATCTGATAGCATCTCTTAGTATTTCAGATTTGGAATTTTCAAAAGGGACAAACTGGAAAAATATACCCATTGATTTAGTAGCCTAAACCAATTTTTTTCCCTAAGCATTCACAAATTGCCCTATATAGGTGACTCCACTCCCCTGACATTTGCTGGGTGGGGGATGGCAGGAGATGGGGAGACAAGAGTCATCTAAAAGGCTTGTCTATGTATTTTTCTTTGAATATGAATAGTGTTTTATCCAAATCTATCTTATTAGGTAGACTGGTTTAGTATAGTGAAATTGATTCATCATTTAACAGATACTTGAGTAGACATGGGGTTGGGCTCTGTAAATACAGTGGTGAAAAAGGCACAGACCTTGAGTAGAGCTACAAGCTTTTGTTCGGTTAGCTGGTTTTTGTTTTCATTTTTACTTTTTATTTGGAAATAATTTTAAACTGACAGGAATTATGAGAATAAAAATAGGAGAAAGAACACCACATACCCTTTACCTAAATTTACCTATTGTTAACATTTTCCTGTTTGCTTTATAGTTGTCTGTGCACACATGCATGTGTGCATGTAGACACGTTTGTATGTACACACACGTACATATATTTTTTTTCTGAAGTATTTGAGAGTAAGTTGCATGCCCTTTACCACTGAATGCTTCATTGTCTAATACCTAAAAATAGGAATATTCTCTTATGTAACCACAGCACAGTTATCAATTCAGAAAACAGCAAATTCAATACATTTAACATTGATAGAATACTTCTAATCTACCATCAACATTTCACTTTGGTCAATGGATCCACTCATTTATTTTATAACAGTTTTCCCTTTTAGTATAGGATCAGGATCAGGTAAAAGATTTAGTTGTCATGGCTCTCTCTTTTTTAACCTGGGACATTTTTCAAACCTTTGTCTTAAAATGACATTTCCTTTCCCCTTCACTTTTTAGTAGAAAAACCCAAAATGAGAAACGTTCTATTTCCTCATGATTAGTTTCAGGTTATGCATTCCTGACTGTAATACTATAAAATGATGTGTTCTTCTCATGGTGTCACATCTGGAGGCCTGTGCAGTCCATCTGGCCCTCATTGGTGATGTTCATCATTTTGATCACCCAGTCAAGATGTTGTTCAATTTGTCCACTGTATAATTAAATTTTTCCCCTTTGCAACTAATAAGCTTTGGGTACACACTTTTAAAACTGTGTGTATTTCCTGCTCTTCATCCAGATTTTCCCCTAGATTTAGCATCCATTGATGATACTTGCTTGAAGCAGTCTATACTATGATGGCTGCAAAATGATGATTTTTCCAGCTCCAGCACTCCTGCATGTTTACCAATTGGATTTTACTGTAAGCAGGGACTTCCCTTCTCCCCTATTTTTGTAGGTATGTATTTAGCTATCTTCATTGATACGGACACATGGCTCCCTCTTTTCTACAGGTTTATAACTCATTACTGTCTTTTATTATTTTGGTATTCAAATTGTTGCAAATGTGGCCAGTGAGTGCACCTCTTCAAGTTGACTTCCAGGTCCTTATATGTTCCCATCACTTCTTGAGTACTTCCTCACTGTCTTTAATAATGAGCTATATTCCATGTGGGGCTTCAGGTTTTTGTTTTTTGTTTGTTTTTTAAATACGTGAGACCGTTAGGTGCATAGATGGTTTCAGTATAGCATGTTTAGTGTTTCTGTGAGGATAAGCACAGCCTGCTTTGGCAGCATCGTGGAGGGGAGAGGCAAGGCAGCAGGACTAAGAAGGAGTGTCAGTGGAAGCCTCCTTAGAGGAGATGCCACCACTACTGAGATGTATAGGATCAATAGGAATAAAGTAAAATATGTAACTAGACTTAACCATACTTTTTTTTTTTTTTTTTTTTAAATAGAAAATGACTGTGGTGCTAGAAGATCATTACTTTTGGAAAGCCGGTTAACATCCATTTCCTAAGAGAAACTTGGCCACCATTTGCTCTGGCATGGCGCAAAGCAGCCCACAGCTTGATATTCAGGTTCTCCATGATCTTCGACAACGTTTCCCTGAAATTCCAGAGGGCGTGGTGTCTCAGTGCATGTTACAGGTAAGTTACCTACCAGTGATAGTGATATTAAGTTCTAGTTTTTCCTATTAGAGCTGGTGATGTGTGATGTAATTAGAACCCAGGTATGTTTTCTGTGTGTGTGTGTGTGGTCGGGGGGAACATTTAGAGCAGGATTTCCCCTCAACCTTGGCACTGTTGACAGTCTAGCCTGGATAATTCTCTGTTGTGGGAGTTGGCCTTGTGCATTGTAGAATTACTAAACTTTCTAGGCATCCAAGGCCTCTACCCAGTAAACACCAATAGCATCCCCGCAGTTGTGACAACTGAAAATGTCTTTAGACATTGCCAGATGTCTCATGGGAGGCAAAATCTCCCACCATTGAGAACCACAGATTGGAGAAGAGAATAAAAGCATGTAATAAGAAAAACAGATTCTCCTTATGTTTCACTTTTTGAAGTTTTTGGGTTGTACTATCAGTCCCTAAGTCCTTAGAGTTGAATTTTGAATCTCAAATTTATCATTTTAACTTCTTAGACTATACACTTTTGAGTCTTTTTTTAAAAGTCTGTGGATAATCCACTTCCTGTTTTTCTAATGCTAAATCCTTACTGATACCTAATTTTAAATGTAAGCCCACTTTCACTCACATTACCTTTGTCTTGCTGTGTGTCTTACATTGAATTAAATCTCATCTCTAAGATAGAATGTGTCTTTCCCACTCAGGGGACAACAAACAGAGAAGCAGGCCTGCCACTTTCCCTGTACCCCATCTCCCTATCCCACTGTCCCCTTGTTGTGTTTTATATCATTCTTCACAGGAGCTTAGTGTTTTGGGTTATGGCATTTACCTGTTTGCTTAACTTTGGGCAGCAGTACTTCTACCATGCTCACTGGTCGTCCTCACACACAGTCAGTACTCATGTTCAAACTCTACCTTATGGCAGTGTGAGCAGCTCAGGATATAACCTAAACCTATATGCAGGTGTGGTTAATTATAAATAGAGACTCACAGAACAATGATGGTAACAGAGGTGCTTCCTTTGTTTGCAAGCCCTTTACTAGTTTAGAGCTTTGGGCTTATGGTTTTTGTGTTACAGCTTGCCTTTGCTTTTTCTCACACGCATTCCCAGCCTGAATCTCAGCTCTTTACTTTAGCCCCATTTTGGTTTCTGGTAGAGCAAAGACACTTCCCACCGGACTGAAACCAAGTAAGGATGAAGCTTTTAGTTTAAACCTCTTCCTAGCAATCACCTTCCTCACCTATCTTAGGGCCCAACCTAGCCCTGACCTTGTTTTATTTCACTTAGCCCATTATTACCTGCATTTTTCATGACCATTTAACTAAACTGAAGGAATAGAACTTTAAATTCAGCTCAGTGAACATTTGTTGATAATTACACTGTCCTAAGTCTTTCACTTTTTTCTTCCTTTGGGATTAATAAAATATATTGGTATGGAGATTTACCACCTACTGGCTCTGGAAAACTGCTTTATTCACATTAAAATGTACGAGGCTCAGTAGTTTGCATTTAATGTGCAAGCCTTAGAGCCTCACTCTGGGGTATCATCCTCAATTTAGGATCACTTTTTAAGAATATGATGCTTTTTTGCCTCATTCCTTTCAAAAGTGTTTATTATATGTCTTAAAAATTCTTACCTCTGAAATGATTTTGATTTCTTCTTCATGTTTACTGTTTGATACATTTTTTATCCTTATTTTTCTTTAAAGACACTTAACAGTCAAATGTGACATTAGAATCTATTCTGGTAGTTTTCTTTGTACAGTACTTCTGTAAAAAATAATACTTTAATATCTTGGTTTTGTGGTTTTTTCTTTTTTTGAGACGGAGTCTCTCTCTGTCACCCAGGCTGGAGTGCAGTGGCGCGATCTCAGCTCACTGCAAGCTCCGCCTCCCGGGTTCACGCTATTCTCCTGCCTCAGCCTCTCCGAGTAGCTGGGACTATAGGCGCCGGCCAACACACTCGGCTAATTTTTTTTTGTATTTTTAGTAGAGACGGGGTTTCACCATGGTCTCGATCTCCTGACCTCGTGATCCGCCCGCCTCGGCCTCCCAAAGCGCTGGGATTACAAGCGTGAGCCACCGCACCTGGCCGGTTTTTAATTTTTCTTCATAGGAAAATTTACTCAACTTGTCACTATAGACATGCTAACAATTCCAACTTTATATCATTTTGAATTTGGATCCTTTTTGTGACAATACTAAGTAGGCTAACTCAGTGTAGAGAACATGGAATTTCAGGGTTATTAATAATAAAAATATCAGATGGTAAAGTATCCATGACTACCTTATGTTTCAAATGAAACACCCTAGTTTTTGTTTTCCCCTAATCCATAGGTCTATTAAAAAAAAAAAATATATATATATATATATATATATATATATATATATACTTTATTTCACCTTCCATATTTTTTTCCTTCAGATGTCTGTCAGTGACACATTCTAGTTGGCAATCACTTTGAATCCTTTGGCTCCAAATTTGCTTTTAATATCTTCCCTTCCTTGCTCAATACGATTTTCAAGCAAGGTAAAAATAATTCAAATCTTTGAGTTGTAATGATTTTCTCCAATTAATACATCTTTCTGTGACTCAAAGTATTTTTAAAAGTATTTGAATTTTAAATTTTCTATATTGATTATAATTACCATTTGTTACTATCATCTGGGTAGAATGTTAATGTTTTACACACATGATCTCATTTTTTAAAGTATTTGAATTTTAGTATCAAAAACTTTATATAAAGAAAAGGTTAAAAATGATCTATAGAGTTTTAATAAAGCCAATTCATTAAATTTCTAAGAATTCATTTTGCAAAGATTTGCTTGACTTTTTTTTAAACTTCCTAAAGCTCCAGTTTAATAATGTCCTTTTGGCCAGACATCCTTTCCCTTGAAATTACCGTGTGGAAAGAGCATTGGGACTCAGGAGAATAAGAATCTAGAATTGGCTTTTCTGTTAACTAGTTAAGTGCCTATTGTCAAGCCATGTAACTTCCCAGGCATCTTTTTCCTCATCTGTAAATGTGTGTTGAATTGGAGCAGATGAACTCTAATAGGAGTTCTCCCAACTCTAAAATTACAACATTATGGGTCCTGTTTTAGGTTTAACTTCATTTGGTTCTCAGCAGAAATGAATTATTTCCTTTCATTTTTATATAAAATGTACTTTTCCTAAAATAAATATATAGTAATATCTATACATGTACATATCCGTGTGTATATTTATGAACTACAGAGAATGTCACAATAATTGGGAAACTTTTATGGATTACTTCAAAAGTAGTGGATAATATGTGTTTTACACTAGTAAAATAGTTTGAAATTCTGTATTTCCATAGAAAACTGCTTTATGATAAATTAACATTTTACAAAGAGGGAACCTTTTATTAGTCTGATTACTGTCAGTTGGAACTTCAAAAGTGTCAGTTTGCTATTACCTTCTTTGTGAGTGTGTAGAATTAAACAATTCAAATCTTTCAGTGATTTTGAAAGTATACCAAGACACCTTTCAGCGGGTAGAAACTTTTGAGACTGTGAGAGTATGAATGAATTTAATTAAGGCAGTCGACACCAGGTTTTTAATTAAATTACCCTAACTCGGGCAAAGTCATGGAGACATAGTTCAAGTTATGGACTTTTTTGATACTGATTCGTTTTGCTTAAATCTTATATAATGGTTCAGACAGTTGAAGTTATTCAAGGATAAATTTAGGTAAAAGAAAAATGAGGGCTGCTTTAGAATTTTTATTGTTTTAACTCTTGAGGAATTTTATTGTAATTCTTTTTCTCCTTTTGTGGTTTTAGTGCCTTTTAAAAACTAAAGCATGGTTATTTTTATGTTTTTTATCAATTTAAATATTAATAATGGATATTACTTATACTTATATTGCAGCAATTGTGGTGAATCCGAGATAAGCCCAACATTTTAATTTGTTGAGATGCAACAAGTATAAAATGAGTCCTGGATTTGGAGTCAGAAAACTTGGGGTTGAGTCACAGTGTTCATTAGTAGGTACTTTACATTTCTGTAGCAGTAGCAGTAGTGGTAGTACTAGTAATGTGAGCTAAATGTTTGTAAAATAATATGAATCATTTGGGATCTCCTTTTCAGGATAGATGATCATGAAGTTTTTTGTGGTTAAAATACTGCTCTCTTTTCTGTGACAGTAGTATTTGCATAACTCTCTGGCAAAGCCTGACTTCCACTGTTAGAATTTGTTAATGTTGCCAATGTTACTTTTACCATTTTTCTCCCCTAGAATAACAACAATCTTGAAGCCTGTTGCCGAGCCCTTTCCCAGGAGAGTAGCAAATACTTATATATGGAATACCATAGTCCAGATGACAATAGGATGAATAGAAATCGCCTTTTACATATTAACCTGGGTATCCATTCTCCTAGTAGCTATCACCCAGGAGATGGAGCCCAACTTAATGGTGGTCGAACACTGGTACATAGCTCAAGTGATGGACATATTGATCCTCAGCATGCAGCAGGTAAACAGCTGATATGTTTAGTTCAAGAACCACACTCAGCTCCAGCTGTTGTTGCTGCTACTCCCAGCTACAATCCATTTTTTATGAATGAACAGAACAGAAGTGCAGCTACTCCTCCTTCACAGCCACCTCAACAGCCATCTTCCATGCAAACAGGAATGAATCCGTCTGCTATGCAAGGGCCTTCACCACCACCGCCACCTCCTTCATACATGCACATACCTCGGTATAGTACAAATCCAATTACTGTTACAGTATCCCAGAATCTCCCTTCTGGACAGACTGTACCAAGAGCTTTACAAATTCTTCCACAAATTCCAAGCAATCTCTATGGGTCTCCTGGTTCTATTTATATTAGACAGACATCTCAGAGTTCATCAGGAAGACAAACTCCTCAGAGTACGCCGTGGCAGTCCTCACCACAGGGCCCAGTGCCTCACTATAGCCAGCGTCCTTTACCTGTTTATCCACACCAACAGAACTATCAACCTTCTCAGTATTCTCCCAAACAGCAGCAGATCCCTCAGTCTGCTTACCATTCACCACCTCCTTCTCAGTGTCCTTCACCCTTCAGCTCTCCACAGCATCAAGTGCAACCTTCTCAGTTGGGCCACATCTTTATGCCACCTAGTCCTTCAACTACTCCACCCCATCCATATCAACAAGGACCTCCTAGCTATCAGAAACAAGGAAGCCATTCAGTAGCCTATCTTCCATACACAGCATCTAGTTTATCCAAAGGTTCCATGAAGAAGATAGAAATTACAGTTGAACCTTCTCAAAGACCTGGGACAGCAATTAATAGGAGTCCTTCACCCATCAGTAATCAACCATCTCCACGGAATCAACACTCACTGTACACAGCCACCACGCCACCTTCAAGTTCTCCTTCAAGAGGGATATCTAGTCAACCAAAACCTCCATTTAGTGTTAATCCTGTGTATATTACATATACACAGCCAACTGGACCTTCTTGTACTCCATCACCATCTCCTCGAGTGATACCAAACCCAACTACAGTTTTTAAAATTACCGTAGGCCGAGCAACGACTGAAAATCTTTTAAATTTAGTGGACCAAGAAGAGCGCTCTGCAGCACCAGAACCTATTCAGCCCATTTCAGTGATACCAGGCTCTGGGGGAGAAAAGGGAAGCCATAAATATCAGAGAAGTTCTAGTTCTGGATCAGATGACTATGCCTACACACAAGGTAAATTTTAACCCTTTTATGAAATTTAATTTCTGTGGAGAGGCAACAATCTCCCATTGAAATATATTAGCTGTTTAGTTTTAATTAAATGTTTAGTATTAAATGTTGGGCAGTAGCATTGCTATTAAGAATAAAGTTAGTGGCCGGGTGCGGTGGCTCACGCGTGTAATCCCAGCACTTTGGGAGGCTGAGGCAGGTGGATCACCTGAGGTCAGGACTTTGAGACCAGCCTGGCCAACATGGAGAAACCCCACCTCTGCTAAAAATACAAAAATTAGCTGGGTGTGGTGGTGCATGCCTGTAATCCCAGCTACTCAGGAAGCTAAGGCAGGAGAATCGCTTGAATCCCGGAGGCAGAGGTTGCAGTGAGGCGAGATCACGCCACTGCACTCCAGCCTGGGCAACAGAGGGAGACTGTGTCCAAAACAAACAAAAAGAATAAAGTTAGTGCTTCAGAGTCATCTATAGACTTTGTTTTAAAACATGAAAGTGTAGGCCTAATAAGGCTTAGTTTAGAAAAAATATTCATAGAGCGAAAAATACAAGTGACACGGAAATTGTCAAAAATACAAACTACAGAGTAGGAAAAAGAGATTCATGGAGAACGGACTAAAGTTCATCAAATGAAAGAATTTGAATCTTTTCTAAAGAGGATGGCCCAGAGGGCATAATGATATTTACATATAAATAATATATAAGAAGTGGAATTATTGGATTAGCTAAAAAGTAATAATATATAAAAGTGGAATTACTGGATTAGCTAATAGTAGATTATTGGATTAGCTAATAGTAGACCTAAATTAGATACAGAGTTTTTAAAAAGTCTATTCAGATTGTTTCAAGATACCTGAGAATTTAGTTTTCTTTCAGTGTATAAGAAGGGAAGTAATTATTCGGTATGCCTGGTAGTCAGCCTATTCAAAACACACACAAGTATAAAGAGAATCGTAGGACAATAGAACAAGAGGGATGTTCAGGTGATGTCACTTTGGTTGCATTCAGAGGGCTAAATTGAAGCAGATATGGAGGCAGCATAGCATTAGAAAGACATGAGAGTAAATGCCAACCCTCAAGTTGGATGAGTCTTTTATACATTAGCAGTGCATATCGAAATTTTCCAGTCACTTGTTCAGTGTTGTTCTCTGCAATGACGTTATCTATAATGCTGTAGCCTTGCTGTTACATCAACGAGCAAGGATGGAGAGGTTAGCAAAGCAACTGAAACTTGAGAAAGAGGAGCTAGAGCGGTTGAAGTCTGAAGTTAACGGTATGGAGCATGACCTGATGCAGAGACGGCTCAGAAGAGTCAGCTGCACCACTGCGATCCCTACGGTAAGTGATCTGTTAGGATGTGTTAATAGGAGGGTTGGGATATTGGCTGTCAGGTCATTTATTTTTCTTTAGGTTTTATTCCTGGCAGAGTTCTGGGTTTTTGTTGTTGTTGTTATTGTTGCTTATTTTTAAAACAACAGATGAAGGACTTTTGCCTTTAGTAGTTCTCATCAAAATAATTCATGTATGCAGATTCCATAGGCTCATCAGTATTTTCAAACACTGATGATTATAATCAAGGTATAGCATCTCATTTATTTGTAAATTGCTCTCAAAATAGAAATGAAAAGTGCACCCTGACCAAAAATTTGATGAATTATTCTTTGTGTATTCATTTATTCTTCTAAGCATATGATATATATATTTTTAAACATTTAAAATTTTTTTGTAAGTACATTAATTCAGATGAGTTAGAATAGATCAATATGAATTTTGGGGAAGTGTTGACTGTAGAATATTTTAAGGCAGAGCAGTTTTGTTAAGTATAAATAATTGTAGAAACTGAGATAACAGTATTGATTGATAGCAGTCTTAAAGGGAACTGCTCTAATGAAAAGATTCGGATAATATAGTTTTAACATGTTGGTTAATGTATATGAGTTCTAACGATCCCCAACAACTGAGAATTTTGAAGCATGTTTAAAATCTTGTGACTTCACAAGCGATGATCCAACCTATCATTTCACCTTTCAACATTTAGCAGTTTTGTGCATATAGTTTATGCAGTGTGGTACTATGCTAGATGCTTAGTACATACCTACCAGTGGGAAAAATAGATACATCAACAGATAATTATAATACAGTATGGTAAGTGCTGTATATGTTCACGGGTAATGAGAGAATTTATACATCAACTCGTTTCTGTGCAGATTCATTGCACTTCTCTGCTCTTACATTATCCTCCTGCTGGAATGCCCTTCTAAAAAGCTCTGCACGTGTAAATCTTGTCTGTCCTGTTCTTCAAGGCTCAACTTAACCTCTACTTTTTCCATGAAGCCTTTCCTCATTTTCCTACCCTCTCTAAACTTAGGGCAATCTCTGAGTTTACAGGTTTAGAGAAGTGGGCATATGTCAGGCCTCTTGCAGTCAGCATGTCTGCAGCCACTCCCTCATAGAGAAGTTTCTACTTGAGGTTCTTGGCTTCAAAGGGGATCTGTGAATTCTCTGAAATTATATGCAGAGTTTCATAAGTGTGTTTAATATGGGAAGTGGGTCTATAGCTTTCATCAGATTTTCATAAAATTATTACATTGAAGGAAAAAAAGAGTGAGGAACCACTGCCCTAAACAATAGGCAAGAGAGAAAAGGGGAAGGCATTTTAGAAGAGAAAAGAACAATAAGGTAATGAAGGCTTGAAGTCAAGATGGAGAGTGACTTTTAGGAGACAGTAACTACAATTCCCTGGCATAAGCATGAGATTTCTGAAGAGTTAACAGAGGTTAACTGGGGCTTTGACCTTGAATGCTAGGTCGAGGTGCTTGAACTTTATTCTGCTGGTAACAGGGAACAAGTGGGAGTTTTTGAGAAAGAGAATCTTGAGAAATAGGCATATTCACTAATTTAACGACTTTTTTGTAATATCGTGTATAGTCAATATTAGAAGTGAGGAGGAAGATTTTAACTACTTAAAGCACTGGAAAATAACAAAGCTATCTTTAATGGAAAGGTGATGTTAATATAAATCAAATTTCTGCCTCATTTTCTCCATTTGAAATCTTAATTGAATCCTCTGATTGCGGTAGATATTGAAGGACATAACCCATATGGGAATCCACCTGTGGTAGTTGGGTACTTTGGAAACCTTTAGGTACCTGTAGAGCATAAACAAATTTTCTTAGCATAGTAATTTTCTTTAATCATATACATTTTATTTAGCAACTACTTGCTGTGTGATAATCCCTGCTAAATAAAATATTGGTTTTTTTGTTTTTCATTGGAAGTGGAGAACTGTCTAATGTAGCATAGGTTAGTACTAAAAAAAAAAAAAAAAAAAGCCCCAGATTTTATATCAGAGCTCTTATTGATGTATCTTTTTTCTTTTTTTTTGAGACGGAGAGTCTCACCCTGTCACCCAGGCTGGAGTGCAATGGCGCAATCTCAGCTCATGGCAACCTCCGCCTCCCAGGTTCAAGCGATTCTCCTGCCTCAGCCTCCCGAGTAGCTGCGATTACAGGAGTGCGCCACCACGCCTGGCTAATTTTTTGTATCTTTAGTAGAGACGGGGTTTCACCATGTTGGCCAGGCTAGTCTTGAACTCCTGACCTTGTGATCTGCCCGCCTCGGCCTCCCAAAGTGCTGGGATTCCAGGCATGAGCCACCGCACCTGGCCCCCGATCTATCTTCTTGAGAAGGGAAAAAGAGAAGTTGGTGAAACTGCTGCCCTGGGCTGTAATTTAAACTTTTATTATACTTTCAAAGATACATAAAATAGTATAATGAACCCCCATGTAGCCATCCCCCAGATTGAGAAATTGGTAGTTCATGTGGGTGCTAACATCTGAGAAATAAGACATTTAAGTGTGTTTCCCGTGTGTTTCCATTACCAAGCCTAGTGTAAAATGGAGGACAATTGTAGTACACAGCAGAGGGACAGTATATGGTGGTTGAGACCATGAGTAGGCTTTCAAGTCAGGTGCCAGTTTGAATCCTACTTCTATTTGTGTCACTCATGTATCCTTGGATAAGTAACTTTCTCTATGCTTGTTTTCTTATCTATAAAATGTGTGGTATAGTACCCATCTTATGGGATTTTTCTTAGGATTATATGAGGTAATATATGTGAAGCAGTTTACACAATGCCCAACAAATAGTAAGTGTTCTTATAAAATATGTGTTGGTTGCAAAATACTAGAAAAATTTGCTTGAGGTTTAGACACACAAATCTGAAGCATTTTGTACTTTGACTTCCTTTGAACTTGAGGAACATATATAAGATTATACTTACGTAGGAAGTTAAGAAATAAATCACTTAGTCAGATTTCCCATTTTGCTCATCAAGGCTCATTTGAGGCACCATGATACAGTGGAACGAAAGCCCACATAGGCTTGGGAGTCAGAATTGCTCAGGCGCTCACTGGCTATATCTGATTTCTCTGCATCTGATTTTCTCTAGCTGTAAAAGAGAATTATAGCAAGTACATTATAATAATTGTCAAGATAAAGAGACAGTGTATGTAATAAGCCTGGCATGAAGTAGGTGATCAGTAGATGGCTAGCCTTATCATTGTCCCACTTGTGTATAGGAATACCCAGTAGAGAATTGACGTTTTTGCTACTAAAGCACACATTGCTACCTTCAAGTTTTCAAACAAACTGCTTATCGGGCAGTGTATACAAAATTGATTAGAAAGCTGCTTGCCTAATGATACTGCAGTGCACATTTGTGACCAGCTATGTGGGGGAGGGGGGTTGTAGAAACTTAGAATAGCAGTGAAATAATCTTTTTCTAAGGAGAGCAGAAGTGCAAGATACAAGATGCATGATGGTGTCATTTCCCTTAATCTGTTATTTGCAAAGCATTGTATAAAATGCTGACAAAGATGTCATGTCTTAGATCTGTATGTGAAATGAGATAGGTGTATCTGTGAGTCTATATGTATTTGTGTGTGAGAGAACATATAAGGCAGTAAATCAGAAGTGTTGACCAGCTAAATGGTAACAATATAGGTACTTTCAGAGTTTTGAGATAGAAATGTTAGCTTTTTACCTATGGAGTTTATAGATGAAACAGTTTCAAGGAGGAGGGGGAAATTTAAGTTTTACCTTGAAGGATAAGATTTTAATATGCAGAAAGCTGCCAATTACCCCCTCCCTCAAGTTATTCCCCCCCATTCTTCCTGTTCTAATTACGTTTTTGGACTATCCCACAGCTTTGAGTCCCAGAGGCATAACTGAGTCCCAGCCACCAAAGAACATCAGTGGTCTTTGACGCTGGTCTATGCCAGCTTTGGAAAAAAAGCTTACCATTTTTTATTTTGAAATGTTGGCTACAAACATCCTTTTATCTTACAAACAACTTTGAATTATACATACCCAATTTTGAAATTCCTCCTCCACGAAAACTACTTTTGACAAATGGCAGTAATTTCTCAGAAACTGCTTTTTTTCCCCCTCAGTTTAATCAGAAGCTATATGAAAAAGGACATAGGAATCTTACTGATAAACCCTTGGTAAGATCGAGTGGTTCTACTATCTTTGGAAATGAGCCTGTTGATGAGAGTATGTTTGTTGTTTCTGAGACAGTCTCCCTCTGTTGCTCAGGCTGGAGTGCAGTGGTGCATTCTGGGCTCACTGCAACCTCCACCTCCCCAGTTCAAGCAATTCTCGTGCCTCAGCCTCTCGAGTAGCTGGGACTACAGGCGTGCACCACCACGCCCAGCTAATTTTTGTATTTTTGGTAGAGACGGTTTTGCCATGTTGGCCAGGCTGATCTCAAACTCCTGACCTCAAGTGATCCACCTGCCTTGGCCTCCCAAAGTGCCGGGATTACAGGAGTGAGCCACTGCACCCGGCCTGATGAGAGTATGTTTTTGTTATGAGCAACTGTGTGGTGGCCGCTTCACTGTTTTGGGCCACTGTGGCTGAAACGTCTCTCTTGCCCCCAACTCCCTAAAACCTATGGAAAAGATAATCCTTTTCAGGTGTTTGACTTTCCCGATAGGTTCTTCCATGTGTTCCTAGGAAGACAGCATCACTGTTTGGAGCCCTTACATTGTCTTTAATTTAAATGTTCAAGTATATGTTTTAAACTATTTGAATATTGCTTGATAGGCAAAGCGCAAAGCATTTTACACATTAATGTCACATAGTTTTAGCCCATAGGAATTAGAAAAGGCAGTCCATAATAAATATTTCTAAACGACTTTTTTTGTTCCTCTAGCATTCTGTGGAATTGTAGCTATTATATTCTGCCTTTTATCACTTATTTTAAACTTTGATACCTGCTTATTTAATGGGCATTCTCAGTTACTCTGATAATACCTCCTAACACCATATGAATTAAGATATCCTTTCTCCTCATTTTTCTTTTACTGGCATATTAACATATTTAGCGTTTAGCAAAGTACATGTTTTTAACAGAATAGGATTTTGTTCTGTCTTCCTATAGTAGCAGATATTTAATTTTTCACTTCATATGTTATAGTTAAAATCACCTTAGCAATTAATACCTGGGCTGTGCTGAAAGCTTCAGTATTACAGCCTCTAGATTCTAAACTTTGACTTGACTTTTTTACTATACATATATACATATATTTATAGATATACATATATATATATATATGTATATCTATAAATAAATTAAGAATGGCATGGGAAGTAAAGGCTTCCAAACAGCTTTACTGAATGGAAGATTAGGACTCTTTTCACATTTCAGTGCCTCATATGTGCCCCTGAAAGGCCTAAGGAGTGGGCTGGCCTGAAGAGGTAGAGGCAGAAGAAAACAAAGTTGGGGAACAAATGGAATTCATTTGTTTCTGAAGTTTTCATGCGCTAGAGTAACTGCCTCCTTCAATCTAGAAAAAATATGACAAAAATATTTATATATGATTTATATAGGAGTCTTTTATATAAATCCTGGCTCTACCAATTACTAGCTTTATAACTAAGAAAATTATATAACCTCTCTGTGTCTCAGTTTCCTCATCTATAAACTGGGCACAATATTAGTACCTACCTTAAAGGATTGTTAAGAAGAAGGAATGAGAGAATTCTGGTAAACACCGTACTGTTGTGATTTTTACCAGGCTGGACAAGACTAAGATCATGGACATGACTCGTTTAAAAGGTTGATTCTTACAGCTTCCCTTACCATGAAAACATAGACACAAAATATTCTCAGTGCTCTATGATTAAAATGGTAGTATCTTGTATAGTAGAACACAGTCCACTACTGCAGCTCGCCACTTTATATGCAGATTTTGTTTATATGTGGCCATTTTGATGTCCCCATTTTACCCGACTATTCCTTTAAAAACATATACATAGGACTTCTTAAACATGCCCTCTTATGGACTAAGGCCATATTCTTGGTAATACCCAATCATTACAATTAACATGAAACGCAGTTCTTAAATGTTGGGCTTGATAATGACTTTCCCACAATTGCTATTTTGGGTCCTTTCTTACTAGCCTGAGGAAATGACAAGATTGAGAAGCATGAACAGACAACTCCAGATAAATGTTGACTGTACACTGAAAGAAGTTGACCTCCTTCAATCTAGAGGTATAGACTTGATTATTTGGTAAACCATAAGTAATAGTGTGGTATTTTAAGCTGCTTAAATAGCAATAACTTTGGTTTTGTAGATTTAAGAGACAGTTTTTATCCGTAAGATTACAATCCTGGTAAAGAGATCGCCCTGTCCCATGGTCATGGATCAGATTTGGGGATGAAAAAATAGTTTTACTTCGGCAGTTTCATCAAGTTCTTATCATTTAGACTGTTCTATGTTGTTACTTTGCATTTATCCTCTTTTTGTCATTTACTGTGAATATTTTATAAATTGATGGGTTTTAATTCTAAAACTTAGTAGAGTTCATATTATGTGATAGACATTTAAATATCTGTAAAAAGGGATCCCAAATCAGAGTATCAGATTTCTCAATTTTAAAATAAACTCTATATATTATTTTTCATGTTATGTTATGTGAAAACATTCAACTATAATCATAGTTTTAGTTTTTTGGATTTTTTTACAGAAGTATACTACAGCAGAAGCTCTCTTAAACTTTCATTTACCCAACTCACCAGATTAGAGATGGTCTTCATTTTCTGTGGAAAATATACTGACTGATGTCCACAGCTGCTGCATACTTTTGACTAGTAGGCTGCATTCTGGTAGGCCCATGAATATTGCTCCCATCGGTTGAATTGTCTGCTTACCAAGAGTTGATTCTGTCCCCAAACCTGTTTATGCCAATTATTGTATTTCTGCAATTTAATGTTTCATAAACTGACATGAAGGAGAAAGCTGCTCTTTCTATGAAAGCCAAAGGCAAATCACTCAAAAAATAGGGATTGTGAATTAGATAGGGTGAAAACAACTGAAAAAAGTCTAAAAGGATTCTGTACTCAACTTGCATTATAAGTGTTCTTAATATCTTTCTTGCTCCATTCTAAAGCAATTAAAATTATAGATGGGGTTTCAGCAAACTAGGGCCTGTTGCCTGTTTCTGTGAATAAAAGTTTTAGTGGAGCGATAGCCATGCCCATTTGTTTACATATTGTTTATGGTTGCCTTTGTGCTTCAACAAACAGCACAGTTGACTGCTTGCAACAGAGACTCTATCACAGGTCCACAAAGTCTAAAATATTATCTGGCCCTTGACAGAAAAGGTTTGCCAACCTCTGCTGTAGGTCATCCTGGGTGTGGTTTATGTAAGAAATACAATACGGAACCCCAGCCAACAGACACGTAAAAATTAGGTCTTTATCTAACTTTAAAATATAGCTATATACAAGTGTTTTGCTACGTTAAAGTTGACGTGTAATTTTTCTTAACAATTCTGTGTATTAATCAGCTTTCCTGCCCCCCCCATCCCCCACGCTTAACTTTTCTTGATTATGGCAGCTAAGAGGTTCTACAGTGTTTTAAGAGTATATAATAAAACATCTCACTGCCATTTTTAGGCAAGATTAAACAAACAGTAGGCTGGGCACAATGGCTTATGCCTGTATTCCCAGCAGTTTGGGAGGCCAAGGCGAGAGGATCACTTGAGCCTAAGAGTTAGAGACCAGCCTGGGCAACATAGGGAGACCCCATCCCTACAAATAATTTTTTTAAAATTAGCTAGGTGTGGTGGTGTGTGCCTGTGATCCCAGCTACGTGGGAGGCTAAGGCAGGAGGATCACCCGAGCCCGGGAGGTTATGGCTGCAGTGAGCTGTGATCGCACCACTGCACTCTAGCCTAGGCAACAGAAAGAGACTCTGTCTAAAAAACAGAGCGCGAGATTAAAGATTAGTGGCAGATGAACCCAAAAGACATGGCATTATCTGAACGACAGACAGAAGCAAATTCGAATGTGAGAATTGAGCAATCTAGTCAGGTACCCTTAAAGTTATTTATTTTCAGAAGCCTAGTCACTCTATAGCCCACTAACTTGAAGCAATCAAAGAATTACTATGCATGGTGTAAGAGTTACATAAACTATTGCTACTATATTTTAGAAGATTGCATCAATTTTTTTTACTTGTGTGGTCTTTGAAGCAAAACAAACAGTAAAACATTTGGTTAGGATACTTATAGTAAGCCTTTTGTGATCTAGAAATTAGAACATGAGCTGTAACAAGTAATTGAAAAAATCCATATGCAGCTTCTTAAAGCATAAAAAGATCCCATTAATACATCAAATAGCACTGTGGCTTTTATGAGCTATCACAGCAATTATTTTCAGAAAATTATCTTAAAACAGCATATTCAAGTGCATAAAACATTTGTGAAAGGGCCTGCAAGGGAAACCAGTATTAAGGTTTTATAAGCAAAGAGCTGTGTTTTTTGTCTGCATTGGACAATGAGCTCTTTGAGATATTTAGGCATTTCTAAATCTCTTTTCATAACGAATCTAAATGTATCCATTTTATACTAAATTCTCCTCTTCCACACTGCAGAAAACTTTTTATACTGAGTTTCCAATCTAAACTTTTAAGCTAGGGAAGGAATCTAAACCTTTTTCGGTGGTGAGGGGGGAGGCAGGGGAATAAGCATTTAGAATAGATGCAAATCAGTGCATGATTTGATGAAAACTAGCTTTTTTTGTGATTTTTGGTAAGGAAAACTTGTTGGGAAAAAAAAAAGCAGATCTGGAAATGAAGAGATTTAATATATTTGAACTATCAGTATTAGTACCATACAGCATCTTCTATAAATAAGTATGGCTACAGTTAACCGTAATTGTTTAGAACAAGCAGAACACAGTGATAGGTTCACAGAAGTGAAGGCAGGACCCAAAACCAACCTTGGAGGAGACACAGCAGGAGATGTGGCTGAAGTACAGACACTAGACCAGGGAATGAACATTTGAAGACAGGTGAAAATTTTGTGGCAAGACAAAATTCTCAGGTATCGTTCCATCTATTCTGAAACTGGCACCTTTTATCATTGATAAATCTGTAGGAAACATTTAACATTTAGTATAAGATTCTCCTTTTCTTGAAAATAAGAATACACAAACTGCTGATGTTATTTCACTTTTATTGAGGTTGCTTAGTAGTCTCAAAATATAACTTGATTAATCCTTGTAAATGTTTATATTTGGCTTCTTCCGTAGTTCAATTTATAATGAATTTTTAAGGTAAATTATGAAAAATATGAAAGTAAGCTTTCATTATTTAAGTATTCTTTCTCACAGTTTGTTCATTAAAAATCAAAACAAGCAGAAAGAGAAAACAGTTCAACCATCCTTTCATTTTTCTCTTCTTCATTTATCTCCCCAAATGCCCCACATGCCTAATCCTGCCTAAGGAGACTAGCCTTAGAATTAGACAAATATTCCTTTAGGTGTAATACATTGTAGACATACATCTGTGTAGTGGTTTTCTTGGGTCTTTTCTCATAGCGATGAAAACACAATTTCATTGGGAGGATAGAATTATGTAATGAGTTTTGAAATCCTGGAAAACATTTTTTCCCTTCTTATGTGTTTTATTTACATATTTTCTTTAAAAAAAAATCAAATAACAGGAAAAAAGAGTTCTTAAATGCCTGATGAATTTACTTTCTTTATAGGAAACTTTGATCCAAAAGCCATGAATAATTTTTATGACAACATAGAACCTGGCCCAGTTGTACCACCCAAGCCATCTAAAAAAGGTGAGTATGAAAAATGTCACAAATATGATAGAAATAAATGTCAAAATAATTTGGGATTTCACATTTATCTGAAGAAATTTCCACTAGAGGTTAACTTGTTCAGCATAAAGTTACCATATTTTTATTATTTTTAATTTTTATTTTTTTGAGACAGGGTCTCATTCTGCTGCCCCAGCTAGAGTGCAGTGGTGCGATCCTGGCTCATTGCAGCCTCGACCTTCTGCTCCAGCAATCTTTCTGCCTCCGCCTCCCAAGTAGCTGGGACTGTAGGCACACACCACCATGCCCGGCTAATTTTTTTTTTTTTTTTTTGTAGAGATGGGATTTCACCATGTTGCTCACTGGTCTCAACAAATTTACCATATTGGTGTTATAATGTGGCAATAATGAAATGTCCCCAAACTTTAGTTTTTAAAAAGTACTGAAATTAGTAACTCTTAGAATTACTGTCAGAGGTAATTTGATGGAATATATAATTTTTACAAACAGAAGTTGAAACACTATATTACATAGTTAACATTATAAATTTACTTAGCATTGTAAAAACTATAACCCTAAAAGATAATTCTCATAAAATAATGAGGATTTTAAAGGTCTAAAGTGAGAATAGAAAGTTAGTTAGATTTGCAATAGACTTAAGATTATTTTTCAGACAACAAAAGAATCCTTGTGTACTCAAAAGGGGAGCATAGCAATTAGTAGCGACTAGGTATTTTCCCATCAAGAACAAAAGTTTGAAGGAATTATTTTTGGATAGTTGTTACATAAAAATGATTTAAAACCGAAGATATCAAACGTGTTCTTATTTTTATGTACCAAATGTTTAATTGGCATTTCCGTATCTTAAAAAATTAATTTTAATTGGACTTACACATTCAGTCATTTAAGCCAGACGCAGTGGCTCATGCCTGCAATCCCAGCACTTTGGGAGGCCGAGACGGACAGATCACATGAGGCCAGGAGTTCGAGACTAGCCTGGCCAACATGGCAAAACCCCGTCTCTACTAAAAATACAAAAATTAGCCAGGCCTGATGGTGGGTGCCTGTAATCCCAGCTACTCAGGTGGCTAAGGCATGAGAATCACTTGAACCCAGGAGGTGGAGGTTGCAGTGAGCCGAGATCGCGCCACTGTACTCCAGCCTAGGCGACAGAGACCCTGTCATTCATTCATTCATTCATAAATAAGTAGTCATTGAATGTAGATTAACTTTCTGCCTCATTCTTAATATTTTAATCCTTTTTGCCTTAAGCAACTCAAGGTAGATTGATCATGAAGACACACAGAATAGTGGAGAATGCCTTATTTTTGAAAAAAATTACCAGAGAGTATAACATTTAACATCTCATCAGACTTAATTAAAAGAATGTATAAATTCTATCTAAATAATACTACCTGACCTAATTACTTAAATTTTGGTTGAATAGTTTTCTACGTATATTAAGCTCATTACAGAGTGTTTTTTTTTTTTCATTTATAAGTTGCAACACAGTATCTGTTCTTCTTTTTATTGTTTAATATTACCATCGATGTTTCATCTGATCTACACCTAAAAACAGCCTATTGATTTCTTTCCTTTTTTTTTTTTTTTTGAGATGGAGACTCTCTCTGTCACCCAGGCTGGAATGCAGTGGCACTGTCTCAGCTCACTGCAACCTCCACCTCCTGGGTTCAAGCGATTCTCCTGTCTCAGCCTCCGAAGTAGCTGGGATTACCCACCACCATGCCCGGCTAATTTCTGTATTTTTAGTAGAGACGGCATTTCACCGTGGTGGCAAGGCTGGTCTTGACCTCTTGACCTCAAGTGACTCAGCCTCCCAAAGTGCTGGGATTACAGGCATGAGCTACTGCACCTGGCCAAAAAATAGTCTATTGATTTCTAAAAATGGCACAAAGAATCATCTTAGTGGATGACTGCCAAGTGCCAGATTTGGCACTTTGGCAGCATTATATGCAGTTTCTTGCCGAAAGTCACTGAGGTGTATAGTTATCATTGATCAATTTAGTCTTTTGGGTTCATAAAATCAGTCTTTAAACTTGATTTTGCCTGAATGTCTACTAAAGAAGTATCGCCAGACAAACTTTAGTTTTGATTCAAGGAGCTGTATTAAAGGAATTGCATTGGAAAGTTTTTACCCTGGAAACAGGACCAAATTGATTAGAAATGGCAGAAAATACGTGCATCATGAGCCGAAATGGCAGAAAACACGTGCATCATGAGCCATCCCTCAGCATAAACTCCCTATAGGTGTGGTGTATTACTCCGTTTTCACGCTGCTGATAAAGACATACCCAAGACTGGGCGGGCCTCACAATCATCGCAGAAGGCAAGGAGGAGCAGGTCACATCTTAAAAAGAGAGCTTGTGCAGGAAAACTCTCCCTTATAATAACCATCAGATCTCATGAGACTTACTGTCACAAGACCTGCCCCCATGATTCAGTTACCTCCCACCAGGCCCCTCCCACAACATGTGGGAATTCAAGATGAGATTTGGGTGGGGACACAGCCAAACCATATCATGTGGTCTGAGGGACCCACCATAAATAACAAAGACACTGCCATTACTCAGGAAATTTCAAGGTTTTGAGCCAGGGACAAAGCCAGACCTCTCTTTGGGCAAGGCAAAATTCTTTCCTATGCAATAGTTAAAGCAGTGCTTAGAAGGAAATTTATAGCTTTAAATGCTCATGTAAGACAGGAATATCTAAAATTCTACCTTAAGAAATGAGACAAGAACAAAGTAAAAACAAAGTAGAAGAAGGGAAAGATAAGTCAATGAGCTAGAAAACAGAAAAAGTTAACAAAGCAAGTCTGATCTTTGAAAAGATAAACAAAATCAATAAACTTCAAGGTAGACTGATCTGTAAAAAAAGAGAACACAAATTACCACAATCAAAAGTGAAAGATGGGTTATCTATTACAATGATAATGATAATAAGGGAAAGTGATGGACATCTTTATGCAGTAAGCTTGACACCTTAAAGTGGACAAATTTCCTGAACAATATAATCTACCCAAACTGAAAACAAGACAAAACAGTAAATATTAATAAGTGTGTGTGTGTGTATATATATATAAATAAAGAAACTGAATTCGCTATCAAAATTTTCCCCCACAAAGAAAACTCCAGATCCAGATAGATTCACTGGTGGGTAAATTCTACCAAATATTTAAGAAAGTAAAAATACCAATCTTAAACTCTTTGAGAAAATACAGGAGGGAATGCTTCCCGTATTTCTTTTTTGTTTTTTCATTTCCTTTTCATTGTACTGAGAGGACGTTGCAGAGATTTTCCATATACCTCCTGCCCCTACAAATTCAAAGCCTGCCCCATTATCAGCATCCTACACCAGAGTGGTACGTTTGTTACCACTGATGAACTTACATTGAGATCTCATAATCACTCAGAGTCCATAGTTTACATAAGGGTTCACTGTTGGTGTTGTATCCCATCTTTTTTTCATGGCGCTAGCGGAACTCTGATTCTAAAACCTGGTAAAGACATTATGTATCTGCCCCTCACAAAAAGAAAACAAAATTTCAGATCAATATCCCTCATGAACATAGAAACAAAAAATCCATAATTCTGTTTTCTATCTCATTGACTTATAGTCACAATATATAAAAAAAGATAATACATTATGACCAAGTTGAGTTTAGCTTAGGAATGTAATCTTGGTATAAGCATTAAGAAACCAACCAGTGTAATTTACCATATTAAACAAAGGGAGGAAAAGCATGTGATCGTTTCACCAGATACAGGAAAAACATTTGACAAAATTCAGCAGCCATTCCTGACAGACAAAAACTTTTAACAAATTAAGAATAGAAAAGAACTCTTTCAGTCTCATAAAGGACATCTTTCAAAAACCTTTAGCTACCATTATTACTTGAATAATACAATTCCGAACTTACTAACATTGGGAACGAGGCAAGGATGTCTATTCTCACCACCTTTATTCAGCGTTGTACCTGGAGTTCCTAGCCCATGCAGTAAGAGAAAAAAAAAAAAAAAAGCATAAATATTGGAAAAGAATAAAACTATATATACTACAGATGACATAATTATTTTTAAAATCCTAAGGATACTGGAAAACAACTATTAGAACTAATAAGTGAATTTAACAAGGCCTCAGGATGCAAAGTCAATATATAAACATATTTTTACAATATCAGCAAACACTTGGAAAATAAAATTTAAGAGAATTTCATTTACAATACCATCAAAAACCATGTAACACTTAGGAATAAATTTATCTAGAGATGTATACATTGAAAACTATAAAACATTGTCAAAAGATATTTAAGAGGACCTAAGTAAATGGAGAGATATACCATGTTCATAACTGACAGAATCAATATTTTTGAGATACCTGTTCTTACAAGGTTGATTGATATATAGATACAGTGTAATACCAATTATAACCCCATTAGGTGGTAGTGCATTTTTAATTAACAAACTGATTATAAAATTCATATGGAAATACAGAAAGTCCTAGAACATCCAAAACAATCTTGAAAAAGAGCAGCCAGAAGTCTTAGACTGGCTCGGTGCAATGGCTCACACCTGTAAACCTAGCATTTTGGGAGACCAAGGCAGGAGGATCACTTGAGCTCAGGAGTTCGAGACTAGCCTGGGCAACATAGTGAGACCTCATCTACAAAAAAAAATTTAAAAATTAGCCAGACATGGTGTAATTAAAAGTGTATTAAAAGTGTATTAGTGTAGAGCTAATTTAAAAATAGCTCATTGCAGCCTCACCTATAGTCCCAGCTATTCTGGTGGCTGAGGCAGGAGGATTGCTTGAGTCCAGGAGGTTGAGGCTGCAGTGAGCCATGATTGCAGCACTATACTCCAGCCTGAGCGACAAGCTGTCTCCAAAAAAAAAAAAAAAAAAAAAAAAAAAAAAAAAAAAAAAAAAAAAAAGTCTTAGACTAACCAACTTCAGGACTTACTATAAAGCTACAATAACCACAGTGTGATATTGATATAGGAATAAAGAAATAGATCATTGGAACAGAATAGGGAGCCCAGGTTTATACCCCCTAGTCACACTGTCATTTGATATTTGACAAAAGCACCAAAGCAACCAATAGAGAAAGGAACATTTTTTTCAACAGGCAGAGCTGCAAGAACTGGATATCCATGTGGAAGAAACACAGTCTGATCTCTACCTCAACATCATACACAAAAATTTGAGATAGATCATACACCTAAGTATAAAAGTTAAACTATAAAGCTTCCAGAACAGAATATCTTTGCAATTTAGGTATAAAAGTTTTTGGACAGGTCACAGGAAGCAATAAAAAAAAAAATTGATAAATTAGTCTTCATTAAAGTTTTACACTTCTGCTCATCAAGTGACACTTAAGAAAATGAAAAGGCAAACCACAGACCAGGAGAAAATATTTGTAAAATATGTTTCTGATGAAGGATGGTATCCAGAGTATATAAAGAATTTCTACAACACAGTAATAAAAAGACAATTCAATAAAAAAGGGTAAAACACTTGAACAGATACTTGACAAAGGAATATATACATATGAAAGATCATGAAAAAAGTAATATCAAGAAATTTTCCTGGGGTAATGAGATCCTGTGTAGTCAGGTTGTGGTTTTCTAGCAGTGGTGATGTTCGTGTTAATATGTCATTCTGAGGCCAGCGTTGTGGCTCATGCTTATAATCTCAGCACTTTGGGAGGCCTGGAAGGGAGGGAGGATCACTTGAGGTCAGGAGTTTGAGACCAGCCTGTCCAACAGGGTGAAACCCCGTGTCTACTAAAGATACCAAAATTAGCTGGGCATGGTGGCATGCACCTGTAATCCCAGCTACTTGGGAGGCTGCGGCAGAAGAATCACTTGAACCTGGGAGGTGGAGGTTGCAGTGAGCCGAGATCGCACCACTGCACTCCAACGTGGGTGACAGAGCAAGATGCTGTCTCCAAAAAAAAAAAAAAGTCATTTTGCCTTCTGTCTTTGGGACCAACACCATGTATTCGAGGTGGGAGGTTCCTGTTTGGTATCCTCCTTGGCTGGGCATTGAATAAGGCTTGCATTAATATTCCATGATGTGGTCCCATTAATATCAAGCTTCATCTAGCTCTCTGCAAGTACCTTTACACTAAAAAGACTTTGTTTGTTTGTTTTTGTTTTGAGACAGGGTCCCGCTCTGTCGCCCAGGCTGGAGTGCAGTGGCATGATCATAGCTCATTGCAGCCTCGACCTCCCAGGCTCAAGCCATCCTCCTGCCTCAGCCACCCGAGTAGCTGGGACTACAGACGCACACCACCACGCCCGGCTAATTTTTGTATTTTTTGTGGAGACAGGGTTTCGCCATGTTGCCCAGGCTGGTCTCAAACTCCGGGGCTGAAGCGATCCTGCTGCCTCGGCCTCCCAAAGTGCTGCGATTACAGGCATAAGTCACTGTTCCTGGTCTGAAAGACTCTTTTCTATGGCTCATTTAACTCAAATACAATTTGCAAAAACCGATAGTCCCTTAGAGTTAGTTATAATGGGATTTCGGTTACAATTTCTTAAATATGTATTGAATGCTCAATGCGTAGCTCAATTATGTAGATGCTTGATGTTACAAAGGGAAAACATGACTCCTACCCCAAGCAGTTTATCCTCTACGTATGTACACTTCTAATAAAAAATAGACTAGGAAGCCATCTCCAACAGTCATCTTCACTATAAATGAATTTCTATTTTAGAAATTTAGTAGTTGTAGTTCTATAATAATATATATTATTGGTGAAAGTATAAATGGTTCTATTATATGCCAAATTGTCTTTAACCCGTTTTTTATCTTTTTCTGTTAAAACTTTTAGAAACAGTAGAACTGGATTAAATTCTATAATTTTTTGGTAAGCCTTTCATCACAGATTTATAAAAGCTATTCAGTTTTCTCCATAAAATCAAGTTTGTTTTCCATTAAGCACTTGCAGATTCTCATTTTGTATTTGAAACTAAATCAGCCTTTTCTAAAAGTACATATAGTTTAGCACAGATTGGCCTGCAATACCACTCAAATACAAAAAGAAAATAGATAAACCAGTAAAACACAAATTACTGGTAGAATAGGTTTATTGAATCGAATAAATGTCTTGGAGTTATTACAGATATATACCAGAAATCCAAGTGTAATATAGTTTATCTGAATCTTAAGTGTGATAATTAGAGAAAGAATGTGAGGGAGACGAAGGAGAGAGAGAGAGAGAGACAGAGGAACAAGCCTTTTTGGATTGGACTTTGTAGTTAAGCAATACAGTGTGTACGTGCTCTTCAGCGGGCTTAGAATGTCTCCCAACCCTTATTAGTAACTCATAACGGTGGTAGATTGAACTTTGTAGTTAAACAATACAGTGTGTATGTGTGCTCTTCAGTGGGCTTACAAAGTTTCCCCAACCCTCATCAGTAAGCAAGCAAGCAAGCACACTGACCTTGGTGTCCCACAATCTGAGCACTGGTCCTGGTCATCTTGGCCACCTGACCTTGTTCAAACTCAATCTGAGCACCATAGAGGGACAATCCAGCCAAATACTCCAAAGGTTGTAAGAGTTAGTGAGATAAGGTATGTGACTCGATAGAAGTACTTTGCAAATCTAAGAAACAGAACTTTACCTTATTCTTTGGAGCCTAAGGAGACATTCACTCTGCTTTTGTTTACTCAGACAATGGAGTGTTTACGTACCTGAGCACCATGCTTTGGATTCTGGAGCAGTGATTTCCAAAGATGAGTTGTACTGTGGGCTCAGAATTGATTAGAAAATGCAAGATCTTTCTTTGGTTCCTAAGGGCAAATAATATAAAGGCTGCCATTTTTCATTTTTAATCCAAAGGGTTACTTACTAATAAACTATAAATTTATAGAAACAATTTTCTAGCAAGATATTAAGATGCCTACAGTTCTTGTCTGTGTTGCAAAGTGTCTGCTGGGCTTCTGCACACATAGGTAATTGGAATTCAGGAAATGATTTGGGAGCACGTGGTTGTCAGTATATAATATCGAGTTGGTTCTGATTTTTCAAGTACTGTTATTTTTTAAAAATCCACCAGACACAGTGGCTCCTGCCTGTAATACCAACACTTTGGGAGGCTGAGGTGGGAGGATCACTTGAGGCCAGGAGTTTGAGACCAGCCTGGGCAACATAGTGAGACCCTGTCTCTACAAAAAATAAAATTTTAAAAATTAGCTGGGTGTGGTAGTGGCATGCACCTGTAGTCTTGGATACTTCAGGAGGCTGAGGCAGGAGGATCACTTGAGCCCAGGAGATCAAGGCTGCAGTGAGCCATTATTGTGCCACTGTACTCCAGCCTGGACAGCAGAACAAGACCCTGTCTCAAAAAAACAAACAAACAAACAAACAAAAAACCTGTCATTTTCATCACATTTCATCATTATAATAGCCTTACTGTATGGATAGTGCCCATAATTTTAAAATAATTTTTAAATAATTATTGCTTAATCAGATAATTGCTAAAGTATAATTTCCCAAATTTTGCTTTCACATTGACATTTATTTGCTATCACTGAGTTTGTACCCCTAATCCATTAAAAAGTAGAAAACAGTGAAATAGGGCATTTGTTCTAAGTAATGGGAGAAGATGTAATTGAAGAAGATGGAAAAAGTTGTAAGAACCACTGCTCTGTGTAGATTGTAAAAGCAGTATTAAATATGGTGCCTGCCCTTGCTAAAGGTAACATGAAGTAATAGGGAGGGTAAATGCACTCAGCTGTGTGGGTTGCTTCAAAGATCTTGTGAGCTTGTTCACTCTTGCAGTTGAAAGACTGGATCACTTCTTTCTGGCGTTGTTTATTCTTATGCAGACTCCTCAGACCCCTGCACAATTGAGAGAAAAGCCCGAAGAATTAGCGTGACCTCCAAAGTACAGGCAGACATCCATGACACCCAGGCAGCAGCTGCAGATGGTTTGTACTTGTGTGTCCAGAGTTTGTGCAGAATGTCCAAAGACACATGTTAATCCATGTAGAATTACAAGTAAAACCATACCTTTATTTTTTGCTTTAAAAACATTACCGAGTTTCTAAGGCTGTGCTGTCCAATAGAAATATAATGCAAGCCACATATATAATTTAAAATTTTCTAGTAGCAAAGATGAAATTAATTTTAATATATTTTATATAATTCAGTATATACAAAATATTATTTCAATATGAAATCAATATAAAATTATCAGTGAGATGTTTTACATCCTTTTTATACTAAGTCTTTGAAATCTGGTGTATATTTTACACTTATAGCAACATTGAGTTTTTAGAGCATGTCTATTAAAAACCAGCAACAGTAAGATACGAATTTTTTTTTAAGTGTTACGTTTTTGGGCATGTTGTTCTTTCAAAAGGTAAAGACAAAATAGGTCTTTTTCTGAAAATGGCATAGTAGGCCGGGCGCGGTGGCTCACACCTGTAATCCCAGCACTTTGGGAGGCCGAGGCGGGCAGATCATGAGGTCAGGAGATCGAGACCATCCTGGCTAACACGGTGAAACCCTGTCTCTACTAAAAATACAAAAAATTAGCCGGGCGTGGTGGCGGGCGCCTGTAGTCCCAGCTACCCAGGAGGCTGAGGCAGGAGAATGGCATGAACCCGGGAGGCGGAGCTTGCAGTGAGCCGAGATCGCGCCACTGCACTCCAGCCTGGGGGACAGAGCGAGACTCCGTCTCAAAAAAAAAAAAAAAAAAAAAAAAAAGAAAATGGCATAGTAAACATTTTTCCTCCAGCCGAAGGCTTTATTCCTCCATATGAGACAAAAAAGAAAACTGTATTAAATCTACATGTTTTGGAGTCATGAGCCAAAAAACACAAGGTGGGTGATAATGGCAGTTAAAAAGCAATAGTTGAAGCAAGAGAAACAAGCCCATCTCCTATTCATAGTCATAGGAAGCGGCTGAAGAACCCAGTAATTTTCTGTTATATCTTAAGGCTAAGATCACCTTCCTGTTTGAGGCTGAGCATTATCATACCTTGGGGTAAGGTTCAGGGTCTAAAATTCAGTTCTCTTTACCTCTTGGGGAATGTTATAACATTTGTCATATAAGGCAAATTGATAAACTAGAAGTCAGCTTGTTAATTTCCAGTGGAAGATATGCCTAGCCCAAAATAGTAACTGACAAAGCTTCCCTAGATCTGTTTCTTTTGTTACCTATTTAAAAAGGTGTTGCTTACCTTAGATCTTAATCTCATTTCCAGTTACCCCAGATTCCAGGGTGAATTCCATCTGGAGATCTTTAGTCTCCTATTCATGGACCTCAGTCTCAATAGGGATCTAAAAGACAGAAATTACAGGTTAACTCTAGATGCAAAGAGCTTTTTTGAGCACACAGCCAGAGGGAATGAGGACCTAAGAGGAATGTAAGTTTGGATATCTTTTTCAAATCCTGGGGACCAACATAAGGTTGCCAGGTATGGGCATTTTTAAAAACTGATATATCAAGGATTTTTAATGCCAAAAATGTAGGAAAGAATATGAGAATAAAAGTCTTTTATACTGAATGAATTTAGCTTTATGAAAAATGAACTGCAGAATCTTTCTCTTTTCACTATTCTGAGGAAAACTTTGATATGAACTGCCACTGCTATTTATGAACCATTAATATAAAATATATGCATATTGTAGAGCTTAAGTTGGCATGGAAGAAGGCACACATTTAGTCAGGTGTTTAATATAGTGTGGATAGTATTATACTATAGAGAGGAAAAGTCAAGGTGGGCTGAAGTCAGGGAAAACTTACAGAGGTGACAGAATTTAACATGCTATAAAACGTTTCTCTTTTTTTTCATTTGGCTGGAATAAAGCATAACTCTCCGCCATTTACAGGTAATGACCTAGGAGGGCAATCTATTCTGGACATATATCCATCTTCTTATAGCAAAAAAAAAAAAAAAAAGTAATTAGAACAAAGTAAAAGATCAACTTTTTGTTCAACTATGCATTTCCAGTAGATATATTTACTAATTGGCTTACATATTAAAGTAGGCAATTACCTCCCTTGATTTTTGTGGTATTTTTCTTTTCAGTTTGGATTATACTTGGAAAAAGCTTAATCTATTTACCTTCCCCCTCCCCCTTAATCCTAACCTCCCTCAGAGCATCGAACTGGCTCCACACAAAGTCCTCGGACACAACCTCGAGATGAAGACTATGAAGGGGCTCCATGGAATTGTGATAGCTGCACCTTTCTTAACCACCCAGCACTAAATCGCTGTGAGCAGTGCGAGATGCCACGATACACCTGAATTCAGAAAAGTCTGCACCAGGTTAAAAGTGAAACTTTGAGCACCACCAGAAGAAAAGGAAACCTCGGGACTCTATTCATCCACCCAGCCTTTTCATTTTCGATTGCACAGCGGGGAGGAGGAATGGCTTTGTGGTCGTTGTGCTCACGAAAGGAAAAACGGGGAGGTCTTTTTTTCTCCTTTCTTAACTCACTACAGAGTGAGAGATAGAAAGGGATACTTGAAACTGGGAAAGGATTCACTCTGTGAAAGAATGTACACACAGAAGTCAAGAGCTCTTCTGTGGTGGAATCCCAACTGTTAAAGTTACTGCTGAGTGGCCCTTATTTTTTAAACTAGTACTTTGAATCATAGTATGAAATGTTACAGTTTATGCAAACTGTGAATTCCCAGAGCAGACTTACCTGGTCACCGCTCTCTGGAAAACCAAGGCTCCCCGTGCTTCTTCCCGTTGCTTCCTACTAAAGAGGACAACAGGAAAAAAAAAAAAGCACCTAGAATATTGGGGGGGGGGGGGGCAAATTAATTAAGGGTATTTGTAATTGCTGCTTTTTTCAGGGGTAATTTCCAACACACATACATGCACACAAAGAAAATGTTTTAAAATGTGATTTGTAGCAGTCAGGAACTAGGCATATCATGCCTTTGTTTAGAAGTACAATCAGAGGTGGTAAGATGCCTTTGGCTTGTACAGTGATTCATCAAGCTCTATCAACACTGGTAACTAAGACCTACTTATGCCACATAAGAGATGCATTTTTTAAGTTAACTGCATGTTTTTATTAAGGCCATTGGTTTTCCAAATAACAAGTCCTTACAAAGTATGATTTTATAAATGATATTCTCGTAAAACTGTGCTTTGCCAGTAGCACAGTGAATGTATGCCAAATGCAAGTCCATTCCAAAATCCATTTGGAAATCTTGATTTCAGCTGTGGTTCTTAAACTTTTGCAGTCCATAGGGCCTTTTTTTTTCTCTCCTTCCAATTTTGTGATAAATTCATGATGTTTACAGCACAGATAAAATTTTGTGCCATAATCCTAATTTAGCTGAAATCAATATTAACTGTTCAATAAAAACTTACTTGCATATGTTAATAAACCAGTGTGAGGGGAATTACAGTTGGCCAATGACAAAGTTGCACACTGCATTATTTGGGAAACGAGGGATTGTCAAAAATTATTAAGAGAAAGGTGAATATAGAGGACTTTGAAACAGAACTTTTAAAATTTAACATAACTGTATCTAGAGGTCAATTGAGTTTCTACAGGCAGTTCAGGTCATTTTAAAGCCCTCCTTATTTATGAAATAGAACTTCAGGGTGCGGATAAGTGAAGAGATACAAAGTCATGTGACTCACTAGGGTGCATCACTGGAAACTTAATAGCACATTTCATTAAGGTCTCTGCCATTGTTGGAGTTCCTTCTTAGCTCAGAATTGGAGTTTTGGAATCTTCCCCTCATTTTGGTGAGTATAAACAGCAATAAAGTTAGTAGGTTCTCCCATCCTAAAGGATTTTACCTGAGGGATATCGTCTTAGGAATATCCATAGACGCTCCCATCAGGTTTCTCCCCCAACCCCCATACACACACACACACACACACACACACACCCCCACACACACACACCCCGCCCCGCTTCTAATTTAGCAGTAATCTCTGGCAGACCTGGAAAAACAAGCTGCTCTTAATAGCATAATGAAACCAAAGGCATAATAACTCATCATAGTTTTCCATCAGAATCATTTCACACTCTGCCTACAGCTTTGAAAACATTTTTTCATATGTGAAAAATTCCCCAAAATACATCCACTAGTCTCCCAAAGGAAGCGTGGTAATTAACACTGATAAAAACATCTCTCACACAACAACTGTGGCAAAACTGTGAAAATAACGGTGAGAAAGCAGATGGGCTTAAAAGCATGGTCCCCAAAACAACGTTCTTTAAAGGTTTTTGTAACACTGGTCTCTGTCTCCAATAACAGTCTAGCCGTCCTACTGTTCTGTAATATGCCTTTGCCTTTGTATGGTTTCATATCTCTTTAGTGATGGTCAACCCCACTTGGTTTTAAGTTACAATTTAGGGGAAAATATATATATACATACTGCTTGGTGTCCTAGCTAAAAGGTTTACCAGTATTCATAGTTGATATGCTGAAGTGGAGGCAATTAACTTGGCAGTTGTCAGTTGAGAATGAAAGTAGCATGTCCGAAAACAGTCTGATGCTTTATAAAACCATGTAGATGACTTTAAAACTATTGCATGAAAATACATCAAGGTTAATAAGCTGTTAATACAGTAGATGCATGGTTTCAATCCTTTGGTGATATACCTAGTCAATCATTGTTTTCACCTGCCAGGAAAAGAGAGCAAACAGTCTATTGGATAGATGTAAAGGGTGGGGTATGCGGTATCAGATTGATTTTAAGGACGTTTTGTACGTTAATTTTTAATTGTGCACGTTTCATATGCCAACATAAGCTGTATTCAGTTTTAAAATAGGCAAAATGACTTGACACTGATAAATCTGGTATGTTTAACTGTGTCCCATATGTAGACTGCTTTTTGCCTATGACCAGTTTGAACAAGAATTCACCCAACTTTCAAGGTGCCTTTTCAAAAGGATCTTGTAGTCAGTTGGTATGTACAGACAATTGGCATGGAAGTGGTAGGATATAAATCGGATGATGCCTGGCTGCTGAGGTGCCAGCTGGATCAGCTGGTGCACTTCTTGTTTCTTGTAAGAGGTTTGCTTCTTTAAAATGACTAGTTTGATGTATCTGGTAACATATAGGCCTGACTATACATTTTACATTATTTCGCTATTTTGTAAACTGAGATTTTAGAAAGCACGTTTGCTATTTTGTTAAAGTACATTGCCCCTTAAATTTTGGAGTAGTTTTTAAAAGTTTAAAATGGTAATAGAGGAGCCAGAAACTTTTTAAGCATTGTAAAATGTTTTGAATTGATACTGACTTTGTTTGGAAGAGAGTAGAGGCAGGGGGCTTTAAAGAAACAAAGAAATGCATTGTAAAAATGTAGTTTTAGAGCAAATTAATAATGATGGTGGGGAAAGTGTTGCTAATTTGTTTATTTCCCTGGAAGAAATGGGAAGTGTGATAAGCAGTTTAATTTTTAAGGAGCTGGTCTCAATTTTAGTACTTTTTAATTATGCAAATAAATCACTGTTTCCTTAAATTTTGTCATTGCTTTGTCACAGTTGTCTAGGGTTCATATCCAACCTTCTGTGGCAATTCAATTTTATATAGTCTTTAAGAGGTAATTGTAATGTATTTCTGACAGTATAAACAAAAAGAATATAAGGCATAGAAGAATTGTCCTCTAAAAATATCAATGATGTATCCTGGAATGTGAAGATGTCCCTTTATAGTTAAAAATTGAATTATTTTAATATTGTACCATTGTTAGACCTTGAATGAGTCCATGTTACCGTGTGTGTCTGTATATCTACCTGTAGAGAAAGAAAAATGACAACTGAAATGTTACTTTTAAAAATCAGAATAAATTGGGCACTGTCTGTGTTGCACCACTACTGTATCTTTTCGAAAGAATTAACAGTATTTGCCTATTGTAAAAGTTAATTCTGATGACGTTTTCACATTCACCAGACTTTTTTTCCTGTATTATTTGCATCCCCAAATATTTAATACAAGTAGATTCTGCATGGCTTGGGCATTCAGAGATTAATAGAATGATGACTCAATTTTACTTCTAAAGCCATGAAAAGTTACTTTGAGACTGAACAATTCTGAATTATTTATGATACCCAATGTCCATGTTTCTTTCCCTACTGTAAAAGAATTGATCAGTTTCTTCATTAAAGCAGCAAAAAACTTATTAAATCTTGTAAATACCATGTCTCTTTTAGATTTCTGTGTATGCTGTGAATGAAATCATTTTGAGATGAAATTGTACAAAGGCATTTTAAAAGGCTCTGCATGCATCGTACCTCCAAACAGTACATATTCGGAAAGTCAAAGATTCCTGCAAAATAAATAAACTGAAAGCAAACACTACATTCTGCATCTTTTCTGCGTAGTTAGAAATTTACAGTATCAAATTAGTTCTAATGTCAGCACTCATATTTCTGGACTGAAATATGCTGTCTCAAACGTAATCATCACATTTGCCTTCCTTTATTAGAACATGTAAGATTTGGGGTATTAAGTGCACATTACTCCAATTGGAAAATTTGGTAAAATTATACATAAGCAGGTTTTACATAAAAGTTGGAATATGTTAGGAACTTCCTTTCATTCCACTTTAGAATGTTATTTACAAAAGAATATGTAGTTTTCTTTTTTAAAAAAATCCTTGTCATTTCAGAGGCAAATAATGTTCTGATACTTTGTTAGGGTCTGTAGTAAACCTTTACAGCTTTTACACAGAAATTACCACAAATGAATTATAGTAGGTAACATTTTCAGTGATTAAGCATATTTAAATTCAAAATCATTTCCAGGCTGGGCACGGTGGCTTATGCTTGTAATCCCAACACTTTGGGAGGTCGAGGTGGGAGGAACGCTTAAGCCCAGAGTTCAAGACCAGTCTGGGCAACATAGTGAGACTCTTGTCTATTCAAAAATACACAAATTAGCTGGTCATGGTGGCGTAGGCCTGTAGTCCCAGCTACTCGGGAGGCTGAGGTGGGAGGATTCCTTGAGCCCAGGAGGCCAAGGTCACAGTAAGCCATGGTTGTGCCACTGCACTTCAGCCTGGGCAACAGAGCGAAACTGTCTCAAAAAAAAAAAGTCGTTTCTACTACATTGTTTTAACACATGAAAAATTGCAAACATACGCAAGTAGAGAATAATGATCCCCCATTTATTACCCAGCTTCCAAAATTATCTATGTATAAGCATTCTTATTTCATCTGTATTTTCATCCCACCTCCCCCTAGATTATGTTGAAACAAATCCCAGACATTATATCAATTCATTAGTAAATAAACTTTCAACATAAGCAGAGTACACTTATCAAAATTAATAATTTAAACATTGAATATCCAGTGGTAAGTTTCTCTAATAGTTTCATGGATTTTTTTAACAAGCTTATCCAAATTAGGGCCTAAATAGAGTACATGAAATTGATTATGTCTCTTAAGTCTTTATATGCATTCACATAGTCTCTGTCAGAAACCCAGTCATGTGTTAACTGGATTTTTTTGAGACAAGATCTCACTGTATCACCCAGGCTGGAGTGCAGTGGCATGGTCACAGCTCACTGCAGCCTCCAACTCCTGGGCTCAAGTGATCCTCCTGCCTCAGCCTCCTCAGTAGCTGGGACCACAGGCACACACCACCATGCCCAGCTTATTTTTTTTTTTTGTAGAGATGGGGCCTTGCTATGTTTACCAGTCTCGGAATATTTTTATAGGGGAATTTCCTCATCTACTACTGAGTTATCCTCCACCATATCTTATAGTTCAATTATGCATAGAATGTCAAAGATAATTTTTAAGACAACTTTTTAAATAGTATGTGCAGTATTTTTTTCCCTTCCCCTTGTTCCCCACATCCTGGGTTGTCCCTTTTAAAGTCTGTTTGGTTACCACAACAATGGTTCACTGTGGTGCTCATTTTCAGAGACATATCTGATTTTTTTTTTTTTTTTTTGAGACAGGGTTTTACTCTGTCACCTAGGCTGCAGTGCAGTGAGTGGCACGATTTTGGCTCACTGCAGCCTCAAACTCCAAAGCTAAAATGATCCTCCCACCTCAGCCTCCCAAGTAGCTGGGATTACACACGTGTGGCACCATGCCCGGTTAACTTTTGTATTTTTAGTAGAGAGGTCTGCCATATTGCCCAGGCTGGTCTCGAACTCATGAGCTCAAGCCATCTGCTCGCCTCAGCCTCCCAAAGTGCTGGGATTATAGGTCGCTGCACCTGGCCCATAATTAGTCTTTAATCCCACTATCAGTATAATGATTTCAGGCATTACCCAGCTCAGTTTTCCACACAGAAGACTGGAGGACTGTTGTGTAGGAGATGCACAGTGTGTCTCCCACCTGCATTCCTCCAAAGACTTCCTGACTTGACTTTGTCCTCTTGGCCTTTTTTCTAGAATGTTGACCAGGTAATGTTTTATGATGGAGATTTCAAAGATATTAATAGAATATGTGAGTGAGATTTTGTTTTGCAAGTTCCTTATTCTCAGAGCAGTCAAACCATCTCACTTGTCCTCCTCTTGAACATTGGTGGGTGTGCTTTTGACCACCCTTTCATGACATCACAGTGATAATATATTGTGCAAGAAAAGTGGTGCTGCCTAGCTTTCTAGAGTTTTGCACTGTGGTAGGAACAAAATGCCAGTTACTACATTCTATATTAATTTGTTTTCTTTTGACTTATATGTGCATTTATTCCTGGGGACTGAGGTAGTTTTCAGGCAATTCCATCCCCTTGATCAAGAACTGCTAACATTTACAGCGATTTCTAAATGCTATCCCCCAATTCTGTTTTCTTTTAAATCATTTGGTCTGATTTGGGTGTGCAAGATTCAGAAAAAGATATATGGAAGGTATTTGGGGTTGGGGGAGGAGAAAATTGGGTTAGCATATGGAAATAGCTTGCATTCTCTGTACACTTTGACAGTGAATCAAATGGTCACATGTGGCAGGAAGACTCCGATTTTAAGATTACGATTTGAGTTTCTCTTCCCAAATTCCACTGGTGTAACTAACAAAAGCATTTTTAAGGACTGGAGAATAGGCTCTCAGGGTCAGAAATTACAGGAAGCAGATGGGGATGTATGGAGGGCAGTAGCAACCAGTGTCAGCCAGCACACAATTCCAGCCATCAGTGAAAGTCAACCTGCAAACCAAGTCTATGAGACTCCTCAAAAGAACCCATGAAGACCCCCAAACTCTGAGCCGTGGGCAAATGGGAAGGGATATATGTGCTGGACAGGAAGCATGTAGATTACAGCATTTGCTTTCTGGCTCACTTGGCACCACAGTTCACTACAGAAAGCATTTAATGGGAGTGGTTTGGCCACCTAGTTAAGCGGCATAAGGCACCAAGTAACTTCAAGCTGCCACAATGAACATAGAGGAAAAGCTTGCTTGGCCCAGATGAGGATTCCAGGGAGCAGTTTTCAACCCCACAATAAATATTTAAAACAGCACCCATTGATGCCTGTTACTGACTGGCTGAAAAGAAATGCTTAGCAAAGCACTGAACCTCCTGATCTTTCTAATACTTTTAGTAATTTCCAACCAAGAAAAATAAGACTACAGAAGTAGAACAACTTTTGCTTAAGATATTAAAAGATTTAAACAATGTGACCCACATGGTATTTAAAATTGTTTAAAAATCAAATGTACATGAAGATGTAGCATTCTGAAAAAAAGAATCTCATTCTACAGAAGGGAAAGAGAAAACCTTAATTTCTAAATTGAATTCCAAACAAAATTTACGACAATGTTGTGTATCTCAAAAAGGAACAATCAGATCAAAAAAGTTTCCTTCAAAGGAAAACTAATTTTTACTAAAACTCTAAAATACAAATACAGGTAGTGAAGTTCAGAGAACTGAGTCAATAGAGATTCTAGAATTCAGAGGAAAGGGATACTGAGATGAGGAGCTGACTTATAGAAGAAATAAATGCGAATCTAGACTCAGGAGATGCAATAAGGAATATCAGAAAAAACAAACACAGCAGATAGGGGAGAAGCAACAAAGATATAAGAAACATGGGACAGGAGGACTGAAGAAATCTTACCTATGAAGGCCAAATAAAGGAACATGCAAAACAGACAAATAGTGAATATTATCAGTTTGGTTAAATCTACTCTAATAAAACTTTATACCTCCCAATAACCAACTGTTCTTTCAAATGTCCAAACATTTACCACCCCCCCCAAAAAATCGAGAAAACCTCAATTTCTAAAACAGAATTAAACAGGCCACACTTTTCTGACTGTAAGGCATCAAATCTAAAAATAACTAAAATCAAGCCACCTGAAAATTAAAAGAAAAAGCTCTTCTAAATAATTAAAAAATGGAATAAAAACAATGTCAGATTTAGTTCAGGTGACTCCTCAACAAGAGCCCGTGGCAAAGACATTATCTCAAACTAAAAAGATTTTCAGCTCCCAAAGAACAGGAGAAAATAGTGCCATATCCCAGTAATGTTTTATACTGTGCAAATGCTGAATTATTTCTAGATGTAAATGAATTGTCCACACTCATAATAGAAGTTGTTGCACAAAGAAATAATTCAGAACTGTAGTTGATGTCACTTGTGGGAAATACGTTTCCAACACAAGATGTCTCTATGCAAACTCTAACAGTGAAATGGAAATGTCAAAATTTGTAGCCCAGCTATAGTCTGAGAGAACACTCTGTCTAATATGGCCAGTGTCAAGAGTCCTTATGAGCTGGAGAGCTCTGGGGAAAGAGTTGGATCAGAAGTATTCCAAGGCCAAGCTGATGTGTAACAAGTGTGAGAAAGTGTTCTTAGAAGCCAGCAGCTTAAGAATGCATGTGACTATACATAAAGGGGTCAAACTCCGTATCGGCCACATCTGTGGAAAGGTATATACCCATTGTAACCAGCTGAAAACTCATGTAAGAACTCATATGGGTGAGGAGCCTTACAAATGTGAATTATGTGATAAAGGCTTAGCTCAAACTTGCCAGGTAATCACCCATAGTCACATGTATCACGGTAAGGAAAAAAAACCCTGTAAATGTGATATTTGTGATTTACAATTTGCAACTTCTAGCAGTCTCAATACTCACGCGAGCACACTGATATGGTTTGGCTCTATATCCCCACCCAAATCTCGTGTCAAACTGTAATCCCCATGTGTTGAAGGAGGGGCCTGGTGGGAGGTGATTAGATCATGAGAGCAGATTTCCCCCTTGCTGTTCTCATGATAGTGAGTTCTTAGAGATCTGATGTGAGTTTTAAAAGTGTGTAGCACTTCCCCATTTACTCTCTTCTCTCTCCTGCCACCAAGAAGTTGCTTGCTTTTCCTTTGCCTTCCGCCATGATTGTAAGTTTCCTGAGGCCTCCCAGCCATGCTTCCTGTTAAGCCTGTGGAACTGTGAGTCAATTAAACCCCTTTCCTTCATAAATTACCCAGTCTCAGGTAGTTCTTTATAGCAGTGTGAAAACAGACTAATACAGGCACCTAGTGGAGAGAAGCCATATGTCTAAGAAAGAGGAGTGGACAGAGATTTGCCTAACCCAGTAGCAAACCGACCTGTCAGGTTTGCATGCGTATTAAAGGAAGCCTTACGTGTGTCACACCCAGAAGGTGGTATTTATTGCCCCTAATTCTCTTATCACACATACTTGAAACAAACAGGTGAAAAACTATACAAAGCATTTGTGGCAAAACTTCTATTTCTTCAGAAGTCAAACACTTTGAATCCCATCAATAAGACAGACCATTGATGATGCAAAAATTCTTACAAAGATATTAAAAAATGTAAAGAACAAAAGTTCATTCTGGAACAGACAAAACTCTAGACTTCAGTACAGAGGATCATATCATGCTTGGAGTGAATAAGATTCCATACAGAAAAGTCGTGAATCAGAAACTATGGATTTTAAAGTTTCTGAAATGGCTTTAACACTGACTCTTCCTCTTGGGACTAAGGACCTGTTATCAATAATCAGGCTTTTACAACAGATCCTTCTTGTGGCTAGCTGGGAACTGGAGATGATTTTTTTTTTTTTTTTTGCAACAACTTATGCTGACTTTGTGAGGGGTATGAAATGACTAAAATATCTGTTAGTAGACATAAATATCTCTTGTAAAAATTTCATTCACTGAAGTAAAAGCACCTCATACCACATCCTATTTCCCTTAATTTATTATTAAATTGATAAAAATTGTCTTATGTACATGATGCCTGGAAATATGTATACATTGTGGAATGGCTAAATTGAGCTAATTAACATATGCATTACCTCACATAGTTATCGTTTTTATGGTGAGAACACTTTACATCCACTCTCCCAGCATTTTTCAAGAACACAATATATTGCTTTGTTTTGTTTTGAGATGGGGGGCGGTCTCACTATGCTGACCAGGCTGGTCTTGAACTCCTGGCCTCAAGTGATCCTCCCACCTCTGCCTCCCAAAGTGCTGGGATTACAGCCATGAGCCACTGGGCCTGGCCAAGAATACAATATATTGTTAACTATGGTCACCAGGTGGTGCAATACATCTCTTGAACTTATTTCTCCTAACTGAAATTTTGCATCCTTTGACCAACATCTCCCCAATCTTCCCACTCCCCGGCCTCTGGTAACCAACATTCTTCTCTTTGCTTCTGTGAATTTGCCTTTTTAGCTTCTACATATGAGGGAGATTATGTGGTATTTGTCTTTCTGTGCCTGGCTTATTTCACCTAACATAATATCCCCCAGGTTCATCCACGTCACAAATGACAGGATTTCCTTATTTTTTAAGGCTAAATAGTATTCCATTGTGTATATATGGCACATTTTCTTTATTCATTTATCCATTGATGGAGACTTAGGTTGATTCCATATCTTGGCTACTGTAAATAGTGCTGCAATTAACATGGGAGTGCAGATATCTCTTTGACATACTGATTTCATATTTTCAGATATAACCAATAGTAGTATTGCTGGATCACAAGGTAGTTCTATATTTGATTCTTTAAGGAACCTTCATGCTGTTTTCCATAGTGGCTGTACCAATTTACATTTCCACAAATGGTGTACAAGGGTTCCCTTTTCTCCACATCTTTACCAACATTTATCTTTCATCTTTTTGAGGACGAGTGCGGTGGCTCATGCCTGTAATCCCAGCACTTTGGGAGGCCGAGGCAGGTGGATCACTTGAGCCCAGGAGCTCGAGACCAGCCTGGACAACATGGCAAAACCCTGTCTCTACTAAAAACTACAAAAATTAGCCGGGTGTGGTGGCACGTGCATGTAATCCCAAATACTTGGGAGGCTGAGGCAGGAGAATCGCTTGAACCTGGGAGGTAGAGGTTGCAGTGAGCTGAGATCATGCCACTGCACTCCAGCTCCAGCCTGGGCAACAGAGTGAGACTCTGTCTCAAAAGAAAAAAAAAAGAGAAAGAAAGGTCTATTCAGTTCCTTTCCCCATTTTTAATTGGGTTGTTTTCTTGCTATTCAGTTGCCTGAATTCCTTATGTATTTTGAATATTAACCCCTGATCAAATGTATGGTTTGAAAATAATTTTCTCCCATCCATAGGTTGTCTCTTCATTCTTTTTTTTTTTTTTTTTTTTAAAACGGAGTCTCGCTCTGTCGCCCAGGCTGGAGTGCAGTGGCGCAATCTCGGCTCACTGCAAGCTCCGCCTCCCGGGTTCACGCCATTCTCCTGCCTCAGCCTCTCTGAGTAGCTGGGACTACAGGCGCCCGCCACCACGCCCGGCTAATTTTTTTTTTGTATTTTTAGTAGAGACGGGGTTTCACCGTGGTCTCGATCTCCTGACCTCGTGATCCGCCCGCCTTGGCCTCCCAAAGTGCTGGGATTACAAGCGTGAGCCACCACGCCCGGCCAGGTTGTCTCTTCATTCTGATTGTCTCCTGGGCTATGCAGAAGGTTTTTAATTAGATATAATCCCTTGGTCTATTTTCCCTTTTGTTGCCTGTGTTTGGGGGAAGATATTCAAAACAAATCATTGCCCAGACCAATATCATGGAGCTTTTTCCCTATATTTTCTTCTGGTAGTTTCACACTTTCAGATTTTATGTTTAAATCTTTAATTCATTGAGTTGATTTTTATGTAGAGTGAGATAATGATCGAATTTCATTCTTCTGTATGTGGATATTCAGTTTTCCCACCACCATTTATTGAAGAAACTGCCCTTTCCCCATATGTCCTTGGCACCTTTGTCAAAAAGCAATTGACTGTAAATATGAGGATTTATTTCTGGGCTCTTTGTTCAACTGGCCTAGTGTTAGCCCGTTCTCACATTGCTATAAAGAAATACCTGAGAAAGGACATGCTATTCAACAAATGGTGCTGGGATAATTGGCAAGTCACATGTAGTAGAATGAAACTGGATCATCATCTCTCACCTTATACAAAAATCAACCCAAGGGTAGATCAAATACTTAAATCTAAGACCTGAAACCATAAAAATTCTAGAAGATAACATCAGAAAAACCCTTCTATACATTGGCCTAGGCAAAGATTTCATGACCAAGAACCCAAAAGCAAATGCAACAAAACAAAGAAAAATAGATGGGACTTAAACTAAAAAGCTTCTGCACAGCAGAAGAAATAATCAGCAGAGTAAACAGACAACCCACATAGTGGGAGAAAATCTTCGCAAACTATGCACCCAACAAAGGACTAATATCCAGAACCTACAAGGAACTGAGACAAAACAGCAAGAAAAAAAAATCACATCAAAAAGTGGGATAAGGACATGAATAGACAGTTCTCAAAGGAAGATATGCAAATGGCCAACAAACATGGAAAAAATGCTCAATATCACTGACAGGGAAATGCAAATCAAAACCACAATGCAATACCACTCTACTCCTGCAAGAATGACCATAATTTTAAAAATCAAGTAATAGATGCAAGCATGGATGTGGTGAAAAGGGAACACTTTTACACTGCCGGTGGGAGTGTAAACTAGTATAACCACGATGGAAAACAACGTGTAGATTCCTTAAAGTACTAAAAATAGATCTACCATTTGACTCAGCAATCCCACTAGTGGGTATCTACCCAGAGGAAAAGAAGTCATTATATGAAAAACATACTTGCACACGTATGTTTATAGAAGCACAATTTGCAACTGCAAAAATATGGAACCAGCCCAAATGCCCATCAATCAATGAGTGGATAAAGAAACTGTGATACACACACACACACACACACACACACACACACACACACACCATGGAATACTACTCAGCCAAAAAAAGGAACAAAATAATGGTATTCACAGCAATCTGGATGGAATTGGAGACCGTTATCCTAAATGAAGTAACTCAGGAATGGAAAACCAAACTCTGTATGTTCTCACTCATAAGTGGGAGCTAAGCTATGAGGATGCAAAGGTGTAAGAATGAAACAATGGACTTTGGGGACTCAGGGGAAAGGCTGTGCGGGGTGACTACACACTGGGTACAGTGTACACTGCTCACGTGATAGGTGCACCAAAATCTCAGAAATCACCACTAAAGAACTTATCTATGTAACTAAATACTACCTGTTCCCCTAAAACCTATTGAAATAAAAATTTAAAACACACACACACACACAGAGAGAGAGAGATTCTAGTGAAAAAGTCCCCCAACTTAGGAAAAGAAAAAAAAAGAGAAATACCTGAGACTGGGAAATTTGTAAAGAAAAGATGTTTAATTGGCTCACAGTTCGGTAGGCTGTACAGGCATGGCAACATCCGTTTCTGGGGATGCCTCAGGAAGCTTTTACTCATGGTGGAAGGCAAAGGGGAAGCCAGCACTTCACATGGCTGGAACAGGAGTTACAGAGAGGGGGAGGTGGTGCTACATACTTGTAAACAACCACATCTCACGATAACACACTCACTCACTATAATGACAACGGTACCAAAGTACCAAGGCGGAAATCTGCCCCCATGATCAAATTATCTCCCATCATCCCCCCCCAACCCACCCACAACATTGGGGATTACAACTGAGCATGAGATTTGGATGTGATGTTAGCTGTGAAATTTTTATAAATGCCCTTTACCATGTTGAGGAAGTTTCCTTCTATGCACAGTTTTGAGTGTTTGTTTTTTTTTTATCACGAAAGGGTATTAGATTTTCTCAAATGTTATTTCTGCATCAATTGAGATGTTTTTTTCTTTTGTTCTGTTAATGTGATGTATTACATTGTTGACTTTTCTTACGTCGAACCACCCTTACATTCCTGGGATAAATCCCACTTGGTCATGGTGTACAATATTTTAAATATACTCTTGGACTCAATTTGCTAGTATTTTGTTGAGGATTCTTGCATCTATATTTGTAAGGATACTGGTCAGTAATTTCCTCGTGATGTCTTTCTCTGGCTTGGTATCAAGGTAATGCTAGCCTAATGGAATAAGACAGGAAGTGTTCCCTTCACTTCTGTTCTTTGGAAGAATTTGAGAAGAATTGGTGTTAATTTGTCTTTAAATGTTTGGTAGAATTGACCACTAAAGCCATGTAGTCCTGGATGTTTCCTTTTTGGAAGGTTTTTGATTACTCATTCAATCTGTTGTAAGTATAAGAAATTACATTTCCTCTTGAGTCCCTTAGGTAACCTGTGTGTTTCTAGGAATTTGTCCATTTCATTTAGGTTATCTAATTTCTTGGTGTGCAATTGTCCATAGTATTCTCTCACAATCCTTTTTATTTCTGTAATATTAGTAATAATGTCTCCAACTTCATTTCTGATTTTAGATATTATCTCTTTTCGTTGTCAGTCTAGCTTACGGTTTGTCCATTTTCTTTTCCTTTTCAAAGAACCAACTTTTGTTTTCATTGTCTCTCTCTTGTTTTTCTATACTCTATTTTAGTTATCTCTGCTCTAACCATTATTATTTCCTTCCTTCTGCCAGCTTTTGGTTTAATTCACTATTTTTTCTAGTTCCTCAAGGCGTAAAGTTAGGCTATTAAGATTTTCGTTGTGTGGTTTTTGTTTTTGTTTTTGTTGTTGTTTTTGTTTTTGCTATTGTTTCTTGAGACAGAATCTCACTGTCTCCTGGGCTAGAGTGCAGTGGCACCATGTTGGCTCTCACTGCAACCTCTGCCTCCTGGGTTCAAGCGATTCTCATGCCTCCGCCTCTTGAGCAGCTGGGATTACAGGCATGCACTACCACATCTGGCTAAGTTTTGTATTTTTAGTAGAGATGGGGTTTCATCATGTTGGCCAGGCTGGTCTTGAACTCCTGACCTCAAGTGATCCATCCATCTTGGCCTCCCAAAGTGCTGGGATTACAGGCATGAGCAACTACACCTGGCCAAGTAGTGGCATTTACAGCTATAAATTTCCCTCTGAGGGTGCCTTCACCGCATCCCATAAGTTTTGAAATGTTGTGATTTACTTTTCATTCATCTCTAAGTATTTTCTAATTTTTCTTTTGATTTCTTTTTTGACCCATTGGTTGTTCTTGTTTGATTTCCACATACTTGGGAATTTTCCAGTTTTCCTTCTTTTATTGATTTCTAATTTTATTCTATTATGGTCAGAGAAGATACTTTGTATGATTTCACTCTTTTTAAATCTACTGAGACTTGTAAAGCCTAATATATGGTCTATTCTGAAGAATGTTCCATGTGCAATGGATAAGAATGTGCCTTCTGCTGTTGTTGAATGGAATGTTCTAGATATGTCTGTTAGGCTTAGATGGTTTAATGTTTCAGGCCTCTTTCTTTATTGGTCTTTTGTCTAGATATTTTATCCAAGATTTAAAGTGTTGTACTGAAGCTTCCAAATATTATTGCATAACTGTCTATTTCGCCCATCAATTCTGTCAGTTTGCATCATATGTTTTGTAATAATGATAGTTTTAAAATAGTAATTATAGCATAATGATAATAATAGCTAACAGCTTTTTAGCAGTTAGAATATGCTAGGCACTATTCTTTGTGCCTTGACTGTAATAACTCATTTAATTTTCACAACAACTCAATGAGGCAGAGTGCTATTATCATTTACATTTTTAAAATGAGGTGCCTGAATTTGAGAGAAATAAAGCAATTTGTAGAAGATGACAAAGCAAGTAGGTGGTAGGTGGAACAAGGATTTCATAGATAGAATCCTTAACCATTAATAGTCCAGGCTATACCCTAAAACAAAAATAAAACACCATCATAGGAATTCATATGGCATAAAAAGATGTAGTATATGTGTATGCTTATCCTTGCAGAAATATGGGTATTTTTAAAAAATGAGCTTAACACAAATGGAGGAGTTAATATAGTGTTTCATTCATTGTGCCCATTCAGAAGGTAAATAATTTTTCTTTGTACCTAAATGTGAAACCTGAAAGCAATTCATGTTTACTATTGGAAACTAGCATATCCACATCCGGGGCCAGGCGCAGTGGCTCATGCCTGTAATCCCAGCACTTTGGGAGGCCAAGGTGGGAGGATCACTTGAGGTCAGGACTTTGAGACCTGCCTGGCCAATGTGGTGAAACCCTGTCTCTACTAAAAATACAAAAATTAGGCATGGTGGTGGGCGCCTGTAATCCCAGCTACTCAGGAGGCTGAGGCAGGAGGATAACTTGAACCCGGGAGGCGGAGGTTGCAGCGAGCCGAGATCCTGCCATATTGCTCTAGCCTGGGTGACAAGAGTGAAACTCTGTCTCAAAAAAAAATGAAAAAACAAAAACAAAAACCCTGCTCTTTGCAACAATGTAGATGGACCTGGAGGGTACTACATTAAGAGAAATAAGCCAGATACAGAAAGACAAATACTGCATGATTTCATTTATATGTGGAATCTAAAAGAGTCAAGCTCATAGAAACAGAGTAGATTAGTAGTTGCCAGGGGCTAGAGGAACAAGGAAATGGGGAAGTGATGGTTAAAGGGTGCAAAGTTTCACTTATACAAAACCAAGTTTCGGAAATCTATAGAGCATAGTGCTACTGTATTGCATATTTAACATTTGTTAACAGCAGTTTTTTTTTTTTTTTTTCTTTTTGAGATGGAGTCTCACTGTGTCCTGCAGGCTGAAGTACAGTGGCACGATCTCAGCTCATTACAACCTCTGCCTCCCAGGTTCAAGAGATTCTCATGCCTCAGCCTCCCAAGTAGCTGGGATTACAGGCGCCTGCCACCATGCCCAGCTAATTTTTGTATTTTTAGTAGAGACGGAGTTTCACCATCTTGGCCAGGCTGGTCTCAAACTCTTGACTTCAAGTGATCTGTACGGCAGATCTTATGTTTTGTTCTTACCACAAAACAAACAACCAGAAATGGTGGCTCACACCTGTAATCCCAGCACTTTGGGAGGCTGAGGCAGGAGAATAGCTTGAGGCTAGAAGTTCAAGACCAGCCTGGGCAACATAAGAAGATCCTGTCTCTACAAAAAAAAAATTAAAACTAGCTAGGTGTGGTAGTGTGTGCCTGTAGTCCCAGGGACTTGGAAGGGTGAGGCGGGAGAATTGCTTGAGCCCAGGGAGTTTGAGGTTGCAGTGAACTATGGTTTGTGCCACTGCACTCCAGCCTACGCGGCAGAGTGAGACCCTGTCTCATAAAACACACACACACACACACACACACACACACACACACACGAAGAAACTTTTGGATAGATTGATGACCTTGACAGTGATGCTTTCACAGGTATATATTTATCCCCAGACTCATCAAGATTAAATATGTGTAGCTTTTTAGATGTCAATCATACCTTAATAAAGTGGTCAAAAAAAAAAGATACTGGAAATCTTAGCTCTTTTAAATCCATCCATATGGACAAGCTGCTTTGTCAAAATATTCATATACATTTCAATTAAGCAGATATCAAATAGTGAATCTAATGATTATTTATATTGAAATATTAATGTGTGAGAGTCTCATTAGATTTTAAACTGCCACATAATCTCTTAGAATAGTGCAATTTATTCTACAGAATTGAATATATTATGTGACTTAAGGATTGTCACATTAATTATAGGCAACCGAATATAAAAGACTCTCAATTAAAATTGAGGATATATGAAGTTGTGGGGACTCCAGATTGATCAGCTAACCATTATGCACTTTGTTAAATGTCAGGCAGATGAGCCTTAAACCATATTCTAACTAATGAATAGTTCTCTTGCATACACGAATTACCACCTTTTACATGACTAAGGGTTATTTATCTCAAAAGAGCATACCACTATTCTTTTTCTAGGCAATCTTCCACAGTGGAGGCTAGATAAAATTACATCTCAGATGAAATTACTTGGCCCGTTTGTTTCCTTTGCTACGAACCTTGAATGAACTGAAACCATTTTTAATATCAAGTATCATGGTGTTATGCTAAAGTCATAAAAGATGTTACCACTGGGAGAAGGGTTCATGGGACTCTATGTACTATGTTTGTTACATTCTGTGAATCTACAATTATTTTAAAAGATAAAAGTTTAAATATCAAAAGTTTGTAAGGACTTCAAGTTACCTTAGGCAACCCAAACCATTAAACCTGTTCTCAAAAGTGATATGTTGAATGTTGCATCCAGACTAGGCCTTCTAGTTTTCACAATGTTGCTGCTACAAACCTTTATATATATATACACACACATATACATATATATATGTGTGTGTGTATATATATATATGTATATATGTGTGTATATATATATATGTATATATGTGTGTATATATATATATATGCTCTGTAATGCTGACTCTCAACAATCTAAATTAGGCCTAAGTGAAACTTACGTTAATACAATGGAATCATAATCTAATTTCCACTTTTATTTCTAAGCCCAATTATAGAGATTTCCTCAACATCATACCAAAAGTAACTCTTTCATTACTCCTTTCTGAATCATAGAAGTTTTTAAAAACTATGGCATTAAAACCTGGGTGTGGTGGCTTCTGCCTAGAATCCCAGCGATGCGGGAGGCTGAGGTGAGAGGATTGCTTGAGCCCAGGAGGTTGAACCTGCAGTGAGCTGACATTGCACCACTGCACTCCAGCCTGAGCGACAGAGTGAGACCCCATCTCTAAAAAAAAAAAAAAAAAACTAAAAATAAAACGATGGAGTTCAAGTTTGCATGTATTTTTGCTGTTAAGAATATGAATCTTTGCTCATTCTTAGAGAAACATAGAGCACAAGGCAGATGGACCCTATCTGCTAAGACTTCCACTTTTCCCAGAATTACGTGTGCCCTGATAAAAATTCTTATAGACAATGCTTCACCTCCCCAATTGGAAATTAATTCTTCTACATACCCTCTCCCAGGGAGCTCAAATGAATGAAGCAATGTATACTGAAGATGTAAAACTGTGTATATAGACACACATATAGCAAATGCTATTAAGAAATATAGCTTTCTGATGTTACAAAGAAATTATGGCAGGTACACGCAACGGAATATTATTCTACTTTAAAAACAAAGGAAATCCTGCCCTTTGCAACAATACAGATGAACCTGGAGGGTATTAGGTTAAGAGAAATAAGCCAGGCACAGAAAGACAAATACTATATGATTTCATTTACATGCGGAATCTAAAAGTCAACTCATAGAGCACAGAGTAGAATAGCAGTTGCCAGGGGCTAGGGGAACAAGGAAATGGGGAAGTGATGGTTAAAAGGTACAAAGCTTCAGTTATGCAAACTAAGTTTTGGAGGTCTCTAGGGCATAGTGCTAACAATGCTATATTATATACTTAACATTTGTTAACAGGGCAGTTTTTTTTTTTTTTTTTTTTTGAGATGGAATCTTACTCTGTTGTGTAGGCTGTAGTACAGTGGTGTGGTCTCAGGCTCATTACAACCTCTGCCTCCCAGGTTCAAGAGATTCTTGTGCCTCAGCCTCACAAGTAGCTGGGATTACAGGCACCTGCTACCATGCCCAGCTAATTTTTGTATTTTTAGTAGAGACGGGGTTTCACCATGTTGGCCATGCTGGTGAAGTTTAACCATAAACTTGAACTCCATCATTTTGTTTTTAGTTTTCTTTTAAGAGATTGGGTTTCACTCTGTCCTTCAGGCTGGAGTGCAGTGGTGCCATCTCAGCTCACTGCAACTTCAACTTCCTAGGCTCAAGCAATCTTCCTACCCCAGCCTCCTGAGTAGCTGGGATTATAGGCAGAAGCCACCATACCCTGGTTTAAATGACATAGTTTTGAAAAACTCTCATGATTCAGAAGGAAGTAATGAAATACTAATTAAAATGTGTCAGATTTTTAGGGTCTTTTGAGCTGTTTCACCAAAAACATAGGTTTAAAATTTTAAATTATGGGAGAAGTCCATGGTTTTAAAACCACACTAAAAATGATTATGATTGTTTACAAAAGAAGGATCAGGCAGGTTTTGGTAGCAGGTGAGTTTCATAACTCTATGAAGTCAGGCACCTCAGCCTCCTGAGTAGCTGGGACTATAGGCGCATGCTACCACATTCAGCTAATTCTTACATTTTTTGTAAGGACAAGGTCTCACTATGTTGCCCAGGCTGGTTTTGAACTCCTGAGCTCAAGTGATCTGCCTGCCTCGGCCTCCCAAGGGGCTGGGATTACAGGTGTGAGCCACTGGGCCCACCCTGTAGTGCTTTTTTATGCTCCTGAGCTCTACGCAACTCTTACAAATGGGTATTTTGACAAAAGGACCTACTGATTTCATTTCTGGTCTCTAAGTCTTCTCTGAGGGAGCCCCACATATCTCCAGCAATGGAATGGAAGATGCCTATCTCTGCCACAGAAACGTGAGATTTTATACCCTTTTGAGCAGGTGCCCTTTGTCTTTAGTTTGATCTTGAAGGATGTTTGCCTGATGATTGGGCCCCCTAAGATTGCTAGAGTTATACAATTTCAGTTGATGGATGGATTGTTGTTTTATGTCCTGTATTATCTTTAAGCCAATGTGAGCTGCAGATTTTTATTCCCCAATCTAAGGTACAGTCATGCTTTACATGACTAGATCTTGTTCCCACCTCACCCTAGGCCACCTAACTCAGAAGTTGAATAGCTGTTGGGACCCAGGAATCAATGTTTTAAAAACTCCCTAATAATCCTGATCTCCAGACAGGAATTAGAACCACTGGACTAGAGTAGCAAAAGTTTTTACTTTAAAATGTCTGAGGACTAGGATTTTGACCTCCTGATAACACCACCTACTTTATTATTTATTTATTTATTTATTTATTTATTTATTTATTTATTTATGATGGGGGGTCTCACTCTGTCGCCCAGGCTGGAGTGCAGTGGTGCAATCTTGGCTCACTGAAACCTCCGCCTCCCGGGCTCAAGGGATCCTACCATCTCAGCCTCCCAAGTAGCTGGGACCACAGGCACGCACCACCAGACCTAACTAATTTTTTGTATTTTTGGTAGAGACAGAGTTTCGCCATGTTGCCCAGGCTGGTCTCGAACTCCTGGGCTCAAAAGATCCCTTTGCCTCGGCCTTCCAAAGTGCTGGGATTACAGGCATGAGCCACCAGGACCAGCCATACACCATCTACTTTGGTGAAATACCTGAGATTCTATGGATGTAAAGCAATTGTCATGAAAATTTGACTTTGCTAAAGTGGGTCTCTTTTTGAGATTTTTAAGTGTATCTGCATTGAAAGTGAGTCGTAGATTTGGTTGAGTCACATGGTCATCAAAATATATTTGGCTTAAAGTACTTACATCATTAACCCTTTAAATTTTGATAGCTTTTGTGCTGTTTGTGCTTTTGACACAACAGATCAAATGAAAAAAAATTCACGGCCAGGCGTGGTGGCTCACGCCTGTAATCCCAGCACTTTGGGAGGCCGAGGTGGGTGGATCACAAAGTCAGGAGATGGAGATCATCCTGGCTAACACAGTGAAACCCCATCTCTACTAAAAATACAAAAAAATTAGCCAGGCAAGGTGACGGGCGCCTGTAGTCCCAGCTACTCTGGAGGCTGAGGCAGGAGAATGGCGTGAACCCCGGGGGGCGGAGCCTGCAGTGAGCCGAGATCGCGCCACTGCACTCCAGCCTGGGCGACAGAGTGAGACTCCATCTCAAAAAAAAAAAAAAAAAAAAGTGGTTGAGCATTTTTTTTTGCTGACATGGAGCTGGGACTTGAATATTCTGTTAAGTAGATTTAAGCCACATCTTTCTACCTAATGCTAGCCCTTGTTTTACACACTGCTGAGGAGCAATTTAAGACAAAAGAAAAACTCATGTCTCCAAATGAGGTTTTTTCTATACACATATACAGTCGTACGTATTGCCTGGCAAATAATGGGAGCTTCATAAAGACTTGATTGAGGCTGGGTGCAGTGGCTCACACCTGTAATCCCAGCAGTTTGGGAGGACGAGGCAGGAAGATAACTTGAGCTCACGAATTTGAGACCAGCCTGGGCAACATAGCGAAATCCCATGTCTACAAAATTTAACCGGGCATGGTGGTATACACCTGTGGTCTCAGCTACGTGGGAGGCTGAGGTGAGAGGAGGGCTTGAGCCCAGGAGGCAGACGTTGCAGTGAACCGAGATTGTGCCACTGCATTCCGGCCTGGGTGACAGAGCCAGACCTTGTCTCAAAGAAAAAAAAAAAAAAAAAGACTCGATTGAATGAACGTCTGGTATACTTGAGTCAATAAGTCAAGAAGATTGTTGGGGGTGGGGATGGGGAGCTGACAATAGTCATATTTCACGAATGAATGGTAGTGCCACTGAGATATTTTGTCACAAAGGAAAGAGAAGCTTAATACAGCCAGCCAGTCTCAGTGGAGGATTGAGAGGCAGTGATGGTTCTGACCCCAGTATGAGGACAACACAGGTTGTCCAACAGTGCCAGAGCAGCCCTGGCCCGGGCCACTAAGGAAGTGTGCTATGCCCTAAGGGAGAAGCCTGCATGCAGGAACCCCATTCTGCAGTGTTTCTAGGCCCAAGTACCCCATTCTAGGATCATTCTATTAATACTACTGAGAAAGACGGAGGAAGTGCCCTGTGCTCTCTTATTTTTAAAGGGGTGTGTGTAAATGGTGAAGAAACTTTGAAATCATCGCGGATGGACATGAAGGCACAGCTGCGAACTTCAGCTTGGGGGACAGAGAGGTTCAGCAGTGGGATCCCAGCTTATCTGGCCATGGTAGCCCTTTATCCACCAGAACTGTGGACACAGGTAAAGGATCTTGAGAATTCCCAGAAATACTTGGTCTAGTATAGCCCTTAATTGTCCTTCAGGATTCATTTTCCACATCTTCCTTTTAGTAATAGAAACCTCTGAGTTCAAGTTTACGGAACGTAAGAGTATGCCTTCTGTTTGTGATCTATATGTGAGTTTCTGTTACTTTATTCTCCACATAATTACAACTTAGACCAGAATCCCTACAATTTTCTCATGCCAGGGACTTTAATTACTAATAATTTATGCTGAAAAACTAAAGAGTTTAATATTCAAGAGATATTTGAAAATAAACATGTAAATTAAAATGAAAAAATAAATGGAAAAACTGGAGAGAGAGCAACAGATGAGTTATTTTAATGAGAGAGGATAAGAATCTATTTTCTTATTTAAGTTACTGATATATAAAAGTACACACACCTTCAATGTACAGCCTGAAAATTTTTACATATATAGATGCCCATATACTCAACCAGATCAAGATATAGAATATTTCAGGCATCTCAGAAGGCTCTTTTGTTACCCATCTGAGTTAGTTCTCCAGAAAGGGTAACCATTGCTTTATCACCAATCAGTTTTGCTCACTTTGAACTTGATACACAGTTTGTGTTTTTTGGTGAAGAGGAAAAATTTTAACTAAGATTGCTATAGCTCAGAGAATATTTGATGGTGGGATTCAGGAAAAAAAAATCATAGAGTATAAGGAAGATGTGTTCCAAGTCATAATCATTCTAGAAGTGCTCTCTTCCTACCAAAAATGCCAGGGTGAGCTATAAAATCCTTCTCACAGCAGCTAAAGGAAAACACTCTGCTTCTTTAAAAAGGAGGATTTAGTCTTGGATACTGGAGTCTCATTAGGGACAGTAGATGTTTACCATTTCAGTATCACATGGATATTTATGCAGAGGCAAAAGGAACAATAAAATCTAGAGTAATTAAAAGACAGTTGCTGCGGTGTGTGAGGGGAGGCTGAGAGCCTTTTACAATCAGGATGTCCACTCTGCACTAATGAGTCCCAAGAGTTTAAAACAGTGCTTGGCATATTCTAAGCATTCAATAAATATCTACTAAAAGAATGTTGAATTAAATGAATAATGAATAAGTTTGAAGGAAAATTTCTGAAATATTTATCAGATTATTTTTCTACCACCCAGAAAGTAGTAATAAATTGAAGAATAATAGTACTTTTTGTGAACCTTCAACATTTCTCTTCAAAAATATCCCAGTTTTAATTCTCTCTCAAGCAAATAATGATGAAACAATATGAGCACTATTCCCTAAGCATTTTTTTTTTTTTTTGAGACAGGGTCTGGGTCTGGCTCTGTTGCCCAGGCTGGAATGCAGCTGTGCAATCATAGCTCACTGCAGCCTCAAACTCCTGGGCTCAAACAATCCTCCCACCTCAGCCTCCCAAGCAGGTAGAATTATAGGTGCACACCACCATGACCAGCTAGTGTTTTCTGTTTTTAATTTTTTATTTTTGCAGAGACAGATCTCGCTATGTTGCCCAGGCTGGTCTGGAACTCCTGGCTCAAGCAATCCTCCTGCCTCCGCCTCCCGAAGTGCTGGGATTATAGGCCTGAGCCACTGCACCTGGCCCATAAACAGTTTTGAAAGATCTAACAGCCCATCCGTTTGTTGTTTCATTTTTTTCTATTGGTGCTAGGGCAGGCTTTCCTTGATAAAATGTTAACCAATATTATGTATTAAATGGCTAAATGTGGACGGCATCTCAACATGCAAGTATTTCAGATAAAAAATAGAACTGTTCTACAATTTTTTGTTCTCTAAGCAGCACCAGATAAATTCTTATCAGTCATGAATTAATTAACAACAGGGAAGCCAAATGCGGTGGCTTACACATGTACTCTCAGAACTTTGGGTGGCCAAGGCACAAGAATAACTTGAGTCTAGGAGTTTGAGACCAGCCTTGGAAACATAGTGGGACCCTGTCTCTACAAAAAATTTTAAAATTCGCTGGGTGTGGTAGCATGCAACTGTAGCCCCGGCTACTTAAGAGGCTGAGGTGGGGGAATTGCTTGGGTTCCAGAGGCTCAGCCGCAGTGAGCCATGATGACACCACCCAGGCACTCCAGCCTGGGTGACAGAATGAGATGCAAGGCAAGGGCAAGGCAAAGGCAAGGGCAAGGGCAAAGGCAGAACTAGGCAATGCAAGGCACAAGGCAAGGCAAGGCAGGGCAAGGCATGAGGCAAGGCAAGGCACAAGGCAAGGCAAGGCACAAGGCAAGGCAAGGCACAAAGCAAGGCAATGCAATGCAAGGCACAAGTCAAAGCAAGACAAGGGACAAGGGATGTCAAGGCAAGCCAAGGGACAAGGCAAGGCAAGGCAATGACAAGACAAGGCAGAAGGCAAGGCAAGGCACAATGGAAGCCTAGGCAAGGCAAGGTACATGGCAAGGCAAGTCAAGGCAAGGTACAAGGCAAGGCAAGGCACAAAGGAAGGCTAGGTAAGGCAATGCAAGGCACAAGGCATGGCAAGGCAAGGCAAGACAAGGCACAAGGCAAGGCAAGACCAGGCAAGGCAAGGCAAGGCACAAGGGAAGGCAATGCAAGGCACGTCGCAACGCGAGGCACAATGCAAGGTTAGGCGAGGCAAGGCAAGGTACAATGCAAGGCAAGGCATAAAGAAAAACTAGGCATGGCAATGCAAGGCACAAGGAAAGGCAAGGCAAGGCAAGGCAGAAGGCAAAGCACAAGAAAAGGCAAGGCAAGGCAAGTCCAAAGGCAACACAAGGCAAGGCACAAAACAAGGAGTGGCCAGGCAAACCATGACACAAAGCAAGGCAAGGCAAAGCACAAGGCAAGGCAATGCAAGGCAAGACACCACGCAAGGTAAGGCAAGACAAAGGGCGAGGCAAGGCAAAGCAAGCACCAAGGCAAGGCAAGGCACAAAGCAAGGCAAGAGAAGGCACGGCACAAGGCAAGGCAAGGCTAAGAAGGGATAAGGTAGGCAAGGCAAGGAAAGGCAAGGCAGAAGGAAAGGCAACACAAGGCAAGGCCAAGGCAACGCAAGTCAAGGCAGAAGGCAGGGCACGGCCAGGCAAAGCAAGGAACAAAACAAGGCAAGGCAAAACACATGGCAAGGCAACACAAGGCAAGGCACAACGCAACACAAGGCACATGGCAAGGCAAGGCAAGGCACAAGGCAAGACATTACAAAACACAAGGCAAATCAAAGTAAGGTGCAAGGCAAGGCGAGGCACAAGGGAAGGCAAGGCGAGGCAAGGCAAGGCACAAGGCAGATCAAGGCAAGGCACAAGGCAAAGTGATGCAAAGCAAGGGACAAGGCAAGGCAAGCCAAGGCACAAGGCAAGGCAAGGTAGAAGGCAAGGCAAGGCAGAAGGCACGGCAAGGCAAAACACAAGGCATGACACAAGGCAAGGCAAGGCATAAGGCAAGGCTCCAAACAAGGCAATTCCAGGCAAGGCAAGGAGATTCAAGGGCACAAGGCAAGCCAAGGCAAGATAAGGCAAGGCAACACAAAGCAAGGCACAAGGCAAGTCAGGCAAGCTGCAAGACAAAACGAGGCAAGGCAAAGCAAGGTACAAAGCAAGGCAAGGCAAGGCACAAGGCAAGGCAAGGTAGAAGGCAGGGCAAGGGAAGGTAAAACAAAAAGTAAGGCGAAGCAAGGCACAAGCTGAGTCAATACAAGGTGCAAGGCAAGGCAAGGCACAAGGCAAGGCAAGGAAAGACACAAGACAAGGCACAAGGCAAGGCAAGGGAAGGGAAGGCACGAGGAAAGGTAAGGCAAGGCACAAGACAAGGCAAGGTAAGACACAAGGAAAAGAAAGGCAAGGCACAAGACAAGACACAAGGCATGGCAAGTCAATGCAAGGCACAAGGCAAGGAAAGGCAAGATACAAGGCAAAAAAAGGCAAGGTACAAGGCAAGGCAAGGCACAAGGTAAGGCAAGTCAAGGCAAGGGAGAAGGCAGAAGTCAAGGCAAGGCAAGGCACAATACAACATAAGGCAAGGCAAGTCACAAGGTAAGGAAAGCTTAGGCACAAGGCAACGCAAGGCAAAGCACATGGCAAGGCAAGGCACATGGCAAGGAAAGGCACAAGACAAGGAAAGGCACAAGACAAGGAAAGGCACAAGGCTAGGCAAGGCAAAAGGCAATGCAAGGCATAAGGCAAGGCAAGGCAAAACACAATGCAAGGCAAGACAAGGCAAGTTACAAGGCTGGGAAAGGCTAAACACAAGGCAAGGCAATGAAAAGTAAAATGCAAGGCAAGGCAAGAGAGGCAAGAAACAAGGAAAGGCAAGCCAAGGCACAAGGCAAGGCATCACAAGGCAAGGCAAGGCAAGGTACAAGGGAAGGCAAGGCAAAAAGCAAGGCAAAGAACAAGGCAAAACGAGGAACGAGGCAAGGCAATAAAGGCAAGTCCAGGCAGGGTCAGGCAAGGAAAACAACAAGGCAAGGCACATGACAAAATGAAGCAAGGCAAGTCAAGGCAAGGTACAAGGAAAGGCAAGTCAAGACAAGGCACAAGGAAAGGCAAGCCAAGGCAAAACTCAAGGGAAGGCAAGGCAAAGCACAAGACGAGGCAAGGCACAAAGCAAGGCAAAGCAAGGCACAAGGCAAGGCAAGGCATAATGCAAGGCAACAAAAGGCAAGGCGCAAGGCAAGGCAATGCAAAGCACAAGCAAAAAAAGGCAAGGAAAGTGACAAGGCAAGGCAAGCCAAGGCACAAGGCAATGCGACCTAAGAAAAGGCACAAGCAAGGCAAGGCACAGGGCAAGAAAAAGCAAGTCAAGGCACAAGACAAACAAAGGCAAGACACAAGGTAAGGCAAGGAAAGGCAAGGCACAAGGCAAGGCAATGTAAGGCACAAGGCAGGGTAACTCTAGGAAATGTACAAGACAAGGCAAGGCAAGGCACAAGGCAAGACAATGTAAGGCAAGGCAAGACAGAAGTCAAGGCAAGCCACAAGGCAAAGCAATGCAAGGCAATGCACAAGGCAAGGCAAGTCAAAGCACAAGGCAAGGCAAGGCAAGGCCAGGCACAAGGCAGGGAAAAGCAAAAAACAAGGCATGACGCAAGTCAAGGCAATGCAAGGCAAAAGGCAAGGAACAAGGCAGAACAAGGCAAGGTAGAAGGCAAGGCCAGGGAAACCAAGGCAATAGGCAACACAAAGCAAGGCACAAGTCGAGGCAATACACGGCACAAGGCAAGGCAAGGCAAGGCGCAAGGCACAGGACAAGGCAAGGCAAGGCAAGGCAAGACAAATCATAAAGCAAAGCAAGGCACAAGGCAAGGCAAGTGAAGAGAAGGGACAAAAGAAGGCAAGGCAAGGCAAGGAAAGGCAAGGAAAAAGGCAAGGCAAGGCAAGTCACAAGACAAGGCAAAGCAAGGCTAGGCACAAGGCAAGGCAAAAAACAAGGCAAGGCAAGGCAAGGCACTGGGCAAGGTATGACAAGGCACAAGGCAAGTCAATGCAAGGCACGAGCCAAGGCAAGGTGCAAGGAAAGGCAAGTAAGGCACAAGGCTAGGCCACTCAAGGCACAAAAGAAGGCAAAGCAAAAGGGAATGCAAGGCAAGAAAAGCCAGGACACAAGGCAAGGTAAGGCAAGGCACAAGGTAAGGTAAGACAAGGCAAGGCTGAAAGCAAGGCGAAAGGAAAGATAAGGCACAAAGCAAGGCAAAAGGCAAGGCAAAGCAAAACAAACAAAAACAACAACAACAACAAATAAAAATGGCAAGGCAAGGCACAAAGCAAGGCAAGGCATGGCACGGCAAGGCACAAGGCAAGGGAAGGCAAGGTAATCCAAGGCAAAACACCAGGCATGGTATGGCAAAACAAGCCAAGGCACAAGGCAAGGCATGGCAAGGCAAGACAAGGCACAAGGCAAGGCAAGGCACAAGAAAAGGCTAGGCAAGGCAATGCACAAGGCAAGGAAAGGCAACACAATGCTCAAGGCAAGACAAGGTACAAGGCAAGGCAAAAGGCAAGGCAGGGCAAGGTACAAAGCAATGTAAGGCAAGGCAAGGCAGAAGGCAAGGCAAGACAAGGCCTAAGGCAAGGCAAGGCAAGGCACAAGGAAAGGCAAGGCACAAGGCATAGCAAGGCAAGGCACAAGGCATAGCAAGGCAAGGCACAAGGCA
>NW_026652282.1:27431120-27442633 GCF_009828535.3 Hylobates moloch | reverse complement strand
GCATAGCAAGGCAAGGCACAAGGCATAGCAAGGCAAGGCACAAGGCAAGGGAAGGCAAGGCAGGAGACAAAGCAGGGCAAGGTGCAAGGCAAGGCACAAAAAATGTCAAGGTATGGCAAGGCACAAGGCAAGGCAAAGCAAAGCAAAGCACAAGGCAAGGAAAGGCATGGCAAGGCAAAGTACAAGGCAAAAAGAAAGTCAAAGCAAGGCATAAGGCAAGGCAAGTGAAGGGAAGGTGCAAGGCAAGGCACAAATAGGAAAAAAAAGCAAGGCAAGGCAAAGCAAGGCTAGGCACAAGGCAAGGCAAAAACAAGGCAAGGCAAGGCACAAGGCAAGGTATGACAAGGCACAAGGCAAGTCTAGGCAAGGCACAAGCAAAGGCAAGGCAAGGCAAGGCACGAGACTAGGCGCAAGGCAAGGCAAGGCACAAGGCAAGGCCAGTCAAGGTGCAAGGCAAAGCGAGGCACAAAAGAATGGAAGGAAAGGAAAGCCAGGACCCAGGGCAAGGCAAGGCAAGGCACAAGGAGAGACAAGGCAGGGCGCAAAGCAAGGCAGAAGGCAAGGCAAGGCAAGGCACAAGGCAAGGCAAGTCAGGGCAAAGCAGAAGACAAGGTAAGGCAAGGTAAGGCTCAAAGCAAGGCAAAAGGCAAGATAAGGCACAAAGCAAGGCAAAGCAAGGCAAAAAAAAAAAAAAGGCAAGGCAAAAGACAAGGTACAAAGCAAGGCAAGGCACAAAAAAGGCAAGGCAAGACACAAAGCAAGAGAAGGCAAGGCAAGGCAATGCAAGACAAGGCACAAGGCAAGGTATGGCAAGGCAAGCCAAGGCTCGAGGCAAGGGAAGGCACAAGGCAAGGCAATAAAAGGCAAGGCACACAGCATGGCAAGGCAAGGCACGGCAAAGCACAACAAGGTACAAGGCAAGGCAAGGCACGAAGAAATGCTAGGTGAGGCAAGGCACAAGGCAAGGAAAGGCATGGCAACACTCAAGGCAAGACAAGCCACAAGGCAAGGCAAGGAAAAAGGAAAGGCAGAAGGCAAGGCACAAGCCATGGCAAGGCAAGGCATGAGGCAAGGAAAGGAAAGGCAAGCCAAGGCACGAGGCAAGGCAAGGCAAGTCACAAGGCAAGGCAAGTCTAAGCACAAGGCATGGCAAGGCACAAGGCAAGGCAAGGCAAGTCACAGGACAAAGAAAGGCAAGGCATGAGGTAAGGCTAGTCAAGGCATAAGGCAAGGGAAGGCAAGGCAAGAAAGGCAGGACACAAGGAAAGGCATGGCAAAGCAAGGCACATGACAAGGCACAAGGCAGGTCAAGGTAAGGCAAGGCATTGCAAGGAAAGGCAAGGTGCAAGGCAATGCAAAGCATAAAGCAAGGCAAGGAAAGGCAAGGGAAAAGGCAAAGCCAGGCATGGCACAAGGCAAGGCAAAGCAAGGCATGCAAAGGCACAAGGAAAGGCAAGCCAAGTCAAGGCAAGGCACAAAACAAGGCACAAAGCAAGACAAAACAAGGCACAAAGCAAGGTAAGGCATAAGGCAAGCAAAAGCAAGGCAAGGCCCAAGGCAAAACAAGGCACAGCACAAGGCAAGGCTAGACAAGGCGCAAGGCAAGGCAACGCAAACCAAGGCAAAAGATGAGGCAAAGCAAGGAACAAGGCCAGGAAAGGCAAGGCACAAGGCACAGAAAGGCAAGGCAAATCACAAGGCAAGGCAAGGCAAGGCAAGTCACGAAGCAATGCAATGCAATGCAATGCAAGGAAAGGCACAAAGCCAAAAAAAAAAAAAAAAGGCGCAAGGCAAGAAAAGGCAAGGCAAGGAACAACAGAAGGTAAATAAAGGAAAGTCACAAGGCAAGGCAAAGCGGGGCCATGCACAAGGCAAGGCACAAGAAAGGTATGACAAGGCACATTGCAACTTGAGACAAGGCACAAGCCAAGGCAAGGCACAAGGCAAGTCATAAGGCAAGTCGAGGCAAGGCAAGAGGCAAGGCAAAGCAAGTCAAGGCATGAGGGACAACAACCAAGGCAAGAGAAGGCACAAGACAAGGAAAGGCACAATGTAAGGCAAGACAAAAGGCAACACAAAAGCAAGGCACAATGTAAGACAAAGCTAAACAAGGCACAAGTCAAGGTAAGGCAAGGCACAAGGCAAGGCAAAGCAAAAAAAGGAAATAGGCAAGGCAAGGCACAAGGCAAGGCAAAGCCAGGCAACGCAAGGCCAAGGCAAGGAGAGGCACAAGGCAATGGAAGGCAAGGCAAAATGAAAGGAAAGAAAAGGCAAGACAAGGCACAAGGCAAGGCAAGGCAAAACAAAAGGCAAGCCAAGGGAAGGAAACGCACAAGGCAAGGGAAGGAAATGCACAAGGCAAGGCAAGGCACAAGGCAAGGCAAGTAAGACACAAGACAAGGTATGTCAAGGCACAAGACAAGTCAAAAAAGGCACAGCAAAACAGAAGGCAAGGCAAGGCTAGGCACAAGCAAAGGCAAGGCAAGGCTAGGCACAAGGAAAGGCAACGCAAGGCAGGACAAAAATCAAGCCAAGGCAGGACACATGGCAAGGCAAGGCAAAGTACAAAGCAAGGCAAGGCTAGGTAAGGCACAAGGCAAGGCTAGGTAAGGCGCAAGGCAAGGCAAGGCACAAGGCAAGTCATAAGAAGGCACAAAGCAAGTCAAGGCAAGGCACAAGTGAAAGCAAGGAAAGGCACAAGCAAAAGCAAGGCAAGGCACAAGCGAAAGCAAGGCAAGGCAAGGCACAAGGCATGGAAAGGCAAGCCACAAGTCAAGGCCAGGAAAGGCGAAAGGAAAGTTGAGGAAAGGCAAAACACAAAGCAAGGCAAAGTGAGGCAAAGTGAACACAAGGATGACACAAAGCAAGGTATCACAGGGAAGGCACAAGGCAAGGCAAAAAGTCACGAGGGAAGGCAAGTCAAGGCACAAGACTAGAAAAGGCAAGGCAAAACACAAGGCAATTCAAGGCAAGGCAAGGCAAGGCACAAGGCAAGACACAGGGCAAGAAAAGGCAAGGCAAGACACAAGGCAAGGTCAGGCATAAGGCAAGGCATAAGGCAAGGCAATGCATGGCAAGGCACAAGCAAGGCCAGGAAAGTCACAAGGCAAGGGAAGGCAAGGCAAAGTACAAGGCAAGGCCAGGCTAGTCACAAGGCAAGACAAGGCAAGGAAAGTACAAGGCAAGGCAAGGCACAAGGCAAGGCAAACCAAGGCAAGAGGCAAGGCCAGACAAGGCAAGCCAAGGCACAAGGCAAGACAAGGAAAGGCACAAAACAAGGCAACGCAAGGGAAGGCACAAGGCAAGGCCAAGTCAGGCAAGGCAAGGCCAACACAAGGCAAGACACAGGCAAAGAAACACAAGGCAAGGCACAAGGCAAGGCAAGGAAGTCACAAGGGCAGGCAAGGCAAGTCAAGGCACAAGACAAGGCAAGGCAAGGCACAAGGCAAGCCAAGACAAAGCAAGGCATGAGGCCAGGCAAGGCCAGGCAAGGCCAGGTCATGGGAAGGAAAGGCAGGAGGCAAGGCAAGGCAAAGCATAATTCAAGGTAAGGTCTGGCAAGGCAGAAGGCCAGGAAACAAAAGGCACAAGGCAAAGTGAGGAAAGGCACAAGGCAAAACAAGGGAAGGCACAAGGCAAGGCAAGGCAAAGCCAGGCAGAAGGCAAGGCAAGGAAGGTGCAAGGCAATCACAAGGCAAGGCAAGGCATAAGGCATGGCAAGGCACAAGCCAAGGCAAGGAGTAAGGCATGGCAAAGCAAGGCAAGGCACAAGGTAAGGCCAGGAAAGCATAAGGGAAGGAAACGCAAATCACAAGAGAAAGCAAGGCAAGGCAAGCCAAGGCATAAGTCAAGGCAAGGCAAGGCACAAGGCAAGGAAAGGCACAAGGCAAGGTCAGAAAACACACAAGGCAAATCAAGGCACAGTGCAAGGCAAGGCAAGGCACAATGCAAGTCAAGGCAAGGCACAAGGCAAGGCAAGACAAGACAAAAGGCAAGGCAAGGCAAAGCACAAAATAAGGGAATGAAAAGCAAGGCAAAAGGCAACACAAGGCAAGGCAAAGGAAAACACAAGGCAAGGCAAAGCAAAACATAAGGCAAGGCAAGGCAAGGCAAGGCAAAAGGCAAGGCAAGGCTGGGTACAAAGCGAGGCACAAGGCAATGTAAGGCAAAACACAAGGTGAGGCAAGGTAAGGCGAGGTGAGGCAAGGCAAGGTGAGGCAAGGCAAAAGGCAAGGCAGGGCACAAGGCAAGGCAAAGCCAATTCAAAGCAATACAGAAGCCAAGGCAAGACATAAAGCAATGCAAGGCAAGGAAAGGCAGGAAGCAATGCAATGCAAGACAAGGCACAAGGCAAGGCATGATAATTCAGAAGGCAAGTAAAGGCAATGCACAAGCCAAGACAAGGCAATGCACAAGGCAAGGCAAAGCACAAGCCAAGGCCAGGCAAAGCAAGGCTCAAGACAAGGAAAGGCAAGGAAAACGGCAAGGCAAGGCACAAGGCAAGGCAAGGCACAAGAAAAGGCAAGGCAAGGCACAAGCAAAGGCCAGGCAAGGCACAAGCCAAGGCCAGGCAAGGCAGGGCAAGGCAAGGCTCAAGGTAAGGCAATGCAAGGAACAATACAATGCAAGGTAAGGCAAGGCTAGACACCAGGCAAGGCAAGGCACAAGGAAAGGCAAGGCACAAGGCATGGTATGAAAAGGCACAAGGCGAGGCAAGGTAAGGCAAGGCAAAAGGGAAGTGAAGGCAAGTCAAGCCAAGGCACAAGGCAAATGTAGGAAAGGCATAAGAAAAGGCAAGGCAAGGAAGGCAGAAAACAAGGCAAGACAAGGCACAAGGCTAGAAAACATAAAAGGCAAGGCAAGGCAAGGCAAAACAAAAGGCAAAGCAAGGAGGGAAACAAAGCAAGGCATGGAAGTGCACAAGGCAAGGCGAGGCAAGGCACAAGGCAAGGCAAGGAAAAGCACAAACCAAGGCAGGGCAAGTCAAGGCGCAAGGCAAGGCAAGGCAAGGCAAAAGACAAAACAAAGCAAGGCAAGGCACAAGACAAGGCAAGGCAAACACACGAGGCAAAGCAAGGCAAGGCACAAACAAGGCAAGGAAAAGAAAGGTAAGGCACAAGGAAAGGCAAAGCAAGGCAAGGCACAAGGCAAGGCAAGGCAAGTCAAGGCAAAAGGCAAGTCCAGGCAAGGCACAAGGCAAGGTAAGACAAGACAAAAGGCAAGGCAAGGCAAGGCAAGGCAAAGCACAAAATAAGGCAATGAAAGGCAAGGCAAAAGGCAAAGCAAGGCAACGCCCAAGCAAGGCGACGCAAGGCAAGGCAAGGAACAAGGCAAGGCAAGACGAGACACGGCAAGACACTAGGAAAGGGAAGGCAAGGTTAGGCACAAAGCAAGGTAAGGCATAAGCAAGGCAAGGCACAAGGCAAGGCAAAACACAAGGCAAGGCGGAAGGCAAGGCAAGAATGGGCGCAAAGAAAGGCAAGGCAAGGCACAAGGCAAGGCAATGCAAAGCAAAGGCAAAGCAATGCAAAGCAAAGGTAAGGCAAGTCAGGGCAAGGCACAAGGCAAGGCACAGCAAGGCATGGCAATGAAAAACAAGGTACAAGTCAAGGCACAAAGAAAGTCTAGGGAAGGCACAAGGCAAGGAAAGGCAAGGCAAGAGAGAAAGCAAGGCAAGGCAAGAAACACAAGGCAAGGCAGGAGGCAATGGAAGGCAAGACAAGGTACAAGATAAGGCAAGGCAAGGCACAAAGGAAGGCATCACAATTCAGAAGGCAAGTCAAGGTAAGAAACATGCAGAGATGAGGCAAGACACAAGGCAAAGCAAGACAAGGCAAAGCACTACAAGACAAGGCAAGGCACAAGCCAAGGCCAGACAAGACAATGCACGGCACAAGGTAAGGGAAGGAACAAGGCAAGGCTCAAGACAAGGCAAGGCAAGGAACAAGGCAAGGCAAGGTAAGGTACAAAGCAAGGTAAGGCAAAGCACAAGGCAAGGCAAGGCAAGGCACAAGGGATTACAATTCAGAAGGCAAGTCAAGACAAGGAACAAGCCAAGGCAAGGCAAGGACAAGCCAAGGCGAGACAAGGCAAGGAACAAAGCAAGGCACAAGGCAAGGCAAGGTGAGGCTCTATGCAAGGCAACACAAGGAGCAAGGCAAGGCTAGGCAAGACGAGGCACAAGGCAAGGCAAGGCTAGGCAAAAGGGAAGGCAAGGCAAGGCAAAGCACAGGCAAGGCAAGGCACAAGGCCAGCTATGACAAGGCACAAGCAGGGCAAGGTAAGGTAAGGCACAAGGGAAGGGAAGGCAAGTCAAGCCAAGGCACAAGGCAAGTGTAGCAAAGGCATAAGAAAAGGCAAGGTAAGGAAAACACAAAACAAGGCAAGGCACAAGGCAAGGTAAGGCAAGGCAAGGCACAAGGCAAGGTAAGGCAAGGCAAAACAAAAGGCAAGGCAAGGAGGAAAACAAGTCAAGCCATGGCAAGGCACAAGGCAAGGCAAGGTACAAGGCAAGCCAGAAGGCAAGGCAAGGCACAGGCAAGGCATGGAAAAGCAGAAACCAAGGCAAGGCAAGTCAAGGCACAAGGTAAGGCAGGGCAAGGCAAAAGGCAAGGCAAGGGAAGGGAAGGTAAGGCACAGGGCAAGGCAAGGCACAAGGCAAGGCAAGGCAAAGCAAGGCAGGGCACAAGGCAAGATAAGGCACAAGGCAAGGCAACGGAAAGCACAAACCAAGTCAAGGGAAGTCAAGGCAAGGCAGAAGCCAAGGCAAAGCAAGGCAAGGCACAAGGCAAATCAAGGCAAGGCACAAGGCAAGGCAAGGCAAGGCAAGGTTAGGCACAAGGCAAGGCAAGGCACTAGGCAAGGCACAGGCAAGGCATGACAAGACACATGGCACAAGGCGATTTAAAGCAAGGAACAAGCCAAGGAAAGTCAACGCACAAGGCAAGGCAAGGCATAAGACAAGTCCAGGCAAGGAACAAGGCAGGGTAAAGCAAGGCACAAGGGTAGGCAAGGCAAGGCAAGGTAAGGCAAAGCACAAGATAAGGCGAGGCAAAGCAGAAGATAAGGCATGGCAAGCCAAGGCAAGGCAAGGCACAAGCAAGGCAAGGCAAGGAAAGTCACAAGGCAAGGCAAAACACAAAGCAAGGCAAGGCGAAAGGTAAAGCAAGGTTGGGCACAAGGCAAGACAAGGCACAAGACAAGGTAATGCAAAGCAAAGGCAAGTCATGGCAAGGGGCAAGGCACGGCAAGGCAAAACAAGGTACAAGACAAGGAAAGGCACAAAGAAAGGATGGGCAAGGCAAGGCAAGGCAAGGCACAAAGCAAAGAAAGGCAGGGCAATGCTCAAGGCAAGATAAGGCACAAGGCATGGCAAGGCAAGGCAACGTACAAAGCAAAACAAAACACAAGAAATGGCAAGGCAAGGCACAAGACAAACCAAGACACAAGACAAGGAAAGGCATGGAAAGGAACAAAACAAGGCAAGGCACAAGGCAAGGCACAAGGCAAGGCAAGGTAAGGCAAGGCAAGGCCAAGACAAGGCAAGGCAAGGCAAGAGAAGGCAAAGCACAAGGCAAAACAAGGGAAGGCACAAGGCAAGGCAAGGCACAAGGCAAGAGAAGGCAGTCACAAGAAAAGGTAAGGCACAAGACAAGGCAAGGCGAGGCACAAAGCAAGTTGAAGCAAGGCAAGGCATAAGGCAAGGAAAGGCCAGGCAAGGCAAGAAAAGGCCAGGCAAGGCAAGTCACAAGGCAAGGCAAGGCTAGGCACAAGGCAAGGGAAGGCAAGGGACAAGGCCAGGCAATGCATAAGGCAAAATATGACGAGGCATAAGGCAAAACAAGCCAAGGCACAAGGCAAGGAAAGGCAAAGCCCAAGATAAGGCACAAAGCAAGACAAGGCAAGGTAAGGCAAAACACAAGGCAAGGGAAGGCAAGGCCAAAAGCAAGGCAAGGGTGGGCACAAGGCAAGGCAAGGCAAAGCAAAGGCAAGGCAAGTCATGACAAGGCAGAAGGCAAGGCCTTGCCTTCACTTGCCTTGCCTTGTGACTTGCCGTGCCTTGCCTTGCCTTGGTTTGTGCTTTTCCTTTCCTTGCCTTGTGTCTTGCCTTTCATTGCCTGGCACCTTGCCTTGCCCTGTGCCTTGCCTTGCGTTGTCTGGTGCCTTACCATGCCTTCCCTTGGCTTTTGCTTTGTCTTGCCTTGACTTGCATTTTGCCATGAGTTGGCTTGCCTTGCCTTGCACATTACCTTGCCTTGCCTCGTGCCTTGCCTTGTGCCTCCCTTTGCCTTGCCTAGTGCCTTGCCTTGCATTGCCTTGCCTTGTGCCTTGTTTTGCCTTGCCTTGTGCTTTTCCTTGCCTCGCCTTGCCTTGTGCCTTGCCTTCCTGTGGGTTACCTTTTACCTTGCCTTGGCCTTGCCTTGCCTAGCTGTCCATTGCATTGTGCCTTGCCTTGCCTTGTCTTGTGCCTTGCCTTGCCTTTCTTGCATTGTGCCTTTCCTTGCCTTGCTTTGGGCTTTGCCTTGTGTTGCTTTGTGTTTTGCCTTGCCTTGCTTCTTGCCTTGTCTTGTGCCTTGCTTTGCCTTGTCTTTCCTTGTTCTTTGCCTTGTGCCTTGTCTTGCCTTGCTTAGTCTTACCTTGTGCCTTGCCTTGCTTTGTTTTGATTTTTGCCTTGCCTTGCCTTGTGCCTTGCCTTGCGTTTTCTTGCCTTGCCCTACCTTGTGGCTTGCCTTACCTTGTGCCTTGCCATGTCTTGCCTTGTTTTGCTCCTTGCCTTGCCTTGTACCTTTCCTAGCCTTGCCTTGTGCTTTGCCTTGCCTTGTGCCTTCCTTGCTTTGCCTTTTCTTATAACTTGCCTACACTTGCCTTGTGCCTTGGCTTGACTTGCCTTCCCTTCCCTTGTCTTTTTTTTGCCTTGACTTGTGCCTTGTTATACCTTGCCGTGTGCCTAGACTTGCCTTGTTCCTTCCCTTGCCTTGCCTTAAGCCTTGCGTTGTGCCTTTCCTTGTACCTTGCCTAGCCTTGGATTGTGCCTTGCCTTGCCTTGTGCCTTGCCTTGCATTGGCTCGTGCCTTGCTTTGACTTGCCTTCTGAATTGTAATGCCTTGCCTTGTACCTTTCCTTGTACCTTGCCTAGCCTTGGATTGTGCCTTGCCTTGCATTGGCTCGTGCCTTGCTTTGACTTGCCTTCTGAATTGTAATGCCTTGCCTTGTACCTTGCCTTGTCCCTAGCACTGTTTTGCCTTGCCTTGCATGGCCTTGGCTTGTGGTTTGCCTTGCCTTGCCATGGTTTGTGCCTTGCCTTCTGAATTGTAATGCTTTGACTTGTGCCTTGCCTTGGCTTATCTTGTACCTTGCCTTGTACTGTCTTGCAAGTTAGGCAAGGCAAGGCACAAAGCAAGGCAAGGCACAAAGCAAGGCAAGGCAAGGCACAAGGAATGGCAAGGCATGAGGCAAGGCTAGGCAAGGCACAAGGCAAGTCCAGGCAAGGCACGAGGCAAGGCAAAGCAAGGCACAAAGATAGGCAAGGCAAGGTAAGTCAAGGCACAAGGCAAGGAAAGACAAAGCACAAGATAAGGCACGCCAAGGAAAGGCACAAGGCAAAGCAAGGCAAGGCACAAGCAAGGCAAGGCACAAAACAAGGCAAGGCACAAAGCAAGGCAAGGCACAACACAAGTCAAGATAAGGTAATGCCAAAGGCAATGCAAGGGTGGGCAAAAGGCAAGGCACAAGGCAAGGCAAAGCAAAGGCAAGGCAAGTCATGGCAAGGCACAGGGCAAGGCAAGACAATGCAAGGTGCAAGGCAAGGCAAGGAAAGGCACAAGGCCAGGTGAGACAAAGAAAAAGCACGGCAAGGCAAAACACGGCAAGGCACAAGGCAACAAAAGGGGAAGAACAAAACAAGGCAAGGAAAAAGTCAAGGCAAGGAAAGACACTAGGCAACACAAGGCAAAGCACAAAGCAAGGCAAAGCAAGGCAAGGCAAGGCAAGGCAAGGCAAGGCACAAGGCAAAGCAGGTCAAGGCAAGGCACAAGGCAAGGCAAGGCAAGGCACAAAGCAGGGCAACTCAAGGCACAAGGAAAGGCAAGGCCAAAGTCAATGCACAGCAAGGCACAAGGCATGGCAAGGCCAGGCAAGGAAAGGCAAGAAAAGGCAAGGGAAGGCACAAGCCAAGGCCATGTAAGGTGAGGCACAAGGCAAGGAGAGGCAAGGCACAAGGCAAGGCATGACAATTTAGAAGCAAGTCATGGCAAGGCACAAGGAAAGACAAGGCAACACAAGGTAAGGCAAGGCACAAGCTGAGTCCAGGTAATGCACAAGGTAAGGTAAGGCAAAACAAGGCAAGGCAAGTCAAGGCAGAGCAGAAGACAAGGCAAGGCAAAGCACAAGGCAAGGCAAGGCAAGGCCCAAGGCAAGGCAAGGCACAGGGCAAGGCAAGGCACAGGGCAAGGCAAGGCACAGGGCAAGGCAAGTCACAAGGCAAGACAAGGCACAAGACAAATCAAGTCAAGGCACAAGGCAAAACAAGGCAAGGCCAGGCATAGGCAAGGCAAGGCACAAGGCAAGGAAATCCAAGGCTAGGCACAAGGCAAGGCAGAGGGAAGCCAAGGCAAGGCAAACCAAAAGGCAAGGTAAGGCAGAAGGCAAGGCAAGGCATGGCAAGGGACAACGCAAGGCAAGGCACAAGGCAAGGCGCAAGGCAAGGCGAGGCACAAGACAAGGCGAGGTGCAAGGCAAGGCAAGGTGCAAGACAAGGCTCAGCAAGGTAAGGCAAAAGGCGAGGCAAGGCAAAGCACGAACCAAAGCAAGGCAAGGAACAAGGCAAGTCAAGGCAGCAGAGAAGGCAAGGCACAAAGCAAGGCAAGTGAAGGCAAAATGCAAGGCAAGGCAAGGTGCAAGGCAAGGCAAGGCACAATGGAATGGCAAGGTAAAGCAAAAAGCAAGGCAAGGCAAGGCAAGGCACAAGGCAAGGCAGAAAGCAAGGCACAGCAAGGCAAGGCCCAAGTCAAGGCAAGCCAAAGCAAGGCACAAGGCAAGGCAAGGTAAGACACAGAACAAGGCAAGGCAAGGAAAGGAAAGGCACAAGGCAAGGCAAGGCACCAGGCAAGGCAAGGCAAGCAAGGCAAGGCAAGGCACAAGGCAAGGAAAGACAAGGAATGGCAAGGCAAGGCGCAAGCCAAGGCAAGGAACAAGGCAAGGTAAATCAAGGCACAAGGCAAAGCAAGGGAAGGCACAAGACAAGGCACAAGGAAAGGCAATGCAAGGCACAAGGCAAGGCAAGGCAAAAACAAGGCAAGGCACAAGCAAAAAGAAGGCAAGTAACAAGGCAAGGCAAATCAATGCACAAGTCAAGGCAAGGAAAAGCAAGGCACAAGGCAAGGCAATGCAAGGCACACGGCAAGGAAAAGCAATGCAAGTCGAGGCACAAGGCAAGGTAAAACACAAGGCATGGCAAGTCAAAGCAAGGCAACGCACATCACAAGGCAAGGCAAGGCACAAGGTAAGGCAGAAGG
>NW_026652282.1:27425743-27431110 GCF_009828535.3 Hylobates moloch | reverse complement strand
TTGTGCCTTGCCTTGCATTGGCTCGTGCCTTGCTTTGACTTGCCTTCTGAATTGTAATGCCTTGCCTTGTACCTTGCCTTGTCCCTAGCACTGTTTTGCCTTGCCTTGCATGGCCTTGGCTTGTGGTTTGCCTTGCCTTGCCATGGTTTGTGCCTTGCCTTCTGAATTGTAATGCTTTGACTTGTGCCTTGCCTTGGCTTATCTTGTACCTTGCCTTGTACTGTCTTGCAAGTTAGGCAAGGCAAGGCACAAAGCAAGGCAAGGCACAAAGCAAGGCAAGGCAAGGCACAAGGAATGGCAAGGCATGAGGCAAGGCTAGGCAAGGCACAAGGCAAGTCCAGGCAAGGCACGAGGCAAGGCAAAGCAAGGCACAAAGATAGGCAAGGCAAGGTAAGTCAAGGCACAAGGCAAGGAAAGACAAAGCACAAGATAAGGCACGCCAAGGAAAGGCACAAGGCAAAGCAAGGCAAGGCACAAGCAAGGCAAGGCACAAAACAAGGCAAGGCACAAAGCAAGGCAAGGCACAACACAAGTCAAGATAAGGTAATGCCAAAGGCAATGCAAGGGTGGGCAAAAGGCAAGGCACAAGGCAAGGCAAAGCAAAGGCAAGGCAAGTCATGGCAAGGCACAGGGCAAGGCAAGACAATGCAAGGTGCAAGGCAAGGCAAGGAAAGGCACAAGGCCAGGTGAGACAAAGAAAAAGCACGGCAAGGCAAAACACGGCAAGGCACAAGGCAACAAAAGGGGAAGAACAAAACAAGGCAAGGAAAAAGTCAAGGCAAGGAAAGACACTAGGCAACACAAGGCAAAGCACAAAGCAAGGCAAAGCAAGGCAAGGCAAGGCAAGGCAAGGCAAGGCACAAGGCAAAGCAGGTCAAGGCAAGGCACAAGGCAAGGCAAGGCAAGGCACAAAGCAGGGCAACTCAAGGCACAAGGAAAGGCAAGGCCAAAGTCAATGCACAGCAAGGCACAAGGCATGGCAAGGCCAGGCAAGGAAAGGCAAGAAAAGGCAAGGGAAGGCACAAGCCAAGGCCATGTAAGGTGAGGCACAAGGCAAGGAGAGGCAAGGCACAAGGCAAGGCATGACAATTTAGAAGCAAGTCATGGCAAGGCACAAGGAAAGACAAGGCAACACAAGGTAAGGCAAGGCACAAGCTGAGTCCAGGTAATGCACAAGGTAAGGTAAGGCAAAACAAGGCAAGGCAAGTCAAGGCAGAGCAGAAGACAAGGCAAGGCAAAGCACAAGGCAAGGCAAGGCAAGGCCCAAGGCAAGGCAAGGCACAGGGCAAGGCAAGGCACAGGGCAAGGCAAGGCACAGGGCAAGGCAAGTCACAAGGCAAGACAAGGCACAAGACAAATCAAGTCAAGGCACAAGGCAAAACAAGGCAAGGCCAGGCATAGGCAAGGCAAGGCACAAGGCAAGGAAATCCAAGGCTAGGCACAAGGCAAGGCAGAGGGAAGCCAAGGCAAGGCAAACCAAAAGGCAAGGTAAGGCAGAAGGCAAGGCAAGGCATGGCAAGGGACAACGCAAGGCAAGGCACAAGGCAAGGCGCAAGGCAAGGCGAGGCACAAGACAAGGCGAGGTGCAAGGCAAGGCAAGGTGCAAGACAAGGCTCAGCAAGGTAAGGCAAAAGGCGAGGCAAGGCAAAGCACGAACCAAAGCAAGGCAAGGAACAAGGCAAGTCAAGGCAGCAGAGAAGGCAAGGCACAAAGCAAGGCAAGTGAAGGCAAAATGCAAGGCAAGGCAAGGTGCAAGGCAAGGCAAGGCACAATGGAATGGCAAGGTAAAGCAAAAAGCAAGGCAAGGCAAGGCAAGGCACAAGGCAAGGCAGAAAGCAAGGCACAGCAAGGCAAGGCCCAAGTCAAGGCAAGCCAAAGCAAGGCACAAGGCAAGGCAAGGTAAGACACAGAACAAGGCAAGGCAAGGAAAGGAAAGGCACAAGGCAAGGCAAGGCACCAGGCAAGGCAAGGCAAGCAAGGCAAGGCAAGGCACAAGGCAAGGAAAGACAAGGAATGGCAAGGCAAGGCGCAAGCCAAGGCAAGGAACAAGGCAAGGTAAATCAAGGCACAAGGCAAAGCAAGGGAAGGCACAAGACAAGGCACAAGGAAAGGCAATGCAAGGCACAAGGCAAGGCAAGGCAAAAACAAGGCAAGGCACAAGCAAAAAGAAGGCAAGTAACAAGGCAAGGCAAATCAATGCACAAGTCAAGGCAAGGAAAAGCAAGGCACAAGGCAAGGCAATGCAAGGCACACGGCAAGGAAAAGCAATGCAAGTCGAGGCACAAGGCAAGGTAAAACACAAGGCATGGCAAGTCAAAGCAAGGCAACGCACATCACAAGGCAAGGCAAGGCACAAGGTAAGGCAGAAGGAAAGGCAAGTCACAAAGCAAGGCAAGGCAAGGCACAAGACAAGGCAAAGCAACGGAAAGGGTAAGGCAAGGCAAGGCACAAGGCAAAACAAGGGAGGTCAAGACAAGGCATGACAAGACAAGGCACAAGTTACAAGGCAAGGCAAATCAAGGCACAAGGCAAGGCAAATCAAGGCACAAGCCAAGGCTAGGGAAAGCACAAGGCAAGACACAAGGCAAAGCAATGCAAGGCACAATGGAAGGCAAGACAAGGGTAAGCAAGGCAAGGCACAAGGCAAGGCAAAGCCAGGCAAGACAAGGCCAAGGCAAGGAAAGGCAAAAGGCAAGGCAAGCCAAAGGCAAGTGAAAGGAAGGCAAGGCACAAGGCAAGGCAAGGCATAAAGCAAGGAAAGGCACAAGGGAATGGAAAGGCAAAGCAAAAATCAAGGCAAGGCAAGGCACAAGGCAAGGCAAGTCAAGGCAAGGCAGAAAGCAAGGCACAGCAAGGCAAGGCCCAAGTCAAGGCAAATCAAAGCAAGGCACAAGGCAAGGCACAAGGCAAGGCAAAGTAAGGCACAGAACAAGGCAAGGAACAAGGCAAAGCAAGGGACAAGGCAAGGCAAGGCACAAGGCAAGGCAAAGCAAGGCAAAAGGCAAGGCAAGGCACAAAACAAGCAAGGTCCAAGTGAGTCAAGGCAAGGTACAAGGAAAGGCAAAGCAAGGCAAGGCAAAACAAGGCATGGCAAGGCAAGGCGCAAGGCAAGTTACAAGACAAGGCAAGGCACAAACTAAGACAATGTACAAGGCAAGGGAAGAGAAGGCACAAGGCAAGGCAATGCAAGGCACAGGGCAAGGCAATGCAAGGCACAAGGCAAGGCAAGGCAAGGCAAGTAACAAGGAAGGCAAAACAAGTCACAAGCTGGGGCAAGGCAAGGCACAAGTCGAGACAAGGCAAGGCACAAGTCAAGGCAAGGCAAGGGAAAGCACAAGGCAAGGGGCAAGGCAAGACAAGGCAAGGCAAGGCACGAGGCAAGGCAAGGCAAGGCAAGGCAAGGCAAGGCAAGGCACGAAGCAAGGCCCAGGCAAGACAAAGCCAAGGCAAGGCAAGGCAATCAAAAGGCAAGTGAAGGGAAGGGAAGGCAAGGTGCAAGACAAGGCAAGGCACCAGGCAATGCAAGGCAAGGCAAGTCAAGGCAAGGCAAGTGAAGGCAAAGGCAAGTCAAGGCAAGGCACAAGGGAAGGCAAGGCAAAGCAAAAAGCAATGCAATGCAAGGCAAGGCAAGTCATAAGGCCAAATATGACAAGGCATAAGGCAAGGCACAAGCCAAGGCAAGCAGTAACGCATGGCAAGGCACAAGGTAAGGCTGGGAAAGCATAAGGCAAGGAATTGCAAGTCACAAGGGAATGCAAGGCAAGGCATGAGGCAAGGCATGAGGCAAGGCAAGGCAGAAGGCAAGGCACAAGGCAAAGTAAGACACAAGGCAAGGTAAGACACAAGGCACAAGGCAAATCAAGCCAAGACACAATGCAAGGCAAGGCAAAGCGCAAGGCAAAAAAAGGCACAATGAAAGGCAAGGCAAAGCCAAGGTGAGGCAAGGCACACGGCAAGGCAAAGCCAGGCCAAGGGAAGGCACAAGGCAAGGCAAAAGGCCAAGTCCAGGTAAGGCACAACACAAGGCAAGGCAAGATAAGACAAAAAGCAAGGCAAAGCAAAGCACAAAATGAGGCAATGAAAGGCAAGACAAAAGGCAAAGCAAGGCAATGCCCAAGCAAGGCAATGCAAGGTGAGGCACAAGGCAAGGCAAGGCGAAACACAAGACAAGGCAAAAGGCAATGCAAGGCTGGGCACTAGGCAAGGCAAGGCACAAGGCAACGCAAGGCAAAACAAAAGGCAAGGCAAGGCAAGGAAAGGGAAGGCAAAAGGCAAGGAAAGGCAAGGCAAGGAAAAAGGCAAGGTGCAAGGCAAGGTACATGGAGAGGTAAAGCCAGGCAAGGCAAAGCCAATGCAAGGCAATACACAAGGCAATGCAAGGCAAGGCAAGGCACAAGGCAAGGCAATGCAAGTCAAGGCAAGGCAAAGAACAATGCAAGGCACAAGGCAAGGCAAAGAACAAGGTAAGGCAAGGCACAAAGCACGGCAAGGCAAAAAGACAAGGCATGGTAAGGCAAGGCACAAGGCAAGGCAAGTTACAAGGCAAAGCATAAGCCCAGGCAAAGCAAGGCAAGGCACAAGGCAAGGCGAATCAAGGTACAACACAAGGCAAGAGAAGGTACAAGGCAAGGCAATGCAAGGCAAAAGGCAAGGCAAGGCAATGCAAGGGACAAAGCAGGGCAAACCAAGGCAAAAGGCAAGGCAAGGCACAAGACAAGGCAAGGCACAAGCCAAGGGAAGGCAAGTAACAAGACAAGGAAAATCAATGCACAAGTTAAGGAAAGGCAAGGAACAAGGCAAGTTGCAAGGCAAAGCAAAAGGCAAGTCCAGGTAAGGCACAAGGCAAGGCAAGACAAGACAAAAGGCAAGGCAAGGCAAAGCACAAAATAAGGCAATGAAAAGCAAGGCAAAAGGCAAAGCAAGGCAACGCCCAAGCAAGGCAATGCAAGGTGAGGCACAAGGTAAGGCAAGGCAAAACACAATGCAAGGCAAGGCAAGGCTGGGCACTAGGCAAGGCAACGTACAAGGCAATGCAAGGAAAAACAAAAGGAAAGGCAAAGCAAAACAAGGCAAGGCAAGGAAAGGAAAGGGAAGGCAAAAGGGAAGGAAAGGCAAGGCAAGGAAAAAGGCAAGGCATAAGCCAAAGCAATGCAAGGGAAGGCAAGTAACAAGGCAAGGCAAATCAATGCACAAGTTAAGGAAAGGCAAGGCACAAGACAAAGCAAAGCAATGCAAGGCAAATCAAAACGCAAGGCACAAAGAATGGCAAGGCATAAGGCGCAAGGAAAGGCACAAAGCACGGCAAGGCAAGGCAACGCACAAGGCAAGGCAAAACAAGGGGCAAGGCAAGGCATGAAGCAAGGCAAA
>NW_026652282.1:27424273-27425733 GCF_009828535.3 Hylobates moloch | reverse complement strand
GGCAAGGCAATGCAAAGTGCAAGGCAAGGCATAAGGCAAGGCAAGGCAAGGCACAAGGCAAGGCAAGGCATGGCGAGGCAAGGCACAAGGTGAGGCAAGGCACGAGGCAAGGAACAAGGTGAGGCAAGGCAAAAGCCAAAACAAGGCAAGGCACAACGGAAGGCAAATCAAGGCTCAAGGCAAGGAAAAGCACAAGGCAAGGCACCAGGCAAGGCAAGATATCAGGAAAGGTAAGACAAGGCAAGGCACCAGGCAAGGCAAGGCAAGATATCAGGAAAGGTAAGACAAGGCAAGGCATGGCTTGTTACTTGCCTTGTTACTTGCCTTCCCTTTGCTTGTGCCTTGCCTTGCCTTGCCTTCTGCCTTGCCTTACCTTGTGCCTTGCCTTGCCTTGTTTCCTGCCTTGTCTTGCCTTGCCATGTCCTGTTCCTTGCCTTGCCATGTCTTGTGCCTTGCCTTGCCTTGTGACTTGCCTTTCCTTACCTCGCTTTGTGCCTTGTTTTGCCTTCTGTCTTGCCTTGCCTTGTGCCTTGCCTTGCCTTGTGCCTTGCCTTGCCTTCTGTCTTGCCTTGCCTTGTGGCTTGCCTTGCATTGCTTTGCCTTGTGCCTTGCATTGCCTTGCCTTTTGTATTGATATCCCTTGCCTTGTTACTTGCCTTCCCTTTGCTTCTGCCTTGCCTTGCCTTCTGCCTTGCCTTACCTTGTGCCTTGTCTTGCCTTGCCATGTCTTGTTCCTTGCCTTGCGCCTTGCCTTGTGTCTTGCTTTGACTTGCCTTGACTTCTGCCTTGCCTTGCATAGCCTTGCCCTTTGATTTGCATCGCCTAGCCTAGCCTTGCTTTGTGCCTTGCCTTGCCTTCTGCCTTGTGCATTGTCTTGACTTACCTTGTGCCTTGCCTTGTTCCTTGCCTTGCCTTACATTGTGCTTTGTGTTGCCTTGCCATGTCTTGTTCCTTGCCTTGCCTTGTGTTATGCCTTGTCTTGCCTTGCAATGTTTTATTCCTTGCCTTGACTTGCATTGTGTCTTGTCTTGCCTTGCAACGTTTTATTCCTTGCCTTGCATTGTGCCTTGTCTTGTTCCGTGCCTTGCCTTCTGCCTTGCTTTGACGTGCCTTGCCTTCTGCCTTGCCTTCCGTTGCCTTGGTATTTGCTTTGCATTGCCTGGCCTAGCCTTGTGCCTTGCCTTGTGCCTTGCCTTGTGCCTAGCCTTGTACCTTACCTTGCCTTGCGTTCTGCCTTGCCTTGCCTTACCTTGTGCCTGGCCTTGTTTTGCCTTGCCATACCTTGTTGCTTGCCTTGCTTGGTGCCTTGCCTCATGCCTTGCCTTGCCTTGCCATGCCTTGTGCCTTGCCTTGCCTTGCCATGCCTTGTGACTTGCCTTGCCTTGTGCCATTCCTTCTGCCTGGCCTTGCCTTGCTTTGCCTTGCCTTGCCTGGTGCCTTACATTGCCTTGCCTTGTGCC
>NW_026652282.1:27423392-27424263 GCF_009828535.3 Hylobates moloch | reverse complement strand
TTGCCTTGCCTTGTGCCATTCCTTCTGCCTGGCCTTGCCTTGCTTTGCCTTGCCTTGCCTGGTGCCTTACATTGCCTTGCCTTGTGCCTTGTCTTGCCTTGCCTTGTGGGTTGATTTGCCTTGGCATGTCACTTGCCTTGTCTTGGCTTGAACGTTGCCTTGCCTTGTGCCTTTTCTTGCCATACCTTGCCTTTCCTTTTCTTGCCTTGCCTTGAGCCTTGCCTTGTGCACACAAGGCAAGGCACAAAGGAAGGCAAGGATAGGCAAGTCACAAGGCAAGGCAAGTCACAAGGCAATGCACAAGGCAAGGCAACGCAAAAGGCAAGGCAGGGCACAAGGCAAGGCAAGGTAATGCATAACGCAAGGCAAGGCAAGGTGAGGCAAGGCACAAGGCAAGGCACAAGGCAAGGTAAAACAAAAAAAAGCAAGGCAAGGCAGAACGCAATGCAAGGCAAGGCACAAAGCAACGCACAAGGCAAGGGACTACGCAAGGCAAGGCAATGCAAAACAAAAGGCAAGGCAAGGCAAGGCAATGCAAGGCATGGCACAAGTCAAGGCAAGGCACAAGTCAAGGCAAGACAAGGGACAAGGCAAGGCAAGGCATAATGCAAGGCAAGGCTAAGGCAAGGAACAAGGCAAGGCAACACACCAGGGAAGGTAACACACAAGGTAAGGCAAGGAAACGCACAAGGCAAGGCAGAAAGAAAGGCAAGGCAAGGCAAGGCATGTGGCAAGGCAAAGCCAGGCAAAGCAAGGCCATGGCAAGGCAAGGCACAAGGCAAGGCAAGGCAAGGCACAAGGCAAGGCAAGCAAAAGGCAAGAGAAGGGAAGGCAAGGCACAAGGCAAGTCAAGGCACAAAGCAAAACAAGT
>NW_026652282.1:27403694-27423382 GCF_009828535.3 Hylobates moloch | reverse complement strand
AAAAAAAAAAAAAAAAAAAAAAGATTTTTACAAAGGCGGTTTCAAAATTATGTAGGACATTTAAGGACATTTCAGTCAAGTACGAGGACAGAATAAAGAGTTTTTAGAGAAAGCAAGTACTCAGCAGTTTACCTTTTCTGTATTCTTTTGGAGAAATTTCTGGAAGATAGGCTATGGCAAAATAAGGGGGTAACCAAGGGTAAGGAGGAGGAGGAAGAGGAGAAACGGTCACTTAGGAAATAGATGGTACATCTTAGGAGAGCAATGAAAAGCAGCCTCTGAATGACAGCTGTACAGAGGCAATCAGTTCAGATTGCAACAGGTGGACAGAAAGCTCCAGAAGGGAAGTGTTCTATCTTCTTTGATACTCCAGGAAATAACATATTAATACTCAATTTGGTACTTAGCCAAGTCATAGCAATAGGAATACTAATGACGTTTAGCTTTTAGAATCAACCTGAAGACAAAGCCAGAATGACTAAATTGTGGTTAAAGGATGGAGTATAAATGCTATAAATCTGGTCAATGTGAAAGTACACATGACAGAAGCAGGGAGTTGGGAATGGTGACCACAGAAATAGAGAATACTTATGTTGATGTCCCAACCTCATAACATTGAGACAAAGGACCCCAGCCATATTTGAGAGGAGAAATCGAACTTGAAGTACATTATTCAAAGTTTCAAAGGCAACCAAAAATAGACCAGGGTAATGATGATATCGGGAGGAAAAGAGGAGATAGGCATAGGTGTGAATGAGTCAAATCCTCTATGAAAGCAGAAAGCCAGTCATTGATGGACATCACCGATGGACATTTGGGTTGATTCATGGACACATGGTGGGGAACAACACACACTGGGGCCTGTAGGGGATGGGGAGTCGGGGAAGGAAGAGCATCAGGAAGAATAGCTAGTGGGTACTGGGCTTAATACCTAGGTGATGGGTTGATCTGTGCAGTGAACAACCATGGCACATGTTTACCTATATAACAAATCTGTACATCATGCACATGTACCCCGGAACTTGATGGGGAAAAAAAAGAAAGCAGAAAGCCACTAAGTATTGTAGGGCAAAGGAAAACTTCCCCTTCACCCTCTGAAAGTTTGTTGAAAAATCAATTGACAAAAGGCAGATTAATAGGAGAAAAGGTATACAAAATTTTATTTTAATGTGTATATTATAGAAGAATCCCAGGAGAATAATTACCCAATAACCTAATGAGGTCCAGAAGCTTATATATCCTTTCTCATGGGGGAGGGGCGTCATGGGGAATGCAGACGATTCTTTTTTTTTTTTTTTGAGACGGAGTCTCCCTCTGTCGTCCAGGCTGGAGTGCAGTGGCGCAATCTCGGCTCACTGCAAGCTCTGCCTCCCGGGTTCACGCCATTCTCCTGCCTCAGCCTCCGAGTAGCTGGGACTACAGGCGCCCGCCACCACGCCCGGCTAATTTTTTGTATTTTTAGTAGAGACGGGGTTTCACCGTGGTCTCGATCTCCTGACCTCGTGATCCGCCCGCCTCGGCCTCCCAAAGTGCTGGGATTATAAGCGTGAGCCACCGCACCCGGCCAGACAATTCTTTTGAGGGGCAGCAAATGATTGTACAGAGAATGAATGGACCTAGGAGATAAAAATTAACTTGTAAATGATTCTCTTTAGAAACTGAATGAGCCCAAGAGACAGGCATTATCTTGTGAAAAAGTTCTCCCAGGTGCAGTTGTCTTTTTTTCTGAGATAATGAGATGTCAGGAAGAGGATGGAAGGTAATTGTTTCTTTTGAGAAGAAACTTTGTTGGTCATTTAAATTTCCAGATGGTGTACTCCTGCCCTTGAGGGGGAGGGGCAAGATTAGTGGTATCCGGATTCTGAGGCAGCTTCTAAGGCCTCTGAACATGCCAAAGTGCCAGTCCTTGGGGTATCACTTTCTGAGCCCCAACTGTATTATCTAAAGTTGATAAAGCAAGAATTTGTATGAGCATATTTAGAGATACAACATTTGACAGGGAAACAATGATCAATGTTGTTAAAGAAAAAAGTATTCATGACCATTGTTAAAGACAGTAAGGCAGTCTTTATTCAGGACCATAGTGATAGAGGAGAGAGATCTGGCTCAACTCCAAATACAAGGAAAAATTGGAATTTATAGCCAAGGAGCAGGGTGGGGTGAGTTGATGGAAATTTACTAAGAGAAAACATCAAGGATAAGGAGCACTCTGGCTAAATCTACTCCATAGGATTATTGCTGAAGCCAGGCCAAGGTGATAAGGTATCCAGGGTGGGGAATGAGAAATTTGGTCAGATACCAATGGTGGGGGATTTTCACTAAACTGACCCAATAAGATTCTTGCTAAAACTGGAATAAGCAGAAATGAATATAGAAGCCCAAAAATCGGGCCTGGTTGAGAAGAGTTTAGAGGAACCTGACTACAGTTAGGTTAAGGGAGAGGGTCTTTGTCAGTATTTACCTCTGTGTAGAAGATGGTTACTTTTTAACAGCAGTCCTTCTGTGTCATCTAAACCATGTGCACGAATGAGTTTAATTTGTTAAAAATGTACTTTGAAAGTCCCCAAACACTAATTCTACTTTGTTATCTCCCAAATCTGTTTCACAGACACATTTATGATTTTATCCTAGCTTTATACTCTCTCTACTGCTGCTGATTCCTCTGCTATAGATTGGATTCTGCCAAATTGCCTGCTGAAAGTGGTTTTTAACTTGAGAATATCATGGTTTCAGGCTTTACCTCACTTGACTTTATGATATTAACTGCTTCTTGTTGTTCTCTCTCACCTTGGGCTCTAAGATCTCAGGACCTTTTAGGTTTCCTCTACCCTTGATGACCTTCTAGCCTCCTCCTTGGATACCTCCTCCCCTGCTCACCATATTCATGTTGTTGACATGGCATTTCATTCTTGAAACTTTTTTTTCACCTCGTGTCCTTTCCTTAGTCACCCATCCACTGCCCTCAGATACTGATGCAGGATTTTTCTCGGCCCTTTCCCTGGACTCGGGGGTGCCCCCTCTACTTGGCCCACTGTGCTCGACTGCTTGTGGGAGGGAGCATGTGAGCGAGTGTGGGATCCAGCCAGCTGCCCTGGGTGCCAACACAGGAACAAGTTCCGTGTGGGGCCTGTGGCCAGACCAGGCACAAGTGAGCCAGTATGGGATGCAGCTGGCTACTCTGGGTGCCGACACAGAAGCAAGCTCAATGCAGGGTCTTCAGCCACATAAGGCGTATCACCTCAAGGGGAACATGGCGGTGCCCAGTTGAGGGTGCCCGTGACCATGAGGCCCCAGAGGGGTTGTTACAGTGCTCCTGTAATTCCGCCATCCACCGATGGTGGTGTGTTAGCAGCTCAGTTGGCCCCTTGCCTCATCACATGGGGCTGCTTCCCTCTGCCAATGAGGGCAAAGGGCCAGTGTGACAGCCTTTCTGGGTACCCACACTTGGTGAGTCCCAAGCTCTTGTCTGGTGTCCAAGTAGAATGAGGTCACGCGGACAGTTGAAGGATGGTGAAGGTGGAGAATTTTATTGAGCGATGAAAATGACTCTCAGCAGAGAGGGGAGCTGGAGAGGGAATGGAAAGAGCAGGTCATCTTCCCCAAATTCAGGCCGTCTCCTCCTCTACCAACTGAGTCTGGGGTCTTTATAGGCACAGGATGGGGAGTGTGTGCCAACTGGTTTGTGACTATGCAAAAAAGGTTAAAGCAAAGACACCACTCAAACATGGGCACAACAGTGTAGAAAACCAATTAGGAAAGGGTAGGTAGATGTAAAATAGGTGAAGGGCAGGGATCAATCAGAAGAAAGCATGGCAAACAGGAAGACAAGTTTGCAATCCAGTCCGAGGATTTAACTTGTAGCTTGGCTTTCAGGCTTTAAACTATCTTCGGCTTAGAGGTGGGGTTTCACCAGGCACCCACCCCTATCTGCTTAGGCATTTGGCTGCCTCCTGTTGCTGTCAATATCACTAGAATGATAATGACTCCTATCTTCATTTATTTCTATTCTTGAACTTCCAAATTTTAGGTACATTTTGAACTTCCTACTTAGACTGCTCCACCTAAAAATTCGACAGATAACTCAAACACAGCACATTAAAAGACAAAAAATACCAGAACTTATGGGATATAGCTAAAGCATGGCTTAGAGGGAAATTTATAGCTATAAATGCCTATAACATAAAAATCTCAAATCAACCTAATCGTCCATCTTAAGACACTACAAAAATAGTGAACTAAATGCAAAGCAAACAGAAGAAATAAGACTAGAGCACAATTAAAATAGAGAATACAAAAATAGAAAAAAATCAATGAAAGATTGGTTGAGAAGATCAGCAAAATTGAAAACCTTTAGCTAGACTGAACAGAAAATAAAAGAAGAAACAAATTACTCAACTCAGGAATGAAAGAGAGGACATCACTACTGATATTACAGAAATAATAGTGACTTTAAGAAAATATTAGAACAACTATATGCCAACACATTAGATAACTTAGATAAAACGGAATAATTTCTAGAGAAACACAAACTCCTGAAACTGACTCAAAGAAATAGAAAATCTTAATAAACCTGAGACGAGTGATTAAATCAATAATTTAGAAACTTCCTACAAAGAGTGAATTCTCCCTTCTTCCACTTTTTTGTTCTCTGCAGGCCCTTGATGGGCTGGATGATGTCCACCCACATGGGTGAGGGTGGATCTTCTTTATCCAGTCTACCAATTCAAATGCTTATCTCTTCCAGAAACACCCTCACAGACACATCAAAAAATTATGTTTCACTAACTATCCAGGCATCCCTTACCCAATCAAGCTGACACATAAAATTAACCATCATAATATCCTTTACGGATATTTATGCAAAAGCCATCCACAAAACACTAGCAAACTGAATCCAGACATATATAAGAGTGATTATATACCAAGACCAAGTGGGTTTTGTTCTAAGAATACAACACTGATTTAACATCTAGGGAAAAAAAAAAAAGGAATGTAATTGTATTAGTCCATTCTTGCACTGCTATAAATAAATACCTGGGACTGGATAATTTATCAAGAAGAAAGGTTTAATTGGCTCATGGTTCCAGAGGCTGTTCAGAAAGCATAGTGCCAGCATCTGCTGCTGGGGAGGCCTCGGGGAGTTTTTATTCATCTTGTTACATGGCAGGAGCAAGACCAAGAGAGAGATGGGGGAAGCGCTATACACTTTTAAACAACCAGATGTCATGACAAATCACTCGTCACTCACTATCACAAGAACACCACTGAGGGGATGGTGCTAAACCATTCATGGGAAACCACACCCATGATTCAATCACCAGGCCCCACCTCCAATAATGAGGCTGCAATTGAACATGAGATTTGCAAGAGGACACAAATCCAAACCATATCAGTAATATACCATATTAATAAAGAACAAAAATCACATGATCTCAATAGTAATAAGTAACAGGTAACACCATAATTGGTGAAAGACTGGATACATCAGGAACAAGATAAGGATGTTCACTCTCACCATTTCCATTCGATGTTGTACTGAGGTTCTAGTCCATGGTAGTTAGGCTAGAAAAAGAAATAAAACACATCCAAATTGGAAAGGAGGAAGTAAAACTATATTTGCAGATGACGTAATCTTGTATACAGAAAATCCTAAGAGGCTGAGGCAGGCGGATCACAAGGTCAGGAGATTGAGACCACGGTGAAACCCCGTCTCTACTAAAAAATACAAAAAATTAGCCGGGCGTGGTGGCGGGCGCCTGTAGTCCCAGCTACTCGGAGAGGCTGAGGCAGGAGAATGGCGTGAACCCGGGAGGCAGAGCTTGCAGTGAGCCGAGATTGTGCCACTGCACTCCAGCCTGGGCGACAGAGCGAGACTCCGTCTCAAAAAAAAAAAAAAAATTATTAGAATAAATAAGTTCAGCAAAGTTGCAGGATACAAGATCAATATACAAAATCAACTGCATTTCTATACACTAGCAATGAACAATCTGAAAATTAAAATAAGAAAATTCCAAAAGGATTAAAACTCTTAGGAATAAAATTACCAAAAGCAACATAAGATTTGTACACTGAAAACTAAAAAATGTGGCTGAAAGAAATTGGAGAAGATCTAAATATGTAGAAAGCCATTCATGTGGATAGATCAGAAGATTTAACATTGTTAAAATGGTAATACTCCCCAAACTGATCTACAGATTTGATGCAGTACCTATCAGAATCCTAGTTGATTTCTTTGAATAAATTGACAAGCTGATTCTCCATTTCATAAGGAAACACAAGGAACCAGATGCCAACACAATCTTCAAAAATAAAGTTAGAGGAGTCACACTTTCCAATTTCAAAATTTACTTCAAAGCTACAGTAGTCAAAACAGCATGATACTGGCATGAGGATAGACATGTATATCAATGGAAAAGAACTGAGACTCTAGAAATTAATTCTTATATTTATGGTTAATTGATTTTCAACAAGGTTGTCAAGATAATTCAATGGGGGGATGAATGGTGTTTCAATAAACGGTGGTGGGACCACTGAATATTCACATGGAAAAGAAGTGGGACCAAACTGTAGGAGTTCCAACTATAAAATTCTTAGAAGAAAACACGTAAGTCTTCATGACTTTAGATTAGACCAGTTTCTAGACACGGCATTAAAAACATAAGTAATAAAATATAGGTAAATTGGATTACATAAAAATTTAAAACTTTTGTTCAAATGATACCATTAAGAAAGTGAAGGCCGGGCGCAGTGGCTCACACCTGGAGCCAAGATCACGCCACTGCACTCCGGCCTAGGCAACAAGAATGAAACTCCGTCTCAAAAAAAAAAAAAAGAGGCCGGGCACGGTGACTCACGCCTGTAATCCCAGCACTTTGGGAGGCCGAGGGGGGAGGATCATGAAGTCAAGAAATTGAGACCATCCTGGCCAACATGGTGAAACCGCATCTCTACTAAAAATACAAAAATTAGCCAGGTATGGTGGTGCGTGCCTGTAGTCCCAGCTACTCAGGAGGCTGAGGCAGGAGAATCGCTTGAACCTGGGAGGCAGAGGTTGCAATGAGCCGAGATCGCGCCACTGCACTGCAGCCTGGCGACAGAGTGAGACTCCGTCTCAAAAATAAAACAAAACAAAACAAAAAAAAGAAAGTCAAAAGACAGCCCACAGAATGGGAGAAAATATTTACAAGGCATATATCAGATATCAGATAAGCTACTGGTATCCAGAATATAAAAAGTACCTTCACAACTCAATAAAAAGGCAAATAATCCAATTTAAAAATAGGGAAAGGAGATGAATAGACATTTCTATAAAGAAGATATACACACGGCTAACGAACACATTAAAAGAGGCTCAACATTATTACACATTAGGGAAATCCAAATCAAAAACCACAGTGAAATACCATTTCACACCCACTAGAATGGCTAAATCGGAAAGATAGTAAATGTTGGTGAGAATGTGAAAAAATTAGAAATCTCTCTCTTTTTTTTTTTTTTTTGCAGGGGGACAACAGGGTCTCATTCTGTTGCCTGGGTTGGAGTGCAGTGGCTCTATCTCAGCTCACTGCAACCTCCACCTCCTGGGCTCAAGCAATCCTCCTACCTCAGCCTCCCAAGTAGCTGGGGCCACAGGTGTGCACCACCACGCTCAACTAATTTTTGTATTTTTTGTAGACACGGGGTTTCACCATGTTGCCCAGGCTCATCTTGAACTCCTGGGCTCAAGAGATCCACCTGCCTCAGCCTCCCAAAGTGGTGGGATTACAGTTGTGATCCACCGTGCCCAGTAATCTTATACATTTTTGATGGGAATATAAAATGGTCAGGTACTTTAGAAAACAGTTTGGCTTTTCCTCAAAATGTAAACTGTAAACTTTCTCATACTATAAACAGAATTACAGTAAGTCCCAGAAATTCCACTCCACCCAAGAAAAATGAAAACATATGTTCACAGAAAAGCTCATATATGAATGTTCATAGCAGCATTATTCATAATAGCCAAAAAGTAGAAGCCACCCAATGTTAGTCAACTGATAAATGGCTAAACAAATGTGGCATAGCTCTACAATGGAATATTATTAAGTCATAAAAAGGAATGAAGTTCTAGCTGGGCATGGTGGCTCACGCCTGTAATCCCAGCACTTTGGGAGGCTGAGGCGGGCGGATCACCTGAGGTTGGGAATTTGAGACCAGTCTGACCAACATGGAGAAACCCTGCCTCTACTAAAAATATAAAATTAGCCAGGCATGGTGGCACATGTCTGTAATCCCAGCTACTCGGGAGGCTGAGGCAGGAGAATTGCTTGAATCCAGGAGGCAGAGGTTGTGGTGAGCTGAGATCACGCCACTGCACTCCAGCTTGGGCAACAAGAGCAAAACTCCATCTCAAAAAAAAAAAAAAAAAAAAAAGGAATAAAGTTCTGATATGTACCATAACACAGATGAACCTTTAAAACACTATGCTAACTGAAAGAGACCAGACACAAAGGCCACATATTGCATGATTCCATTTATATGAAAATTTTATAATAGGTAAATCTATAGAAACAGAAAAAAGATTAGTGGTTGGCTATGGTTGGAGCGGGTATGGAAAGTGACTACTGATAAGTAAGAGGTTTCTTTCTGGGGTGAAGAAAATGTTCTAGACTTAGTGGTAGCAATTGTACAACTGTGAATATGCTAAAACCATGGAAATGTATACTTTAGGTAAATTTATGGTATGTGAATTCTACCTCAAGAAACAAATTCAAGAAAAATGTATGCCTTCCCCACCCTCCTGAATCTTTACTTTTTCTGCAAACATTATGGTGACTTATCCTCCTGAATCCCACGGCTTCATTTAATGGGTCTACCATGTACCCACTCTCCCTTACTAAAAGTCAATGCCATATGGAGTAAAAGAATCAGCCAGTCGAGACTTGTCCAAATTCATATTCACAAAATCATGAAATATAATGAATGGCTTTAGTTTTAAGGTATGAAGTACAGGATAACTTGCTATGAAGCAACAGATAACTAGAACAGTAGACTCATAGTATCTGTGAATCACCAGCAAAGCTTATGGTAGGTCAGTGTTTGTGCAATAAGAATAAATAAATGGGCCGGGCGTGGTGGCTCATGCCTGTAATCCCAGTACTTTGGGAGGCCGATGTGGGCAGATCACCTGAGGTAAGGAGTTCAAGACCAGCCTGGCCAGCATGGCGAAACCCTGTCTCTACAAAAAATAGAAAAATTAGCCGGGCATGATGGTGTGTACCTATAATCCCAGCTACTCAGGAGGCTGGGGCACGAGAATCACTTGAACCCTGGAGGCAGAGGTTGCAGTGAGCCGAGATTGCGCCACTGCACTCTAGTCTGGGCAACAGAGTAAGACTCCATATCAAAAAGAAAAAAAAAGAAAAGAAAAGAAAAGAAAAAAACAAATAAATGACCACAGAATGTAGGAATAGATTTCAAATTGCAACCTAGGGTGAGTCTGCTTCTGACATTTTTCAAACTGTAATGGTAGCCTCAAACTTTTCAAGTTCAGAACAACTTTTGTTCTGATTATCTATCTACAATGGGGTAAAGAGGAGGGGACTATAGGTAAAACAGGGTGTAACTGGATGAGCCATAGTGACAGTTAAATACAAAGCTTTTGTTTAGAAACTGTACCTCAATAAAATCAAACAGGGCATTGGATTGAATGTCTTAGATGGAAGAAAAAAACTAAACTCTGAATTAAACAAAGCTTACGGTAGGTCAGTGTTTGTACAGTAAGAATAAATAAATGATCACAGAATGAAGAGGTTTCAAATTGCATCCTAGGGTAAGTCTATGAACTACACAAATCCATCCATCTGAACTACATACATTTCTCAAAATATACTTCTTACTCTTGGATGGAAACAAGCCAGAAAAGACACAAATTTCATCCCATCTTATGTATCATGGGGCAAGTTCCTTAGGATGTCTGTGCATTATTATCCCCATCTGTAAAAAGGAGACAATAAATATACCTATATCATAGGGTTATGTGAGGGTTAAACACTTTCATTAGAACATAGCCTGGCGGGCTGCACCCATTAACTCGTCATTTACGTTAGGTATATCTCCTAATGCTATCCCTCCCCACTCCCCCCAGCCTACAACAGGCCCTGGTGTGTGATGTTCCCCTTCCTGTGTCCATGTGTTCTCATTGTTCAGTTCCCACCTGCACGTTGTGCACATGTACCCTAAAACTTAAAGTATTTAAAAAAAAAAAAAAAGAACAGAACCTGGCATGTAATAAATACTCAAAAACCAATAGCTATTACTTGCCATTATTACTGGTGCAAAAATTGTTTTGTTTTCTTGTTTTTGCTTTTTTCAAGATGGTATACTTCTCATTTGAAATCTGCTAACTTCTGGCTGATGGTCAGGTTACCCTCAGCATTTTTAGTTCATGACACTGTCAAGTAAGAATACTTATTTATTGCTCCTAACGTGGCTTGACATTTGGGGAGACAGTCCATTAAAGCAGTATTCCTAGCCTTCCTCTGCTCTCCTATGGAGGGAGGTGACTGAACTATTGGTGAATCTAAGAGAAGATACTTGTTCATCTTAACACAATTTCTCTTCCCTATCCTCCTTTTTGCCTATAGAGGGCATTTACTCTGCTCTGCCCCTCCAAGCTCAAAGTTTCAGAGGGGCTGGTCCCCTAAGAGAGTTGCCTAAATTCATTCAATGCAGCTGGTGGCTGTATAATTCTCAATCTGCCACTCAGTAGCACCAGGATCAGAATCTAGACCATTTCTAGATTCCTGAGATTCAGCCCAGTACTAGAGAGTAATAGCAGTGATCATTTATTATGTTCATGCCTTACTCCTGAGCCTGTCACTGAATTGTTCTAAACCTCAGTGGGAAACTAAGGGGAAAGAGTATTGTATATTTCGAAAGTGCTAAAAGAGAAGATCTTAAATGTTCTCACCAATAAAAGAAAAGTAGGTGAGGTGAAGGAGATGCTAATTCACTTGATTTCATCATTCTACATTGTATGCATATATCAAAACATGTTGTACCCTATAAATATGTCTAATTCTTATTTAATTAAAAATAAATAATTTTTTTAAAAAGATTATCCTTGATCCTTCTCAAACTCCAACACACATCTACTTTGTCAGCTCAAGACTATAAGTGTCTTTTTTCAGAATCATTTATATGATCTTTAAGGCACAAATTACAAAAGAATAAACACATACAAGTGGAAATATAAAAGTAGAAAAAATGCACTAATGATTTTTACTTAAGTCCTTTAGAGATGGGAGTATATTGGTTATCTACTGCTATGTAACAAACGACTCCACAGCTTCTTGGCTTAAAACCGCCACCGTTCACTTATCTCAGAATTCTGTGGGTCAACAATGTGGGCTGGGCTCAGCAGGGATGTTATCCCCTGGTCTTTGCTGGGTTCACTCAAGTTTCTGTGGTTAGCTGCCAGGTTGGCTGGGAACCGGGTGGTTTTGGTTGGGGGCTCTGCTAAGACGGTTTATCGCTGCTCCATTTGGTCTCAGCCTCCAGCAGGCTAGCCCAGCCTTATCACACAGTGGTAAAACAGTTCCAAGAGCCACAAAAAAGCAAAAACTGCAAGGCTTTGTTAGGCTGAAGCTCAAAATTGTGCACATTTCTTACATTCTGTCCATCAAAGCAGGCCACTTGGCCAGCCCAGATTCAAGGGGTCAGGAAATAGACTTCACTTCTTGGTGGGAACAGCTGCGAAATATTATGGTCATTTGTATAACCCATCCCATATGCGCCATAGAATAAAAACAAGTTTGCAGAAATAAGGAACCTTACTTGTGTAACATAAAATTATCTCACCTAAAATTTAGCTATACTTAACAGTATTCATTTAGCATAAAGTATATAAGCCAATAATAAAGTTACCCTTACACTTTGATAAACAATGTAGAGAGGAAAACATTTTTAAGAAGTCATACTGTGAATTTTGAAATAGAGACGTACGTAAATCTAGAGACCAACAGATGTAAGACTAAATATCAGAGTCAATAAAAATATTAATCTGTAATATAACTTTTGGTTACATAATTTGAAAGCATGACATTCTAGAACAATACAAATGACATGGGAGATGCATGTCCAAAATGACATTTTGGAATATAGTAAATATAAAATACAAAATAAATTATTAAGAACTTGTAACAATTTGTTATAATCATAAAATTGAGTTATTGAAAGATAGGGTGGCTTGGATTTTTTCCTTCATCAAAAAGTCTTTCTCTGCTAAAAGTTTTTTCTAGATGTTTTTTTTTTAAAGAACAGGTATCACTTAACTAGTCACTCCTATTTACATCATGAACTAGTTACCTCTTTCCTCAGTATTTAATTAATTTTTTTTTTTTTGAGACAGAGTCTCACTCTGTTGCCCAGGCTGCAGTGCAGTGGCGCAATCTCGGCTCACTGCAACCTCTGCCTCCTGGTTTCAAGCGATTCTTGTGCCTCAGCCTCCTGAGTAGCTGGGATTACAGGTGCGTGCTACCACGCCTGGCTAATTTTTGTATTTTCAGTAGAGAAGGGATTTTACCATGTTGGCCAGGCTGGTCTGGAACTCCTGACCTCAACTGATCCACCCGCCTCGGCCTGCTAAAGTGCTGGCATGAGCCACTGCGCCTGACTCATAAACTTCTTATAATTAAAAATTGCAAAATTATTCCAAGATGCCACACTGTCATTAATTCGGTAGTAAGCAACAGCTTAATTCTTAATATTATTTTTAAATTCTGATTTCCTGACAGTGCCATCTGTCTGGTTAATGATGGCCCAGATTATCAGATTTTGATGAATTTCCCTCCAGCTCTCAGATTTATCCCTAGTTTTCTAAAATCCTTTCAGGTCCACGGACTGCATAAAATGAATCTTCCTTAAATATTTGGCCTCAAATGTTTGATTGTTATATAAGGGTAGTTTTTACTTCATAGCAAAAGAACATAAGAAATAAAACACCTAATAAAAGGGTTATTCTGACCTGAGGACAACTGAGTAAACCGATTAGCACATAGCTTCTAAATGTTTCTGGTGTGATCTGAGAAAATACTTGTTTTTGAGGTTGTCACAGCAACTTACTTTTTTTTCAGCTAAACTAGAAGTGTTCTATTTGGCCTAATTAGAACTAAACAGTTTGGTTTTCATCAAATATCAAATAACACTGCTCAGTGTTTTCCAACTTAAAGTTTTAAAAATCATTTATGATGTTTTGTTGGCACACATATCTGAGAAAGAAAAAGGAAACAAACTCTCAGCTTTTATTGAGGCATCTCTCAGTTGATTATGTATCCTTTTTGAGGACATTCATGCAAAATGCCATCTATGGAGTATGGGTATCAATGCCTGCTTAAGAGAATGACTACATTCTCTTAAGTCCCATATATTTTAGTTAAATTAATGACTGAGTGAGTCAAATATAAAATGGGACATTAAATAAAGTAGATTCATATACTAGTAAAAGCACATGCGAGCTGGGCGTGGTGGCTCGCGCCTGTAATCCCAACACTTTGGGAGGCCGAAGCGGGCGGATCACAAGGTCAGGAGTTCAAGACCAGCCTGGCCAACATGATGAAACCCCACCTCTACTAAAAATACAAAAATTAGCCAGGCATGGTGGTGGGTGCCTGTAACCCCAGGTACTCGGGAGGCTGAGGCAGGAGAATCACTTGAAACTGGAAGGCGGAAGTTGCAGTGAGCCGAGATTGCGCCACTGCACTCCAGCCTGGGCAAAAAAGCGAAACGCTGTCTCAAGAAAAAAAAAAAAAGCACATGCATCAAGACAACTGAGTTCGAGGCTCAGTTCTTTGATTAACTGCATCTATGTCTTTACTCAGAGATCTAAAGGATACCCTAAGGATCACTGCATTGGCTAAAATGAGTTTGGCAGCAAAATAATAGCAACAAACTAGAGGTGTCTACAGCATCCCTAAAGGCTTACAGCCTTATGGCTGCAATATAGCTGTCACAGCTACAGGCGTGATGTCCACAAATGGCAGGGTGTCCAAAGTGAAAAAGGAAAGGAGCTTTTCCTACAGGCCTTGCTCCTTTCATAGGCAGAGGGGGGAATCTTCCTCAGAAGCCTCCTATATTTCTTCTATCTCATTGACCAAAACTGGGTCCTACGGTCAATTCTGACTGCAAATGAGGATGGAAAGTGTGTATTTGGCATTTACAGCCTCTGTAGGGAGATAGGCAAGAAAGAAGGTGGTTAGAAATAGCAGTCAAAAAATATATATAGCAGTCAGCTAGGGAACCAACAGAGTCTGCCACAATTCCAGTCCTTGGTTTAACAGATGAAGATCTGTCCAGAGAAGGGAACTGACTTGTAGCAACCTAGCATCACAGCCAGATTTAGAATTAGAATCTATATCTAGTAAGCATCCCCCACTGGCTGCAGTACTTCTTCAACGATACCACATCTTCACCTCCGAGAGGAGGGTGCTGGTTGGCTAGATGCAATTAACTCTTCAATTTATAAATGAGCATTAACCAAGCATTTGATGTATGCCATACACTGAGCAAGGAGCAGGAGATGCAAGATCAAGAAGAAATGGTTTCTTTCCTCAAAATCTGAATGATCTCAAATGTGCCAGATTCAAAGATAATATAATTGTAATTTTCAAAACAATAAAATGAATATAGTACCCATTTTAAGGCATAGAATGCAGATCAGAGAGGTGGAGCCAAGATGGCCGAATAGGAACAGCTCCAGTCTACAGCTCCCAGCATGAGTGATGCAGAAGACAAATGATTTCTGCATTTCCAACTGAGGTACTGGGTTCATCCCACTGGGGATTGTCAGACAGTGCGTGCAGCGCACCAAGCGTGAGCTGAAACAGGGCGAGGCATCGCCTCACCCGGGAAGCGCAAGGGGTCAGGGGATTCCCTTTCCTAGCCAAGGAAAGAGGTGACAGACGGCACCTGGAAAATTGGGTCACTCCCACCCTAATACTGCACTTTTCCAACGGTCTTAGCAAACGGCATACCAGGAGATTATATCCTACACCTGGCTCAGAGGGTCCTACACCCATGGAGCCTCGCTCATTGCTAGCACAGCAGTCTGAGATCAAACTGCAAGGCGGCAGCGAGGCTGGGGGAGGGGCACCCGCCATTGCTGAGGGTTGAGTAGGTAAACAAAGCAGCCAGGAAGCTCGAACTGGGTGGAGCCAACCGCAGCTCAAGGAGGCCTGTGGGCCTCTGTAGACTCCACAGTGGAAGTGGAAGACTCCACGATGGAAGATAAAATGAATGAAATGAAGCGAGAAGGGAAGTCTAGAGAAAAAAGCATAAAAAGAAATGAACAAAGCCTCCAAGAAATATGAGACTATGTGAAAAGACCAAATCTATGTCTGATTGGTGTACCTGAAAGTGACGGGGAGAATGGAACCAAGTTGGAAAACACTCTGCAGGATATTATCCAGAACTTCTCCAATCTAGCAAGGCAGGCCAACATTCTGATTCAGGAAATACAGAGAACACCACAAAGATACTCCTCGAAAAGAGCAACTCCAAGACACACAAGTATCAGATTCACCACAGTTGAAATGAAGGAAAAAATGTTAAGGGCAGCCAGAGAGAAAGGTCGGGTTACCCACAAAGGGAAGCCCATCAGACTAACAGGGGATCTCTTGGCAGAAACTCTACAAGCCAGAAGAGAGTGGGGGCCAATATTCAACATTCTTAAAGAAAAGAATTTTCAACCCAGAATTTCATATCCAGCCAAACTAAGCTTCAGAAGTGAAGAAGAAATAAAATCCTTTACAGACAAGCAAATGCTGAGAGATTCTGTCACCACCAGGCCTGCCCTAAAAGAGCTCCTGAAGGAAGCACTAAACATGGAAAGGAACAACCAGTACCAGCCACTGCAAAAACATGCCAAATGGTAAAGACCATCAAGGCTAGGAAGAAACTGCATCAACTAACAAGCAAAATAACCAGCTAACATCATAATGACAGGATCACATTCACACATAACAATATTAACCTTAAATGTAAATGGGCTAAATGCTCCAATTAAAAGACACAGACTGGCAAATTGGATAAAGAGTCAAGACCCATCAGTGTTCTGTATTCAGGAAACCCATCTCATGTGCAGAGACACACATAGGCTCAAAATAAAGGGATGGAGGAAGATCTACCAAGCAAATGGAAATCAAAAAAAGGCAGGGGTTGCAATCCCAGTCTCTGATAAAACAGACTTTAAACCAACAAAGATCAAAAGAGACAATGAAGGCCATTACATAATGGTAAAGGGATCAATTCAACAAGAAGAGCTAACTATCTTAAATATCTATGCACCCAATACAGGAGCACCCAGATTCATAAAGCAAGTCCTTAGAGACCTACAAAGAGACGTAGACTCCCACACAATAATAATGGGAGACTTTAACACCCCACTTCAATATTATACAGATCAACGAGACAGAAAGTTAACAAGGATACCCAGGAATTGAACTCAGCTCTGCACCAAGCAGACCTAATAGACATCTACAGAACTCTCCACCCCAAATCAACAGAATATACATTCTTCTCAGCACCACACCACACCTATTCCAAAACTGACCACATAGTTGGAAGTAAAGCACTCCTCAGCAAATGTAAAAGAACAGAAATTATAACAAACTGTCTCTCAGACCACAGTGCAATCAAACTAGAACTCAGGATTAAGAAACTCAATCAAAACTGCTCAACTACATGGAAACTGAACAACCTGCTCCTGAATCACTACTGCATACATAATAAAATGAAGGCAGAAATAAAGATGTTCTTTGAAACCAATGAGAACAAAGACACAACATACCAGAATCTCTGGGACACATTCAAAGCAGTGTGTAGAGGGAAATTTATAGCACTAAATGCCCACAAGAGAAAGCAGGAAAGATCCAAAATTGACACCCTAACATCACAATTAAAAGAACTAGAAAAGCAGGCCGGGCGCGGTGGCTCACACTTGTAATCCCAGCACTTTGGGAGGCCGAGGCGGGCGGATCACGAGGTCAGGAGATCGAGACCACAGTGAAACCCCGTCTCTACTAAAAATACAAAAAAATTAGCCGGGCGTGGTGGCGGGCGCCTGTAGTCCCAGCTACTCGGAGAGGCTGAGGCAGGAGAATGGCGTGAACCCGGGAGGCGGAGCTTGCAGTGAGCCGAGATTGCGCCACTGCACTCCAGCCTGGGTGACAGAGCGAGACTCCATCTCAAAAAAAAAAAAAAAGATTGAGAAGGTGTGACCAGTGAAGGTGAAAGAAAATTAGGAAAGTGTCGTATTATTGAATCTGAGATAAAGAAAATGTGGCATATGTACACCATGTAATACTACTAAGCCATAAAATGGAACAAAATAATGGCCTTTGCAGCGACAAAGATGGCGATAGAGGCCATTATTCTAAGTAAAGTAACTCAGAAATGGAAAACCAATATCATATGTTCTCACTTATAAGTGGGAGATAAGCTATGAGGATGAGAAGATGGTGTTTAAAGTAGGTCACTGTAGATCACTGAAGACCTGATTCCTTCAGTGGAGTGACAGAAAGGATTTGGTGCATTGAGAAAAGATTGGGGAGATAGAAATTGGAGACAGTGAATATAGGTGTGGTGGCTCATACCTGTAATCCCAGCACTTTGGGAGGCTGAGAGCAAACACATTCAAAAGCTAGCAGAAGGCAAAAAATAACTAAGATCAGAGCAGAACTGAAGGAAATAGAGACAAACAACCCTTCAAAAAATCAATGAATCCAGGAGCTGGTTTTTTGAAAAGATCAACAAAATTGACAGACCACTAGCAAGACTAATAAAGAAGAGAGAAGAATCAAATAGACGCAATAAAAAATGATAAAGGGGGTATCACCACCGATCCCACAGAAATACAAACTACCATCAAAGAATACTATAAACACCTCTATGCAAATAAACTAGAAAACCTAGAAGAAATGGATAAATTCCTGGACACATACACCCTCCCAAGACTAAACCAGGAAGAAGTTGAATTTCTGAATAGACCAATAACAGGCTCTGAAATTGAGGCAATAATTAATAGCTTACCAACCAAAAGAAGTCCAGGACCAGATGGATTCACAGCCGAATTCTACCAGACGTACAAGGAGGAGCTGGTACCACTGCTTCTGAAACTATTCCAATCAATAGAAACAGAGGGAATCCTCCCTAACACATTTTATGAGGCCAGCATCATCCTGATACCAAAGCCTGGTAGAGACACAACAAAAAAAGAGAATTTTAGACCAATATCCCTGATGAACATCGATGCAAAAATCCTCAATAAAATACTGGCAAACCGAATCCAGCAGCACATCAAAAAGCTTATCCACCATGATCAAGTGGGCTTCATCCCTGGGATGCAAGGCTGGTTCAACATATGCAAATCAATAAATGTAATCCAGCATATATACAGAACCAACGACAAAAACCACATGATTATCTCAATAGATGCAGAAAAGGCCTTTGACAAAATTCAACAGCCTTTCATGCTAAAAACTCTCAATAAATTAGGTATTGATGGGACATATCTCAAAATAATAAGAGCTATCTATGACAAACCCACAGCCAATATCATACTGAATGGGCAAAAACTGGAAGCATTCCCTTTGAAAACGGGCACAAGACAGGGATGCCCTCTCTCACCACTCCTATTCAACAATAGTGTTGGAAGTTCTGGCCAGCGCAATCAGGCAGGAGAAGGAAATAAAGGGTATTCAACTAGGAAAAGAGGAAGTCAAATTGTCCCTGTTTGCAGATGACATGATTGTATATTTAGAAAACCCCATCGTCCTCTTCAAGGAGAACTACAAACCACTGCTCAATGAAATAAAAGAGGACACAAACAAATGGAAGAACATTCCATGCTCATGGGTTGGAAGAATCAATATCGTGAAAATGGCCATACTGCCCAAGGTAATTTATAGATTCAATGCCATCCCCATCAAGCTACCAATGACCTTCTTCACAGAATTGGAAAAAACTACTTTCAAGTTCATATGGAACCAAAAAAGAGCCCGCATCGCCAAATCAATCCTAACCCAAAAGAACAAAGCTGGAGGCATCACGCTACCTGACTTCAAACTATACTACAAGGATACAGTAACCAAAACAGCATGGTACTGGTACCAAAACAGAGATATAGATCAATGGAACAGAACAGAGCCCTCAGAAATAATGCCACATATCTACAACTATCTGATCTTTGACAAACCTGACAAAAACAAGCAATGGGGAAAGGATTCCCTATTTAATAAATGGTGCTGGGAAAACTGGCTAGCCATATGTAGAAAGCTGAAACTGGATCCCTTCCTTACACCTTATACAAAAATTAATTCAAGATGGATTAAAGACTTACATGTTAGACCTAAAACCATAAAAACCCTAGAAGAAAACCTAGGCATTACCATTCAGGACATAGGCATGGGCAAGGACTTCATGTCTAAAACACCAAAAGCAATGGCAACAAAAGTCAAAATTGATGAATGGGATCTAATTAAACTAAAGAGCTTCTGCACAGCAAAAGAAACTATCATCAGAGTGAACAGGCAACCTACAAAATGGGAGAACATTTTTGCAACCTACTCAACTGACAAAAGGCTAATATCCAGAATCTACAATGAATTCAAACAAATTTACAAGAAAAAAACAACCCCATCAAAAAGTGGGCAAAG
>NW_026652282.1:27344661-27403294 GCF_009828535.3 Hylobates moloch | reverse complement strand
CTGAACAATGAGAACACATGGACACAGGAAGGGGAACATCACACACCGGGGCCTGTTGTGGGGTGGGGGGAGAGGGGAGGGATAGCATTAGGAGATATACCTAATGTTAAATGAGGAGTTAATGGGTGCAGCACACCAACACGGCACATGTATACATATGTAACAAACTGCACATTGTGCACATGTACCCTAAAACTTAAAGTATAATAATAAAAAAAGAATGTAGATCAGAAAATATTACTCATAGCTTATATAATTATCTAAGGCAGAGATTACTAAACCATAGCCTGTGGGACAAATCCAGCCCATGGCCTGATCTTGTAAATAAAGTTTTATCAGAACACAGCCATGCCCATTTGTTTACATATTTTCTATGGCTTCTTTCTTGCTACAGTGGTAGAGCTGAACAGTTGCAACACAGCTGAGTAGTTGTGATGGAAGCCATATAGCCTGCGAAGTCTAAAATACATACTCTCTGGCCCTTTACAAAAACCATTTGTCAGCCCCTTAACTAAGGGGTCGGGAAAGAAGAAAGCTTATATAACATAAAGATGGGTGACTAAATTTGACTCACTGGTTTTTTGCTTCCTGCAAGTTCAGCAGACAGTAAGTTGACATCAGTAATATAAGACCTTGATTACTTGTGCCACTGTTGCCTTGAAAACATTAAAAGAATGTTTTCACTGGCCAGGTGCGGTGGCTCATGCCTGTAATCCCAGCACTTTGGGAGGCCGAGGCAAGTGGATCACTTGAGCTCAGGAGTTTGAGACCAGCCTGGCCAACATGGTAAAACCTGGTCTCTACTAAAAATACAAAAATTAGCTGGGTGTGGTGGCGGCACGCCTGTAACCCCAGCTACTCAGTGGCTGAGGCAGGAGAGTCACTTGAACCCAGGAGGTAGAGGCTGCAGTGAGCCAAGATCGTGCCACTGCACTCTAGCTGGGCAAGAGAGAGAGATCCTGTCTCAAAATGTTTTAACTAACAGTGAGGTATTTTGAGGTTCAGAGAGAGAATTAACTCACCCTGTTCAAGAAGATAAAAATTTGGCCTGGTTGGCTTAGATGAAATTTTTGGATAACTTCTCTAGAATACAAATTGATATGCACAGTTTTACTGAAAAAAAAAAAAAAAACTTAATTTGTTTCATAAGAATTTATCAGCTTATATATGAGGCAAGGCAAATACAGCTGACCCAAATCTGCTTCCTTGCCTCTCCTGAGACCCTTGGTTAGTCCCTGTTCCCCCGGTGGCTGAACATCCATACCTGAGTGCTTTCCAGTGCCTCACATGCAGCAGGCTTCAAGCTCAACTTAACTCTTCCACCAGACTTGTCCCAGGTTTGTTCGTTTGTTTGTGATGCCACTAGCCACCCTCCCCACCGAACTAGAGGTCATACACATTTGGGTTCAAGTTGTGACTTTGCCACCCCTTTAAGTTTGGCGTATTTTTCAAACTGTCTCAAGCTTCGGTTTTCTCTTTTGCGCAATGTGGAGAACAACAATTACTCATTAAGGATTGGTGTAAAAATTAAAGGAGACACTGAGTATAAAGTGCTCGGCAGACAGTAGGTATAAAAAGTTTCTTCTGGGCCGGGCGTGGTGGCTCATGTCTATAATCCCAGCACTTTGGGAGGCTGAGGTGAATGGATTATTTGAGGCCAGGAGTTCGAGACCAGGTTGGGCAACATGGCGAGACCCCAGCTCTACTAAAAATACAAAAACAAAAAAAAAAATAGCCGGGTGTGATGGTGCACACCTGTGGTCCCAGCTACTCATGAGGCTGAGGTGGGAGGATTGCTTGAGCCCAGCAGGTGGAGGTTGCAGTGGGTCAAGATCACCCCACTGCACTCTAGCCTGGGTGACAGAGTGAGACCTTGTCTCAAAAAAAGAAAAAAAAAAACTTTCTTCTGGCCAGGCCCAGTGGTTCATACCTGTAATTCCAGCACTTTGGGAGGCCGCAGCTGGAGGAAAGCTTGAGGTCAGGAGCTGGAGACCAGCCTGGGCAACATAAAGACCCCATCTCTACGAAAAGTTTAAAAATAATAATAATTAGCAGGGCATAGTGGTATGTACCTGTAATCCCAGCTACTAAAGGAGAAAGGCTCACTTGAGCCCTGGAAGTTGAGGCTACAGAGAGCCACTATCATATCACTATACTCCAACCTGGGCAACAGAGTGAGACCCTGTCTCAAAAAAAAAAAGATTTCTTCTATACGCTTTTTTTTTTTTTTTTTTGAGATATGAGACAGGGTCTTGCTCTGTCCCCCCAGGCTCAAGTGATCCTCCCACCTCAGCCTCCCAAGTAGCCAAGATATTACAGGTATGCACCACTATGCCCAGTTAACTTTTTAAAATTTTTTGTAAAGACAGGATTTCCCTATGCTGCCCAGGCTGGTTCCTGAACCCAAGCAATCTCCCCACTTCAGCCTCCCAAAGTGCTGGGATTACAGGCGTGAGCCACTGCGTTCAACCTATACACTTTTTGAAATGTTAGTCACTCATGTTCTTTTCTTGGATTTTGCACTCCACATCTACTTAGTCAATAACGGCCGTGATTCAGCTTCTGCAGCAGGCTTTGATTCCAGCGCATCCTTTCCATCAATGTGGCCATTCCCTTGTTTCTTCCCTGAATGGCTGCAATTATTCCCCATCTCTTCTTCCTTCCTCTAACTGCTTGCTTTCTGAGCCATCTTACTACAATTTTGCTCAGAAACCTGCATCTGCTGTATTTTGTTAAATCTATTAAAATCCCACTCAGTTTGTTGTGTTTGTTGATCAAGGCTTTTCAATCTTGGGCTGCAGGGCCCTGCTACCTCTCTAAGCCCATCTTCTACTTCCCTCATGGCCTTTATACTTGCTGTTTTCTCTGCCTGGACCTAAGGTGTTTCCAAAGGTAATTTTGACTCTACATAATTTCGCCTCATAAGTTGACTTCCCTTTTTGCCAATTATATCTAGTGGAATATAAGTTATACATGTGTATGACATGGCCCCTTTGTGTCCAGTTATTTGGGTCATTATCCCTTCCATCTGTTTGAAAGCTGGCAGGAATGGGTAGTCAGTGGCATACAATAGGAAAGATCAGAGTTTCCAAAGGAGAAAGATCAAATTCAGGTTTGGTCACTGCGTAACATAACCTTTCTGTGTAATAGACTCCGAAACTTAGTGGCTTAAAACAATAAGCATTTATCATTTCTCACAATTCTGTGGGTCTGCTGGGCAGTTCTGGTCCCGGTTAGCTCATTTGACTCCTGAAATCATTTGGAGCCTCTGTTCAGACTGGATATTTAGTATGGCCTTAGGTGTGTGGCAGTGGTGAGGCTAGTATGTCTCATGTGCCTCAGCTGTGAGGGCTTATTTCTGCTCCACATGGTGTCTTATCTTGCAATAGGCTAGCACTGTCTTCTTCACATGGTCGACTCAGGGTTACAAAGAACAGTAAGAGGGCCAGACGTGGTGCCTAATGCCTGTAATCCCAACACTTTGGGAGGCCAAGGCAGGCAGATCACTTAAGGTCAGGAGTTTGAGACCAGCCTGGTCAACATGGCGAAACCCCGTTTCTACTAAAAATACAGAAATTAGCCGGGCATGGTGACAGGCACCTGTAATCCCAGCTACTCAGGAGGCTGAGGCAGGAGAATCGTTTGAACCCAGAAGGCGGAGGTTGCACTGAGCCGAGATTGTGCCACTGTACTCCAGCCTGGGCGACAGAGCGAGACTCCGTCTCAAAAACAAACAAACAAAAAAACAACAGCAAGAGGACAAGCGCCAGTGTTCGAGACCTTTTCAAGCCTCTGCTCATGTCCTATTTGCTAATGTCCCATTGGACACAGCAAACCACATAAGATTTGCTTTTTAAAGGGTCATTACTAACCAATCTAGCCCAGCCACTATGTAACATTGAGCAAGTCATTTGCCTCTCTGATACTTTATCTGTAAAATACAGAAACCATTTATATCATAAAGTTCCTTGTAAAGATGAGTAATTTTAAATTCTTTACATGTGTTTATGATAATTCCTTATCTCTTGCAATGCTTAGCATTGTGCCTTACACTTCAAACCTTTATTATGTGTGGTTTTTGTTTGTTTTGTCTTTGAGACAGGGTCTCTTTCTGTTGCCCAGGCTGGAGTGCAGTGGCTCAATCACAGCTCACTGCAGCCTTGACCTCCTTGGGCTCAGATGATTCTTCCACCTCAGCCTCCCAAGTAGCTGGGGCTACAGGCACATGCCACCATGCCCGGCTAATTTTGTATGTTTTGTAGACACAGGGTTTTGCCATGTTGCCCAAGCTGGTCTCAAACTCCTGGGCTTAGTGATCCACCCGCCTCAGCCTCCCAAAGTGCTAGGATTGCAGGTGTGAACCACTAAACCTGGCTGTTTTTTTTAAACTAGGAGCTATGGAGGATACAAGGATAAATGACGGCAGTAAATATCTTCTGCTTTTATAGATTAAATGATTGCCTTGAGAAATGGAATGACTTTAAATGTCCTTTGCCATAAATGCTTTCTATTCTAGTGTCTTTTTTCCTTCTGATTTTGCAATTTACGTTCACAGTAGAAAAATAAGTTCAAAGAGGAAAGCAAAATTAACTAAAATTTCATTGCTAAGAGATAACTACTGTTAACATTTCAGCAAATTCCTCTTCAATCTTTTTTTTCTATGGATTTCAATCTTGTTAATAGCTTCCAAGCAAAGTTAAGACTTCTGAAAAGGAGAAATACATTTAACTATTCCCCACTTTGAAAACTTACTAAAAACATGTGCTAGAATAAAAACCAACTGACAGGCCATTTGACAACAGAGTACAAGGAATGGTGACGGAGGGAGTCGCTAGGAGATACAGCACTTACTTGCTTGTTTGGCAGCAAATAAGAAGTCACAGCCATAAAACTCACAATTACCGACAAGTAATAAATAGTTCCCATTTGCTTTTTTTAAAAATCCATATAATAAACATTTCCTTTACTTCACTCATTACGTTACTTGCCTTTTGACAAGAGTACCTCCGCTATGCAAGAATGAGCAGCAGATGCCCCAGGGCCTCCACCTTTTTGAAGAGGTTTTGGGTTTTGAATAGACTATATTGTGTTCTTTCAGCAGATTCTAATTTTTCATGTGCTCCTTATTCAGCTCGTGGCTGCCCTGATCAATTTCCAAATGACTTTCTAGTAGGAATTTTAGCAAGTATATTGGTTTTTCCATGGGGTCTTTCTCACCAAAATTGTTACAGATATACATGAGACACATAAATGTAGTTTAAGTTGTCTCCATTTACCAGATTTCTACTTCATTACTGAGACTATACACATGGTAAAAAAAAATTAGTAATAACATGGACAAATAGAAAGAACATTACCCTAGTTACAGATCTGCTATTAATCTAACATGATGACTTCAGAGGCATCGAGTTTCTAACTCATTGGAAGAGGAGGAGGAAAAAAGGATGAGAGAAGGAAGTAGTAAGTGAATTCTAACTTCCCTATGTGATAGTTTAGGCCATCTTTCTATGTCAATGTCTACGTGAATCTTCTTGGAATGAATTTTGGAAGGTAACCCAGTGAGCTAAGACTACTGTTTCAGTATCAGTCACGATGGAATGGGTTCTTGGCTGCTTATTTCTATTAAACATAATTGCATGGTTCAGATTGTCTGTATCCTCAATTTTATTTTTTAGGTTTGGGGTACATGTGCAGATTTGTTATTTAGATAGACTCGTGTCACAGGGGTTTGGTGTACTGCCTATTTCATCACCCAGGTATTAAGTCTAGTATCTATTAGTTATTTTTTCTGCTGCTCTCCCTCCTCCCTGCCTCCACCCTCAGGCCCTCAGTGTCAGTTGTTCCCTCTATGTATCCATGTGTTCTCATAATTTAGCCCCATTTAAAGGTGAGAACATGTGGTATTTGGTTTTCTGTTCCTGGGTTAGTTTGCTAAAGATAACAGCCCCCAGCTCCATCTATATTCCTGCAAAGGACATGATCTCATTCCTTTCTATGGCTGCATAGTATTCCATGGTGTTTATGTACCACATTTTCTTTATCCAGTCTACCATTCACAGGCATTTAGATTCCATGTCTTTGCTATTGTGAATAGTGCTGCAGAGAACATACGTGTGCATGTGTCTTTATGACAGATTTCTATTCCTTTGGGTATATAGCCAGTAATGGGATTGCAGGGTCAAATGATAGTTCTGTTTTTTAGGGTTTTGAGGAGTCACCACACTGCTTTCCACAATGGTTGAACTAATTTACACTCCCACTGATATGGTTTGGATTTGTAACCCAGGCCAAATCTCATGTTTAGTTGTAATTGCCACGTGTTGGAGGAGTGGCATGCTGGGAGGTGATTGCATCATAGGGGTGGAATTTCCCCTTACTGTTCATGTGATCATGAATTCTTACAAGATCTGGTTGTTTAAAAGTATGTCACACTTCCCATTCACTCACTCTCTCCTTCTCCACCATGTGAAGATGTACCTGCTTCCCCTTCGCTTTCTGCCATGATTGTAAATTTCCGTAGCCCTCCCCAGCCATGCTTCCTGTACAGCCTGTGGAACTGTAAGTCAATTAAACCTCTTTTCTTCATAAATTACCCAGTCTCAGGTAGGTCCTTATTGCAATGCAAGAACAGGCTAATACACTCACCAGCAGTGTATAAACAATCCTTTTTCTCTGCAACCTCACCAGTATCTGTTATTTTTTTACTTTTCCCCCACCCCCTGAGGAGTCTTGCTCAGTCCCCCAGGCTGGAGTGCAGTGGCACGATCTCAGCTCACTGCAACCTCCACCTCCCGGGTTCAAGCGATTCTCCTGCCTCAGCCTCTGGAGTAGCTGGGATTACAGGCGCACACCACCACACCCAGCTAATTTTTGTATTTTTAGTTGAGACGGGGTTTCACCATGTTGGCCAGGCTGGTCTCGAACTCCTGACCTCGTGATCCACCTGCCTTGGCCTCCTAAAGTGCTAGGATTATGGGCGTAAGCCACCGCACCCAGCCTTGACTTTTTAATAATAGCCACTCTGATAGGCAAGAGATGGTATCTCATTGTAGTTTTAATTTGCATTTCTCTAATGATCAGTGATACTGAGCTTTTTTTCATATGCTTGTTGGCCACATGTATGCCTTCTTCTGAAAAGTGTCTGTTCATGTCCTTTGCCCACTTTGTAATGGGGATTTTTTCTTGTAAATTTGTTTAAGTTCCTTATAAATGCTGGATGTTAGACCTTTGTCAGATGCATAGTTTGCAAATATTTTCTCTCATTCTGTAGGCTGTCTGTTTACTCTGTTGTTAGTTTCTTTTGCTGTGCAGAAGCTCTTTGCTTTAATTAGATACCATTTGTGAGTTTTTGCTTTTGTTGCAATTGCTTTTGACGTCTTCATCATGAAATTTTTGCCAGTTCCTATGTCCAGAATGGTAGTTCCTAGGTTGTCTTCCAGGGTTTTTATAGTTTGGGTTTTAAGTCTTTAATCCATCTTGAGTTGTTTTTTGTATATGGTATAAGGAGGGGGTCCAGTTTCAATCTTTTGCAGTTATCCCAGCACCATTTATTAAACAGGGAGTTCTTTCCCCATTGCTTGTTTTTGTCAGCTTTGTCAATGATCAGATGGTTGTAGGTCTGTGGCCTTATCTGAGTTCTCTATTCTGTTCCATTGCTCAATGTGTCTGTTTTTGTACCAGTACCATTCAGTTTTGGTTACTATAGCCCTGTAATATAGTGTGAAGTTGGGTAGTGTGATGCCTCCAGCTTTGTTCTTTTTGCTTAGGTTGCCTTGGCTATTTGGGTTCTTTTTTGGTTCCATATAAATTTTAAAATAGGGTTTTTTTTTCTAGTTCTGTGAAGAATGCCATTGGTAGTTTGAAAAGAATAGCAATGAATCTATAAATTGCTTTGGGCAGTATAGCCATATTAATGATATTGATTCTTCTTATCTATGGGCATTGAATGATTTTCCATTTGTGTCATCTTTGATTTCATTGAGCAGTGTTTTATAGTTCTCCTTATAGAGATCTTTCACCTCCCTGGTTAGCTGTATTCCTAGGTATTCTATTCTATTTGTGGCAATTGTGAACAGGATTGCATACTTGATTTGGCTTTCAGCTTGACTGTTGTTGGTGTACAGGAATGCTAGTGATTTTTGTACGTTGACTTTGTATCCCGAGACTTCGCTGAAGTTGCTTATCAGCATAAAGAGCTTTCAGGCTGAGACCATGGGGTATTCTAGATATAGAATCATGTCTGCAAACAGAGATACTTGACTTTCTCTTTACCGATTTGGATGCCATTTTTTTTTTTTTTTTTTTTGAGACTGAGTCTCACTCTGTTGCCCAGGCTGAAGTACAGTGGCACAATCTCAGCTCACTGCAACATCCACCTCCCAGGTTCAAGCAATTCTCCTGCCTCAGCCTCCCAAGTAGCTGGGACTACAGGAGCATGCCACCACACCCAGCTAATTTTTTGTATTTTTAGTAGAGATGGAGTTTCACCATGTTAGCCAGGTTGGTCTCGAGCTCCTGACCTCGTGATCCACCTGCCTCGACCTCCCAAAGTGCTGGGATTACAGGCATGAGCCGCCATGCCCGGCCGCCCTTTACTTTTTTCTCTTGTCTCAGTCATTGGCCAGGACTTCCAATACTCTGTTGAACGGGAATGGTGAGAGAGGGCATCCTTTTCTTGTGCCAGTTTTCAAGGGGAATGTTACAAACTTTTGCCCACTCAGTATCATAGCTGGCTCTTATTATTTTGAGGTGTGTTCCTTCAATACCTAGTTTACTGAGAGTTTTTAACATGAAAGGGTGTTGAATTTTATCAAAAGCCTTTTCTGCATCTATTAAGATAATCATGTGATTTTTGTGTTTAGTTTTATGTGATGAATCACATTTATTGACTTGTGTATGTTGAACCAATCTTGCGTCCCAGAGATAAAGCCTACTTGATCGTGGTGAATAAGCTTTTTGATGTACTCCTGGATTCAGTTTGCTAATATTTTGTTGAAGACTTTTCCATTGATGTTCATAAAGGATACTGGCCTGAAGTTTTCTTTTTTTCTTGTGTCACTTTCAGGTCTTAGTATCATGATGATGCTGGCCTCACAGAATTAGTTAGGGAGGAGTCCCTCCTCCTCAATTTTTAGGAGTAGTTTCAGTAGGAATGGTACCAGCTCTTCTTTGTACATCTGGTAGAATCCAGCTGTGAATCTATCTGGTCCTAGGCCTTTTTTGGTTGGTAAGTTATTACTGATTCAATTTATGAGCTTATTATTGGTCTGTTCAGGGATTCCATTTCTTCCTGGTACAGTCTTGGGAGGATGTATGTGTCCAGGAATTTATCCATTTCTTCTAGGTTTCCTAGTTTGTATGCATAAAGGTGTTCATAATATTCTCTGATGGTTATTTGTGTTTCTGTGGAGTCAGTGGTAATTACCGCCTCCCCTCTACCGCTTATTTTTGAGACAGAGTATTGCTCTGTCACCCAGGCTAGAGTGCAGTGGCATGATCTTGGCTCACTGTAGCCTCTGCCTCCCGGGTTCAAGTGATTCTCATGCCTCAGCCACCCAAGTAGCTGGGATTACAGGAATGCGCCACCATGCCCTGGCTACTTTTTGTATTTTTAATAGAGACGGGGTTTCACAATGTTGCCCAGGCTGGTCTCAAACTCCTGGCCCTAAGTGATCCACCTGCCTTGGCCTCTCAAAGTGCTGAGATTACAGGCATGAGCAGCCATACCTGGCCCTTGGTTAGTATTTTTCTTCAAGAACGTTGAATATAGGCCAGGCCCACACCTGTGATCCCAACACTTTGGGAGGCCGAGATAGGCAGATCACTGAAGTCCAGGAGTTCAAGACCAGCCTGGACAACATGGCGAGACCCGTCTCTACTAAAAATACAAAAATTAGCTGGGCATGGTGGCATACACCTGTAGTCCCACCTATTCAGGAGGCTGAGGTGGGAAGATCACCTGAGCCCAGGAGTTTGAGGCTGCAGTGAGCTGAGATTGTACCACTGAACTGCAGCCTGGGCAACAGAAGTGAGACACTGTCTCAAAAAAAAGATTTGAATATTGGCCCCCAATCTCTTCTGGCTTGTAGGGTTTCTGAGAGGTCTGCTGTTAGTCTGATGGGTGACTTGGCTTTTCTCTCTAGCTGCCTTGAACATTTTTTCTTTTATTATGACCTTGGAGAATCTGATAATTATGTGTCTTGGGGATGATCTTGTGAAGTATCTTACTGGAGCTCTCTGCATTTCCTGAATTTGAATGCTGGTTTCTCTAGCTGGACTGGGAAGTTATCATGGATGATATCCTGAAATATGTTTTCCAAGGTGCTTACACTCTCCCCCTCTCTTTCAGAGACACAAATGCATGGTACATTTGGTCTCTTTTTATAATCCCATATTTTCAGAGGTTTTGTTTGTTCTTTGTCATTCTCTTCTCTATTCTTGACTGTCTTATTTCAGAAAGCCAGTCTTTAAGCTCTGAGACTCTTTCCTTCACTTCGTCTATTCTGCTGTTAATACTTGCAATTGTGTTGGCCAGGCATGGTGGCTCATGCTTGTAATCCCGGCACTTTGGGACGGCCAGACAGGTGGATTACTTGAGGCCAGGAGTTCAAGAACAACCTGGTCAACATGGTGAAACCCCATCTCTAATACAAAAGTTAGCCAAGCGTGGTGGTGCATACCTGTAATTGCAGCTACTCAGGAGGCTGAGGCACAAGAATCACTTGAGCCTGGGAGGCAGAGGTTGCAATTAGCCAAGATCACCCTGCTGCACTCCAGCCTGGGTGACAGAGCAAGACTCTGTCTCAAGAAGAAGAAAAAAAAATACTTGCAATTGCATTATAAAATGTTTGTGTTTTTCAGCTCTATTAGGTTATGTACTTTTATATTCTGGCTATGTTCTTCGTCAGCTCCTGTACTGTTTTACTGTGATTCTTGGACTGGGTTCCCATGTACTCCTGCATCTCAATGATCTTTGTTCTTATCCATATTTTGAATTCTATTTCTGACATTTCAGCCATCTCAGTCTGGTTAAGAACCCTTGCTGGAGAGGTGGTATAGCTCTTGATAACCTTGACGGTTTGATTGTGGTATAAGGTGAATTCAGTCAACTGGCTTCATTTCTAGAAGATTTTAGGAGCCACAGGTTCAGCTCCCAACTCCTAGACTGCATGCTCTAACTCTGGGGTACTGGTTTTGGGCCCCAACTTTGTTTTCTGGCTCCTCGAAGTTAGGAACCCACTGTTCTGGGTTGTGGGGCTGAGGTACTCCCAGACCACTGGTCACAACACTCTGATGGATGGTGCCAACCAAAGCGTTTCATAGGATGGTGGCAGTGGGATCCATTCCCGTTCATACATGCCAGGAGCAGCGGAGCTGTGTGCACCCTTGTTAGCTGCAGGAGGGTGCTAGCAGGTGCCAGACTACCAGCCTCTGTGTGGGCATTTGCAGCTGCAGTGGAGCTAACATGGCTCCAGGGGGTGGAAGAAGCCCCGCTGGCAACCACGTGCACAGGTTGAGATAGTGGTGGTGTTAGCATGGTGTTGGGGGTACTGGCACGTGCAGGACTGTGTGCTTTCTCTGTGCATGTTCACACAGGCAGAGGTAGCCGCTCAGGGTTGGGGAGGGTCCACTGTTCTCTGTGCCTAGTTTCAAGCAGGTGGCAGTGTCAGCACAGGGGTTGGGTGCTGGCGGGGGACAGCACTGGTGGGCTCTGTGCCCATCAAGGCTCCAACTGCAATGGTGATACAGTAGGAGGAAAGGATTGGAGTACACTCACTACATCAGCAGTGGCAGGGCAGGGTGCTTGTGCACACGCATGCTGGTGGGGCAGGGAAGGCAAGATCTGCCCCTGCACACAGGAACTGCACTGGCAAAGCAATGTGGGGTTGGCTGGGCTGATGCATGGCCAAGATGCCCTCTCTACTGGTCAAGCATAGTCTGCCAGTGCAGGAGCTATGATGTGGGCCCCCAGTGCACATGAGGCCTGCATCAAGTGGTACTCAGGTAGGACCAGCCCCATCTGATAAGCAAGACCATCCTACAGAGTTGAGATCTGACAGTTCTCCTAGGGCTAAAGTCTCCTATGGAATCAAGTTGAGCCTAAGAGGATGGACCTCACTGGCCATGCTCCACTACAGATGCTCCCCTGTCAAACCCTCTGGGCTCCACACCAGCTGGAGTGCTGCCCCTACTACTTCTCTAAGCAGGTTTCCCGGCCAACTCAAGTTTCCTTGGTGGTCGAGTGGCCTCCTCCTGCCAGGATTCCAGAGGCCCACGGCGAGATCAGGTATCTCCTTACCTGTTCAACTCACCCATTCCTCCAGAGTTGTTGGGGGCCAGGTATGAATCCCAGTGTGCAGTAGCTCCAGCTTCCTCCCCCTTCAGCCCAGCTTCTCTATCTTCCCTCCTTCCAGTCTCAGTGCCTTCCCTCTGAAGATCGGCTAGGAGTACACCAGTTGTCCTGGTCCCTTGGTGGCAGCTGTTCCACCTGGCTGTGTTTAGCCAGCCATCTTCTTATTTTCCTGATATAGTAAACTGAGCAAGTAGGTTAGTACCTCCCACTATAATTATGGGTTTGTCTATCCTCATATTTCTGTCAATTTTTGCTCTATATATTGGGGGTCTGTTATTAAGTACATAAGAGTTTGTTATAACTTCTCAGAAAACTGGAACTTAACAATGGCCATTTAAAAAGGAGTCTTTGGTAAGGCTTTGCATTGTATTCTGCTGTGTTTAGATAGCTTGGCTCACAACTGGATTATAGGCTTTATTAGGAGAATATTTGCTATCTATCTTGACAAAATGATCTTTAGGAGGCTGCTCCTACCTCACTTCATCCATGTGCTTCTGGAACTGCTAACTGTAGTCTCTTCATCCCAGTGTCACAGTAAGTCTGAGGGGTGGGCACATGGCTCCAGTTGGGCCAAAGTTCTTCCCCAGACCTTTCTGGATTGCAGTTGGAAAGGAAGTCTTCCTTCTTCATTGGCCAGAACACTGTAGAGATGGGCACCCAGAGTTTTCAGGTCAGATACCCTTTTCTGGGGAGGATTCTCTCCGATTCCGTCTGCTGTGAGAAAGATCACTGATGCCTTTGTGGCCATGAATCTAGCTCTAAAGCTGATAGGTTACATGAGAAACTTCTGCTCCACATTTCTCCCCCTTTAAGGTGGTTTGCTCTATCCTTTGCAATACCCTAAATAACATGCTTTTAAGAGGTTTTAAATGTTCTCACCAGAAAACAGGATAAATATTTGTGAAGTACTTTAAATATTGCTCTGGAATTTTGGCCACAGAAGGTAGTATATTAGCCAATAGCTATCCTCATCATTATAATTTTCTAAAATGTTATTTGGAAAGAAAGTAGTGCTTTCCTGTTTGTAAGCATAAACATGCTTACAAGAATATTTTAAATATATGAATATACATAATTGGTACTTTTATAATATGCTGGGCAATGACTTAAACATATTTAGCCAAGAAGACAGTTTTTAAACTATGAGGGGAGGGACAGGTTACCAGAGGCTTGGGGCTGGCGGAATGGGGAGATGATGGTCAAAGAGTAAAAAGCCTCAATCAGATAGGAGAAATAAGTTTGATTTTTTTTTTGAGAGCTATTGCACAGTGTGGTGATTATAGCTAACAACTGAGTACTGAACATTTCACTGTCACTAAGAGTAAATCTCAAATGTTCTCATCACAAAAAATGTCAAAAATTTGAGGTGATGGGTAGGTTAGCTTGACTTAATTATTCCACATTGTAGTTTTTTTAAATCATACCATCAGTTTGTACTCTATAAATATATACAACTATAATTTGCCAATTTATAAAAGAAGGAATGTACCTCAACATAACAAAGGCCATATATGACAAGTCCATAGCTAGTATACTGAATTGGAAAAGTTGAAAGCTTTTTCTGTAAAATAAATAAATAAATCAGGAACAAGACAATGATGCCCATTCTTGTCACTTCTGTTCTACTTTTCTTGACTGGAAGTCCTAGTCAAGAAATAAAAGGCATTCAAATTGGAAAGGAAGTTAAATTGTCTGTTTGAAGACAACATCATTTTATATATAGACAACTCCAAAGACTCTTAAGAACGGTTAGAACCAATAAATGAGTGTGGTAAAGTTGCAGGGTACTTACTTTAAAAACTCAATAACAGGCTGGGCATGGTGGCTCATGCCTGTAATCCCAGCACTTTGGGGGTCGGAGGCGGGCAGATCATGAGGTCAAGAGTTCGAGACCAGCCTGACCAACATGGTGAAACTCCGTCTCTACTAAAAATACAAAAATTAGCCAGGTGTGGTGGCATGCACCTGTAATCCGAGCTACTAAGAAAGCTGAGGCAAGAGAATCACTTGAACCTGGGAGGGGAGGTTGCAGTGAGCTGAGATCGCGCCACTGCGCTCCAGCCTGGACAACAGAGCAAGACGCCGTCTCAAAAAAAAAAAAAAAAGAAAGAAAGAAAGGAAAAAAGAAAAAGAAAAACTCAACAACGAAGAAAAATCAGCAGTCATTCTCTATACACTAGCAATGAACTATCTGTAAAAGAAATCAAGAAGACAATCCCACTTACAATAGCATTAAAAAATAGTTGGGAATATATTAAACCAAAAGTCAAAGGTCTGTACAGAAAGAACTATAAAACATTGAAAGAGGCCAGGCATGGTGGCTCATGCCTGTAATCCCACCACTTTTGGAGGCTGACGTGGGAGGATCACTTGAAGCCAGAAGTTTGAGACCAGCCTGGGAAACATAGTGAGACCTGTTTCTAAAAAAAAAAAAATTAACCACTAGCCAGGTGTGATGGTGCATGCCTGTAGTCACACCTGCTTAAATGCTTAAACCCAGGAGTTGGAGACTTCAGTGAGTCATGATTGTGTCACTACCCACCAGCCTGGGAAACAGAGCAAGACTCTGCCTCAAAAAGAAAAAAAATTGAAGACACAAATAAATAGAATATTTTTCACAGGTTGGAAAAACAGTTAAGATGTCTCTACTACCCAAAACAATCTATAGATTCAATGCAATTTGCATTGAATTAGATAGAAGGAGTTGAGCTTTTAATTTGTATTCCTATCAAAATTCCAATGTCTTTTTCACAAAAATAGAAATTATAAAATTCATAGGGAACCATGAAGACCCCAAACAGCCAAAGCAATCCTGAGCAGAAAGAACAATGCTGGAGGTATCATACTACCTGATTTCAAAATCTACTACACAAAGCTATTGTAACCAAAACATTATAGCACTGGCATAAACAGACACATAGATCAATGGAACACAATAGAAAAACCCAGCAGTAAACCCAGAATATATGGCCAACTAACTTTTGATAAGGGCACCAAGATGACACCAGGGGAAACAACAGTCTTTTCATTAAGTAAAACAAGGAAAACTGGATATCCACGTGTAAAAGAATGAAATTGAACCCTTATGCCACACACGCATGAAAAAACCCACCCAACCTAAAATGTCGTAAAAACCCAAACATAAAACCTGAAACCATAAAACTCAATACATAGGAAAAGAGTTTGACATGGGTCATAGCAATGATTTTTTTGATTATGACATCAAAAGCACAGGCAACAAAAAACTAAACAAGTGAGATCACATCAAACAAAAAAGGCTTCTGAACAGCAAAGGAAACAGTTAACAAAATGAGAAAGCAATTTATAGGTTTGGAGAAAATATTTGCAAGCTACATGTAATAAGGGGTTATCAACCAAAATATATAAAGAGCTCACCTAACTCAATAGCAAAAAAAAAAAAAAAAAAAAAAAGATAAACTGGTTTAAAAATGGGCAAAGGACCTCAATAAACATCTGTCCAAGAGGACATAAAAATAGCCAGTATGCTAATTATCAGGGAAATGTAAACCAAAATTATGAGATCATCTCACATCTGTTAGGATGGCTTTTATCAAAAAAACAAGAAATTACAAATGTTAACAAGCGTACAGAGAAAAGGGAACACTAATACACTGTTGACGGGAATATAGATTAGTGCAGCCACTGTGGAAAACAATAGGGAGGTTTCTAAATAAATTAAAAGTAGAACTGGCCAAGGCACAGTGGCTCACACTTGTAATCACAGCAATTTCGGAGGCTGAGGTGAGAGGATCTCTTGTGGCCAGGAATTCGAGACCAGCCTGGGCAACATAGGGAGACCCCATCTCTCTCTCTTTTTTTTTTTTTTTTGAGACAGAGTTTTCACTCGTCACCCAGGCTGAAGTACAATCTCCGCTCACTGCAACCTCTGCCTCCCTGGTTCAATCAATTCTCCTGTCTCAGCCTCCTAAGTACTTGGGATTACAGGGGCCTGCCACCACGCCCAGCTAATTTTTTTTTTTTTTTTTTTTAGTAGAGACAGGGTTTTGCCATGTTGGCCAGGCTGGTCTTGAACTCCTTACCTCAAGTGATCTGCCCGCCTTGGCCTCCCAAAGTGCTGGGATTACAGGCGTGAGCCACTGCACCCGGCAGGAGACTCCATCTCTACAAAAAGTAAAAAAGTTAGCCAGGCATGGTGGGGCACACCTGTGGTCCCAGCTACTCTTGTGAGGCTGAGGACCACTTGAGCCCAGAAGGTCAAGGCCACAGTGAGCCGTGATTGTGCCACTGCCCTACAATGTGGGCGACAGAGCAAGACCCTGTCTCAAAACAAACAAACAAAAAAAAGAAGTACCATATAACCCAGCAATCCCACTTCTGCACTCCTGGGTATATATCAAAAGGAACTGAAACCAATATGGCGAAGGGACAGCTGCAATCCCATGTTCATTGCAGCACTATTCACAACAGCCAAATATGAAAACAAATGTCTGCTGACAGACAGACATAGAAACAGAGGGTAGGCCGGGCACGGGGTGGCTCACGCCTATAATCCCAGCACTTTGGGAGGCCAAGGCAGGAGAATCACTTAAGGTCAGGAGTTCAAGACCAGCCTGGCCAAAATGGTGAAACCCCGTCTCTACTAAAACTACAAAAAATTGGCCGGCCTTGGTGGCCGGCGCCTGTAATCCCAGCTACTCTGGAGGCTGAGGCAGGGGAATCGCTTGAACCAGGGAGGCAGAAGTTGTGGTGAGCCGAGATCGCGCCACTGCGCTCCAGCGAGGCTCTGTCTCAAAAGAAAAAAAAAGAAAGAAAGAAAGAAACGGAGGATAAAATGGCGGCAGCGGGGAGCATAGGAAAAAAAAAGTGGGAGAAAGTACTTCAAAGGGTTAAAAAAAAAAAAAAACAGTGGATCCGAACTCCTGTTTTGGTCAACATTTGACTTTTTAATTGCTTACCAGATACAAGCCTTTAAAATATCTTCATCTTTTATTTTGTGCTGACATCCATATATTTAGTTCTGGTTGTTCCTGAGGCCCAAGGACATCCAATCGTTCTTCTACTTAGCTCAGTCTCAGAACACACAGGGTCGTCCAACAAATTTTCTTTGTTTTAAGTTTCGAAAAAAAAAAAACCAGCTAAGTAGTTAGCTTTTACTGCGTCACTCCCTCCTTTACGACAGTGGCGTAAAACCAGCATTTATTATCTCCTGATAATGTGGGTCAGCTACAGGACTCTGGGCTGGGCTGCCTTAGTTGATCTCACCTGTGCTAACTCATGCATTTGCGGTCAGCTGGCAGCTGGGTTATCCAGAGGATGAACTCACTTATGGGCCGGCAGGTGGTTGTCTATTGGCTGGGGTGCTGTGGAGGTGGGGGAGCCATGTTATTTGTTTTCAGCAGGCCAGTTCGCCTTCTGCACGCGGGAATTGCAGGATTCTGTTTGCTGCTAGAGAGGGCAAGCCTCAGTGTGCAAGCACTTTTCAAGCTTCTGATTGCATCACATTTTTTAGTGTCCCATTGGCCAAAGCCAGCCACATGGTCAATCCAGGTGCAAAGGTTGGAGAAATAGACTACACCTTGGGAAGGGAGGAAAAGAATTTTGATAGTTTGCAATCTACTATAGCTAGTTCAATTTGGATTTCTGTCACTTGGTCAACTACTGATAAAAGCTATTTAAAAATTGTTAAAGTGGGTCAGGCGCGGTGGCGCAGGCCTGTAATCCCAGCACTTTGGAAGGCCGAGGTGGGCGGATCACCAGGTCAGGAGTTCGAGACCAACCTGGCCAACATGGTGAAACACCGTCTCTACTAAAAGTACAAAAATTAGCCAGGCGTGGTGGCGCATGCCTGTAATCCCAGCTACTCGGTAATCCCAGCTACTCAGGAGGCTGAGGCAGGAGAATAGCTTGAAACCGGAAACCAGAAGGCGGAGGTTGCAGTGAGCCGAGATCACGCTACTGCACTCCAGCCTCGGTGAAAGAGCGAAACTCCGTCTCAAAAAAAAAAAAAAAAAAAAAAAAACCTGTTAAGGTGTTAGTATGGAATGTTTACAATCATATATCATTGCCACAGCAATCACTTACAACTAATCAGGCAAATTTTACGAGACATCTATTTCAAGTCTTTAAACCAACAGTAACTTCAAAGCAATCCCCTACTGGCATCCTACTGGCATTTTAGCTGGGTAATCCCATTTTTAAGGACGTTGGATAAGATATTTCATTAATGATCTCGGAGATGTACATTGTATATATTTCTTCTTTGTCCTGAAACTACATCCTTTGCAAATCCAGTTGGTAACACTCCAAAGTGCTTTTCTGCTAGTAGGCTGAGGGACAGTTCTATAAATTCTCAGTTGTGGAAAAGGCAGTAACAGTTCCCTGTTGCAATAGCAAGTGGTTCTGATTACTTTGTCACACTTCATGTGAGTTTTACCAGAAACTCTGTAGGCTTAAACTGAAAACTCCTCCCAAAGTGGTACAAGTGGCTCCACACATATTTAATCTCCCAGCTCAATAAAACATTCCTATTTCCTTAAGCATTGATGAAGCCATCTGGAGCCCAAAATGACCAGACAAATGGGCAACATTGGTTACTATTGCTTCTCCTCAAGGAACATTAACTAAAATGTCCTTTTAAAGTAAAACATCTGGACCTATTTATCACTATTTAACAATGTGAAGGGGGTTGCATCCTAAACACAGTATTGCACTAAGATGCTAAGTATGCATCAAAAAAAAAATTCAAGGAGAGAATGAGTACAAACATTTATCTTTTCCTAAGACTTAGAACTCTGTCAATGTCATGTATGGCAAAAAGAAAAGAAAAGAAAAATCCCCAAAAGTCTAAGGTTAAAACTTGCCACTAGATTAGATTCTACAGCAACATATGTAATTTAATGGACACTGAGCCATTCTCTGCCCCAAACACGTGCACACACACACACACACACACACACACCCCTTACCAAATTCCTGAATGAATCTTGACTTTTCTTCTGAGGGAGACCTCCTTGGCTAGTCCCTGGTTCCTTAGAGATGATGGTTCTTGAAGCCTTTTAAGTAATGGAATGACATATCGGATTCATGTGTAGAAAACTCTGCTACAGTGGCAACATTGGGGCAGTTAGTTTTTGCTGAGTAGCAAAATGAACCCCAAACATAAAGGCTTAAAAAAACAATCATTTTATTGCTCATGATTCTGTGGGCAAAGCAAATCACATGGTCAAGCCCTGATTCAGTGCACTTGTGCACATGGAAACCAATCAAAGTCGTGGATACAGAGAGGTCTGACAAAACTGGGGCCCATCATTGCAGCAATCTATAGCAGAGGGTTTCATTGTATCACCTGTGGGTTATTTCAAACTTTCTGGGCAGATTTTCTGCAGCTCGGGTGACTTTTTAAACATCTGTGTACATTTGAGAGCTGATGAGGCTTTAAACAAGGTTAAGGGGGACAATTAGGGGGACAGGCTAACATGTATGTTCTATTTTGATTTTTATTTATGTTTAGGAAAAGTTGACTATAGTTTGTGCTCATTTCTCTAAGATGTTAGCGTTGTACAAACCTAGAAAATTCATCCTGTAGACTGTATAGAAATGTTAGGTATTATGATCCCAAGGTATTGCCCTATAGAAAGTCACCACTGTTTCCAGCTCTACATCCAGAGAGGTACCCATTTAAACTTACTTTTTGTTTGCAGATTAGTTTCATATCTACACAAAGGAGGCCACTTAATTCATGATTATTTCAAGTATAAGGGAAACAAATTCTTGTTCTCTTGTTGTCCATATTCCTATTTATCCCATCAAAATTTCCTAGTTAGTTGTTCATTCTGAAAATACTTATTTGGCTTATTATGTGCAAGGAGCAATGCTACATGTCATGTAAGATATGGTTTCTTATTTGCCAGCCCCTCCTCATTCCCGGCTTATTCATTCATTCCATATTCATTCAGCAAATATCTATTATGTTTTGTATGCCAAGTACTACAATTGCAACTCTGCATATCAAACCATCCATTCCATCAACAAATACATACCGAGTGTCAGTTATGTGTCAGGCACTAGGCTTGACAGGTACAATGCCTGATATTAGAACTCTACAGGTGAGCAAAATTCAGCATTCTTTGCTTTCTAGAGTTTATACTGTAGTTGGGAATACAGACATCAATCTTATGATTATACAAATGTAAGTATATCCAATAAAAAAAATTGAGATAAAAGTACAAATAAAGGAGAAGAATATAACCTGGACCTGGGGGCCAGAAAAGGCTTCCCTGAGTAAGTGATGCCTGAGATGAGATGAGAAGGTGGGAAGGAGAGTGGGGAGCAAGAGGTGCAGAATCCAAGGCAAAAGCAACAGCACACAAAAAGGCTCTGTGGCAGGAGGAGCCACCACCTTTCAGCAGAACTGAAGGAAGGGCTTGAGGCTGGAGATGGGGAGCAGCATATCCTGGGAAGGGCTGTAGGTCCCAGAAAATAGAGAGGTTTTTATCCTAAGATAAATGAGAGTGAATGAAGGATCTTAAGTTGGGGGAGAGGGCATGGTCAGATTTGCTTTTAAAATGATTGTTCTGACTGTTGCACGGAGAAAAGGTCTTCAAAGTGGAGCCAGGGTGGGTGCAGGGGGATGGGTTAAGAGGAATCCCTGGTTACTACTCCAGCTGAGAGCCTGGACTAGGATGGTGCCAGTGGACATGGAGAGAAGGAGTTCAGATGTATAGGAGATAAGAACAGCAGACTTTGGTGATGGGTAGATGCAGGCTGAGGAAGGAGTCAAAGTTGACTCACATATCTCCCCAGATTTCAATCACATTTTTCAATCCCCAGATTTCAATCACAGATTTCGATCCCCAGATTTCAATATTATCTTTATTGAGGTTTCTACCAACTTCTTAAAGGTAAAAACAAGCTGCACTTTCTTTTGGATAAGAATTGCAAAGGCATTCACGTGAGGTCACTCACACAGTGTATCAGGTAGCTTTTACTGTATAATCACCCCCCAGGATGTAATGGTTTAAAACAACAATAATCTATTCACTCACAATTCTGAGGCTTGCCAATTTGGGCTATGCTCAGATGGGTAGTCTGCTCCACACGATCTGCTCATCTTCCAGTAGGCTAGCCTGCTGATATGGTTTGGCTGTGTCCCCACCCAAATCTTACCTAGAATTGTAATAATTCCCACATGTCAAGGGTGGGGCCAGGTGAAGATAATTAAATCATGGGGGCAGTTTCCGCCATACTGTTCTCATGGTAGTAAGTCTCATGAGATCTGATGGTTTTACAAAGGGCAGTTTCCTTGCACATGCTCTCTTTTGCCTGCTGCCATGTAAGACATGCCTTTGCTTCTCCTTTGCCTTCCACCATGATTGTGAGGCCCCGCAACCCAGCCACGTGGAAATGTGAATCCATTAAACCTCTTACCTTTATAAATTACCCAGTTTTGGATATGTCTCTATTAGCAGCATGAGAACAGACTAATACACCTGCTCTCTTTTACATGATGGTATCAGAGCTCCAAAGACTAGCCAGCCCCAGAGTGCTGTCAGTTTCCCTGCTTTCATTTGCATCTCATTTACTGTTGTTCCATTGGGCAAAAGTCACATAGTGAAGTCCACAATCATTGTACAAGTGGACCACTTAAGGACACGGATATAGAGAGCTGTGACCAAATTTGAGATAATTACTGAAATAATCTGCCACATATGTTTTTATTGTTTTAACAGTGAATGACTTCAAAACTTGTAGGAGGATTTTCTACAATCCCAGTGATTTATTGACATTTATGTAGTCAATACATTAGCATATGCCCAACAATGATTTGATCTAGTGTTCTTGACCTGGTGTCCAGCTATGTTAACATTATTTGTGTCCTCAGTAGTCAAGACCAAAACATAGAATTGGTTGATGCTCAGTCATTCCATGGCTTTGATGCACTGATTCCCTAGCGGGTTCTCCAGCCACTGCAGTATCACTTCTTGTGGCTTTTGTGATTCTAATGAGAAAATTTTGAATTGTATTTGGTCTGTCCAATGTCTTCTACTTGATTCAAAGTATTTCATGGGCCACTATACATTTGCTTATGTAAGCTTTTCATTTTTAAAAAATATCCTTTCTTTAGAACATTTAGAACAGATATAATTATTGTATCAGTCAGCTATTCGTAAGTAATGACAAAATGCAACGTTTCTATGGCATACAGCAATAAACGTTGATTTTGCTTACGTGTCTGCGGGTCAGCTGGGGGGTCTGATGGTTTAACCTGGATTTTCATTAGCTCCATATGTCTCTCACCATCCTTGATTCAGAGAGTTAGCCAAGGCACTTCTCGTGATGATGCAGGGGGCACAAGAAGACACACTCAACTGCACAGGCACTTTTGAAGTCTCTGCTTGTGGCACATCTGTTAACATTCCACTGGCCCAAAATGTAGCCAAGTTCGAAGTTAAGATGTGGTGAAATAGAGTCCTTCCACAGAAGTAGAGGAGAGGAGAGGGATGGAGTATTTTTGCACAATAATTTATCATATTGACTTTGACAGTGAGCTAATAAGGGTTTTTTCAACAATGACTTGTCTTTTCAATCTACTGGCCACATTGAGTTCCTGGGTTGGTTGGTTTGCTTGTTTTCTTTTTCTTTTTTTGAGATGGGGTCTCACTCTGTTGCCCAGGCTGGAGTGCAATGGCGTGATCACGTCTCACTGAAGCCTCAACCTTCTGGGCTCAAGTGATCCTCCAGCCTCAGCCTCCCAAGTAGCTGGGACCACAGGTGTACACCACCACACCCAGCTAATTTTCTAATTTTTTTGTAGAGATGAGGTCTCACTATATTACCTAGGCTGGTTTTGAACTCCTGGGCTCAAGCAATCCTCTTGCCTTGGCTTCCCAAAGTGCTAGCATCCACCATGCCTAGCCATTTGTTTTTTAATTTGCTTCTTTCTCCCTCTCTCCTCTTTCTCCTATCTTCCCCTGTTCCCCCTCCTCTCCCTCCTCCACCTCACATTTAAAATGTGGTTTTAAAAAGTTTTAAGGCGCAGAAGATGATTTATTTGACCTTTTATTTCCAATTTTTTCCCTAAATGATGGTTAAATTTATCTGAGATGCCTTCTCCTTTATTTTGTTTATAAAACATATACAAACCTTTTAATTTATCTATTATTTCTACATGTGTATATTGCCAGGACAGGTGGGTAAAAAGTTTGTTCATGAAAATGAGCTATCAAATATATCACTCACTGTGCCCCCTTTACCCCAACTATATAAAGAGATTATTTTCTTGTCTGGTTTTTAATTATTATTCACAGAGGAAGGATCACCTTCCATCCTTATCTTTAAATAAAAGTTGTAGACATTTATCAAACATCCAGCACTTTCAAAGACTGCTCAGTCTATTTCTCCAGTGAGCTGCGAAGCAATGGCCATGAAAAGCAGCTCTGGAATCCCCGCCCCCCCACAGAGAATCAGTGATTACAAAATGAATTACTCCTGGAACAAATAAATCTTCTGTGGTTGATAGGATAGAAATTTGATAATTTAGGGTCACCTACTTTGGTACAATCATGTAGGCTTTATGGATTAATAATAAATATTAATGGCAGAAGCTACTGAGGTAGAAAATAAAGGCTTGGAAGTAAATATACCTGGAAATATCGGTCATGGCAACTTTATTGAGTGGAAGTGGCCCACGTTCCTGGAAAGTCTGTGTGTGTCATAGACTAGAATGTGTAATCTAAGCTATCCTACCAGGATGTCAAGGTAGATGGCTGAATTGCACCTGACCATGTACTGTCCCACTACCATTTCTTGGTAACATTTTTGAACATATGCATCCCCCAACTTTTGGCCCCCAGAAATGCATATGGCAGAACAATAGTTGATCATGTTCAGAAGAGGGCCAATGATGCTAAGAAACTTGGGGGAGTGGTTAAGAGGTTTGGCTTTGGAGTCTGACACTTGGGGTTGACTCTCTGTCTTTTGCTTTTTTTTTTTTTTTTTGAGATGGGGTCTCACTCTGTTGCTCAGGTTGGAGTGCAGTGGTGTGATCTTGGCTCACTGCAACCTCTGCCTCCTGGGTTCAAGCAACTCTCCTACCTCAGCCTCCCAAGTAACTGAGACTACAGGTGTGTGCCACCACACCAGGCTAATTTTTGTGTTTTTTTGTAGATACAGGGTTTCACCGTGTTGCCCAGGCTGGTCTCAAACTCCTGACCTCAAGTGATCCACCCAACTTGGCCTCCCAAAGTGCTGGGATTACAGGCCTGAGCCACCATGCCCAGCCTCCTTTGCATTTTTTAACAGTTTTATTACCTGTATATGCCTCCAGCCATTAGCGCCTGCAAGGCCCATGTCAGTTTTTGAACAGAGATTATGCTTTTCTCAGGGTGGCCCCTAGCCAATGACTGAGCGTGAGGTATATAAAGTACATAAAGAGATTATTTTCTTGTCTGGTTTTTAATTATTATTCACAGTTGTACTTTCATTGTTGTCTAAGGAAAATCAAAGATGCAAGAGCGTAAACAGATTGTTGGATTCAGTTAAGCCTCTGGTTTTTACGATCTTAGCATGAAAGCATTCTGTACATCTCCCACGGTCACTACAATGCTTTCACTTTACTATGATTACCAAAAGCCAGTGCAGTAGCAACTTCTGCTGATAGGAAGAATGTCTAAGCCCGACTGTGGAAAGTAGCGCCACCTAGCGGCCGAATTTGTTTCTTACAAGAGACCAGCTTTTCAAAAGGTAACTGGGTCACTAGAGCCTATTCTATTTACATGGCCTTTAGCAAGCTGATAAGAGTTTGGGCTGAGTGTGGTGGCTCACACCTGTAGTCCCAGCATTTTGGGAGGCCAAGGTGGGATGATCTCTTGAGCCCAGGAGTTCAAGGCGAGCCTTGGCAATATAGTGAGCCCCCATCTCCACAAAAATTTTTTAAAAAATTAGCTGGGTGTGGTGGCACATGCCTGTGGTCCCAGCTACTCAGCAGGCTAATCCTGGAGGATGGCTTGAGTCTGGGAGGTCGAGACTGCAGTGAACCGTGATTGTGCCACTACACTCTAGGCTGGGCAACAGAGCAACACCCCATCTCAAGAAAATAAATAAAACTTAAAATAGTTTAGACTACAAGTGATGGAGTTGGAAAATAAGGGAAATTTTTTTTTTCCCTAAGCTTCTGATTCTCTGGTTGAAAAATAGGGGAATCTTGTATGGTACAATTCCTTAATAAAAGTTGATTGGATACCTGAGACATTTCAGTAGAAATGGTTCAGCATCTGTCCACATTAAAATCACTTAATATTGGCATTATGGTGTCTAAAATACAACTTAATAATAATAAACACAACCATTGAAGTCCTGTCCACTATGATTTAAATGTAAGAAACCTATGTTAACACTTGTAGCTTCACCAGTTCTTCGAGTTGGGCACAGAAATCCTTGGCTTGAGCTACATAGGTGCTTGGCTCAAGCCAAGAATCTGGGGCTGGATAATGGTGTGAATATTTTCTTTCCTTAGTTTTGAAGGGCAATCTTCTTTTGGGAAGGCTCAGGTGGCTAGCAGGGAGTGCAATTCAATTAGCCAAACACAGTTGTTGGAGCTAATTAGGAGTCAATAATAAACAGCTGCAGGCTTCAGCATATCCAAAGCCCTGTGTATGACAGGCACGACCCTGCCCACGCCTGCCATCCATGGGTGTCTCTCTCTGAGAGGGAGAGAAGGGGAACATGGTGTCTCTGATGAACACCTGTATACATGGGAGACCTGACAAAAAATCTCCTTCCAATAATTTTTATTATTCCAGTCTTAATCCATAGAAGATAATAGCTCTGGTTTTGTTTATTCTAAATGAACCTGCTTAATAGAAAACATTAAGAATCTCTCTTATACTAATTTCTGATTATCCTGAACAAAAATATGTACTCTGGCCGGGCACAGTAGCTCATACCTGTAATCCCAGTACTTTGGGAGGCTGAGGCGGACGGATCACGAGGTCAGGAGTTCGAGACAAGCCTGGCCCACATAGTGAAACCCCGTCTCTACTAAAAATACAAAAATACCAGGCATGGCTGCGTGCACCTGTAGTCCCAGCTACTCCAGAGGCAAGGCAGGAGAATCATTTGAACCCGGGAGGTGGAGTGCAGTGAACTGAGATCGTGACACTGCACTCCAGCCTGGGCGACAGAGTGAGACTCTGTCTCAAAAAAGAAAAAAAATGGACTCTGTGTGTGTGTGTGTGTGTGTGTGTGTGTGTTGGGGGTGAGTGTATATCCTTGCAGGATACACATTTATTTAACATATAGAATTAAAGAATTAACTGAACCTGTGGGATGGAGACATAGATAACATTGAAAAGTCATGGAAGAATCCTAATAACTTAGTTTTAGTCACTAGTTATGTCTCTTCCTTTAAAATCGATTAGATAATGCAACTAACTAGCAGTAACGTCTCCCTGAGTGTGGGCAAGGAGAATTAAAATATCAAACCATACTGGGGGAAAAACCCAGCATAGGTGAAATTAGAGAATTGTTCCATTTTAGAGTCAAGTTTTCCCTTCAATAGCAGGTTTGAATCACTTTGATTATCACCCTACCGTTTTAACCACGTTTTTGTGGTCTTTTAAACACATATTATAAAGGAAACAAATGTCATTCCATTTTATTATTTAGTACTTTCTTTGGACTGTAATGAATTAGAACCCAGAATACAATAAAACAAGTCTCGTACATAACTTGAAATCTAATACGATAATCACAATTATTTTCCCTTGGACATTATACTTAAATGTAGAGTGAAGACTTTTCTGTCTAGAAACTTTCTAGCCTTAACACATAATTACAAATATGGTGGTCTTACAGCTATGCAGTTATCTATTAAAATTCATGGAAGGTACTATATAGAAAACAAATGGGCATTTCTTTTTTGAGTCTTCTAAATTCTGTTCATAACAAGTGAATGGTTAAGTAAGGATGTAATTTCTTTTTTTTGTTTGTTTGTTTGTGTGTTTTCTTGTTGTTAGAGATGGAATCTCACCCTGTCACCCAGGCTGGAGTGCAGGGGCGCCATCTTGGCTCACTGCAGCCTCCGCCTTCCAGTTTCAAGCGATTCTCCGGCCTCAGCCTCCCAAGTAGCTAAGATTACAGGCGTGTGCCACCATGCCCAGCTAATTTTTGTATTTTTAGTAGAGATGAGGTTTCACCATGTTGGCCAGGCTGGTTTCAAACTCCTGATCTCAAGTGATCCGCCCACCTTAGCCTCCCAAAATGCTGGGATTACAGGCATGAGCCACTGCGCCCGGCCAGGATGTAATTTCTAATACACATTATTTCTTCTCTATATTGATGCTTCGTAGGAGGTGCTTGAAATAATTCTGCCAGAAGATCAATAAAATTTCAATCCTTTTAATTGGGAAGGCTGTCAGTACTAACAAAACTACACTGATAGACAGACAGTGACTGATGAACTTAGATGCACACAATCAGGAGCAACACACCTTATATTTTTATTATGAAATATATGGAGCATACAGAAATGTAGAGGATATAATAAAGACATGTGTACCCACCGCTAAGCAGTGCCAAATCTGAAGGTATTGCTATATTTGTTTTAACTCTTAATTTTTTTAGAAACACAACTTTCCAGGTTTCAGCAAAGTCCCTTCCCCTGACCCCATTCTCCTCTTTCAGAGGTAACCACCACTAAACTTGGTATTTACCATCTCTATGCCTGTTTTATACTTTTAGTTCACCTGTGTCTACATACATGACAGCACTGACTTTTGCATGTTGAAATTTTTATATAGTTTATGAACACTCAAGTTCTACGAAATATTCCCTTAATGTCTGGGGAAAAATCAAAATAAGCACAGGGATCATTTTAGGACTCTGGGTGACTTTCTTCTCTTCTTTCTAACCTTTCTTTTTCCCATTTTTATAAGAGGAGTAATATTCTCATTTCCAAGCAAACAGTTTTATCAAAGAAATAAAGTGGACAGACCGGGCACGGCAGCTCACGCCTGTCATTCCAGCACTTTGGAAGGCCAAGGGGGGAGGGGGCGGGAGGCAGATCACAAGGTCAGGAGTTCAAGACCCACCTGGCCAACATGGTGAGACCCCCGTCTCTACTAAAAATACAAAAATTAGCTGGGCGTGGTGGCGTACACCTGTAGTTTCAGCTACTCAGGAGGCTGAGGTGGGAGAATTGCTTGAACCTGGGAGGTGGAGGTTGCAGTGAGCCCAGATCACGCCACTGCACTCCAGCCTGGGCAAGAATGGGACTGTTTCAAAAAAAAAAAAAAAATTAAAAAAAAAAAATATATATATATACACACACACACACATACACACACACACACATATACATACACACACACACACACACACATATGTATAGTGAAATTTTTTCCCACCCCTTTCTCCCAAATGCCTAATTATCAACCCTTTCTGTCCCAGTGGATAAGCACTATTAACAGCTTTTCTGTCCTTCCAGCATAGGCAAACATTCTAGTTTCTCTCTGTCTCTCTCTCTCTCTAATAGAAGGGTAGCACACTTACATGCTACTCTGCACCTTGCTTTTTCACTTATCCCAAATACCATATCTTTCTAGACAGTGTCCTCATTCTTTTCTAAAGCTACACATTTTCTTTTTATGGCTATACCAGAATTTATTTTACAAGTTTCTCTTTGATGGATATTTTGGTGATTACTTAAATGATTTCATATTGATGAAATCCACTTGTAAACTAGTCATACAATAATAAGAAACCTATGAGATAGATATTATCAAGTTCAATAATAAGGAATAAAATAAACTACTTAATTTTAATACTAAACAGGAAAGTTGAAAGAGGCCTGAAGCTGCTTTTTAAAATAAAATATTGTCATCCTCTTAACTGTTATGCTGTCAGGTAGAACTAGTTATTTGAAATAGAATGAAAACCGTCAAGTAAAGATATTGGCCTAGTTGAGAAACTTGTTTTTAACCTAACTTCTTCTCAGAATATTTACCTTTATGGTCCTCAAATTTAATTTAATGGGTCATTTTCATTAAATTTGATGACAGGGAAATCTCAGGAAATACCTGTGAGAGTTTTTTTGTCTACGATACTTGGCACAGGTTATATTTAATTATAAGGCCAGAATTAAGATATGTACCTATAAAGCATACACAAAGTAGAAATCAGATTGGCTTACAAATTCACTCAGTTTTCTACTAATTGTTTATTGTGTGAACTTATTATTAAAGTTGTTAGGTTGCAAAAGCAAAGGATCAAGGAAACTTCATTATTTAAATATTACTAGATAAAACGAGCTATTAAAGAGTTATAGTTAAAAAAATTTTTGTACTTCTATCTATGTTGTAAACACTACAGAGTAAATACTACCTACTCCACTGTCAACGCCATTAGCTTCTGTGCTATCACAGCTTTCATTTGTTGGTTTCTCCAAAAACTTTCATTCTTCACTCCCACATGATACCAGATACTCAAAAGATATCCCAAAGAATTGGGCTTTGGGCACTTCAAAAGAAGCATACTAAAAATTCTAAGATATCATTACAGAAGCAGAGATGCATTACTTATTTTACTGATCACTTGGAGAACAAAGGATTGAGGTGTTGCCTATCAGGTTGAGAGAACAATGGTGGTCAAGGTTAGCCATGCAAGGCCCTGTTGGTAATGGCTGCTGACCTTACCAACATATTTTATGCAAATGCTGAGATGGGACAGTGTAGTTTCTTCTAATAGAATGATCAAGGTGTTCATCATTACAGAAATTACTTCTTTGGCTGTTGGTTAACTCTTCAGAGTGTGCCCTATCAAGTGCTAACAGCCAAGTTTCACATTTCCTGAAACATCTTTTTTTTTTTTTAGTAGAGATAGGGTTTCTCCATGTTGGTTAGGCTAGTCCCGAACTCCCGACCTCAGGTGATCCGCCCACCTCGGCCTCCCAAAGTGCTGGGATTACAGGCGTGAGCCACCGTGCCCGGCCTCTGAAACATCTTTCTTAATTTAACTTTCAACTAAGTTCTAGTCTGTAAATGAGAAATGCAAGTAAGAACAAGGGGTCAATTTATTTTAAGTAAATTTGTCATTAAATATCAACGTGTACAATTTCAAACATTTATAAATCTTGCAATTCATAGAAAAATTAATGTAATCTTAAAATTATTTGAACAGTGGCTTTCACAATTATTTACAATGAACTCAACCTACTTTTGTAGAAACATTCATGTTTAAAAGTACCCCTGCCACAAAGTGATCATTTCACAGTACCTTTCTATAATATTTATGTCACTCAAGTGGTGGCTGCATCAATAAAACCTAGCAGATTCAATAATTTAGAAACAGCACAATCAGAACAGTAAATAAAGCTATCATTAATTCCAAACAAAACAGAACCTTTTATAGTAAGATATAAATGTTTTCCCATTCAGCACTCATTGAAAAAAATAATTAGGAGGCAATCTTTTCTTCACTGTTTACTACAAAACAATTTTAAGATATTTTAAAAAATTGATGTTAAGAAGCTGGATTAGGTAACTTCTTATAATATGTGACATTAAATATTTTGAGAAATTCTTGATTTCATTGGAAGGCATTTGTAATGATAAACCTTTTTTCAGTTATAATAAGATACTAAGCAGAGATAATTCTGTCATCCCAGATAGCAATTTCTTATTAACAATTGATAACATTTGAACTGAAAGAGATTCTTGGCTTTATTTCTGTATTTTTTTCTACTTAGGTATTTAACTTTTTTGACATCCTCTTATCCCCTTAATAGGATCCAAAACATGTCTAAAATTAATTCAAAAGAAAAATAACTATTTGAATTATTGCTTGTGTTTGAAAACGATATTTACTGTAGTATTCCACAGTTTCTTCTTTTTTTAAGCTAAGACAATTAAATAAAAATGTAAGGGATAAGAAATATAGTTGAAGTCACAAAAAGTATATTTTCTTTTATTGACATAAAACATAAATTTTAAATGTTGGCTCTTTAAGAAAAAAATTCTCCTGGTAAATATTATGCATAACCGTTGCCCAAAAATGTATACAGCTGTTTTCCAACATATTTATATACACAGTGGTTCACTTAAGACCAGCCCTGTTAGAACCTTCTGAATATAATGTGCTATTAATTTATAAATGGGCTACCCTCAGTGTATAAAATATATAGGCATGTATGTTATACATACAAAGTAAAAAATACAAAAAGGAAAGATGGAAGAAAAAAGAAAGTATCCTTTCCTATAAGATCCAGACAGAAAGTCATTATAATTAGTGGGACCATGGAAAACATCTGAAGGATTTCAGTTTTGGCAAATAACTTTTCAGAAAAATATCCAAGCTGTAAGAACACTAAATGTCTATTTTAATAATTTAGTAGAGGTTTCTATTCAAACATTCAGTGAAGATGTTGCCGTCTTCAACTATGTAGAAAAGAAGACTTTTAGGGTGTCTGTTAAAAGCAAAGACCTGCTGATTTTTAACAGGTTAGTAATAACCTTTCAATCAAGTATATGTCATGCAGAGACTCAAATCCTGGTCCAATAGTGTTTGAGTATATTTGATGGAAGATTCCAATGGTGAGGATCCGAATTCTTCCTACATCTTAGAGGGAATGGAGCAGGATGTTATGGCAATGGAGGGGGTCAGCCCCAAAGGTAGCTGGCCCAACCTTAACTGTGGATGTTTAAAAAAAAAATCACCAAATAGTTCTATAGCATTCTTTTTGCTGCATTTTCTTTATTTTAAGCCACAGGTCTACTTGGAGGGTCATGCAGCAAGTGGCTTATAAATAAAATCAAAGTCTATGAATAGTGTCATTGCATTAAGAGACAGAATTGCTGGGTTCTTTCATTATGTAAAAAGCTCACATCTTGGGAATCCATGAGTGGGTAGGTTTTATGGAATACCTGAAATGGGGAACAAAAACCATATATGTCAATAATACATGCATACAATTCAGGAGTTAAAGCAATGAAGATGATTCAATCATTTACTAAGCTAGAAAGTCCATATGATTTCTAAATTATGCCTCAAAATTAAAATGCAACAAACAGGGCCAATTCCAAAATTAACAAATATCGCCACTGTTGCTAATTGTTTACCAAGGCAAACAATTTCCAGCCCTCTCAAATTGCAGTGTATGTCACCAAAGAGAGAACCTAAATATAGTGACCACATGCATTTTAGAAGTCTAAGAATCTAGACACGTAGCCCATCTTTTAGCTTAGAGAGATGCCACATGTCTCAATTTTCATAGAAACAAGGCCTTTTCATGCTGTCATGATACCAAGGGGGAAACAAACAAACAAACAAAAATCAAAACTTCCAGCTGCAATGTTTCTTTTCTTTACTTTTCCAGACCATTGTTATGCAGCCCAAAATACTCAGGATAATGAAAAGTAACAGAACTTTTTCTAAAACAATGTATATGTTTCTTTATAGATTTAAATTACAGTTCTCATGGGAATGTTTAGTCTTCCACCAAACATTCCTGAGAAGCAGAAAGAACAGATTCCATATAGATTTATGTATACAGAGGCCTTTTATAAGGTAATTCAAAGAAAAACTTTATTTGGACTAGTGGTTGTGTTTTTGGAAACACAGTATTTACTATAGCATTCCACAGTTTTTTCTTCTGTTACTGATACCAAATTAAGGTATTGTTAGTACAGAAGGAGACAATTTGAACAAATTTATTCTGAATATGCTTGAATATTTGGAATATGGAAAAAAGTAATATAATCTAGTTTTAAATTCTCATGCAAGTAACCCAAATTTTCTCATTAAAAGGTAATCTAATGTTCTGCAAATAATTTTCTGTAAATAATTTTCATTCTACATTTATGTATAGCACTAAACTGAGAATGACAAGCTAAATAAATGTTTGTCAGATCTTGACAAACAGATGTTCCCTCTCATATCACTGAAGTTTAAATTTTACATCTTAAGCTCAGGTCATTATCTTATTAATTAAGAGAGAGAATTTAACTCTTTCCCTAATTGTGAAGTTTTTTTTTAAAGTTTCACTTTCATGGGAACATACAGAATAAGAAGCATCATTTCCATTTAAGCAGTAATTTTAAGAAAAATTGAGCTATCATCAAGAGCAGCTTCCAAAAATGGCTATTATAAATTAATAAGATTATGCAATATATTTCATAACAGGCTGAGCCATTTTACTTTTATTAAAAAAAGATTATTCAGTATAAATTAATGTGGAAAAATAATTCTGTTTTCATTTCAACCCCTTTATTTAAGGAATCATTTTTAAAACTTCAGTTCACAAAATATATTCTTTTAACTAAAATAAAAGTGACTATAAATCTTCCCTGGCTTTAGGGTTTTACAGGAACTCTGCGGACATGCTCTGGCTGAAACTCTTGCCAGAATTGAAAAGCTAAGACTTGCTTAGCAAATTTTCAGGAGTATGAAAAATAATTTATATACATTTGAAAGGCAATTCGCCGGGCGCGGTGGCTCACGCTTGTAATCCCAGCACTTTGGGAGGCCAAGGCGGGCGGATCACGAGGTCAGGAGATCGAGACCACGGTGAAACCCCGTCTCTACTAAAAAATACAAAAAAGTAGCCGGGCGTGGTGGCAGGCGCCTGTAGTCCCAGCTACTCGGAGAGGCTGAGGCAGGAGAATGGCGTGAACCCGGGAGGCGGAGCTTGCAGTGAGCCGAGATCGCGCCACTGCACTCCAGCCTGGGCGACAGAGCGAGACTCCGCCTCAAAAAAAAAAAAAAAAAAAGAAAGGCAATTTAATTAATGTCAAAAGTATACTTTAACTTTCAGCAGTCAGTATGAAAGTCCTTTCATTTAAATATTAGTATTTTCACTTTTGCTTATTGCTGCAGCTGACAGCAGAATGTAGTCCCTCTTAAAGAAGTCATCACATTAAAAATTTAAAAAGGTTAAGCAGAGTCACAGTTCTTACTTCTAACTGCCCCCAAAGATTAATTGGTCTAACTAATTAGACCTTTAATTGATTTTCCAGCTTCCTAGACACAGAAAGAATGAAAAACACTGAAAAATTTCTGCTAAGTTATACACGAAAACATTAAAGCTAACTAATAGAGTTGTCTAATTTAAAGAGTAACTAACCTGAGATGTACCTTGCTCCGATTAACATTACCATGCTACTCACTATAAAAAAGCCCAAGGGCAGACTACAGAAGATACTAGGGTCACCTGTGGTCATCCAAGCAGAAGAGAATTCCAGTCAAGCAAACCAAAAGAGAGACACATAATTACAATATTTGTGTTAAGAATCACAAGATAGCAAAACAAAATAAGCTATAAAAATAGTATATCCATAAAAGCTAGCAAAGAGTTATTACTTCAAATCAAAAATATAATCAATATTGAAGGCTTATGACAGTTAACAAACAATACAGATAGCATGCCACACAGCCAAGAACATAATACATATAGACTAACATCAGCCTTCCACTGGCAAAGCCAGAGAGAGCCTATGGATAACTTTTTGGGAGGCTGTTAATTTTAGCTTTCTTGATTCTTCCCCCAAATATACTAAATGATCTATTTAATTCCACCCAAGTTCAAATTATAGTTCTCTTTTGGCTATGAGAGAAGAGTTATATTAGTATCCTAAGATGAATTTAAAACCCTATTTTTGCTAAAATATTAGTTCAGTTTTATTTTTTTAATAGAATTTGGTGCGTAACAAAATGCACCTGACAATACATTTTAAACACATATGAAAAGTATGTTAAAAATTGTTTACAAAGCATTCAAATATAGTCACAAACAAGAAAATAATTATGATTGCTTCAAAATTGGCAAATTGCTTTGAAACTTAAGCAAGCCTCATATTCTTCCCATAGGTTAAGATACAGGTAGCAATTATAATATCCTCTCAAGTTTATTAAAATAGGATTCTATCTATATTGCTATTATCATATAACTTATATAGTTATATAGCTTAGATTGCTTAAAGGAATACAACTAGCATTTTATTACTATTCCAAGTTTATCATACAGCTTAGAGACCCTCAAAATATTAACTATTAGAGTGTTTTTCATAAATCTATTCAAAAAACATTTTCAGGCCAGGCGCGGTGGCTCACGCCTGTAATCCCAGCACTTTGGGAGGCCGAGGTGGGTGGATCACCTGAGGTTGGGAGTTCAAGACCAGCCTGACCAACACGGAGAAACCCCATCTCTACTAAAAATACAAAATTAGCTGGGCGTGGTGGCGCATGCCTGCAATCCCAGCTACTCGGGAGGCTGAGGCAAGAGAGTTGCTTGAACCCAGGAGGTGGAGGTTGCGGTAAGCGGAGATCGTGCCATTGCACTCCAGCTTGGGCAACAAGAGCGAAACTCCATCTCAAAAAAAAAAAAAAAAAATCAAACTGGCTTAAATCCACTGCAGCCTAACTGAAATAAAAACAAAGTTCTTTAAAATATAACTCTCAAAAGATCAAATTACTTTTATCATTAATGCTGATAGCAGAAATTGGAGCAATCATATCATTTTTTTGTTTATCAACTTTTTCTTAGTATTTTAAATTCATTGATAGTAAAGTACACAAACAAGGGAAAAATGATCAGTTGATTTTGTGGGAATTTTGCAGTTAAAATTACATCCTCAACTGCTAGTGAGAACTGTGTATCTGTGTGTAAGGCATGGGGTTGGAGGGAGGGAGACAGGAGGATTAAAATGCCATTTTAAGGCCGGGCGCAGTGGCTCACGTCTGTAATCCCAGCACTTTGGGAGGCCGAGGCGGGTGGATCATGAGGTCAGGAGTTCAAGACCAGCCTGGCCAAGATGGTGAAACCCCGTCTCTACTAAAAATACAAAAAATTAGCCAGGCACGGTGGCAGGCACCTGTAATCCCAGCTACTCAGGAGGCTGAGGCAAGAGACTCGCTTGAACTCGGAGGGCAGAGGTTGCAGTGAGCACAGATCCCGCCACTGCACTCCAGCCTGGGCAGCAGAGTGAGACTCCATCTCAAAAAACAAAAAAAAAAACAAAACGCCATTTTAAACATGCCATTTAAAGTGCCATTTAAAAACATCCAGCTAGTTAAAGAAATCATGTAACTCAACTTCTTATAAGCAATAATTAAGGGCAACTAGAAAAGAAGTCAAGGCTTACGTCTGTTATATCTCACACAGCAACTAGCACTGTGCTAGAAAAGTACTTATGATTGAGAAGTTTAGTTGTAAGGGGTCTCTCAAAATTACAGTCTTAGCAAGAAAAACTTTGCCACCATCTTGGAAAAGGAAGCTGAGTCTCACAACAAAAGATATTAAGCTTATTTAGGAGAAAAACAAAAGGTTCAAATAGGAACATCCAGGACTGAAAATACAGACCACAGTTATCTGTGGCAGTAGATAGCTCTGGAAGCTTCTCCTAAAAAACAGATACATTAACTTCGGGGTTGGAAGGCAGGTATTATTTCATTTGTCAACTCTTCCCCATTAAAGTATATGCTCAAGCCAGGTGCAGTGGCTCACACCTGTAATCCTGGCACGTTGGGAAGCCAAGGCGGGCGGATCACTTGAGGTCAGGAGTTCCAGACCAGCCTGGCCAACATGGTGAAACCCCGTCTCTCCTAAAAATACAAAAAAATTAGCTGGGCATGGTGGTGGGTGCCTGTAATCCCAGCTACTTGGGAGGCTGAGGCAAGAAAATCATTTAAACCCAGGAGGCGGAGGTTGCAGTGGGCCAAGATCATGCCACTGCACTCTAGCCTGGGTGACAGAGCGAGACTCTGTCTCAAAAAAAAAAAAAAGTATATGCTTCAATAAATTATTTGCCATTGTTCCATTCATTATGCTCCACATCTTGCATTTAGCAAAAAATTATAATACTATGCATCTTAAGGCTGTTTAAATCTAAATGGTTTACTTAAGCTCTTGACCTTCCTAAGTGACTGAAAGGTAGAATAGTCCACTATTTTTTCTGCTAAGAGCACTTCCCAATCTATTTGTAACAGTTTGAATTTACTATGTTTGGTATATTTCTTTCTCTGATTCCAAAGGAATTCCCATTATGTACTTGGAATCAGCCTAGGAAGTAGCAGAATATATTCTGAAATTAATACAGCTTTCAGTTGCTTCAGGTCATAAAGACAGCCCCCCAAAAAGGTAAAGTAAGAGGAGAGGGGAAAAAAATGAAGACTCTAGTTGATTTTTTTTTCATTAAGAAGAAACTAGAAATAATTTTACTCTTGGAAGACTAAGTTGTCAATTGAAGTACCAAGAATAAACTAATAAGGAAAGATATGGCAGGATAAAGTTAAAGTATGTATATCAACCTGATAATTTACATTTTGTGTTTAGAACTTAAAAGTGTTTTCAAAATGTTAGAATCTCTGGACATATGATAATGCTTTTCTTCAGAGCAGCCTGGCTATGTGAAAATGCCTAGATACTTAAATAACTATTTAACATACTAAGAAAATGTGGCAATAATAAACAAAAACATTTTTACCACTTTCTGGAGATTGAGTTGTAACCCAACCCATTGACTTCATCACAGCTTTCTTCCATGTAGAATAACGAATTTCACTTTCTAGAATTAGAAGGTAGAAAAAACACATACGAAAGGTAGTTTGCTGAGATGTTCTAAGTATCATACTTATGATCACTCAACATTCTTGACAAATTATTGCACACATTAAACTGCAGTAGGGCTTTAGCAGGACTCGGATTTGAAAGCACATGGTTGCTGATGACTGCCAGTGACTGGAAGACATGCTTGCTTGGAAGTTGGAGTGAAACAGGACACAGGGAGGCTGGGTGCGGTGGCTCATGCCCGTAATCCCAGCATTTTGGGAGGGTGAGGAGGGAGGATGGCTTGACCTCAGGAGTTTGACACCAGCCTGAGCAATGTGGTAAAACCCTACCTGTAGTACCAACTACCTGGGAGGCTGAAGCAGGAGGATCATTTGAGCCTGGGAGGCGGAGGTTGCAGTGAGCCAAGATCACACCACTGCACTCTAGCCTGGGTGACAGAGCAAGACGCGGTCCCAAAAACAAACAAACAAACAAACAAAAACAGGATAGGGGAAATTCAGCAGGGTAAAGGGAGATTGGCAGACAGACTGCCTGCTATGCAGACTGGGCCACTCACAAACAAGTGGTAATGAATTAGAAAGGGGAATCCCATTTGATCTGTTTTCTCTTCTTTTTTGGGGGAAAGGGTTTGAGGAAAAGGGTATGCTGTAATGTGGGAAGACTAGAAGGAGACTTTTTTATTTCTTTTTTTTTTTGAGACTGAGTCACCCAGGCTGGAATGCAGTGGTGCCATCTCGGCTCACTGCAAGCTCCGCCTCCCAGGTTCACGCCATTCTCCTGCCTCAGCCTCCCCGGTAGCTGGGACTACAGGCGCCCACCACCATGCCCGGCTAATTTTTTGTATTTCTAGTAGAGATGGGGTTTCACTGTGTTAGCCAGGATGGTCTTGATCTCCTGACCTTATGATCTGCCCGCCTCGGCCTCCCAAAGTGCTGGGATTACAGGTGTGAGCCACCGTGCCCCACAGGAGACGTTTTTATTTCAGTCACAGGATTTAACAAATACTGATTTCTCATAAGATTTGAATTGCATTCCTCTGAGACAGCCCCATGCCCCCCAACCCCAGCATCTTAAAGCAAGATGTTTTAAAGGTGGAAATCCACAATAGAAAGTCTAAACAAAAATGAGCTTGATGCTGTACACTTCTAAGGGTGCTGAACCCCATGTGGGGCTACATTTCTCTCAAGCCTCCCAGACTTTCCATAGCACCTGAGGCCTGCAACACCCAGGAGAGAAGACTCAAGAATCACTCACTTCAGAAAGCTTTCCAGTGCCCCATTTCTATCCCCCCTCTCTCTTCACACACACCCCAGGATGTCAGCTACCACAGTGAATTTTTATGATTTTGTCTACTGCTCCCAATATACTCTAATCTTCTGAAGGGCAAAACAAGATAAGAAGATAAGGCCTTATTCATCTCTATATTCCCACATCAGTACAGTCTCTGGCCTGTGGTTGGCTATAAACAACTGTTTGCTGGCAAAATGTACTATCTATATCTAGGTGCCCATTCACTTATGGGGAGGAGTGAGGGCTGGTGAGAGGGAGGACAATAGGGCATGACTGATGAACCCCTGGCTAAGGCCTTCAACACCAGCAAAGATGGCTCTCCTAAGAATGGAGATGGCTCTCTTGGCACAGAACTTCCTTGCTTTAAGAGTGAGATTGGCATTTAGAGGCCATATACCTGCTCTGGACATTATTTGCATATTATAAAGTTGATTGTTTTTGAAAAGTAGAAAAATTTTTTGAACTTCATATTTTATCCAGTATTGCAAAAGTTAAAAATGACAGAATATCAGATGTTGAAATACATTTCTAAATCAAGGTACATGGTATAATCTGACTATAAAATTACTAGTATTATAATTCATTTTCTTATATGTTAAAAGAATGAATAAAATTGAGAAACACTGGCATATTCTCCCAGGAAACCAAACAAAAATGCATTTGAAAGCTTATTCCCAATACCTCAAAATCCACTTTGATGCTTTTTTATTTTTTCTTTTTTTTTTTAGAGACAGGGGTCTCATTATGTTGCCTAGGCTGGACTCGAACTCCTGCGCCCAAGCCAAGAGATCCTCCTGGGTAGCTGGGACTATAGGCACAAATTACCATTCCCAGCTGATGCTATTTTATGCATAGGTTTCTAAAGAGTTATAAAACCAATTCTAATATATAAAACCTTATTTTTCTACATTTATTTAAATTTAAGAACTACATCACTACATTTTAGTAAAAGTGCTGATCACAGCTTGTGGCTTAGCTTAGTTAGCACAGTGAACCAGATATCTAATGTTCACTTACTTAAACTGTTGCTGCCTTCATCAGGTTAGTCCTGCTGTGATTAAAAGTTACCAGAGGGTCTCTTAACCCAGATAATTATGTCCTAAAACTGGGCCACTGGCACCAAAGATGATCTGGTGTAGACATTAGGGATGAGTGACTGATATATCTTCCTTCTCACTTTAAAAAAGGCTATGGCCGGGCACGGTGGCTCACGCCTGTAATCCCAACACTTTGGGAGGCCAAGGCGGGCGGATCACAAAGTCAGGAGATCGAGACCATCCTGGCTAACGTGGTGAAATGCTGTCTCTACTAAAAATACAAAAAAAAAAAAAAAAAAATTAGGCGGGCGTAGTGGCGGGCACCTGTAGTCCCCAGCTACTCGGGAGGCTGAGGCGGGAGAATGGCGTGAACCCGGGAGGCAGAGCTTGTAGTGAGCCGAGATTGTGCCACTGCACTCCAGCCTGGGCAACAAAGTGAGACTCCGTCTCAAAAAAAAAAAAAAAAAGGCTATTCTAACTAGCTATACCTGACAGTGTGGCTGTATTACTATCCTAAACTAAAGGACCATAAACAGTAAAAGCAAACGGTTTTTAAAAAGTGATTTTTTTTTTTTTGAGATGGAGTCTCGCTCTTTCGCCCAGGCTGGAGTGCAGTGGCGCAATCTCGGCTCACTGCAAGCTCCGCCTCCCGGGTTCACGCCATTCTCCTGCCTCAGCCTCTCCGAGTAGCTGGGACTACAGGCGCCCACCACCACGCCCAGCTAATTTTTTGTATTTTTTAGTAGAGACGGGGTTTCACCGTGGTCTCGATCTCCTGACCTCGTGATCTGCCCGCCTCGGCCTCCCAAAGTGCTGGGATTACAAGCGTGAGCCACCGCGCCCGGCCACTAAAAAGTGATTTTAGAAGTTCTTTTGATAAGCAACGATTTCTCTCATTCACATTTATTCAGAAAGCCCAATATGCTTGGTAGCTGAATCTGCAATGACAACATTTACTATTTTACTTGGTTCCTTAACTTTTAACTAAACAGAAAAACAAAACTCCCGTGCACTAAGGTCGTTTTCACAGTATATCACTGAACATTTCATTCTTTAAATGTACCCTCAGCATTAATCTGAGGTTCAAACCGCTCCATCGTGACGGCAGACAAATCCTCGGGTTCGAGACTCCATACGCCGACTCCTTCTGCAGCCCCTGCCGCCATGGCAGCACCCAGTGCAGTGGTTTCGGGCATTGAGGGCTTCACTGAGGAGAGAGAGTTCCATCAATATCTTTGTGGTTACATATGCCCAAAGAACTAGTTCTTCCACAAGAAACATTACTCCGGGAGTTTAAAGGAATGAAGACTTACTAACCGACTGGTATATACAGAATGTCTGCTTGTAGCTGCATAAGAATTTTGTTGCTGGTCATTCCTCCATCTACCTGCAAATGACTGAGTGGAATTCCACAGTCTCGATTCATGGCATCCAAAATCTTAAATAAACCAGTGCAATTAATGTTATACATCTATTTCATAGTAACATCTCTGACAATGGCAATCCTCCACTCAAAAACTCTCAAGAGCTTCCAAGAGCCTATGGAATAAATTGAGACTTCTTATTCTGGTCTTCTAAGCCCTCTTTGATCTGGGTCACAGCCAATCTTTTCTCTCACTACACCTCTGCATTCACCTTGATATTCAGCTAAGCTATACAACTCTATTTTGCACCCTGTTTTTCTGCCTTGATGCCTATGTTTGTGCTGTTTCCTTTGCCTAATGTGTGCCACTCAGCCTCCCCACAACCATAAAATTCCCAGTGCCTGACAGAGAACAGGAACTTAGAAGGTAATGACAGCTGGAAAAAGAGGAAAAACCCTGCTTGTATTTAGATTAGTATTTAGGCAGCCTTAATATTTGATTAACTACATTTTCAGTACTGAATAAATCTCGGGTGTTACCATATAACCTAAGAGTGATAAAAGTGAACTAAGTACAAGAAAACAGGCCCATATATGTTACCTCTCGAGTTTGGAAACAAACAGCTTCTAATGCAGCAAAAGCAATATGGCATTTATTGGTGAACTGAGTGAGTCCACAGATTATCCTAAAAATACACACAAAGATTTTCAGATTAGAATGGTATAAACCAATCAATTTGAAATATCTCAAATATGAAAATGTCAAATTTGGTAGACAGAAATGTCCAGGAAGAGAAAATTGGACATAATCATTAAGTAACTCAGAAAGTCCTTATATTTCACAATTCTGCATTCATGTATGAAAAAATTCATGATGCATTTGAAAAGATGATGGCCTCATAAAACTGAATCAATATTCATTATGATGATGTCCCTTCACTATACAACTTACAGACATCTTGAAGATAAAAGATAACACGAATATGGATATGGCAGGGGTTATTGTCAGCTGATTCATAACTTCTTGGAGCTTAAAGTTTCTGAAATTATATTCTCCAAAAAGAAAAGGTTTTCTCAACACATTACAATTATTTGAAAATAGATAAGAAACGAATTAGTTATTAATGACTTTGGTAAATCAATCAAGATCCCTAAAAGCACTCCATATTTTCAATACTTACCCTCTTGCGCTGGGCTCCCAATAAGGTGCATATAACCCCGAAAATGCTGGGACGAAGTAGCAGCCATAAGAAGTACCTACTTCTTTAGCAAGTTTTTCTAACATAAAAAACAAAACAAAACAAAAATCACACAAATATTGTATTATTAAATAAACATACCTATTTTAGAAATTAGAAAAATTAGGACAGGGGTTTTGGTTTCCGATTCATTGGTAGAGCAAAATGTTGCTAACTACAGTAGAATGCTAGGATCAACAGAAATGAGTTTCTCTCACATTAAATGCCCCCCACTAAAATGTAGCCTAGCTCAAGAAATCAAGGAACCAGATTCGTTTATTTAAGGTATTTTAGCTCATTTCCACTATTTTTAAGGTTGCTGACTAGGAGATGAAAAAGTGGCCTCTAGTGTGTCCTTAATCAGAAATGTATTTCTGATTGTCTCACCTTCAGGCAAAGTTAAGCAAGTGGATGAAAGAGTGAGTAGGTAAGTTCAAACTAATTATCTATAGACTGAAAACAGCCCTATTAATACTTAAATTATAGGTACCAGAGTTTTAATGCTCACTCTAAGAGTTAAAGCTCTTTCTCATCAGATAAATTTAACTCAACTTCTCTATCTACAGGTTCTGGCAATCTCCAGTGTTCAATTTTACACTTGGGTAATTTTTATGCCCTACATTGCCAGTTTATTAACAACCACCACTTATTATGTCAATTCCTTGTTTTATAAATCTTCACAAAATAGTCTTTTGCATAAGTCAAACTCGTAATAGGGATCCATATAATTTATGGATCACATTTGGGGCAAAGCATAAGTATTTACTTTGCAGAGATAAAAATACCAAAATGTGTAATTTTTCAGATTTTCTAACCCTTTGTTAGAACACACTCACCAATTTCTTCTGAGGTCTTTATAATTCCAAGATTGTCTCTTAGCCAGCGAATAACAGCACCAGCTATAGCTACAGAACCCTAAAGAAAAAAAGGAATTCAAGACAGAATATATTTTATCACTATCCAAGGTTTTTATTGGGCATATTCTGCGTATGACACAACCAGATGGACAGAATTCAGTTTCCATTTTGAGACTCTGACAAATATGATAAACCAGGTCTTCTAATACAAACATAGTTTTGTCTAAGTCACTAATAAAAGTTTTTCACGGGATGGGGAAAAGAAGTGACCCTTCCAGCATACCCTTGGATTTGTCCCCATAGGTGGACACAGACCTTTGATCAGTTTGCTTCTTGAACAATCTTCTGTCTGTTGCTAAGCTACTGAGGTATGTTATCACTTAGAAATATATTGCCATATTATTCATAAAATTATTGGGAGAAGCCACATTAAAAGTTTTTTCAAGTCTGTTTCCCATATCTAACAGTATCTCTTGATTTACTAATCAAGAAAACAAAAAGCAAAGAAGCTAGCTAGTAAGTAATTTTTTTTAAAACAAAATCACCTAGAGCTGTGGCAATAACGATAAAAACATATTTCACAGTTGGATAAAACTGGCTTTGAGTCCCAGTTCTAGTACTTAATTGCTGTGTAATCTTAGTAACTAATCTAAGTAACTTAGTAAGTTAATCTTAGTAAGTTAATCTAAGTAACTTGCCTAAATTACTCAGGCTTTCTGAGCCTCCATTTCTTCACCTATAAAATGATCACTATGACAACACTTACCTAAACAAATTACTGTGAGGCTCAATATGAGAATATATGTGAAGGTTCTTACTAAATGTAAATATTGACTTCACTAATTTCTTTAATGTTAAAAAAGTATCAGCCAAATACCACTGACTGATGAATAGTTAAAATGCAGTATCTCTACACAATCGAGTATTATTGGACTATGAAAAGGAATGATGTCTTAATACATGCTACAACATGGATGAGCATTGAAAACTTTATGCAAAGTGAAAGAAGCCAGGCACAGAAGACCATATATTGTATGATCCCATTCATATGGAATGTCCAGAACAGACAAATCCATAGAGACAGAAAGTAGTTGCCTGGGCTGGGGCATAGGGGGTGGTTATGGGGTTTCTTTTTGGGGTGGTGACAATGTTCTAAAGTTAGATTGTGGTGACGGTTGTAAAAATCTGTAAATATAGTATTACTATAAACCATTGAACTGTATATTTTAAAAGGGTAAATTGTGTGGAATATGAACTATATCTCAATAAAGCTATTATAAAAAGATCCTGAAGGCAAAAAAAAAAAGTATCAGCACAAACCATTAGGAATACCAAGAAAATTTTTTTAGCTTTGATAGTTCATTCATATAGATTATTAGTGTAAATTACTCCCACAGAGTCACTCCAAACCAAACGTCAGGTGATATTAAATGTAGGGACCTGTCCCCAGTTCTATTAACTGAATTACAAATGGTCATGCCTTCTTGTTGTCAGTTGTCAAAATGTAAGTAAACTAGAGAATGAATATGCTGGTATATTCCATCATTCATAGCTTCTATGAGAAGTTACTATGTTACTGCAAAGCTACAGAACGCCACAATTGTTGTTTATACATTTTTATATATGTAGACATACATACAGTACTCTGTATCACTACATACATAAAATGGCTTTTTAACCACAAGAAGTATTTGAGGAACAGATCTGGCACAGCTGTGCAAATATGACAAGGCTTTAAAAATAGGACAAAAACAATTCAACAAATACCTTACAAGGGACTCTAACACAGCTCATTCCCTGCCTGAAAGAAGTTGTTGTACGTATTAAGTTTGACACATTTACATATTTAGGTACTTAGTGGGATCATTGAAGAGAACTAAGTAAAATTTTGGTTTAAAGAGATTTAAGAACTTTACTCTCAAATTTCCTTTGGAAACAGACAATTCAGAGATAGCAGCTGCCAAATACTAGTAAATATGTAAGAGTTTCTAGACCAGTGCTGTCCAATAGAAATATAAAGTGAGTCACATATGTAATTCATATTTTTGCCACATTAAAAAGGTAAAAGGAAGGTAAAATTAATATTTTAACCCAATGTATTAAAAAAAATTTCAACATGAAATCAATATTAAATTATTAAGATTTTTTTTGTACTGTCTTTGAAATCTGGCATATACTTTACACTTACAGCACATCTCAATTCAGACTAGCCACATTTCCAGTGCTCAATAGCTGCATGTGGCCATGGCTGCCATGGGCAGTATAATTCTAGACCTAATTGAAAAACAAAAACAAAAACAGGTGTCCCTCCTCCTTATACTCTCAAAGACACTGTCCTTAAATAGCATCTAACCAAGAAATGCATACATAATTGTTTTGGGCAAGTAGAGTTAAACTATGAATTTTTAGAAGTCACTGTGCTAGGAGTCTAGTAAAGTGATTTTGTGGCACAGCTGGTGGGACTTTATACTCTAGGAAACCACATGCTGATATACCTCATTTCCATTGAAAAAGATAGGATGTTACATGCTTACACCATATTTTTAAGAGGAAGCAATATGATTTTAGCAAAAGGAAAATCAAGGTTTTGATTAGAGGTAACTAGCTGAGAATCAGAGTATTATTTAGATTAAAACAAAAGAAAAAAAAATAGTCACTGTTAAGGTTCCAGGAGATAATTGTTTTAAATTCTGTCATCAGGAATATACAGAAGTGTTTTGTTGTGATTGAAAAACTAGATTCAATATAACACAATAAAAGGTGGATAAAAACACTTATCTGAAAAAAGTAAATAATTTTGCTGTCAGGATATAATACATGGTATGATTTAGCCTTTAAAGAAATAAAAATGAGAGACATCTCTAAATTCACAAAAGACATGTGGTCTTCTGAATTCAGAGGCAGGAAATAAAATGGAAGATGGTAATAATGCTTCAAAGCTGGACAGGAAAAGAGTATAGCAACCAAAACCTAAAATGATAAATAGAAGGTGACTGTCTACTTGTTATCAATTAAGTTACCATAAATTACACCCTAAGTATAAAGATCCAATACTTTAGTATATCATCTACAAATTTGAATCAGCCCTTGTTCTAGGTTATGACTCCCTGGAAAAGATGCATGCAAGCTTAATAGTTGTACACTAAGGGAGATGCAATGAAAGTGAGAGGGTGTAAAGAATAATAAATTAAATTATAACAGGGCAAGAGGAAGAAATTATTTTAAAACTAGACATGTAGCCTGGAAAGTGAAAGGCTAATAAACAGGCTATAGGAAGATCGAATTAAAAATAATCAAGTAGATCTGATGTAATGTCATAGCAGGCAAGCATATTTTTCTTCAAAAGCTCCTTGACATGAATGCCACTGCCACAAACAGTATAAAAATAAAGCAGGATATTTCAGGATGCAGTAGAATTGTAGCTTACAAGGCAATTAGGGTGAAAATTGGTGAGTATGAAGAAAAATCAGGTAAAGTAAAGATTACCCTAAATTGCTTACAATCATTCATTCGGCATAGCAAACACAGTTTTGTGTATACTACAGTGCTATGTATCTGTACGTATATAGTTTATAATGTAGTTAGTTTGTATATATTAGATTACAAATGCAGTGTCTAACTCTATAGCATTTTTAATTGCATAGAGAAAGGGAAGAGTTGAATTGGAGCAACATTACTTTTGAAATGTAACAGATTTCATTAATACTTCAGTAACAAGTTGGGGAACTAAAATTAAAAGCATTTACTGCTCAGAAAGTATACTTTTCAAGAAAGAACATTATAAAAGTTCATAAACAATGTTTATATGCTTGTGGCAGATAGACTTTTAATTAAGGTGGCTCTCATGATCCCTGCCTCCTGAGGTGCATACCCTTACATAATCCCTGCCTCTTGAGTGTGGTGATATCTGTGACTTTCTTCTACCCAACAGTACATATCAAAAGTGATGGGATATGTGTGGTGATGTGTATGTGCTTCCATTACATGATTTACTGTGCCTGTCTTGCTGGAGATATTCCCTCCCTTCCTGACTTTAAGGAAGCAGAGGACCACTGGGGGTCCCTCAGGTAGCAGGGAACTGCAGGTAGCCCTAGGAGCTGCGGGTGGCCTCCATCTGACAGGTAGCAAGAAACTGAAGTCCTCAGTTCCACAACCACAAGGAACTGAATTTTGCCAATAACCTGAATGAACCTGGAAGCAGATTAAACCTCAGATGACAGCAGAGCCTCAGTCAACACCTTGACTGCAGCCCTGTGAAACTCTGAGCAGGGTACCCAGCTAAGCTGTGCCTGGATTCTGAACCCATGGGAACTGAGAAACAATAAATGTGTTGTTTTAAGCCACTTACGTTTGTGGTAATCTTGTTACACAGCAATAGATAATCTATTACATAGGTTTATACCTAAAATCAGGATTTAGCTCAAGAAGGATGAAAAACTCTAAAAAGGAAATCTTAACGCTATAATCATTAAACCATACCAAAGAAAAGATAGGGGAAGAGATATTTAAAGAAACCAATGAGGCGATATAGGGAACCCTCTTTGAAGCTCATATTTAAAAAGAAAAAAATGGCCTAACATAGGATTTGGTATTTGAACAATATTTAATGGGTATGTATTATCTGCCAGCCTGCTGGGACAGAGTGGTAAACAAGATAGACAAGTACCCTGGCCTCAAGAAATCTATATTCTAGTGACAAAACACAGAACATGGAAGTCTCAAGTCATAAGTAAGCTCAGGTTCACACTCACATTAAAAGTTCCCAAAAGGATTTTTGTTTTGTGAAACAGTATTTGGAAAAAGAAGAGGAACAAGGATGCCAGAGGGAAGTCAGAACCACTCAATGGCTCTATTTTGCTCCAGTCTCTTCCACTACTGATAAACATTTTCCAACTAGAAAGGGTGGGACAAATTTAACCAGTTGAATATGAGTTTAATGTCACAGAACAACTTAAGGATCATGAACACCTATTTCTTTTTACAAATAATGAAAATGAGAATTTAGAGGTATTAAAATGTCAGGTCTTACTATCACCTGCCAGGGGCTTCAGAGAGAGAAAAAGAGTTCTCTTGGTGATGAAAAAGAAGATGCAGATGCTTACATGAGCAGAAATAATGAGTTTGTACTTCAAAAATCCCCTTTGTTCTAACCACAGAGGATAACAGACACGATATAAAAGAGAAAACTGAAACAACATGCTGACTCAAATACAGAATAACATCTATGTGGACAGAGACGGAAACACATAACCAAACAGGACTGAAGCCACAAGCATGATGGCTTCTGATTTATTTTTCTATTTGTGTCAGGGAGTAGGAGTGGTGGCTGGGAACTGGTTCCTCCAGAAGAAAGGGGTCCAAAATGTTTCGCGCAAGACAGGGAATAGAATCAGGCTCAATGCTTGAAGCCAGGGGCTAGGTGGCGCTCTCTTACTTGTGTAGGGATGCTAGAAAAACAAGCAACTGTATTTGCTGACTGAGGCTATATGGCTTAATGGAAGACAAGGCTGGAAGTGACAATTCTAAACTATATGAAGAAATCTTGTATTAAGAAATCCAACAAGGCCGGGCGCAGTGGCTCACGCCTGTAATCCCAGCACTTTGGGAGGCCGAGGCAGGCGGATCACGAGGTCAGGAGATCGAGACCATCCTGGCTAACACGGTGAAACTTTGTATTTTCAGTCTATACTAAAAATACAAAAAATTAGCCGGGCGTGGTGGTGGGCGCCTGTAGTCCCAGTTACTTGGGAGGCTGAGGCAGGAGAATGGCGTGAACCTGGGAGACGGAGCTTGCAGTGAGCCGAGATCAGGCCACTGCATTCCAGCCTGGGCGACAGAGAAAGACTGTCTCAAAAAAAAAAAAAAAAAGAAAAAGAAAAAAATCCAAAAAACTTAATAGCTGGACTAGAGTTCATTCCAGCCTAACACAGATTTTAAAATACGTATGCTTTAAGTATTTGGAGATAAATTAGGAAAAGACTTCCATTTTAAAAACAAACAAACATGAAACTAAGAATAAAAAAAAAAAAAAGAGAACTGAAACAAAATCAGGTGGATGTGAAAAATAACCAAATAAAAACCATAGAAATGAAAATATTAAATAAGATGAAAAATGTATAGATGGGGTAAACTCTAGACTAGATAGAGATGATGAGTAAATTAGCACTCCCCCACATTGCTGGTAGGAGTGTAACTTGCCACATCTACTGTGAAAAATGGTTTGCATTATCTACTCAAAGTGAAGATACACATAATCTATGGCCTAGAAATTCTACTCCTACAGAAAGGTGAATACATTTACATCAGGAGGCATATACAAAAATGTTCATAGCAGCATTTTTCATAATAGCCAAATACTGAAAACAACTCGAATGTCATCAACAGCTGAATACTAAACTTCAATAATTTCATATAGCAATAAGAAGCAATGAAAAAAACAGCTATGTATAATACTGTGGATGAATGTCACAAACATAATGTTGAGTGAAAGAAGCCAGATCAAAAAATACAAAAAAAAATACATACTAAGTGACTCAGATATGCATGCACATGCTCTCTCTTTTCTATTTTTAATATATAAAATATTAAACACATGCAAAACTAAACTCTGGTGTTCAAGGCTGCACATTTAAGTGTTAGAACTACAAAGAAAAGTAAGGAAGTGATTATGATAAAAGTCAGGCTGATGTTTATCTCAGGGAGAGGGAGGAAGTTGTGATCGTGGGGCAAATAGAGGTTCTTGGGATTGCAGCGTTCTAGGAACAAGTTACATGAGCCTTTATAATAAATTTTCGAGTTGTACCTTGATATTTAATGCATTTTTCTGTATGTGTCTTATATTTCACAATACAAAAAAGGCTTTTATGATTTGTCTTGTTTGTTTTAAAGAGAGAATTTGGAAATGGAAGGTAGATACTGAGAAACTCACCAGGGACGCAGCACAGAGAAACAAAGAGATTAAAAAAATATAAAAGGGCAGTTAAGAGACATGGATGATGGGTTGAAAGGTTCCAATATTCATCCAATAGCAATTCCAGAAGAGGATGGAGGTAATGGTAGAGGAGCAATATTTGAAGAGATAATTGCTGAGAACTTTCCAGATCTGAAGACAGACTTGGATCCAAGTACCTAACAGGATAAATAAAAATAAATCCAAACCCAGGCATATCATAGTAAAACTATAGAACATCAATGATAAAGAGATAATGTTAGAAACTCCCAGACAATAAACCAGATTATCTACAAACGAACCACATATTGACAGCAGAGGTCTCATCAGCATCGAAAATGGCCAGAAGGGATGTGGGAAAAACAATTGTTAATATAGGCTTTTATACTCATCCTCAGAGTGAGGGCAAAATAAAGACAAACCTAAAAAGAATAGGCTTACTATCCCACACTAAAACTAAAAGAACTATAGAAGGATGCCCCTTAGCAAAAAAAAAAAGAAGAAAAAAAAAGGAAAAAAAGTAGGTGGGAATAAAAAAGGTGTGAGACCAAAGAAATGATACTGGACACAGAAAACTAAGAAAAATAAGTCAATAAATATGATTTACTGTGGACTGCAAAGAAAACAATAGTAATTATTGCATGTTGAACAAAATGGGGGAAATGAAAGCTTTAAACAAAATAACACAATTGGTGATGGAGGCTGTAGAATAAAATATTAGAGGTCCTTATCATGGTTGGGAGATTAAAAATACCAAACAATGACATACACTCTTAGAAAAATATATGGTTAGGCCGGGCGCGGTGGCTCATGCTTGTAATCCCAGCACTTTGGGAGGCCGAGGCGGGCGGATCACAAGGTCAGGAGATGGAGATCACAGTGAAACCCCGTCTCTACCAAAAATACAAAAAATTAGCCGGGTGTGGTGGTGGGCGCCTGTAGTCCCAGCTACTCGGAGAGGCTGAGGCAGGAGAATGGCGTGAACCCGGGAGGCAGAGCTTGCAGTGAGCTGAGATTGCGCCACTGCACTCCAGCCTGGACGACAGAGCGAGACTCCGTCTCAAAAAAAAAAAAAAAAAAAAAAAGAAAAATATATGGTTAAACAATATCTTAAAAATCTAAGGGTATACACAAAAGAAAAAAAATCACCAAAATAAAAACATAGAAATGTATCTTATTGCTCCCAAATCAGCAGAGGAAGAATGGAAAAAGACTAAAAGACTGAAGATGGGTAGCTATAGTTTTAGGTTTTAAAGAGCATAAAGACTAAAATTTTCCTGTCTCCAACTTCTAAGCCTAACAACAATCGATCAAATGAAAGACAATATTATTAAATATATACTTTGTAAGCATTTACAAAAAAAGGAATTAGTATGACCAGGTGAAATTAGCATGTGTTTACTGATAAAAAGTTTTACCAATCTAGCATTATTCCCCACCCTTGTTTTTTGGTTTGGTTTAATTTAATTTTTTTTAAATGTTTGTTAATTGTAAAAAAAAATTAAGAAAACAAAGAAAAAAAAATCTAACTACACCATTAACATATTAGTATGCATATGTGTGTTGTTGTTGTTGCTGAGACCGCTAGGTTAGCAGATGAAGGAAGGGACATAAGCTAGATGCAGTGACAACACTGGACTTGGGAGACTGGAGCCCAGAACTTCCAGACTTACAAGGAAGGAAATGGTACAGCAGGGTGGCCTAGGCATCAAGGCTTTGATGTCCAAGCATCTGGATCTGCTACTTACTGTTGTCATAAGTTACTTGGCCAAGGGACTCCAATTTCGCTTTTCTAATCTCAGTTTCCTCATGTGTAAAACAAGGGGATAGGAGGGTATATTGTCATATGATCTAGCGTCTCTCTCAGCTTTTACAATTCCAAGCATCTAAAAGCGTTACATAAATTGAAACAAAATCATAAAGCATATGCTTGTTAAATCTCTAGATGAGACAAAACTGAAAGAGTAACAGTAAAGTGTGAAAACGAATTCAGACTATATAGGAATAGGCTAAAATCACTATTATGAAATTAAACAGGAAGAAACAAAGACCTGAATTTAGATTTAACAAAAAAAGTACACAAATACAGAATGGAGCAGACTTGGTTTGACAATGATTCATTTGAAAACGAGCTAGGTTTTTTAGCATATGCTCCCAGGGCCAATAATATGAAGTCTAAATTAATATTAATTATTTTAATTAATAAATATTAATTTAATAAATATTAGTCTAAATTAATGAACTCTCAGGCTAGAGGGGCAAAAGTAGTGCTTATGGTAGGAGAGGCACAAATCATCCTATTGATTGAGTACAGGTCAGATTAGATGTAGAATATTATATTCCATTCTGAACAACATGAATTGCAATGCACCCAATGAAGGGAGCTCAGAACTATAAAGCATCCAGAAACCATGTGAGATCAAGGCATTGGGTCAGTTTACCCTAGAGGAGGAAGACCCAGAGAAACTGACCACAGCCTCTAATGTTGGAACGCTTTTGACGACCAATGCAGGCCCAGTGCTAGAGGTGTTATTAAGAAGCAACTCTGGGTGTTGTCTTCAGATAGAAGTTGGATGGCTACTGGTAAAGGAGACAGGAGAAGGTTTTTCATATTGGGAGGGGAGTTAAGACCGAGTGACCCCTGTCCCTGAGGCCTGTTCCAGGTCTAAGGCACCTGTATTCTAAAGCACTAATTGTTTCCTATGCAAGAAGAAAAAAAGCAGAATCATATTCTTCTTATTATATTACAGGTAATACTTATCAAGTGCATATTCTAAGTGCCTAGTGTTGTGCTATGCACTCTCCACAGAGGGAAAGTAGAGAGAGAGAGGGCTTGTAGGATTTTAAGTTCTGAGAAGTGTTAAGATACATTTAATATACAGACTAAGTTTTCACAAATGCTTCCATCCATAGAAAAGGAGCTGGGGAGAAATATAGTGTTTAGGGGTTGGGGAAGGGAGAAAAATAGAAATAAACTAATATTCTTCATGTGCTAGGCATAATGACTAATGAAATGTTTTAACTCTAACTAGAAGTCTTTAACTTGTGACCAAATTATTATCAGGCACTCCAAAAAATGAGCCTCAATGAGTTTGCAGATCAAGTGTATACTTGTGCATTATAAGGTAGCCATTTCAAAATTAATTATATAGAAATGCTTATAAGAAATGTATCTAATTTTACAAAAAGAATATTATTTCTTTAACTTTATAAATAAATGTTTCTAACACTAACTTACCATATCCTATAGGCTTAGGCTGGCGTATTCCTACTGTAACATACAAAAATGTTTGAAACAAATGTTTCCAGTGATAAGTGGCATAAATCTCCTCACTTTCTTTTCTATATCAAAATGTTACACAAAATTTATTTTTGTGAGGAGACAAGTGAAGAGAGTTGTTCTGCCTTTTTGTGCCCAGGGTTCTCTTTGGAACACTGGAGCATTTTATTTATAAAAACAAAGAATTTTCAAGATGAAAGAAATGTTAGAGAGCACGTTAATCCAATTAAACTTTAGAGATTAAAAAAAAAAAAACCTTACATTGTAGAGCTGTCAAGTAATATGCCTAAGGTGACATGATTAATTGGCATAAGAACTGAGGAACCAATCTAATCAAGGTCTCCTGTGAGTCCTGACACCCAGATCAGTCTCAGGTTCCTTCAACTCAATCAAATGCCAAGAAAGCAGAACTTTTTGAGTCCTCTGTATTAAGATTTACCAGAAAAGTGTTAGAAAACACTGTAATTTTTATTAGCTTTGAATGTTTGTCATATTATCCATATTGATTAAAAAGAACTTACTTCCAAAGCATAATATACTGGTTTGTCTCTGCCAAGTTTGTAAGCCACTGTGGTGAGAAGGCCATGATCAGAAAATACACACTGTAGGAAAGAAAAAAAAAATTAAAATAACATAGGTACAAAACAATGTAATCAATAAACCAATTTTTTAAAATAAATCTTTATAGTCAAAATGATCAGAATTAAGAACACATTTAAGCTGTATAAAGTTTTTCGTTGTTTCAAATTAGATTTGCATTAAGAATCTGACGAGGTCTCAGTCATTTCCCACCAACACAATTAAAAACACACATATAAAATTCAAAGAGCCTAAAATGGTTCTTATTAGAATGATTCAAATTTTGTATTGAGCTCTAAATTAAACCCTGATAAAGATTAAGTAAAAGCTAAAGACTAAAAGTTATTTAATAGTAAATTATGTTCAAGCATTATTTATATGAACTTAAAGACTTTTATATCAATTTTTTAATTTAAAAAACCAACCTTATGGCCTGTATTACATAGTAAGAAACATCCTGTTCCATACCTATAGTTGAAGGGAGAATGAATAGTAAGACAATTTTATTGAAAGCAAATAATGAAACATTAATAATACAAATGATCAAAACTGACATATACTTTAGTCCAAAAAAGTCATTATAGTTTTATAAAAGTTTCTAGAGTTAACAAAAATCATATATCTTCATGGAATAATGTTTTAGAAATCAGCCTAGAAGAAAATGTACTTAGTGCAATCTTTTTTTTTTTTTTTTTGAGCTGGAGTCTTGCTCTGTTGCCCAGGCTGGAGTGCAGTGGCGCAATCTTGGCTCATTGCAACCTCCGCCTCCCGAGTTCAAGCGATTCTCCTGCCTCAGCCTCCCAAGTAGCTGGGACTACAGGCATGTGCCACCACGCCCAGCTAATTTTTTCTATTTTTAGTAGAGACGGGGTTTCACCGTGTTAGTCAGGATGGCCTTGATCTCCTGACCTCGTGATCCACCCACCTCAGCCTCCCAAAGTGCTGGGATTACAGACGTAAGCCACTGTGCCTGGCCAGTGTAATCTTAATAGAAAAATGCAGATATAGTATTTAGTGTTTAGTCAGTCCTAGGCCAGGGCTGTGTTTATAAAATACCACTGAATTACAACAACTTCTGAGTTCTGTCATAGTTATGTTACTACTAATCCATGTGGAGTGAAGCATCATGACTGAGAGCCAGCTTAGCTCTATCATTAATACAGTCATAAAATGAGAAACACCACTATCTTCTGGCAGGGTGGGGAGGCTGGATACAGAGTGTGGGAGGGTGTAGTTGGAAAGCTAGGACAAGAGTGGCATGGAACGGAAGGCAATTTAAGGTCTGCCTTTGATAATCAGAGCCAGAATGTAACATGGCTGATATGGAAGAACTGAATTTATTTTGTGGCAGCCTTATCAATATAAACTTTGGACTCTGCAGCAAGTCTGGCCCTTGGACATTAATAGGTAGTTTTGACATGTGCCAGGCAGATAAGTGGCCCAAAGTGATACCAGTAAGGATCACAGAGGAACAGTTAAGCTTGGGGTAACAAGGTTGCTACAGTCACCCTTGCTTGGCTCTGCCCAAGCTGAGCATTCCTTCCCCGTGGGCCTTGCTGCTGTGCCCTGCACCACCAGGGTTCTAACTGTGCTGGTGACATTCCAGCAACTGAAAGATGGGACAGTGCTCAGTCCAGGAGCTGGCAGAAGGATCCCAGAAGAAGCTACTACCAGTCAGCACAAACTCAACAGATCCCGTCAGCTGCATTTTGATTGTGCAACAAACACAAAACCAAGGGAAATTGTTTTCTGACATTTTTCCAGGTACCATTGTTCTGAATAAGGATTAGCCTAGGATAGTCTATCTCTTCTCACCCAAATATATTCTTGGCCTGCTTGATGAGCAGGTGACAAATTCAAGTAGCATGGGACTAATATCTAATTTTGTACAGATACTTGTCAAATAACACTAGGTACAGGTAATACATTCACAAACTAAAACACAAAGTCACTATACCGTTTTATTGCCGCACACTGAAAAAGCTATATATTTCAAGTTAATCTACTGTGATAAATATTCATAAAAATGGAAGTTAATTATCTATTTCATGCTTTTTAAAGGAGAAATCTGTACCAATTTAGCATCCATATAAACACTATACTGAACAGTTGCATACACGTCTTAGTGCAAAATTGATGAGAAGACTCAAGGCACTTAATAAAAGTGAATTCTTAAGTGAGTATACTTAATAAGCAATTAATGAGTATTAGCAAATATGAAGAGACTTCTTTGCTATATTTAGGCCACAGCTTTTAAAGCAGTATACAGGCAAGTATTTTCCTCTTAAATTTTATTGTTCTTTCTTCCCAGTCATCAAGCACATATGGAGCTTTCAGCATTTACGTGATCTACCTCGCCTTCCTCATTGTACATTGTACTCACAGAACACTGTACTGTGTTCAAACATCCCAGAAAGATGTCTCACTTTTCTAACTTCTACAAAGGTAAAAGTTGCTTGCTCTCCTTCATGACTATCACATCAGGACTGAGCAGCCCAGAGAGGTGTGACAAAGATGGCACATAGGGGCAGGGGGGTTGACCCCAGAGGAAGCTGTGAGGGAGGTAAAAAACTTTGTCACACCCAGTCAGCACTACTGGACAAATGAGACAGCTATCTCAGGTGCTCTTTCAGAAAAATAAAATTTAATGTTCAAATAATTTTTACATTCTAGAAAAATTGGAAAATATAGCTAAGCTGAAAGAAAAATTAGAATCATCCATAATTTCTTCCCCCACTCTGAAACAGAGATGGGCTTTTCATTGAATTCTGAGCTGACTGTCATTTTCTCCCTGCTGAGGTTGGGAGAAATTAACCAAATTTTCAATCCCAACCTCTCTAACTTCTTACTTGGTCTTGCCCATCACTTATCCCCCATTTATTTTACAACTGTTCTCCACTCAGACTCCAAAGAAACATTCTCTGGTCTTACCATAACTTACAACAAAATCAAACAAAATTCCCAAAATGTTACATAATCCTGTTAACCTCACAAACTATGTCCTTCTCTCACCATTTCTGGATGGTTGTATTTTTGCAAAGCACATGTCTTCGATTTCCTACCTGCTTACATCTCTTTTGACCATTTGCAACCAGGCTTCTATCTTGAGCATTCTAGTACAACTTCACTCTTGAAAGTCACAAAATGGCCTTGCGCGGTGGCTCACGCCTGTAATCCCAGCACTTTGGGAGGCCGAGGTGGGCAGATCACGAGGTCAAGAGATCGAGACCATCCTGGCCAACATGGTGAAACCCTGTCTCTACTAAAAATACAAAAATTAGCTGGGTGTGGTGGCGGGTGCCTGTAATCCCAGCTACTCGGGAGGCCAAGGCAGGAGAATTTCTTGAACCTGGGAGGCAGAGGTTGCAGTGAGCTGAGATCATGCCACTGCACTCCACCCTGGTGACAGAGCGAGACTCCATTTCAAAAAAAAAAAAAAAGTGACCAAATGAAGACCTAACTTCTATGTATAATGGTCCATTCTTGGTACTCAGCCTCTATGACCTCTTAGTAATGTTTTACGCTACTGACCATGCCTCCCTCATAAATATCTCTACCCTGGATTTCCACACTAATGAATAATTTCAGGCTAGGTGCAGTGGCTCATGCCTATAATCCCAGTAGTTTGGGAGGCTGAGGCAGGAGGATTGCCTGAGCCCAGGAAGTTGACACAGCCTGGGCAATATAGTAAGACCCCATCTCTACAAAAAGTTTAAAAATTAGCTGAGTGTGGTGGCATGCACCTGTAGTATCAGCTACTCAGGAGGCTGAGGGGGGAGGATCACTTGAGCCCAGGAGGTCAAGGTTGCAGTATGCTGGGATGTCACTACTGCACTCCAGCCTAGGTGACAGAGCAAGACCCTATCTCATATATATATATATAAAACAAAACATGATAACTGCATTGTTTTTCTGACTTCTCCATCCCCGTGCCTGCTACTTCTACTTGTGTAAATATCTCCTCTACTTTTATATTTTTTCTTGGTAATTTCATCTACTTCTGTTGCTTCAAAAACCTCTCTATCTAGGGAAATTCTAAAATTTCCATCTTTTTTTTTTTTTGAGGCAGTCTCACTCTGTCAGCCAGGTTGGAGTGCAGTGATGCAATCTCGGCTCACTGCAGCCTCCACCTCCCAGGTTCAAGCAAT
>NW_026652282.1:27319315-27344651 GCF_009828535.3 Hylobates moloch | reverse complement strand
CGCCACCACACCCAGCTAATTTTTGTATTTTTAGTAGAGACAGGGTTCTGCCATGATGGTGAGACTGGTCCCAAACTCCTGACCTCAAGTGATCCACCTGCCTTGGCCTCCCAAAGTGCTGGGATTACAGGTATGAGCCACCGCGCCTGGCCAAAAATTTCTATTTTTATACTGAACTTAGTCCACATTTCCAAATGTGTGCAACATACAGCCTGCCAGCACCATGAACAACGCTCTGAACAGAAATTCTTCCACTTGGACCCTTTCCTTACTTTGGCTAAGCCTAACCACAAGGTCCAGGTACCTAGATGACATACACACTTCCCCTCCCTTTCTCCTCTGCAGTGCCATGCGCATTCACTCATGGCCTCCCTCTCTGTCTCCATCCTTCTGAGCCCATGTGCTCATTACCAGGACACTATAGTGGCTTCCTCCATGGCGTCTTGGCCTCTAGTCTTTCCTCACTTTCACCCAAGACTGCTACTGACAACTCCAGTCATCTCTGAACACCAGCTCATAAACCTTCAAAAGTTTCCTATTGCCTATCAAGAAAAGCTCCTTAGCCTGAAATATAGGGCTTCACAACATGATCCTAGCTTTATATTTTTTGTCACTTCCCTACTCTAATGTTCTCTACATTCTCTAAATGAAGTCTTCTATTTCCCCATACGTATCTTTGTTCAGTGTTCCCTGTACCCTCCAATACTGCTCATTTTTCAAAGCATCTCATTACTAAGATAATCTCTTGTGATTTTTCTTTCCTCCCATTGAAACTCAACAGCTTTGCTTCAAAGTTTCTCATGGCACTTGATTCCAGCTGCCTGGAACCCAGATTCCAAGAATGTTTCCAGACTCAGGCTGACTCAGATGCTGTTGGTCATGTAACCTCAGATTACCATGACCTGCAAAGAATTCCCATATCCCTCCTCCTCAAAAAACTCTCACACAAATGATGTCACACTCTTGCATGAGAGCCACTGACCCTGCTAGACTACAAGAACGTTTAATCTAGAAATGTTACACATTCCATTATTCACAAAGGAAGAATTTAACCACTGAAGTTAAAATCGATGAGATAATTAGGAAATCCTCAAGAAAAGAACCAATTAAATGTAGCCTCTTGCCAGTTGTATGGAAATCTTTTCCATACAGGAGGTAGTATAGTACACAGGTTAAGAACCCTGGCTAAGGAATGACATGGATCTGGGTGCAAATATTGCATCTCCCACTTACTAGTTGTATGCTGTTGCATAAATTTTTTTCTTTAATTCTCAGTTTCTTGATCTATAAAATGGCAATAATAGGATCTATATGTGGATTAAACGATATCATGTGTTTAAAGCACATAAACATTATAGGTAACACAATAGCCATTGGCTAAGCTTGTGTTATAATGGTCAGTATTAATTCAGCTTTTGAGGCATATTTAATTTTGTTCATGAATACGTATAATTGGCAGGTAGCTTTTTTAATATTTAATATTTAAAAGATTACCTTGGCCAGGTAATTTTGGTTCAAAGTATTCTTGCCTTTTTGGGGAGATTGGTGGGGTGGTGAGAGGCATGGGAAGAAGTGAGGAAGAGCCGTAATATAAAGTATAGTTTTTGGCATATTAAGTCTTTCTCACTAACTGTAAAGTTATATTTTTGTAGGATTTTCAAGGTTATTTTCCTGGCATTGTGCTTTCTCTCCATTATCTGAAGTTTCTCCTTTGACAAGAAGCAGAAAGAATGATAGAAGTAGAGATTTGGTATATTTTTCTCTCAATCTCATCTTCTTACTACTCACACATGCAGAGTCTGGAACAAGCCCCATATCTAAGAGTAATAAGAAGATGACTCCCACTTTAGGATGAGAAAATGGATACTCAAGGAGCTTGTCTAAGGTCATAGCCTTGACACAAAAGCAGAACTAGATCTCAAGGCCATGCCTTCTGAGTCTGAATCTGGCACTCTTTCTTTCTGTTCCACCAATCATTATACTTATTTGAAGGTAATCTTTTTTATTTATTCATTTTTATTTTTTATTTTATTTTTATTTTTATTTATTTATTTATTTTTTGAGATGGAGTTTCGTTCTTCTTGCCCAAGCTGGCGTACAATGGCGTGATCTCGGCTCACGGCAACCTCCACCTCCCGGGTTCAAGCAATTCTCCTGCCTCAGCCTCCTGAGTAGCTGGGATTACAGGCATGCACCAACATGCCTGGCTAATTTTGTACTTTTAGTAGAGATGGGGTTTCTCCACGTTGGTCAGGCTGGTCTCTAACTCCCGACCTCAGGTGATCCACCTGTCTCTGCCACTCAAAGTGCTGGGATTACAGGCGTGAGCCACCGCGCCCAGCCTACAAATTAAGGTCTTTGTAAGCTTCATCAGTGTACATATGTATGGCATTTTGTATTTTATTTAAAGATAATAAAAAATGGTAAAAAGTGTATATATGCATATTGGAGCTATTAAGCTATTGATTTTCATCCTGGATGAACTTCAAAAGCTTTTCCTTATTCAAAGCACAAAGTAGAAAAAACAAAACAGCACTGGTTTTTAAGTCTGTTTCTTAAACTCACGTATTTTTGGCTTGTCCAATCTGGAAGCACATTTGTCCCACCAATGCAGCAGACTGGTCCCCTAAACACTGAAAGTATAAATGACAATAAAGAACACTGACTAATACAATAGTATTAATTTCCTTTTTAGAAGAGCCATAGGATATATTTTTCATTTTTTATTTATCAAAGAATGAACTGTCTATTTCCTTGCATTTTCTCCATTTGGCCATTTTCCCCATTTGTTAATACCATTTGTTAATATATAAGATAATAGGTATGGGAAGGGAGAGTTAAAATTAATTTATTCAAAAGATTCTCAATGGCCCACAGTATGACATGTAAGAACAAGAATTAGCCAATTTTGCAACTTTTACTTGTTTCCCCTAGTTTAAAAAGAGGCACACTGATGAACTAAGAGGAGGAAAGCCATAACATGGAAAAGGGTGGGGATGGGGAGATACTCGGTGATGAAACTTACCCCAGATATTGGCACACCTTCCAAGGCCCCAGCTTTCTAATAAAATTTTAAAAAAGGATTATGAATAGTCACAAAATTTTGGCTCTAACATAACTGCAACAAGAGTGAACACAAGTAGCAATGTGCCAGAGGATGTGAGCAGACAAGACAAAGAAAGCATTTCGACTAAATGAATGATAAAGAGACAGATACTACAAGTATTCCTAGAATGACAGGAAGAGATGTGGCACTGGAGAATGAACATAAAACGTTAGACTGGGAGCCAGTAAATGAGGGCTCTACTCTTGGTTAGTTAGTTAGTATTAATCTACTAGGAGGCTGTTGAAACCTCTCAATACATCACATTATTTCTCTACAAAATGGAGATTGGGCTACGTGATTGCTCAAGTTCATTAGTACTTTGCTATTATTGCCATTATTAAGAAATGACTAATATATTCTTCCAATAGCTATCAAACCAGTATGAAACATATTTATTTTGCAAGGCCATATTTTAGCAACTTTTCTTTCTACTCAAGCTGCTCTAAACACAAGAGTGTTCAGGTATTGTATATTATTTGTTCATAGCAAACATCTTTCTTCAAATTTAGATAAGCAACAGTTAATTTATGTCATAAATACTGGTTTTTATTTTGATCATGATGGCCAGCATTCTAGGAAGAAAAATGAGATTTCAGTGGCTGATTGTAGACTTTACAACCTTAATTAAAAAAAAAGACACATTAACTCAAGGCAATATTTAATGATATTAAGGAATTAGGAGAACTAAGAAATAGGATCCCTGGCCGGGCACTGTGCCTCATGCCTGTAATCCCAGCACTTTGGGAGGCCGAGGTGGGAGGATCACCTGAGGTCAGGACTTGAAGACCAGCCTGGCCAACATGGTGAAACCCCATCTCCACAAAAATATCAAAATTAGCCGGGCATGATGGTGGGTACCTGTAATCCCAGCTACTCAGGAGGCTGAGGTGGGAGAATCACTTGAACCCAGGAGGCGGGGTTGCAGTGAGCCAAGATTGTGCCATTGCACTCCAGCCTGGGTGACAGAGTGAGCCTCCATCTCAAAAAAAAAAAAAAGTGTGTGTGTGTGTGTGTGTGTGTGTGTGTGTGTGTATATATATATATATAAAATCCCTGAAGTAGGGGTGATGTACTAGGATGAGCACCAAACTAAAGTTTTGGACCTCACTCCTTGGTCTGCCATGTATGAGCAAGTCTCCCAGGCTCTGGGAGCTTTAGATATCCCATCTGTTAAAGTGAGGGCAAGAATAGAATTCACCTCACATAGCTATGATAATGAAGAAATAATAGCATAAATGTAGAAACTCTTTACAAAATAGAAAATGTCCTCTAGATAGCTGGTATCACTTTATTTCTTTCATGTTTTCTGGTTAATTCAAAACCTGCTATTTTCTTTTCTTTTTTTTTTTTTTTTTTTTTTTTTTGAGATGGAGTTTCACTCTCATTGCCCAGGCTGGAGTGCAATGGCACCATCTTGGCTCACCGCAACCTCTGCCTCCCGGGTTCTTCAAGTGATTCTCCTGCCTCAGCCTCCCGAGTAGCTGGGAATACAGGCATGTGCCACCTCACCTGGCTAATTTCTTTTTTTTTTTTTTTGAGACGGAGTCTCCCTCTCGCCCAGGCTGGAGTGCAGTGGCGCGATCTCGGCTCACTGCAAGCTCCGCCTCCCAGGTTCATGCCATTCTCCTGCCTCGGCCTCCCAAGTAGCTGGGACTACAGGCACCCGCTACCAGGCCCGGCTAATTTTTTTGTATTTTTAGTAAAGACGGGGTTTCACCATGTTAGCCAGGATGGTCTGGATCTCCTGACCTTGTGATCCGCCCACCTCAGCCTCCCAAAGTGCTGGGATTACAGGCGTGAGCCACCGCGCCCGGCCGACGGCTAATTTTTTTGTATTTTTAGTAGAGACAGGGTTTCACCATGTTAGCCAGGATGGTCTCGATCTCCTGACCTCGTGATATGCCCGCCTCGGCCTCCCAAAGTGCTGGGATTACAGGCGTGAGCCACGGTGCCCAGCAAAACCTGCTATTTTCATTCACTGTATATATTCTTTGAAAATCTGAACCTGGATATTAAGTAAAGGGTAAATTTCATAAAAGGCTTAAAGTGAATCTATAGGAAACCTAGAGGCTATATATCTTGATATATTTAAGTATTACAAGAAGTCTTTGCTTATACTTGCAAAATTAACAAACTATCAACAGGATCTACAATGTGTGTTCAGGCATGTAAAGTGCTCTTTTTTCTTCAGAGGGAGGGACCTCTGATGCTCCTCCTGGAGCATCCTTGATGAAGCATGCAGAAAAAGTAACAGTGCATTTCCAACTAACTAGTCTGGAAAGGTGGTCAATATATCATTTAAAATAGACATTTCAAACTATATCTATCTAATTGCCCTATTATGGTAAAGCCCAAAGCACATCACAGTTGTACTTTATGAGAATATCAGAATCTCTCATTCCAGGAAACTACGTTAGTCTTTTATTTTAGAACATTACTCTTTAAAAACAAACAAGATTAAGTTTTTTTTTAAATTAAAATCTGACTAGAGCTCATAATAATTTGGAAGGTCACGGAAATTCTAGATATATATGTTTAGTAAATGGACTTCTGCTTGTCTAAAAATAAATGGAAGTGCACTGTATCTTTTCCAAATGAATGGGTACATAATTGGTGGGCAACCTACTCACCAGGCTATGAGAGATTTTCTATAGTCAGCAAGGGGGAAAAAGAAGGATAGAAGCATAATATTTTAAATACAAGAGAAAACTAGGCCAGTTCAATGTTTTTTTCCTAACCATCCTCTGAAACTATTTCTCAAGCATCGTTTCTTTTTCCTTGACCCAAGTCAGTTTGCAGACAGCCATGAAATGATCAAAGCATTTTTACTGTAGATAAGCAGTGACTATGGCTCCCTTAAGAAATTCTATGTTGCCTTAAAAAGCTTTATTATAAATGAAACAGTTAAAAATTCTTGCTCAAGCTTTATCCAGAGCACTTAGTGTTCATCTATATTATTATTAACTTTGTAAGTGAAGTTTCTCATATCTTTCACGAAATGTCTAAGCAATACTTTTTGTAATTTATCAGACTTATTCCTGAGTCATCATAAATTCCAGATTTTTGTGCTCAAACACCAGTGCAAATCCTCCTAGAGGTTTTCATTCCTGATGTTTAACCACAGACTCTTAATGATGCTAGGCACACTTTTGCTGAAGCTATGTCTTTACTGGATTTCAGTGAAATCAAAAGTAAAAATGTCCATTACAGAAACTAGTTTAATTAGCAATCCCAGATCAGAAACAGACTCTTTGCTTTCAGTTTCTTTGCCAAATTTTGCTCAGGCAGACAAAGAATCTAATATATAACGTAGCTTGGCCATAAAAAAGATTCAACGGGAAAAAGAACACTACTAAATATGCAGAGTCTCTCCGGTAAATTAAAAGCAGACACCACAGCTACCAAACAGTTATTTGGATTCAAAGAATAAATTGGCTCATGCCAACATCTAAAGTTAGAGTACCCCATCAATTCTTTAAAAATAATAATACTCAAAAACCAATTAAAGTTTATAAATGCAAATCCATTGATAAGGACTGTAAAGTTTTTAAGTTACAAAACATAACACAGTTGACTTTTGAATTATGAATAGTAAAGTTGTTTTCTAATAAAAAAACTTTCATTATTAGGTGGTTTTTTTTGTTTTTTTGTGTGTGTGTGTTTTTTGTTTGTTTGTTTGTTTTTTACCATTAGGCCATAGATCTCAGAAGAACTCCGGACATTTGGAAGAATTTCCATTGGAATTCCAAAAAATCTGAAAAACAAGAAGATTGGGTATTTAACACTGTTTTAAATAGACATCTAGAAACATTTATATGTATTTAAATGCAAAAAGCATAAATAACAATTAGAAATGGATGTTTTTGAGCATGGAGTAAGATAGCAATAAATACGTAAGCCAACAGAACATAGCTGTATTCTTAGATATTTAACATTCTAACTTTATGCAAGCCAATCAATAAAAATTAGAAAGCACACAGAAATCAAAGTACTTTTATAAAGGAACTTCCATTTTATAAAGGAAGTTATTCAAACTTCCGTGAAGAATAATTAATTTGGCCTGTTTATTATATATGCAATAATAGTCTCTCTTTAAAAAACACACAACATAGATTTGCATATTGTAGTTGAAATATCAACAGTTAAATTTTGGTGCTCTACTGACATCTGAAAATAGTAAGATTTCGGTTATAAATAGGTAGTGTATTGGGAAAACTATATTTAGAGCAAAATAGAACTTACTCGCAGAGTTGTTTATCCCATTCCAAAGAATGAATGTTGAAAAGCATAGTCCTACTTGCATTTGTTACATCTGTACAGTGGACACCTCCATTGACTCCTCCTGTCAAACTCTAGGCAGAGTAAAAAAGTCAGGTTAAATTTGTACTTATTTGCAATTTTATTTACACATTGTTAAGGATCATAATCAGCAGAGCACACAAAGCAAAGGAATGGAACATTACATTTTTTCCCTTCTTTTTTCTGTACTAAGTCTTTGAAATCTGGTGTATATTCCATGCTTACAGCAAACCTCAATTTGATCATATTTGAAGTGCTCAATAGCCAAATGTGGCTAGTGGCCACCTTATCAGCACAATTCCAGTTACTTGATGGATAAATAAAAAATCAGTTTTGTTTTCATCCTATTATGTTTAGAAAACTCAGAGTCTTATTAAATTCGGCAAGACGAAATAAATTGAAATATCTGCCTCATAAGGATTATTAGAGAATTGTGTGCTGTTGTTATCTCTTTGGTATTTTTTGTTGTTGCTGTTGTTGTTTAAATAACAATTCGCATCATGCTGTCTACACTCACCTAAGCATATATCCTGAAAGGAGAGTTTAAAACTTTTTTTCTCAGGTATACCCACATGCCTGAACTGAAGGCACCGCTGCCTTCCTTTACATGGAAGCAATAAGAGGTAGGAAAGGAACACAGGTCGATAAACAGCATCTAGTGGGATATAGCCAAAATGTGCTCCCTTGAGTCTCCTACAGCTCACAGTTTCTACATCTTGCCTTACTCTGGTTTGATGCAATTGTCAAAGGTACTCATTCAACTGTGATTGACACACGTGAAAATGGCTGGCCATGAACACAAAGCACATTCTGCCCTGGTCAAGCACATGGAGAGGTGAAGAAGGTGCCTCTTTCTGATATGGGTTCTGAAAGACCTGCTCTGTGGATCTGGCAAGTGAGAGTGGGGACAATATTTCCTTGACATTCCCTTGAATGTTGAAAAAGATCATTACATACTTACTGAAATATTTACAAATAAAATGAAATGTCTGGCATTTGTTTTAAAATTATCTGTGGGGAGAAAGAATATGTGAGTATAGTAGAAACAAGATTGGCCATAGGTTGATGATTGCTGTGTGTTCAGCTTAGGCAAAAAGATTCTAAATAGAAATTTCCAGTATGATTTAGTTTCATATTATGGATCGATTATACAAGAGACAGTTGTGTAATGTTGAAAGCAAAAGATAAAAGTACTCTAGGTATTTTATCCTGCTAAATAGTTATTGTGTCTAAGACATGGCTAGTGGGAAAGGAGTATATAACAGACAATAGGGAAAGGGTACCTAAATTACTGATCCTAAAGATGATAGATATTAGATAAAGTTTTGGTAATTATCCTTCATTTTCACTGAAGTAAGATAAGAAAAAATAAAGAGGAAGTAGGCAAAAATGCTTCTCGAATGGAAGCTGAAATGTTCTCCTGTTGCTTCTTCAGTGGTTTTTCATCATAATGCTGCTAATTGAAAAGTCTGACCTGCTAGTAGAAAACAATAGGCAAGGCAGTCTAGAAAAAATTTCTGAAAAAATTCTCTATATATCCATTATATTTAAACATACCCAAATAAGCCATGAATCAATAGTCCCAAAAAGAGCTCGTTTTTCTTCAACGGCCTTTTGAACTTTTCTCACATTGTCAAGGAGCCAACGAAGTTTCACTGCACTGAAGTAAGTGCTAAGTGGAAGGCCTGTCTTGGACTAAAACAGTTGTGAAGTTCAGTTAGCAAATGAAATGTTTAACAGTTTAAAACAAAACCACCAAACAAAAGAGCTCAACAAATCACAAAATATTCGAAGACCCTGAAGGCAATCCCATAGTATTATGAATAAAAATACTTTTCCTGTCTCATGGCACAGGAAAGCATGTTCATGAACAAAGATTAGGGTGACATGTTTATAGTTCAAAGGGCATCCACGTAGCAAGGTAAAGAGAAAATTAAATGACACAACATCCTGTAATTAGATAGTGACAATGTAGATGTTGATTTTTGCAATAAATTAGTATTGTATGTAGAACCTAGCCCAAAACTATGCTGTTTATTTTATATTCCATAAAAATGACATTTAAACTATTAAAAATCAGAGAGTATACCAAATCATAAACTAATGATCATAACCAGAAAACTTTTAAAACAATAAGACTTAATAATACATTTTACATATATACACACACATGTTCAAATAACATAACATGAAATTAGTAGACACTAAAGTAGAGCTCAAAGCTATGCCAAATTAAAGCAACACAGGGCCAGGTGTGGTGGCTCATGCCTGTAATCCCAACACTTTGGGAGGCTGAGGCAGGTGGATCACTTGAGGTCAGGAGTTCGAAACCAACCTGGCCAACATGGTGAAACCCCGTCTCTACTAAAAATATAAAAATTAGCTGGGCATGGTAGCGCACACCTGTAATCTCAGCTACTTGGGAAGCTGAGACAAGAGAATCACTTGAACCTGGGAGGCAGAGGTTGCAGTGAGTTGAGATCACGTCACTGCACTCCAGCCTGGATGACAGAGCGAGATTCTGTCTCAAAAAAAAAAAAAAAAATAAATAAATAAATAAATAAATAAATAAATAAAGCAACACAGAATTACTCTATCTAAAACAGCAGTTGCCTAAATTTAGTAAATATATTAAACAGAGGGAATGTGAACTGAAGAAAGATTAATGGGTAAAAATGAAACATGTATGTGCTTACCAATCTTCCTTGAGAATGGGTCAAACTCAACTCATTTGTGGTTAGTATATTAAACACTAAATGTATATAAAGGCTGATTAAAGTTAACTAGTTAAGAAAATATGCCAGGCGCAGTGGCTCACGCCTGTAATCCCAGCACTTTGGGAGGCCGAGGTGGGCGGATCACGAGGTCAGGAGATCGAGACCATCCTGGCTAACATGGTGAAACCCCGTCTCTACTAAAAATACAAAAAATTAGCTGGGAATGGTGGCGGGCGCCTGTAGTCCCAGCTACACAGGAGGCTGAGGCAGGAGAATGGCATGAACCAAGGAGGCGGAGCTTGCAGTGAGCCGAGATGGCGCCACTGCACTCCAGCCTGGGCGACAGAGCGAGACTGTCTCAAAAAAAAAAAGAAAAGAAAAAGAAAATACATATACAAAAATAATGCAACTATGTTTCCCCTCCCCATCTCTATTCTTATTTATCACCTAACTACAGAAAGTGATAACTTTTTCCCTCATATCTCATATGAGTATGGTTTTGTAAGAAAACTCAAACCAAAGGATTTAATACTTTAATGCAACCTGTAAATTAAAAATCTTAACTCAAGGTTTTCTAGCTTTCTTTAAAAAAAGAAAAATCAATGCACAAAAAGAAGGGAAGGAGGCCGGGCGCGGTGGCTCACGTCTATAATCCCAGCATTTTGGGAGGCTGAGGCGGGCAGATCACCTGAGGTCGGGAGTTTGAGGCCAGCCTGGCCAACATGGTGAAACCTTGCCTCCACTAAAAATAGAAAAAAAATTAGCCGGGCTTGGTGGTGCTTGCCTGTAATCTCAGCCACTGGGGAGGCTGAGGCAGGAGGATCATTTGAACCTGGGAGGCAGAGGTTGCAGTGAGCAGAGATTGTGCCACTGCACTCCAGCCTGGGCAACAGAGTGAGACCCTGTCTCGAAAAAAAAAAAAATGGAAGGAGATATTTTATGGAAATATTATTTACTTTGAAGGACCAAGGGTCATCCCAAAAGATGACCTGGGAAGATCTCACAAAGTCAATAGCGAGGTAGTACATAATATCTTATTTTCATGATGGGGGTAGAAAGTGTAAAAGTTGCCTAAAATGACATCGGAGAGAAAAGCATGCATCCCTCGAAGCAGAGTGCAGCTGCAGGTGAGGATGAGGACTGGGCAGGGTGATGAAGGGAACGGAATAGAAAATGATTTATTCAGGACAAGTCTGAAGTTATTGTGGGGGGACGGAATGGTCAGATCACTGCAATTAATGGGATTTCAACAATAGTTTTAAAAGAAAATGACACAAGCATCCCACTGACAAATAAAAAGGGGATAAACAACAACAACAAACAAAACACAAAAAACAAAAACAGAAAAAGGGAACTTCCTTTTAGATGCTAGAACTTGGCCTTGACCTTGCTAAAAAAATTCCTCGCCTATTTTAAAAATTCACTCTCCCTTCCTTTATGTGAAGAGGGATCTATATAAGGACTGAAAATTAGGCAGTTTTATTAGCCTTCTTCATATGAACAAAGTGGAAGAGGGGTTCAATAAAGGGCTAAAGTGTCTTTTATTTTCTCTCTCTCTGAATCCAGATGTTTAAAAACTCAAAAGCAGCCAGAACATTTTTTGATGGGCAGTAGAAAAAACAGGGATAGATTTGGAAAACATAGTTCAATTATAGAAAGCACCCCTCCCACCAGCACTTTGGGAGGCCGAAGTGGGTGGATCATGAGGTCAGGAGATAGAGACCATCCTGGCTAACACAGTGAAACCCCATCTCTACTAAAAATACAAAAAATTAGCCGGGCACGGTGGCACATGTCTGTAGTCCCAGCTACTCGGGAGGCTGAGGCAGGAGAATTGCTTGAACCCAGGAGGCAGAGGTTGCGGTGAGCTGAGATCGCACCATTGCACTCCAGCCTGGGCAACAAGAGTAAAACTCCGTCTCAAAAAAAAAAAAAGCACCCCTTGGGAAGTATGACTTAAGCCACTGGGACGCATTATAATCTCTTCCAGCCTGTCAATTTTGTGGTATCATTGTTCCAATCCACCACAAAGCAAGAAAGACGGGAAGGTAAAGACTTGAGTTGGCCTCAATTATCCGGGAAAAAGATTCTATAAATTGTATCAAGTAACTATTGTACCACAAGATGCTTCTTACTAGTGAAATCTGCAAACTTTTTTTAAAAAAAGAAACATTCTTATAGTATACTTCTGAAGAAATTCTTACCTTGACGAAGTTATTATTTCCTGGAATTCTTTTACTAAGACTCTCAACAGTAGACTGGGTTCTTAGATCAAGCCACACTATAGACCAAAATAAAATAATATACATGAAAAACTTCATTTAAAAAATAAGAACTTACTGAAATCACTATCAAGGATAAAAGACGGATTAGTTTCTATAAGGAAATTAAATGCTATAGCTTTTAAGAGATAGAAATTAGAAAATTAGAAATGAATGGGCATATTGTTAGATAAAAATAAATTTATGAGAGGATTTAAAGCTTTTATGCAAAATTACAGACCAAGTTAGGAGAATAATACAAACCTTAGAGTGCTTATTTTGTATTATTTTTATAGAAAAAACTACAAAAAATATTTGGAATATAGATTTTCTAAGCACACATGGGGCCAGAGAATATCTAAAAGCTAGGCAGGCTAGTTGGTAGCACAAAATGCAAAACCCAGGATCATCATACCATATATAAAGTGTGCATCTTAACAAACTAGGGAGCAATTTGTGACTAAGACAAAGTAGATAACTTGATTCTGTTATTAAAGAAACAAAAGATTCCGTCTGTTATGTATGAAATGCTTATTTACATTGAAATCTTTCCAAGTATGCTAGACCCGGAATCATTAGAATACTTTTAAAGGCACCATTCTTTCTCTCTGCTGGAGTATAAAAAAAAAAAAAAAATCTCCATTTTAACGGATCAACATTATCTTTACTAAGTAGCTATTATCTACTTTCTAACCCCCTGGTGGAAAGGATTTCTGTTTTGCTTCATGATAGTAGGCTTGAGGAAGAGGAAACATTAAATAGTACATAAAGTAATTGTGAAAGGCAGCCAATAGAATCAGCTGAGCTTTATTCGCCAGATTTAAGTTTTGTACTTAAACTTTGATAACTTTTAATCTATTTGTGGTCATTTGATATTTTTAGGACACTGACTACTCAGATACCTCCTGAAAAGACTCAGTTTTATAGTCTATTTAAAGGACTCCAGGGAAGACTATACAAGCTTGCCCACTACCACATATTTGAATGCTAGCAATCATTGTGTAGTTTGGTTAACTCTTCTATATTACTCCATTCTCTTCACTAAAAAGCAGTTATTTCCTGTAGTAAATTTTAATCAATTCTTTCTAATTACTTATGCTGTCATTTCCCTGGAGGGCCCTGCACTTCATTTTGACAGTGGCTACTTTCCACAAGATTTAAACTGGGGACTTCAGGCAAGATACTGGTTTCTGTAGGTGGGAAAAGCAGCAAGAAAAGACTCACCACAACCAAGAAAACAGGAGGGAAAAGAGAAAGACCATGAAAATATATGGCCTATGATAGATAACATCTGCATTTGCTGCCCAGTATCTACTCCTCCTGCATCTGTTGGGGAGAGGTATTTCGAATTCTTTTTAGGAAATCGGCCCACCCTCATCCTCAGCCATGTAGTGTGCCTGAGATTTGATCTTACTCGCAGCTCCAGGAATGGGTCTGGGCCCCAGTGACTGGATCAGGAGACAACATGTGGTCAAAGAGATTTGTGCTCAGTCTGCAAGAGTCCCTCTTCTCAGTTGACCTTGGCAGTGTGTGGCTTGGGCCTGCTGCCCTCATGAAGGGAGAGGTGAATATGCCACATCAGGAGCCATCCCAGAAAAGGCAGGCTTGAGGGGGATGCAGGTGATACTGTCTGAGTCTGGAATCAAACAGCACCTAAACTTAGCTACCGTCAGACTGCTGCTTCCATGAGCAAAAGAACTGCCCCCGCTTGAAACTTCATTTAGTTGAAATAGAATTTTCTATTATTTACACTGTGATTGATACAAGCCATTAGTGACATCATCATGGAGGTGGCAAGATCTCCCATGCCCAGGGAACAAGGGAAGTCTACTTTTACACAGTGGCAGTACTGTATGACTGTGACAAAAGTGGACCTTCCTTACAGGTAAACAATCCTAGCAGGTGTTACTGGCTTACAGAAATAACTAGAAAAAGTAGAAGAATTAGACAAGTTTTAAATCTATGATAGGTAAAATTAACAAGCACATCTCAATACTCAGTGTTTCAAAATAGAGTGAGCTATGAGTTTAAAAATGAATTTAGTGAGTTTTGATTACCTACTTTAAAAATTGACATAGGATGAATTAGAATGGAAAATATCAGAGTTCAGTGCACTGGGTAAGATAAATATTGATTTGTGAAACTTTTGTTTTAGTTATGTGGATTTGCTGAATCATTATGTAAAATGTAATTCTTACCAAGGGGCATGAACAAATACATTTGAAAGCCACTGCTCTAGGCTTTTTTGGTTAATGACTTAAAATATTCTAGACCAGTGTTTTTTCATATTTTAATGGACATAATATTCACAAGGGAGCTTAAAGATGGGCTCCATCCCCATAAATTCTAGGATAGTAGTTCTGGGAATGAGGCCCAGAAATCTGACTTTTAAATAGGTACCCCATTTTGAGAAACACTGCTAGACTTCACAGCAGTGGTTCTTTCCTATAAAGCATACCAGGACTACCTGGAAAACCTTAAAATTCAGGCCCTACCTTGCATGATTCTGGTTGCAGGTCTAGGCAAGGCCTGAGCTCTGAGCCTCTGTACTTTTGTTACAAGTGTCTCAAGTAATTCAGTATAATACTAAAACATGAGAACCTCTTTTCTTTCTCTCTCTCCGCTCTCTCTCTCTTTTTTTTTTTTTTTTGAGACAGAGTCTCTTTCTGTCGCCCAGTCTGGAGTGCAGTGATGCGATCGCGGCTCACCGCAGCCTCCGCCTCCCGGGAGAAACTCTTTTCATCTTTTCAAGAGCATGTTCTTTAAAATAGTAGTTGTGTTCCAATTATATGTTAAAAAAAATCTAAAGAAACCCCCCGATAATCAGATGGTTCCCCAAGTCCCAGTGTCCCTGTGATTCTATTGCTCCTTGGCAAGGACCACTTAGGCACTTTATTCCTCACTTGAAAGTTTGCAGCTATGACTGACAATAGTGGTAAACACAGAGTTAAATCCTCACCACAAAGAATCAAAACACTGGATGTGAAATCAGGGAGACCAAAATTCAATGTTTGGCTTTGCCACCAATAAGCTATGTGACTTAGGCAACTCATTTTACCCTTCTTGGTCTGGATTCTCGAAATATAAAACAAGGAGGCTGGACTAGATGGTCTCTAAAGTCTTTCTCCTTCCACTGTTCCACGATCATAGAAACCTGTCATAATAATTACTGTGTTTTTATAGACAGACATTAAGGCAGTTAGAATACATGGAATGCATTAGTAAAACTGCCAAAGAGAAAAATATCAGTGGTTGGTACACTACCAAGCAATTCACAAATGCTCAAAATTAATTAAATTAAGAACAAAAAAATTAGAAAACTCATTAAAGAAGCTAAGATGGCAGAATTAGATTTGCAGAGAGACCAAAAGCCAAAGAGAAGACTCCCAAGCTGGAGGACCAAGCCCCTTGTGTAGGTAATCTCTGAGAATAATCAAAAGGAATGACAGATCCAGATCTGGCAGCAGAAGTCAATTTCCCCCAACATATAGGACTTGGGAGGCTGGGAAGTGAGCAATAGCCAGAGTACCAATACCTGAGGAAGTACCAGGAGCTGGAACTGAAGAGCCAGAGGGAACAACGGCAACTGGAACTGAAGGGCCAGGAGAAACTGGAGCAGCTGGAGCATTAGAAGAAATAAGGGCAATTCATGCTAGAGATGGCCAGGTTCAAGGTCTCTTGTTGACCATTTAGGAAATGGTAGATCACTTGGGCAAGTTCATCAGAATGAACATTTTTTCTACACATTGGTGTAGAAAAAGAAAAGGAAGAGGAGGCAGGGAGCAGAAAGGGAAAAAAGGAAGTCCAGTATGAATCTCTGATTCAATAATATTTCCATTTGGATGAAGACCAGGTAAATACCTGCTTCTTGTTTAGGATGACTCTTCTCTATCTGGCAACATATAGGCATCCTAATTAGAAAAGTGGCTCAGGTTGTAATTGACTACTCATTCAACCACTAAATTGAAATGATGGATGATGTACTGAGGGAGCACAATCCTAGAGGATGTTAGAAAGGAATGGCAAGGAGCATGCTACAGTCTGTGTTGTGGCCATCTACACTAAGACATGAAAGGGCTGCTTTGGGAAGGCAGGTCCCCAAGAAAGCACTTTCCTGGTAAGATAGCTGGGAGTAAAGGGCACCTCCACAGAAGGGGGCAACGTGTCTAGAGGGAACAGGGGATTGCAAACTTCCAAAGTAATTAGGAAAAAAATAGAAGGAAAATTGATGCTAGGGAGTCCAGAACACTAGACAGCCCACTTCTAGAAGGTATGTCCCTCCCTTTATCTACACCAAGTAAAGCAGAATTAAATGGTCAAGCCCATCAAATAAGTAAGTTAATAAAAATAACTTGGATGATCTGAACTTATTTGTATTAAATAAAGTCACATCCAATCTGTCTGGTAGATTTAGTTTGTTCTGGAAAAAAAAAGTTTGAAGAGTGAAAATAAATGTAGTTGCCTCAATCCCCATGGGCTAGAGTTAGTGACATAGTAACAAACAGTACAGAGGAATAAATTATTTTTTAAATATTTAGAATAATAAAACCTCATAACTTTCCAGTTTTTCGTTAGTCATGACAATAGAAGGAAAAACAAAACAAAGTAAAAAAAAAACCCACTAAAATCATCTAGCTGTTTCCAGTTGACTAGAAACAAAGGCAAATAATAAATCTTCTCTGAGATGGTCTGTCATGAGCTGCTAGGGTGATAGGAAGTGAGGTGAAGGTGAGGCTCCAGGTTACAGAACGCATCCTAAGCACAGACTGCTGACAGTTATACGAAGTGTTATTGGGTTGTTTCTCCCACAAGAGATATGATAGTAAAACAGATTTAGTTATGGCATTTTACTATTTGTCAAAAGCTAAGCTATTAATTAAGCTGGGTAAGTGGTCATTTGCAAGGTGGAAGAGACTATATTGATGGCTGCCCCTCACCTGATGACATTCTCAGAAACAGGTGGGGCCAAAAGTAAAACAGAGTTGGGAAGGAAAGATTGATTTACATATATGCCAAAAGGCGGGGGCTGAAGCCAATTTCAGCTCTTGGGTATAAAATGCCAAAATATCAATGACTGACTTGAGTGTGGGTGATCCCAGGTAGGCTCTGCATTTCCCCTAGGAACACCTGTCATGTATAAACCAATCATTTCATCTGGTATTACTGGATGAAAAAGGCTATCAGCCAATTCAGAACAGTGGCCCTAGCTAACAATTACTGAAGCCTTATAGTCCGTCAGGCCCTGGCTTAAGTATCCTACATGGATTAACTCACTGATCTACACCTCAAGTCTATAAGGTCTACGCTTTTCATCTCCCCAGTTTACCTGTTAAGGGAACAGGCACAGAATGGTAGGAAGTGGAAAAGCTAGGATCTGAACCCAGAACCTGAATCTAGAATTAAACCTCTAGGTAGGTATAGCCATGATGACATCATAGTCTTAATGGGATAAAAATAATTATTAAAGATTGGAGAACTCAAAGTTGAAAACTAAGTCAGTTTCTTTTTATTTGGCCAGATTTGAATAATTCAATCACTGCAAAATAAATACAGCAGTATTTCTTTACCCAGGATTGAGGGAGATGTAAGGTTTTCAAAGAATCCTGTAATAATGGAATTTTTTTAATGGAAAATAAGTGGATCTTAATAAAGCTGAAAATTCTAGATTTTACAAAAGCGAAAAACCTTCTCCCACAAAGAACCAATTAAAAAAAATACTTTATTGTTTAAAGTTAAGTGTGCTTAGGTGTTTTAGGTGGTTTGTCATCTATGGTTTTCTTTTCTGCTGATTCTTTGAAACATAAGCCAGTTTCAGAAAAGATAAAAGGATTGAGCTCAAGGTTCAGATCTCAACTCATGATCACATAGGTTTAATAATTGGCCCAGTATTAACCAGTATGTTTAAAAAATGTAAAAACGATAACCAATCTTTAAAATTGCAACACTCTGCATAAAGAGTTATGTGTGCCATTGGGAACTTTAAATACAACATCTTAGAAAAAAATGTTTGCACTACCATTTAAATATAGAAAAATGTTTCAGGGACAACGAAATATTTTTTGTGGGCGGTTTTCTTTAATATCCTAAAAGTGTTAAGCCAGGGACTCTTGCCTTGCTGGATTAGTCCCTACTGTGAATGCTTTTTTTTTTTTTGAGATGGAGTTTTGCTCTTGTTGCCCAGGTTGGAGTGCAATGGCGCCATCTCAGCTCACTGCAACCTCTGCCTCCCGGATTCAAGCAATTCTCCTGCCTCAGCCTCCAGAGTAAGTGGGATTACAGGCATGCGCTACCACGCCCAGCTAATTTTTTGTATTTTTAGTAGAGACGGGGTTTCTCCATGTTGGTCAGGCTGGTCTCAAACTCCCGACCTCAGGTGATCCGCCCACCTGGACATCCCAAAGTGTTGGGATTATAGGTGTAAGCCACCACGCCTGGCCTATGAATGGTATTTTTATATTAAATCAAGAATTGTGCTCTACAGAAAGCTACCAGAGTGAGGGTCATATTGCTCTATACTTACCATGCATACCAATCAACTGCAGTGGTGAGTGAGCAAACTTGGCCAATTACGGGGAAATACAGCTAGGCCATTCTAGTTCGGACAGAACATTTCCCTGGTAGCATCAGTAGAATGTGTGTGTAAACATACTAAACATCACTGATTCAAGCCTTCTCCCGCTTCACATTTTAACTACTTGGGTAGTTTTGTGCTTCTTGGTCAGTTTAGTCTGTGGCTTATTTACTTTTTCAATAATAGTTAGAAGACAACCAGTTATGTAGACCATTAATAAAAGCTGCTTTTGGAAGGAAAAGGCTTAGAAAAATGGGTGGGTAGAGGAAACCCCGTGGAAGGGAATATTGAAGATAATGCTAAAAGGGAGAGCGAGAAGTACCAGGAAGACTAGGGCAACTGAAGAGAGGCAAGAGAAGCCCAAGGCCCGCTTCGGTTCCAGGGCCACAAAGCTCTTGCTGATCCACCAATGAGGTCATTATTGTAAATGCCTGCATCATGGCACAGTGGCTGGAAAGCAGTGATGCAAAGTAACACTTCCCCATTTTAGATATCACATTAATGTTTACCTTATTAATCACATAATTAACAGATAAATTCTAAAAATATATAGAACTTGTAAATTAGGCCATCTCTTCCTCAACGGACCCATTTAAATTTTTTTCTGTTTATAATTGTATCTGATAGAAAAGATGTCAATAAACAAACACACCTTTATTGCAAGCAAAAACAAATAGCCCTTCTCAGTCTTTACCTTCATCAAGCCTATGCCGTGGCCACCATTGATATCCTGAAGTTCTCCTATCTTGGTTTTTCTGTTACTGTAGTGGGGGTGAGTGAATTATTGCTTATCAAGTGTCCCTGAGCCATAAAGAAAGGAGGCCACATAGAAGTTTTTAAAAAGGGAAACATAAGGTGCTCCTCTCATATGCTTGTTTGTAATAAATATTGCTCATCTGGCCGGGTATGGTGGCTCGCACCTGTAATCCCAGCACTTTGGGAGGCCAAGATGGGAGGATCACTTGAGGCCAGGAATTCAAGACCAGCCTACTCAACACAGCGAGACCCTATCTCTATTTAAAATGTATATATTGATATACAGCTATATATATATGCATATATCATCTGTTGTATAATTTAGTAAGACAGAAATAAAGAGGAGAAGGACAGGCCTAGAGTTACAGAGATTTACAAGAGACATAGACAACGAAGGAAGAAAGCATACAAAGAGAATGCTATGGACTGAATGTATGTGTCTCTTCCAAATTCATATGTTAAAATCTTAACCCCTAATATGATGGTATTAAAGATGGGACCTTTGAGAGATAAATTAGGCCATGAGGGTGGAGCCCTCATTAATGAGATCAGTACCCTCATAAAAAGAGAGAGCTTACTTTCTTTTTATCACTGTCTGCCATATGAGGATGAGAAGACAGTCATCTGCAAACCAGGAAGAAGGTCCTCACTAGACACCAGATGGGTAAGCACCTTGATCTTGAACTTCTAGCTTCCAGAAATGTGAGAAATAAATTTCTAATCTATAAGCCACCCAGTCTATGATATTTTTGTTAAAGCAGCCTGAACTGAGACAGAGAAAAAAGTATAAAACCTAGAGTGTGATATAAACAAAGCAAAAGAAGTTCAGAGACAAACATACGTGAAAATCTCATTGTTTCCATCCATCCTACCTTGTGTTGCTTTAGAATAAAACTGCTAAAGATTTAATATTATGTTGATATTTTCAACTCAAGACCTACATGGAGATATGACACTTCAGTGTTTTCCTGGATGAAATAAAACTGGAGGCAGAATCTACCCTTGTCATTTCTTAGTGGCTCTCTTCCTTTCCTATTTCCCTTTCTCCTTCTAGCTTCCAACTCCTATCCTTAGTTTCTGTGGCAGAAAGGCAAGTACAAAGTCTTCCTGGTTTGTCACTATGCCAAGGGTTATCACAAAACCTAGAACACAGAAAGGCACCTATTCTTTCATTGAATTAATTTTATATTAATTACTATAGTGAGTTCATCCATAATAAATTGAGATTATCACATTTATGTTATCAATTTTCAAGTCTACATTTGGAACCATCTAATTTCTCATTGCCCAGAAATTAGCTTCTATTACAAGTTCAATACTTACCTTGTCGAAAACAAGGCCATTTTTTCTCTCAGGTTGGTACCCCCTAAATATTATTTAATTTCCTTCTGTTCTCTCAGGCTGAAAATCTCACAGGCCTGCTTTATTTTTTCCCCCCTCCTTATGCCCTATCCAATGTATAAACAATAAAATTTTTGTTGTTTATAAATAATCCAATCTAGGGTATTTTGTTATAGTAGCCTGAATGGACTAAGAGAATGGGTTAGCTGCCTAGTGTATCAAGTCTACGCTACTCTGCATAGCTTTTGGTGACCTCTATATCCTCACCAACTCCTAGTATATTTCACTTTCATTTCTTAATTTTTTCACTGGATATAGAACTGTATGTGGAAGTTACTTTCTTTGAGTACTTTAAAGGTTTCATTCCATTGCATTCTGACTTCCTTTGTTTCCATTGATAACTTAGCTGAAAGTCTTAGGGTCACTCTTTTGAAGGTTATATATCTTTTTTCCTCAGCTACTTCAAAACTTTATATCTTCATATCCCAGCGTAAGTATGGTCTTCTGTATATTTATCTTGCCTAGGGATTATAGTGCTTATTGAATCTACAGCTTGCTATCTTTCACCGGTTTTGAAAAACTTTCTCCGATTAGCTGTCAAATGTTATTTCTGCCTCGTTTTTTCTCATTCCTTTCCTTCTGGAAGTCCAATTACAAATATATTAAACTTCTTCACCTTTTCCCATATTTCTCTTACATTCTTTTGTGCCTTTTCTAAACTTTTGTTTCTCTATGCTTCAGTCTAAATATTTTGCTCTCTCTCCCAGTTCTGATTTATCTTCCAGCTCACAAATTCATCTTCAGCTATGTCTCCTCTGATGGTAAAACCCCATCAATTGAGTTCTTAATACAGTTTTAGAATGTCCATTTAAACTGGACTTCAATTCTTTGCCAAGATTATCAATCTCAATCTTGTCAATTAATTCCCTGAACATATTAATTATGGCTATTTTAAAGTCTAAAAACTCTAACATCTGAATTTCTTGAGTCTGTTTCTAATGTCACTTGTTTCTGTTGCTTTTCAGTCATGTTTTGTTTTGTATGCATGGTTTCTTTTTAATAGAAAACTAGATAATGCATATGAAAAATTCTAGAGATTATGTGAGGCTCTAGATGATTTTGTCTTCCTCCAGAAAGGATTTACTTTTATTTCTGAAAGGAAGTTAGGCCACTAGCATTAGCAATCTCAGATCATCTTAATCCAATTAGTGTTAAAGATCATTTGAATCTGGGCTTCAATTCCTGTGAGGGTTGGTTTATTTTCAGTTTACCTCACTTCCAGGATTTGACCTTTCACAGTTCCAGTCCAAAGTTTGGGATTTTACCAACACTCATCCCCACCCTTGGCAGCCCTTGACTTCACCTTTTGCTTCCTTATCTTTATGGACCTGCAAAAGTGTGGCTTAGCCTGTGAGATACTCCTTTGGGAACCTACCGATATCTCCAGGAGATAAGCAACACCAAATGCTAGGCTTATGTCTCTGGGCTTTCCTTCTGTCCTCACTGCCTTGGTAGCCTTCCAGTTCTTCAGAATTTTATTTCATTTTCATCCAGCTTTTCTGGCTGTTCTCAGCATACTGGTGTGTTTGAAACAACCCATTCCACCATCATGGGATGGCTAAACTCTCCTTTATCATCTGTTTTGCCTCAAGCTGCCCCGTGTTTTAAGTCTACACTACACTGCATGGCTTTCAGCCCCCTCTATATCCTTACCAACCCCTGTCTACCCAAATTAGAACACAAGCTTTAAGGTTGGAGACTGTTCATGCTTAAACTGTGGCTTTACTCTACTTATAGCTACATGCCATTGGACAAGTTATAGAGCTTTTCCACAATTAATTTATAAAATAGGGGTAGTAAAATCTGTTTCACAGGGTCAGTGAGATTAAATAATATGGGTAAAATACTTAGCACAATCCCAAAGTAATAGCAGTTAGCACTTACTGAGTATTATTATCACTGCTAGTTCTACTAAAAAAAAAAAAAAAAAAAAAAATGAGTCAACCTATGCATGAAACTCATCCATTTCTTTACTCTGGCAAAATACGTGTACACATTTTCACCTTCACAGCTTGTTCACATTATTCCTCAATTTTCTCTTTTCCTAATGCAATCCAATATACGCTTCGCTTCAAGGCCCAAGTGAAGTTCAACCTCCACTGTGAAAAGTATGCTAAAATTTCAAAATCCATACTGATATGTACTTGCTCTAAGTCCTATTCAACTTATCAACACGATTTATCAACTATTCCCTACTTTTGTTTTATGGATTGTTCCCTAATCTAGTTTTCTGTTTCCAAAACTAGATTATAAAGTGCTTAAAAAAACAGCCAATATAATTTGTATCCTTTATAGTACCCAGGATAACATCAAACATGTAAGAGGTTCTCAAAACATGTATGTGGCTCAGGATAGAAGAAAAGAATTCCTCATATCCTATGAACATTTGAATTAATACTGCAAAGCACGTAGAATGGGGGAGGGGTGCAGAGGGACACACGCAGAAGAGAAGGAAATAACTAAATAAGCACATCACAGAAAGATTTTCTAGTAAAACATTTACTTAAATCTTTACTGTAAGCATAACTTCAGCTTACCTAGTTGCATTATTTGAAAAATAACAATTCAAAGTCCAAAGTTCCATTTCCACAATTCAAAGTCCAAAGCTCCATTTCCACAATTCAATGTTTAGAATTTAACTGGAACTGGCCGGGAGTGCCAAGGTTGGCAGATCACCTGAGGTCGGGAGTTTGAGACCAGTCCAGCCAACATGGTGAAACCCTGTCTCTACTGAAAATACAAAAATTAGTCGGGCATGATGGTGCACACCTATAATCCCAGCTACTTGGGAGGCTGAGGCACGAAAATCACTTGAACCCGGGAGATAGAGTGAGTCGAGATTGCACCACTGCACTCCTGCCTGAGTGAAAGAGAAGACTCTGTCTCAAAAAAAGAAAAAAAAAAAAAAGCTCAGAATTTAACTGGAACTTTCTGGTTTGCCTGAGTAGGCTCTTCCTTTCATTAAGAAAACAAAAGAAAGTAAAACCTTAACTAGTTCAGGAAGTTAGCTAACATTGATCTATCAAAGGATACTCTCTTAAATACTAGTCATTAAATTGTCTTATACTCAAAATGAATTATTCATGAGAATGAGAACAAAATAAACATTTAAAAGATGTACTTCTGGCTGGGCGTGGTGGCTCATGCCTGCAATCCCAGCACTTTGGGAGGCTAAGATGGGTGGATTACCCCATCTCTACTAAAAATACAAAAAAAAAAAAAAAAAATTGCTGGGCGTGGTGGTGGGCGCCTGTGATCCCAGCTACTGGGGAGGGTGAGGGAGGAGAAGGGCTTGAACCCAGGAGGTGGAGGTTGCAGTGAGCCGAGATTGTGCCATTGCACCCCAGCCTGGGCAACAGCAAGACTGTCTCAAAAAAAAACAGAAAAAAAAAAACAAAAAAACACAGAAAAAGATGTACTAAAAGGATCTTTAGTTGTAATTCTTTCAAATTTTTTGAGAATTTTTTATCATAAATACAGAAAACATACTAAATGCTTTCTTATAATACAATAACATTAAATACTTTAACTTTTAATAAAGATTATTCCCCCAAAATTATCCCCTCTCTGATCATTTGATTCCACTCCCCATCCCACAACTTAGTATTTTATTGATAAAAAATTGTGCTTTGCTATCTGACACAATGAAGTCTTTTAGTGATTGTAATTTAGAACAAAATTTTCCTTTTAGGAAGTGGTAGTATCATTCGGTGTTCAACAACTGTCATGCTAATAATGATGCTAAAATATACTCAGGATCATTTACACCTAATAAGTTGTGATACCTAAAAGTGGTATATTTGAGATTTGGGGTTTTTTAATCCCTGCTCAAATAGCCACATTTGTAGCAGAAGCAGCTAAAATTCCAGTATTCTATTTTTATAACCTTAGAAGAATAATTCAAATTCCTAGATGGAAAGACAAACACACAAGTACTTTATAGAAAAATGACTGTGAACATACGTAATTTTAATTTTTTGAGGGTAAGGAGGTAAGATCTCTTTTAGATGTCACAAACAGCAGGGGTTATAAAACAATTTAGCAAACATTCACTCATTTGTAAGACAATCAGCAAGAGGAGAGAGCATGGGAGAGTTAATTCAATATGTGAATATGTATGATCCAAAAATGGTAAATATACAACAGTTAATTTCTTAGCAGACTCTTCTGCCCATCCCATCAATATTATAGGCACCATGACTGCATGTGTTTTTTTTTTTTTCTT
>NW_026652282.1:27303729-27309425 GCF_009828535.3 Hylobates moloch | reverse complement strand
GTGGTCTCGATCTCCTGACCTCGTGATCCGCCCGCCTCAGCCTCCCAAAGTGCTGGGATTACAAGCGTGAGCCACCGCGCCCGGCTTCAAATTATACTTTTAAAAAATCTGCAATAACAGAAATAACTATTATTTTATGCATTTCCATTTATTTGTGATTATCAGATTAACATGTTTTCTGCACTTAAGCATTACCTCCACTGTATCCTTAGCACATCTGGCACATATTAGGCACTCTATAGATTTGTAGTCTTTTTTTTTTAAGTGAGTTTTAATTTATACAAATAGGAGAAAGGCTCAGGAGCGATGGTAAGTATCAAAGCCAAGATGATGGCAATCAAGCCACCACCACCAACTGATGTTCTCTCTATCTATAGTCAAACTACCTAAGGAGGAAAAAAGAGCCCTTGAATGGTGACTTGAAAATTTTAGGCTATAAAGTAGACAGCAAACTTCCACACTATGCTTCCACCTTTTATGCTATTGTATCAGTCTTGGGTGGCTGGATTTTTTTTCCCTATATGAATGATGAAAAGCCAAACATAGATATTCAATTAAAACTACTAGGACTTCGCTGGGCGTGGTGGCTCACGCCGGTAATCCCAACACTTTGGGAGGCCGAGGCGGGTGGGTCACGAGGTCAGGAGTTCGAGACCAGCCTGGCCAGCATGGTGAAACCCTGTCTCTACTAAAAATACAAAAAATTAGCCGGGCAGGGTGGTGTGTGCCTGTAATCCTAGCTACTTGGGAGGCTGAGGCAGGAGAATTGCTTGAACCTGGGAGGTGGAAGTTGCAGTGAGCCGAGATCATGCCACTGCACTCCAGCCTTGGGGACAAGATCGAGACTCCGCCTAAAAAAAAAAAAAAAAAAACTACTAGGACTTCACAGAGAAATCCATAACAATCTAACACCCTCAAGCAATTATTTCAGGGAAATTTTAGAAGTGAAGAGTTTGGATTCCAAATATCCCTTCCCCACAACCTACTCATTCCTCTACTCTTTCTCTCCTTAGCAAAAGGCATCCTCATCTATCCAGGAGCTCTGGCAAAAACCCAAGCATCACCTTTGACCAATCTCTTCCCTTAGCCCCACTACTCTCTCTGTTACCCCAACATCCAGTCTATCAGCAAATTCTGGCCCTTTTTCTCCACCTCCACTGCTACCATTATTGGTCAAGCCACCATCCTCTCTCAGGACTTCCATAGCAGCCTCCGCACTGGTCTCCCTGTGTCCATACTTTTGCCTTTACCATCTACTCTACACACAGCAGTCAGAAAGTTGCCTTGAAACTGCAAGTCATCCCTTGCCGCCTTGCTTAAACTTTCTCATGGCTCCCTATGATACTAAGAATAACATCCAAAATTCTAAATATGGCTGATGAAGCCCGACCCACTTCCACAATTTGATCTCCTACTGAAACCCCCTACCCAGTCTCACTGCTCAACATTTTTAGTCTTCTTTTGACACACTGGCCTTCTTTCTGACCCGGAAATGTCCCAGGCTTATTCCCACTTCAGGGCCTTTGTACGTGCTGCATCCTTTTCCTCAAACACTCTTCTAGACACTTGCATGGCTGACCCCTTTTGCCCTCTGAGAGCTCAGCAAAAGTGTCACATCCTCAGAAAGGCTTTTTCTGGCCACCTAATCTAAAGCAAGCCCTTCTAGGCACAACCCACCACACCATTTGGTTTTTATTTTTTGGAATGGAACTTTTTAGTATTTGAAATTATATTTGTCTGCATTTATTATCTCGCCCCCATCCAAATAAAAGCTCCATGAGGACAAGAACTTAAATCTTCCTGTTTAGTGTTGTATCCTCAAGTTCTCATAGAAATGCTTGGCACTGCATAGGCACTCAATTATAAGCTGAAAGAATAAATTAATGAATTTGATTGAGAGAGTCTTATTATGTGGGTAAAATATTCTATTAAAATACCTTTTATGTTGGAAATATCAATATTGAGCTGTCCAAGTTTCTCACATGTTTTCTCTATACACTCATAGACAGAATGTAGAATTTCCTTAGGGTCCTGTTCCACCCATCTTTGAACAAAAGAAGGCATTTGGTTAGTAAGAAAGCAACACAAATATAACTTTTTTCTATAGAAATGTAAACTTATGAGGGTGTGGCTGTTGCATACATTAAAGAAAACCAGATTAAGCAAAGCAACTTATATTCCACATTTTAAAGAAATGATTTCAAGAAAAGCCTATTTCCTTACAATTTTATTATTCTCCACATAGAAATTAATCATTTTCAAGGAGGTCACTAATAGCAGGCCATAAACAGCAAATATCTACCTATTTTTAAATTATTTTTCCAAGTCTAATAAGAAATTAGTTCCCCTTCTTTATATCCTGCAGATTTAATTAATTTTGATAAATTATCTGCATGTTTCACTAATCGCTGGTTATTTCTAAGTAGACGGAAATATATTTATTATTATTGAGAATGATATATTTGGGAAGCAAAAGGAATTCTGAAAAGTCAAATAAGTATACTATTCTGTTTTGCTACTTTTTTCCCAAAATGTTTTGTTGGAATTTAGGGAGAAATTTAAAACTCCTTTTAAGTATTTCATGTAGATAAGTGATTGGTCCAAGTTCTCAGACCCAATCTCATTACAATTTTGGTAAAGTACCAGGGCCTCAGAAGGATGAAAGGCTAATAGTAAATGAGAAGGGTGAGAAGCCTAGGAGAAATATGGTAATTTGAGGAAGTCCAAAAGTAGAAATGATACAAACTAAAATGATTCTACCACAGGATCCAGAAGTAGCAAGGGAATTCCAACTGCCTTTCTTCTCTGCCTTTCTCAGGCCTAACTAAATGCTTCCCTTTCCTGGGCTTTGAATTCTGTCTCTAACTTATTTATTTTTTATTTTTTTATTTTTATTTTTTTTTGAGATGGAGTCTCGCTCTGTTGTCCAGGCTGGAGTGCAGTGGCGCGATCTCGGCTCACTGCAAGCTCCGCCTCTCGGGTTCACGCCATTCTCCGGCCTCAGCCTCCCGAGTAGCTGGGACTACAGGCGCCCGCCACTACGCCCAGCTAATTTTTTGTATTTTTAATAGAGATGAGGTTTCACCATGTTAGCCAGGATGGTCTCGATCTCCTGACCTCGTGATCCGCCCACCTCGGCCTCCCAAAGTGCTGGGATTACAGGTGTGAGCCACCGCGCCAAGCCATCTCTAAATTATTTTTAAAAACCCAGTCTCCTTCTGTGTGTTTATAATTTTCATCTAGCCAAGACTCAGGTATCTTCTTTACAAATTGCTCTGGGTTCAGGCTTGTGGACAGTCATGCTAATGCTGCTAACGTATCAATAACTTTTATTATTAAACAAAGGAACTCTAAAAAATTAGAACATTTTTTCATGTGAAGAAGACAATACAATTTGGAAACACATCAATTTTTTTCTCTCTTTCTTAAATTGAGATAAACTTTACAGTGAAATGTACAGATCGAAAGCGTACAATTTGCTGAGTTTTGACAAGTGGAAATACCCATCTAACCAATACCCCAGTCAAGATACAAAATATTTCTAGCATCCCAGAAAGTTCTTTCATGCTCCTTTCAAGTGAATCACACACCTCACAGACAACCACTTTTCTGATTCCTATCATCCTAGATTAGCTTAGACTATTATAAAATTTCAGATAAATGGAGTCATGCAGTATATACTCTTTTGTATCCAACTTTTTCATTTTCCATATTTCTAGTGACATTCCCTCGTGTTGGTGCAAGTATCTGTTCACTTTTTAAAAATTACTAAATGTTATTCCATTGTTATCCATCTTACTGATGACAGACATTTGGGTGGTTTCCAGTTTGGGGCTACTTTTAATAAAGTAGCTATAAACATTCACGTGCAAGTCTTTCGATGGGCATATGCTTTTATTCCTCTTGGGTAAATTCCTAAGAGTGAAATGCTGCAGGTGTATGGTCAGCTTTGCAATAAACTGCAACACAGTTTTTCAAAGTGGTTATATCATAAACATCATTAAATTTTAAATAATATACTTAACATCATATTTAATCACAATTACTACATACGAATACTATTCCCAAAAATGTGATTTTAGTATTAGATGTTAAGATATGTGAATACTTTTTTAAAAAGATACCTTTATTATAAAACAAACCTGACACTCAAATCAGTAAAGCAGCATTTTTGCAATAATAGGAACACAGAACTAAATGACTTCAAAGTTAATGTGAAATTTCTGATATTTAATACCCTTTTGCTTTATTACTTTATTATTCATTCCTTATCTGTAACTGAATTCCTAAGTCATCAATTCCTCACATGTAAGACATACCAAGTTATTGCATATTTTCTTGACTAATAACAACCTTTTGAATATTTTCAGGAGGATGTCTGACCAAGTTTACTTTACAAATCCACAGGGCAAGTTGGGTGAGATGGACTAACAAACATAATGTGTCTTTACATATTAAATTAGGAAACATACCCTTCTCTTGGGAACTCTTGTTTTATTTCTACTTGATGATGACTAAGTAGTTCAGCAGTTTTTGAATTGAAAACCTGAAAAAGATATTGTAATATTAATGTAAAACTGCAGGCAGATATCAAGGATGTTTAAAGTTATTCAGTAACTGAAGTTCTTGTTCACTGGTGGAAAAAGTCCAATTAGATGAAATCCCATATAAGATGTTCAACTTTCTTTTCATATGGATTCATAAAAGATATAAGGCAGCATCAGAAATAACTTCTATTTAGGTAAAAAGAAACCTATTGAAGATAAAGGTAAATTAAGAGGCAATTCCCTACTCCTTAAAAAACCAAAATGGTTCTCGGAAATTTAACACATTAATTAATAGTATGGATTTCTTTTACAGAACAGGAAAACCAAGAATAATAAAAGAGAGCTGATACAATACTAATAGCAATGGTGTAAGTTTCCACTCCATATATCTTGGACGTGGAGACAGAAAGGGTCACAGATACTCAGGCACATAGATGAGTACTGTGTAGATTCCTTTGAAGGGAAGTGCGGCTACACATCTCACTCTTATAAAAGAGAAATAGAAGTCCAGACACGGTGGCTTACGTCTTTAATCCCAGCACTTTGGGAGGCCAAGGCAGGCAGATCACTTAAGGTCAGGAGTTTGAGACCAGACTGGCCAACATGGTGAAACCCCATCTCTACTAAAAATACAAAAAATTAGCCAGGCATAGTGGTGGGAGCCTGTAATCCCAGCTACTCAGGAGGCTGAGGCAGGAGAATCACTTGAACCCACCCAGGAGATGGAGGTTGCAGTGAGCCGAGATTGAGCTCCACCCTGGGCGACAAGAGTAAAACTCTGTCTCAAAAAAAAAAAAAAAAAAAGGCAATAGAGTTCTTGTTAGTAAAGGGATAAGTATATACTTGGCCCCATCCAGCTGAGTACTCTCTGTGACATGCTTGTCATAAATTGCTGACCCTTGATATAAAACATTAAAACCAATAGATGAAAACTAACAAAGAAGTGTAATACGATCCTCTACAATTTTAGCACTACTAAAAACAACACTTTTTAAAATACAGCAAGTTTTGCTGGGCATGGTGGCTCATGCCTATAATCCCAGCACTTTGGGAGGCTGAGGCAGGTGGATCACGAGGTCAGTTCAAGACCAGCCTGGCCAACATGGTGAAACCCCGTCTCTACTAAAAATACAAAAATTAGCTAGGTGT
>NW_026652282.1:27289429-27303654 GCF_009828535.3 Hylobates moloch | reverse complement strand
AAAAAAAAAAAAAAAAAAAATATATATATATATATATATATACATATATATATATATAGAGAGAGAGAGAGAGCAAGTTTTTCATATATATTGTTTCCATGTTGTAGTATCTATATTTGAGTACCAAAGTACTTACTCTTACAGAGTAAGATGCATATTTTGATTAAAATTAACTTCCAAAATTACTCTAATTACAGCAGTGAAGTCACTTCCAATTAGTAAAGTGTTTCCATGCCTAGGTTTCCTGTGGGAGAAAATTACCTGTTCAATGCAGACTAAGAAAATAAAAAGCGTTGAGTGTTGCCTTCCTCCTTTTATATCACACACACCACCTTTCCTCTTTTCTGGAGGAAATAATAAACATAAGGAAAGCAAGAGGGCAAATTCTGAAGTACTTTGAGAAGATAAAATATCTTACAAGTCAAAGGTTAACTTGACACATCATACACCATGTGATAGCCCTGTGATTTACAAGGTAGCATTGGGGTATGTCTCTAGGATGCCAGCTCCATTAGCATTAGGGTGTGTCTCTAGGAAGCCAGTTCCATTTGCCCTATTTTATTCACTGAAGTATCCCTAGGAACTAGAATAGTGCCAGGCACAAAGTTGGTGCTCAATAAGTATTTGTTGAATGTCCAAAAAATATGGTGTATTACATGTACTTATTCGGACAAAAATTATCAGATAAAATGAGAAACACTTATGTGCAGAAAAACTTCACTACGATAGGAAATTCCAGTTGTATTACTGTTATTCATATTACTGCTGCTCCCTGCTACTCTCAAATCCCTAAAGGACTCTAGGTTAAGAAAACAAAGTGTTGGCCGGGCGCGGTGGCTCACACCCGGCACTTTGGGAGACTGAAGTAGGTGGATCACCTGAGGTCAGGAGTTTGAGACCACCCTGGCCAACATGGCAAAACCCCGTCTCTACTAAAAATACAAAAATTTGTTGGGCGTGGTGGTGCATGCCTGTAATCCCAGCTACTCAGGAGGCTGAGGCAGGAGAATCACTTGAACCCAGGAGGTGGAGGTTGCAGTGAGCTGAGATCACGCCATTGCACTCCAGCCTGGGACACAGGAGAGAAAGAAAGAAAGAAAGAAAGAAAGAAAGAAAGAAAGAAAGAGAAAGAAACAAGGTGTCCCTTTTTGCTGGCTGAATTCATAAAAACCTCAATAGCAGACCTATGGGGCTCTGAATGGAATGAGACCCCTCTTCCATCACCTCCTAGTTTTAACTAGGGCAACGTCAAGGCCCTTATGCTAAAAAGGAATTCATGGATCTTTGGAAGAGACACAGAAAACAGAAGGATTTTGGTAAATTCTATTTGCTGTATTAGACCATGAAGCCACCCAATCAAACAACATTTGGATGTACCAGGATGGAGCCTAGACCTCCCTACTTCATCAAAGCGCTGAAACTTAGGAGACTGACACCACCTCAGTGTAGCCCGTCCAATAGAAATATAACCCAAACCAAAAATGCAAGCCACATACTAATTTTAAATTGTCTCATTAAAAAGTAAAAAGAAACATATAAAATTAATTTTAATAACACATTTAAGCCAATATATCTATAAACTATTGTTTTGACATGTGATAGATATAAAATATTAATGATTTGTTTTTACTAAGTCTTTGAAATCTGGTATATATTTTACACTTACAGTCTACTCAATTCAGACTAGCCATATTTAAAGTAATCAGTAGCCACATGTGGCCAGCGGCTATTGTACTGGACATGAAGTTCTAGAGTACTTTTTTCCTCATATATCTAGGTTCACATGAAGCCTTCTGGCCATTGATTTGTCTACAGATGGACAAATGTACAAAGAAGGCTAATGATGTTTCCACAAGACTCTATGGTAGAGGATAATTAACTCCACATTAAAACACAGTACCCAGAGGCAAGAATGCTAGTCTGATATTTTCAAGTAGATTTCAGAAATCATTGTCAATTAAAGATAGCAGTGGCTGTATCATTTGCTTTATACAATGTCTAGCCTGGTCATTTGGTTTTTTGTGGGGGTGTTTGTCTTAGACAGGATCTGGCTCTGTCACCCAGGCTGGAGTGCAGTGGCACAATCTCAGCTCACTGCAACTTCTGCCTCACATAGGGCTGTCAGGGCTATGAAGAGGAGAAAGGACATGTAACCCAGAATTATGAGGGTCCGAGAAGGGCTCTCAGAAGTGGCAACTTCTAAACTAAGACTTCAGGTTGAACAGAAGGGAGTCCATGCAGGACAGTGGGTGTAGGAGTGCAGGGTGTACAGGTGGGCGAGGGTACACCGACAGTACTTGTTGATGAGAAAGGATTAGAGGGAGGCAAGGCTGGGACAGGAAGAGCAGTTGCAATGTGTCTGCAGTCCAGGTGAGACATACAGAGGCCTCCACTAGGAGGGCAGCTGCGATGGGATTGATAGAAGTGAAGTGCAAGTGCAGAGAGATTCTTAATTCAGGAGGTACAAGCAGGAAAAAGAGCAACACTCAGGGATGACAAGTTACAGGTCAGCGCAACTGAGTGGCAGTGTTTACTAGACAAGGAATAGGGTAGGAGCAGTAGCTTCAGGACAGGAACGCATAGGAGATTGCAAATTTTGTTTTAGATAATGTGTGTTTGAGGTGTTGCTTGGGCACAGAAGCGGAGATATCCAGTGATCAGTTGCTTCTATTTTAGGTTGTAAGCTTAAAGGAAAAGATCCAGGCTGGGCACTGTGGCTCATGCCTGTGATCCCAGCACTTTGGGAGGCCGAGGTGGGCGGATCACGAGGTCAAGAGATCAAGACCATCCTGACCAACCTAGTGAAACCCCATCTCTATTAAAAACACAAAAATTTGCCAGGCATGGTGGCACGTGCCTGTAATCCCAGCTACTCAGGAGGCTGAGGCAGGAGAATCGATTGAACCCAGGAGGCGGAGGGTGCAGTGAGCCGAGATCACGCCACTGCACTCCAGCCTGGTAACAGAGCGAGACTCCGTCTCGAAAAAAAAAAAAAGAAGAAGAAAGGAAAAAAAAAAAAGATCCGTTCTCAGACTTTTGTGTGGGCCAGAAAGGTAGTTGAGAACGTCATGCTTGGTGTGATGTAGAGGCAAAGAGCACACACAGACCCCGGAAGCACAGAGAGCTGGGGGACATGGAGCTCCAGCCCTGCCCACATCAGCTATTTGACATTTTTTTTCTGAGCCTCTATGTTTTTCATTTGTAAAAGGATAATAAAGGAATTTATGAAGGGTATTTAGCACAGAATAGACACAGAGTATACATCCAAAAGCTGTCAACACTATGATTGTTGCTACTACCGCTACTAATTTTATAATTACTACTATTACAATTACTACTCCCACCACCACTAATAGATGACATAATAAGGATTAGAAATCACTCATTCTGAATAATGAATATAGGAAGCCAGTCCTATATTCATCTCTAAACCCAAATCATGTCTCAATTCCAGATTTTGTTTTGGGTGAAGGGCAATTTAAAAAGGAAGAAACAAGGAAAGTGAACATAGGATGAGAATTTAGCTCAGTGCAGACACAGTATATACCCAAAAGATGTAACCAGTACTGTCACTGCTGCTACTACTGCTATGTTATTATTATTATTATTATTACTATTACCTATAAGTGGTAGTATTACAATTGGAAGTCACCAGGTCTATATTCAGCTCTATGCGCAAACTATGACTCAATTCCAGATTTGGAGGAGGAGAATAATTAAAAACTGAAAAAACAAGGAAAATTGTTTTTATAAAAAAGTGTTTGGCCGGGCCCGGTGGCTCACGCCTGTAATCCCAGCACTTCGGAAGGCCAAGGTGGGTGGATCACCTGAGGTCAGGAGTTCAAGACCAGCCTGGCCAACATGGTAAAACCCCACCTCCACTAAAAATACAAAAATTAGCTGGGTGTGGTCGTGCACACCTATAATCCCAGCTACTGGGGAGGCTGAGGTGGGAGAATCACTTGAACTCAGGAGGTGGGAGGTTGCAGTAAGCTGAGATCGCACCATTGTACTCCAACCTGGGCAACAGAGCAAGACTCCGTCTCAAAAACTTAAAAATTAGCTTCTGAAACAACACATGTATTCTCTGCCTTATAAGAAGGAGACTTGTGGGGAGCTGAAATGCTCTCTTTACTAAGTAACTGTCCTGTAGGCTTGCCTCACTCATCCTATGACTAATTCATCTGTCCTATCATAAATGTGCACATTCATTTCCCTCCCCATGTGATTTCCCCACTAGCCTACTCTTTTATGACACACTAAACTTTACCATGTGATAAGACATTATTCAGAAATGTAAACTTCCTCTTGAGAACACCATGATACTACATAAATGTGAGTGACTGAAAATAAAAATATTAGCCACATATATGTTCCATGCCAAATTTGACTAGAAAAGGCATCTTCCAAAGAAAACATAGCAAATGAAATTATGTTTTTCTTAAAAATGAAATTGGCCTAGCACGGTGGCTCACGCCTGTAATCTCAGCACTTTGAGATCACCTGAGGTAGGGAGTTTGAGACCAGCCTGACCAACATGGAGAAACCCCATCTCTACTAAAAATACAAAAAATTAGCCAGATGTGGTGGCACATGCCTGTAATCCCAGCTACTCGGGGAGGCTAGGCAAGGGAATCGCTTGAACCCAGGAGGTGGAGGTTGTGGTGAGTTGAGATCACGCCATTGCACTCCAGCCTGGGCAACAAGAGTGAAACTCTGTCTCAAAAAGGAAAAAAAAAAAAAAAAGAAAGAAAGAAATTGTAGTAAATGGCATATACATACATCAAATACAGCTATAGTTTCTGATTTTGACTTTTTCCAAGATGCCCCAAGTTTTATTGGTGTATTCTAATCCAAGCGTTCCAGTCAACACACCTGAGTCCTTGTAGGTCCCTTGCTGCTAATGTTGATTCATGTTTAACATGTGTCTACCACATGCCAGATGCTGTGTCAGACTTTGGGGAAGAAAAAGGACATGGTTCTATCCCTCAAGAAGCTCAAAATTGAAAGCTCTTACCACTTAGTCTTGTGACAGACAAGACAAGAGTGGGTGGCAGCTCTCTGTTGAGAATGTGTTCCTGGTACTTGTGTAATGTGACGGGCAAGGAAACAAGCAAATGTAGTGGAGAAAGAAAGAAACAACAAAAGAACCACAACTTGGCCGGGCACGGTGGCTCACGCCTGTAATCCCAGCACTTTGGGAGGCCGAGGCAGGCGGATCATGAGGTCAGGATTTCAAGACCAGCCCGGCCAACATGGTGAAACCCTGTCTCTACTAAAAATACAAAAAAATTAGCCGGGCGTGGTGGCGCACACCTGTAATCCTAGCTACTCAGTAGGCTGAGGCAGGAGAATTGCTTGAACCTGGGAGGCAGAGGTTGCAGTGAGCTGAGATTGTGCCACTGCACTCCAGCCTGGGCAACAGAGTGAGACTCTGTCTCAGAAAAAAAAACAAAAAGAATCACAACCCTAGTTATCACAAGAGTGGCCTCCTTCCAACTGTGAGCCAAATCAGTTTTACCAAATTTATTGTTCATTAGTCCCTGGCCCATAATGGGTGCTTAATAAATGTGTTGAATACATAAATCAAGGAAAGAGGAAATCCATCTGTAAGCCTTATGAGATCTCTAAGTATGATGGGACAGCTGGGGCCAAGGGAATGCTTCCTGCCAAAACAAGCACTGAGCAACAATTCTAGTCATTCTTTATATGTATTGTCTGTTGAAACAAAATGATTATGCAACCATTATCCACAGTGACACACCTGAGCCCTGCCTAGGACCCACTGAATTTGAGTCACAAGATGATCATAACCCACAGTATTCATTCAATATTTTTATAGATTGCAAAACCAATTTATAAGTATGTTTTTCTTGGTGAAGATTCATTCGTGATGATAATCAGAACTGACACTTGATTAATAGGTGACAAGGTGGCCTCCCCCTTCTCTCATCTCCCCTTCACAGTACTCTAGACAGCTGGGGAACCCAAGGCAGTAGTCAGGAGGACTGGTTTCAGAGTATAACAGACCTGGACTTGAATCCTAGCTCCACCAGTTACTCTGTGACCTTGGGCACAATCCTCAGCCACAGTCTAATCACCTGTGTAAAGAAGCTTACTAATACGATCTACATCACAGAGTTATGAGGATTAAATGAGATAATGCTGGAAAAGTCTTCAACATAGTACCTGACACATTTCAAGCCACAACACATTACAAGTCTTTTAAAAAATCATCATAGTGGGGAAAATATTAAGTTACCAAATTAAAGAAGGAAGTTGATTGTTTAAGCTGAAACTTTTGTCTTACAAAGAAATGGCCCCTCCTTAAAACCTGTTACACTAATTCTCTTTCCAAGAAGTTCCTACTCTGCAATCTGAGTTACCATGTGCCAACCCCAATTCACTTTCCTATCAGATAAGTTGGAAATTTTCCGCTTGTACAAAGCATATGCATGGGGTCCCAAGATTAATTCTTCAACAATTGGATGAGGAAGTGAACATGTTCTATTGTATGTCTACTACTAAAATGTAAGAAGAAATTAAGTAACCAAACGTACACAAGAACATTTTAAGAGGTAAGAAAGAAAACCAGAATTAAAATTCAGTTAACTTGGCCGGGCACGGTGGCTCAGGCCTGTAATACCAGCACTTTGGGAGGCCAAGGTGGGTGGATCGCAACGTCAGGAGTTGAGACCAGCCTGACCAACATGGTGAAACCCTGTCTCTACTAAAAATATAAAAATTAGCCGGGCGTGGTGGTGCACGCCTGTAATCCCAGCTACTCAGGAGGCTAAGGCAGAAGAATCACTTGAGCCTGGGAGGCAGAGGCTGCAGTGAGCTGAGATCATGCCACTGCACTCCAGCCTGGGCTACAGAGCGAGATTCTGTCTCAAAAAAATAAAAAATAATTCAGTTAGCTTATTAAAGAGAAATAAAAATCTACTCAATAAACATGTATAAAATACTCTCTGAACAGTCTTTAAGTGCTGTTCATCTTTGTATTTCATAAAACATCTTAGTCAACATGACAAATAGCTTAAAAGGAGGTCCCTGCTCCCCAGTACAGCAGATATACAATTATAATACAAGGGGGAAGGTAATAAGAGCTATTAATAGAAGTATTTTTAAAAGTGCTGTAGAAAGGGGGGGAATTCTGAAAAACGGTTTGAGGAAGACTTACACTAAAAGGTGGCAGTTGAGCCACTATTTAGAGGTAGAGAAGCAGATATGGGGGATAGAGGTGGAGGCATTTCCCTGGGATGAAAGAGCACAGATAAAGCCTTTTCTCCTTATGGAAGAAAGCTAATATTGCTAACAGAGAAAAAAGAAGAAGAAAGCTTGCAGAGGTTATTGGTCTCAGGAAAGTCAAGTTAAATATGCAAATTTAATGAATAATAGTCAGGAAATTACTTAAATATCTTTAATTTTATAAGCTTCCTTATGACAGTTCTTATCCACTGTATTCTTTCCTGAGAGGTAAGCAATTATTTTTCAGTCATAATTACAACGTGGAGTAGTATGACTGGAATAACTCCCGGGAATCATCTTGTGATTGAAGCACTTATTCAGCAAATCTTTTATCTGCATTTTGCAGGGAGTGGTTTAGCAACCTCTTTCCTTAAAAACAAAGGAAAAAACACCTTGCTAAACCATTCCTAAGTTTTTCACTACTTCACACGGGATCTCTAAGGTTTTTTTATTTGCCTCTAGAGCATTCTTTCATAGTTGTTTCTCAAGGACAGGACAATTTTATTGATCAACTTTTATATATCATTCTCTAAGCAGGATGAGAATCTTCTGAATTTGCATCTTAGCTTACATGCAATGAGACCAGGCCTCACAGAGCCCAGTAAACAGGAGCCAATTTTTGAAGTCTCATGTTCATGTTACACACTGAACAATTAATTGTGGTAATATGAAGTTGATCAAGTCCTTCTTCATTGATGTAGAAAGATGTCTTTTGGGCAACAAAACCTGAGGGACCAAGAACAACCTGCAGTGAATAAAGAAGATTGCTGGGCTACATGGACAGCAATAATGAAGAGTCAAAAAGAAGGCATGGACAGTTCAAGCTGACTCCTAAAGGAAGCCTACAAAGTTATGAAATATTTTACCCATTTTCATATCGAGCAAAGGCTGTATAAACTTGAGAACATCTGCCATACTTGGTTTGGCCCCCACAGTGCTTTATAAACTAATTGCCAACATTTAAGAACTGAAAGATTTCATTGAAAACTCTAGACTACCTGCTTTTAATCTGACAATCTGGCAGCACTGGGCTTGTGTTCCTGCTTGGCAGCTACTAGCTGTCCCCTTGGCCTGGATATCTCTCTAGTCTGCCTTCCCCTTTCTACCTGCCTGGTCCCTGCAGGCATTTGTGTGGGCAATTCTTGAATATGGCTTTAAACATCAACCTACAGTTAGTTGGCACACGTCTTAATGGTCTTTCTTAAGTTGGGAAGATGTTGATCGTGTATATTATGTATTAATCAAATCCAGTTAAGCAAACTTTCTTATGATTCAGGATTACTTTATAAACATTTCTATGAGTATAAGACAAAGTGAAACCTGCCCTGGGTGATCAAAAGATAAATAGTGCAAGAGACAGTGGAACTATGCTTGGCAGCTCAAACCAGGGTAAGTCATTAAATAAGATTCAAACCAAAATTAGACTGTCTCACTTTAGACAAAAAAAGATATGTCAGGATCAAAGCACAAATGCAGTTTTTAGTCAAGTGCCAGCTTTGACAGAACTTTGAAAAAATATATACATTGTATGTATAATGTATATGTATAAATATACACATATGTGTATATATGTATAGATATATACATACTAAATAACACAGGAAAACATGATTTGCGGTAAAGTGAAGAGCTAAATAATCATTAAATATTTACATCAGCTTGCCAAGTTAGTCAAATATCCATTGAAAGCATGGGCTTTTATCAGCAGGCATTCATTTCAATTACTTTTGTTTATTTTTTATTTATTTTTATTTTTTTGGGACAGAGTCTCCCTCTGTTGCCTAGGCTGGATTGCCCAGGCTGGAGTGCAGTGGTGCGATCTCCGCCCACTGCAACCTCCGCCTCCCGGGTTCAAGTGATTCTCCTGCCTCAGCCTCTCGAGTAGGTAGGATTACAGGCGCCCGCCACCATGCCCAGCTAATTTTTGTTATGCCAGGTTGACCAGGCTGGTCTCGAACTCCTGACCTCAGGTAATCCACTCGCCTCAGCCTCCCAAAGTGTTGGGATTACACGTGTGAGCCACCGCGCCCGACCTCAATTACTTTTAAATTACCTTACTGAACTCAGTGCTAGGTCACTTTAAGAGCAAGTTTACTAATTGCACAAAAATTAATCAGCAGAGTCACTTAAATAGCAATCTTCTGCGGTAAAACTGTGATGTCACACATGGTAAATAAAAAGAGAAACAGAATTTCCGTCTCGCATTATGCTGTGAAGCACAGTAAGGACAATCATTTGTTTATAATGGGCAAAGTCTCAGAACTGAATTTTGCGAGTCTTCGGAATTAAATAAAGATTATGGCAAAAGCAGTGTAGTGTGAGTGTTTCCTAATTTGTTCTGCCACCCTCCCCAGTATTCAACCCTCTGCAATTTTTGTGGGAGAGGATGACAATGCATCATCACTCCAATACTTTATTCGTTCTACTGCTGGAAAGGACGCCGTGTTAGCTACCACAGCCGTGACACAGCTTTCCCCCCATCCAAGGACGTCCTGTGTCTCGCAGGCCAAATGCTCCTGGGGAAGACCGCGGTAGCCGTCAATGTGGCCACCTGTCCCCTCCGGCAAGCGGGCCGCTCTGCGCGGATGCTCGGAGAGTCCCTGCTCCCTTTGGGGGAAGAGTCACCCCATTAGTAGGTGACCCAGCTCCGCCACCAAAACTGCGACTGTTCAACTCGGCCGTGGGGGTCATGAGAGGCCGAGGTCCCCCAGGCCTGGGTGGGGCATCCCCAGTGTGGCAGGTCCCGTTCCGGCCTCCCTCCCTTGCCCAGCGGCCGGGGCCCCGGGCCGGAGAGATGCGGGATGGGGACACAACAGCCACCCCCTCCGTCCCCCGACTCCCGCCCCGGCTCAGCGCTTCTTCAAATGTCACCCCGGGCTCACCAAAAAGCGCGTCGAACTGGTGCCCTGGTCCACTGCCCCTACCAGTGGCCCCAAAACTGCCTTCTTTGAGGCTGCCATGAAACCAGCTTCAGGTCGGCCGGCGATTGCGGCCGGTTTCCTGGGTGACGGCGGCGGGAGGGGGAGGGGCGGGTGACGAGTCCAAAGAGCGAGGCCGCGCGCGTCCGCTGAACGCTCGGACCGCACTCGAGGCGGCCCCTTTACCCGCGCGCAGCCTTCTCACCCCGCCCCTCCGGCCCAGGCCCCGCCCCCCACCGCGTACCCCAAGGCTCCAGGGGCGTGTCAGGGGGGTGGGGGTGGGCGCTGTCACCTGGGCTGGCCAATCAGCAAACGCAAAAGAGCCGAACGCTCGGACAAGCAAAGGGCGAGGAGACGTCATGGGGGCGGGGCCTGGGCGCGGTGGAGGCGGCGGCCCGCGCAGTAGGTCACGTGGGGGCCCGGCGAGCCGACAGCCGAGCCATCCAGCTGCATGGCTTGGGGCGGAGACGAGTACTGCCCTTTGGCAGACAGCGCTCCTGGCCGGCGAAAAGAGCGCACTTCCACTCGTGTCCTGGGGCTCGCCTCCATAGGGGTCCCAAAGTGTGTAGAACTGCTTGTTCCCTCCGGTGGACTGTGCAGAGTCGTGCAGCGACGTGAGTCGCTGTGTGGACCTACCCGGCCCGGCCTTCCCGCGTTTCCCACGCCCCGCCCACCTCCCTGCGTCTGGCCCCTGGTAATCGTAATCATTCCTTTGGCTGGGACTGACCCCATATAGGGTCACCTCAAGGAGCAACGCGAATCCTTCACCGTTGCAAGCTTTTCAGGGACAAGAAACGCGGAAGTTCTTTCGGTTTAGCATTTAAGGAAAGCACCCAAAATCAACCTCCCCAAGTTCCTCCATCGACCATTCAGGCAGAAGGCGCCCGGCACCACCCAGTCCTGACGCGCCCTTGCTCTTCGTTTGGCCTCACTCTCCCCCACACGCCATTTCCTCTCCCTCCATTAACTGCTTTGGATGGCAGGGGGACAGAAAAGGGACTCTCCCTTGACCTTGAATTTACCTTGCCCGGATCCTTCTGGATCCTGTGTTCTAAGGGCTTTCAAACTTGGAACCAAGACCCACCCTGCGAAAGAGTTTACAAAACAAACTCAGGCTCCAGTGTGTGTGGGCGGGGAGCACATTTGTAGTTACAATTGTTACACATGTAAATACATGTTATATACATCTAATATACATTTATGTATATATAGAAAAACTTTCCAAAACAATATTTGTCCTTCCACGGTATGCATTCTGTATTTTTATTCTATGGCATATCGTTTTTTTAATGCTGATTGAAAATCACTAAATTGCTTTTGTAACCCACCATGCTCTCTATCAATTTTAAAAGCACTCCGCTATACCCAGTGTCATTTCTTTCCATCCCTTTCCCAAATCTCTGTGTTCTGGAACATCTTTTCTTTTCTTTTCTTTTTTTTTTCCTTTCTTACCTTGCTCTACACCACGTCACTTGTCCATCTCTGTTTGTATGGTTTTACCACACATGATCTGAAAGCAAATTTTCCTAAACACCGTCTAGACCTCACATTCTAATGTTCCAGATGAAGCCTGCTTATGGATGTACTAGATTTAATAGCTATTGATAAACTGGCTTGCTTTAATTTAAGAGTGAAGATGAGTCAGTATTTCTGAATTTCCTGGAAGAGGAAAAGAGGGAGACAGGCATATATGCAGGAACTAGGCCAACTTGCCTCTAAAAACAATGAAAGGCATTAATTGAGTGAATGATATAGAAAAGGATTTTCTTGGTTCTAGAAGGCAGTAAAAACAAAGCCACCAAACCTACCACATCGATCCATTAGAAAAAAAATCCCTGACCACATTTGAACTTTCACATACTTTTGACTCTCAGATTCCAACAGGACAGCAAATTATTTGTTTGGCAGCACAATGGGATCAGAATTCAGACATTTCAGAATAAGTTGGGCTAGATGTACATGAGGGATCTTAAATTTGTCAATCCTGTGGTTCCTACAACAATGTATATTCCACATCCTCATTCCTTTCACCAAAACAAAACTGAAAAGCCAAAATATTGGCCTTTCAGGCGTCACATCTCAGCACCCTGTTAGAGATGAGGTAAAGATAAGGGGAAAGGTATTAGATGGAAGAGTTGAGCTCAGCCTATCTTAAATATTTACTGTGAACTTTTTTTTTTTTGAGATGGAGTCTTGCTCTTTCGCCCAGGCTGGAGTGCAGTGGCGCAATCTTGGCTCACTGCAACCTCCACCTGCCAGGTTCAAGCAATTCTCCTGCCTCAGCCTCCCAAGTAGCTGAGACTACAGGCCCGCGCCACCATGCCCGGCTAATTTGTTGTATTTTTAGTAGAGATGGGGTTTCACCATGCTGGGCAGGCTGGTCTCGAACTCCTGACCTCGTGATCCACCCGCCTCCGCCTCCCAAAGTGCTGGGATTACAGGCGTGAGCCACCGCGACCGGCCTACTGTGAATTCTTATAAGTCCACTTTGTCTTTTTTTTTTAGAATTACAGTCAGCCTTCCATACGTATGGGTCTCTTATCCAAGGATTCAGCCAACCGCAGATCAAAAATATTTGAAAAAAGTCAATACAACAATAACAAATAATACAAATAAAAACAATACCATATAACAACTATTTACACAGCATTTACATTGTATTAGGTGTTATAGTCAATCTAAAGATGATTTAAATTTACCGGAGGATGTGCATAGGTTACATGCAAATACTATGCCATTTTATCTAAGGCATTTGAGCATTCTCGGATTTTTGTATCCTCAGGGTAGGGAGGGTGAGTGTGTGTGTAGCGAGGGCATTGGGGGTGGGGTCGTCCTGGGGTTAATCCCCAGAGGGACAAATCCCCTTTTGCTTGACCTTTCTCACTCAAGCCCCAGCTATTGTCCAAAACCTTTATATAAATGTAAAAATCAACCAATAGACACTCTGATTCCATTTTTCATACTATCATTGAGACAGAGTTGGAAGTATTAATAACAATGGGGCCTCTGAGGCCAAGAGCGCATAAGTGACACACATCTTAAGACTAGCCAGCCTCCTGTGGCAGAATCAGAACTAGAATTTCAGTCTCCTGACATCAAACCTAGTGCCCTTTTACAGGAGTCTGAGGGAAGGGAAGCTGAAGGAAGTTAGGTAGGAAACCAAACAAAAAGGAAAAAAAGATAGGATGCTGGTTCACCTTCTTCTCACCACCCACCCCAGATCTGAGGCAAAGCAATAGAGAAAACACTGGAGTGGGAAGGGAAGGACATTGGTTTGATCTTGGCCCTGCCATTCAACACTTAATCATCATGGGCTTGAATAATAACTCATTTATTTCCATGGCTTCTTGTTACTTGTTTGTCAAATAGGGAAAATGTCACTGACGTAGATGGGTTAATGTGAGACTTGAATTATGTAATGCCTGCTAAAGCACTGTACAAGCAGAACGGTTAATCATGAAAGGCAAGAGGCAGTCTCACTGTCCTATCTCCATCAAAGAAACCCAGAGGTGAAGATCAAGGTCCTTCATGCAAATTAAGTGGCTTGAGTCACCTAAAGCTCACTGTGATGATTTCTGACTGGTAAAGCAGGAAATCAATGTTAACCTCCCTCTTGGAGAGTCCCTAGGTGTTTCACTTATTCTTCCTCTGGTTTTTACTGTTTTTTGTTGATTTACACAGAATTTACATAAGCAGAAAGCCTACACTTCCCTCGAGAATCTCTGCACCCCCTTTTCCCCCAGAAGTGCTTCTTGGTCTTCACACATTTGCCTGAGAAGTAGCACTTATTTGTTCAAGTTTAGTCGGTTTGGAAAGCTACCCTTTCCTTAACCCCTCCTTGCTAGTCTAATGATTACTTGGATATGGATTGATATGAATATTGGAAGTATAACGTGGAGTTAGTGCCGGAAAGGACTATAGTAAAGAGCACAGGCACATTGTTATTTTATGGGATTGGGATTATTTAAGCAGATATACAAAGTGTTTTGCCCAAGATAGCCGAGGGAGTTAAAGACAGATTCGCGATTCAGTGTTTTTTTTTTTTTTTTTTTTTTT
>NW_026652282.1:27285855-27289329 GCF_009828535.3 Hylobates moloch | reverse complement strand
GCGACTATGCCTGGCTAATTTTTGTATTTTTAGTAGAGACGGGGTTTCACCATGTTGGCCAGGCTGGTCTCGAACTCCTGACCTCAGACCATCCATCCTCCTCGGCCTCCAGAAGTGCTAGGATTACAGGCGCGAGCCACCGCGCCCGGCCCACAGATTCGGAATTTAAACCTGCTTGATAAAAATAGGCAAATTGGGAGCCTACCCCCATCCCCTATAAATTGAAGCATCCACTCACATGCATGTTAATAATCTAAGTTGTAACTACCTAAAATAATGTTTCATTTTATGCAGCATTGCAGTTGTAATCGAGTCAGGGTTTGATAGTTTTTCTCAAACTTTACCTACTTCAAGCCGGGTATGGTGGCTCACGCCTGTAATGCCAGTACTTTGGGAGGTTGAGGTGGGCGGATCACGTGAGGTCGGGAGTTCAAGACCAGCCTGACCAACATGGAGAAACCCCATCTCTACTAAAAGTACAAATTAGCCGGGTGTGGTGGTACATGCCTGTAATCCCAGCTACCTGGGAGGCTGAGGCAGGAGAATCACTTGAACCCGGGAGGAGGAGGTTGCAGTGAGATGAGATCGTGTCATTGCACTCCAGGCTGGGCAACAATCCGTCACAAAACAACAACACCAAAAGAAAACTTTACCTACTTCAAAACTACCTAGTGGACTTGTTAAAATCCAGGTTGCCAGGCTGCAAACACCCCAGATTTTTTAAGTTTTTATTTTTAATAGTTCTCAGGTGATGCTGATACTGCTGATACAGGGACCACACTTTGAGAACCACCGGACTACGCATATGCTGAAACCTTTAATTTTCTAGTTTGACAAAATTGTGGCAAAACCATTAGGTACAAGAACTCTGTTTTATGAGTTGTTACTGCCCTTTTCTCTTATATCCTAGGTCTCTGCTAACAATCAAACAATCCACTTAGAATATTGGTAGATAACGCTGGGTGCAGTGGCTCACGCCTGTATTCCCAGGGAATAATTTGGGAGGCCAAGATGGGTGGACCACCAGAGGTCAGGAGTTCAAGACCAGCTTGTCCAACATGGCGAAACTCTGTCTCTACTAAAAATACAAAAAAATTAGCCGGGTGTGGTGGTGCATGCCTGTAGTCCCAGCTACTCGGGAGGCTGAGACAGGAGAATCGTTTGAACCTGGGAGGCAGAGGTTCGGTGAGCTGAGATCTCGCCACTGCACTCCAGCTTGGATGTCAGAGTGAGACTCCGTCTCAAAGAAAAAAAAAAGAATATTGGTAGGTAAAGCTTAAGGCAGAGGTTCTCAAACATTAGTTTATGTCAGAATCACCTGGGGTACTTGTTAAGGATGCATATTCATTCCTTCCACACTCACCCTACCCTGACCTCCCCCTAAATGCAGTGAGCTAGGCTACTTGATGCCAGGGATTTTGCCCTGATAATTATTATATCCCTAGGATCTGGGAGTCCTATAAGTGATGGTTGAATGAATGAATATTGTAGACTGCTACATAGGCTGCTGCTAATGACTAATGCCTTCTAATAACAATGTCCTTGTGTTGTGCCCTCCCATATTGACCCTGAGCTTGGGCCACGTGACTTGCATGGGCAATACAATGTTAGCAAACATAATGCAAGCAGAGACTTGATAAGTGCTTGTGGAGAAATGGGTCTTTCCCTCTTGGAACTCAGTTGCCATGCTGTAAGAAAATTTAAACTGCTAGCAGATGAGAAGCCATGTGAAGGAGAACTAAGGCCCCCCAGCTGACCAGCACCAACTTCCAGATACGTGAATGAAACCACCTTGCATATGTAAGCCCTGTCCGAGGTCCCGGCGGATTGCAGCTGCTGAATGAGTGACCCAGTTGAATGAATGACCTTAGCCAATAGCACCGAGAATGGAAAACGACAACAATGACAACAAAAAAACCACAGCTGAGCCCTACTAGTCCACAGAATCATGAGAAATAATAAATGGTTGTTGTTTTTAGCCACCCAGTTTTGGAGTCATTTTTTTAATGCAGCAATGGATAAATGATGCAATTGGCACATTTTGGTGTGATCTCCATTCCTCACAATCTAATTCTTGGTTATATCTGGTTATAACCAAGGCATTGGGCCTTTTGGAAAAATAAAAATATGAGTATCCAGAAGTTTTCTAATTTTCCAAACATGTTTGAAAAACTTGCTACTGGTGCAAATTGAGAAGTTTTCTTTTCTTTTCTTTTCTTTCTTTTTTGAGACAGGGTCCTGCTCTGTCTCCCAGGCTGGAGTGCAGTGGCATGAACATACCTCATTGCAACCTTGACTTCCTGGATTCAAGGGATTCTCCCACTTCAGCCTCCAGAGTGGCTGGAATCCAGGAGGTCAAGGTTGCGCCACCACACCTGGCTAATTTTTTTTTTTTTGGTAGAGATGAGGGTCTTATTTTGTTGTGCAGGGTGGTCTTGAACTCCTGGGCTCAAGCGATCCTCTGCCTCAGCCTCCCAAAGTGCTGAGATTACAGGCATGAGCCACCTGGCCCGAGCAGTTTTCAATTTGAGAACCTGTTGTTTCTAAGGGTCTGGGGTAAGGATCATACTTGGAATGCCCATGAGGTTGTGGTTGGATCGTTAAGGTCAAAGTGGTGCTCAAAGTGGGACCATTGGTAACTTTGACTGTTTTATTTCCTTCTTCCATATCCCTTTGGTCTTCCAGTTTCACATTCTTCTTGTTTTCCTCATGCTTTCTCTTTTGTGTGCTTGTTTATCTTTCATTTTTCTATGTCCACCTCTAAGCCTCCAGTGGCTAATAGAAGAAAGACCAAAATATATGTTATTTTATTTATTTATTTATTTTATTTATTTATTTTTTCAAGACAGCATCTCACTTTGTTGCCCAGGCTTAAGAGATCCTCCCACCTCAACCTCCCAAGGATCAAGTAAGTGGAATTACAGGCACAAGCCACTACCTCCAGCTAATTTCTTGTAGAGACAATATTTCATTATGTTGCCCAGGCTGGTCTTGAATCCCTGGACTCAAGCAATCCTCCCGCCTCTACACTCCCAAAGTGCTGGGACTACAGGTGTGAGCCACCGTGACTGGCCCAAAGATGTATGTTCTTTTTTATTTTCTGCCTTCTGCCACTATATGTACACATTAAAAAATACGCATACTGATAAAAAAAAATGTAGCTTTAGCAACCACAATTTAGTTCATGTACTACATTTATATTACATTTATAATCGTGGGACACTGACTTTTCAAGTGCTCCATTCACACATTCAAATCATACAAAGAAAATAATATTTAATGCTTCCTTTGGCAAATCACGTAGTAGGCACAAAATATATGTTGAATGGATGTAGGTAATTCACTAATCTCAATAAGGTTACCATCATTCATTTGCTGACTTTAAACAAATATGCTATTGAAAAGAAAAGGTAACTACATTTTATTTGTTTAGGCCTTGTATTTAAACTTTTTTTTAACTAATTTTTTTTTTTT
>NW_026652282.1:27245247-27285845 GCF_009828535.3 Hylobates moloch | reverse complement strand
CGGGGTTTCACGTGTTAGCCAGGATGGTCTCGATCTCCTGACCTTGTGATCTGCCTGTCTCGGCCTCCCAAAGTGCTGGGATTACAGGCGTAAGCCACTGTGCCCGGCCCTGGGGATATATCTTTGTGAAGACATATATAGATTTTTTATTCCGCCTCCCTGGTTGAAGCGATTCTCCTGCCTCATCTTCCCAAGTAGCTGGGACTACAGGCTCATGCCACCATGCCTGGCTAATTTTTGTATTTTTAGTAGAGACGGGGTTTCACCATGTTGATCAGGCTGGTCTCGAACTTCTGACCTTGTGATCCACCCGCCTCGGCTTCCCAAAGTGCTGGGATTACAGGCGTGAGCCACCATGCCCGGCCTAGACTTAATTTTTATTAATTAAAGGATTGAAAAGAACTTTCAGGATTGCATAGCGCTTACTAGAGATGAAGAAAATGAGGGCAAGAATCAGGGTAAGTTGTCCAAGGTCATTCTAATGCATGATATTGTTCACCCAGTGTGAGATGCACATGTGTTTTATAAATTTACTATTATTCATGAAAAAAGAACTCAGAGTATAAGCCAACCTATAATCAATCAACAGTACTATTTCCCCCCAAGTTACTGTAAACATATAAACACTATATGTGTAAATAATTGAGCCGTCATTGATAAAATCTGCAGCCTTTTTCAGGGAGTTTTTCTATCATGCTTTCTATACTTTATTTTCCCAGAGCTCCATTCCTCACCACTGTATACAAAACCCAAGTTTTCATCTCTGTCATCACTCTGTCTATGGTAGAGACTGAGGGATTAAGCACTGTAGAGAAACATCAAATGCTGGAAAGGATGTGGAGCAATAAGAACTCTCATTCATAGCTGGTGGGGTTGCAAAATGTTACAGCTATTTTGGAAGACAGTTTGGCAGTTTATTACAAAATAAAAAAATCCTCTTACATATGATCTAGCAATTACACTCCTTGGTATTTACCTAAATGAGTTTAAAATTTGTGTTCACACACAAACCAGCACATGATGTTTATAAGCACCTTTATTCATAAATTTCAAAACTTGGAAGCAACTAAGATGTCCTTTACTGGGTGAATGGATAAACAAACTGGTACACACAGACAATGGAATGTTATTCAATGCTAAAAATATATTAACTATCAAGCCATGAAAAGACATGGCCTTTTTTTTTTTTTTTTTGAGAAGGAGTCTCACTCTGTCACCCAGGCTGGAGTGCAGAGGCGCGGTCTCGGCTCACTGCAGCTTAAATGCGTATTATTGAGCGAAAGAAGCCAATTTGAAAAGGCTACACATTGCATGATTCCAACTATGTGACATTCTGGAAAAGGCAAACCTGTGGAGACAGTAAAAAGATCAGTGGTTGCTAGGAGTTGGTGGAGAGGAGTAAATAGGCAGAGCACAAAAGATTTTTAGGACAGTGAAACTATTCTGTGTGATTCTATCATAGTGGATATATGTCTTTATACATTTGTCCAAACCCTAACGTAAACTATGCACTTTGGGTGATAATGATGTATCCTTATAGGTTCATCGATAGCAACGAATGTACCACTCTGATGGAGGATGTTGATAATAGGGGAGTCTGGCTGGGCGCGGTGGCTCAGACCTGTAATTCTAGCACTTTGGGAGGCCGAAGCAGGCAGATCACCAGGGGTCAGGAGTTCAAGACCAGCCTGGCCAACATGGCAAAACCCTGTCTCTACTAAAAATACAAAAATTAGCCAGCCATGGTGGTGCGTGCCTGTAATCCCAGCTACTTGGGAGGCTGAGGCAGGATAATTGCTTGAACCTAGGAGGTGGAGGTTGCAGTGAGCTGAGATTGTGCCACTGCACTCTACTCCAGCCTGGGTGACAGAGCAAGACACTGTCTCCAAAAAAAAAAAAATCGTAATAGAGGAGGCTATGCATGTGCAGGGACAGAGGGTACACAAGAAATCTCTGTACTTTCCACTCAATTTTGCTGTGAACTTTAAACTGCCCTAAAAAATAAAATGTATTTAAAAACACCATAGGCTGGGTGCAGTGGCTCACACCTGTAATCCCAGCACTTTGGGAGGCCAAGGCAGGTGGATCACCTGTGGTTGGGAGTTCAAGACCAGCCTGACCAACATGGAGAAACTCTGTCTCTACTGAAAATACAAAACTAGCTTGACATGGTGGTGCATGCCTGTAATCCCAGCTACTCGGGAGGCTGAGGCAGGAGACTCGCTTGAACCAGGGAGGCGGATGTTGAGGTGAGCTGGGATCACGCCATTGCATTCCAGCCTGGGCAACAAGAGCAAAACTCTGTCTCAAACGAAAACAAAAACAAAAAAAACCATAGAGATAATTTCAACAGATTTGGATGGTTCTGTTGCCTACTTATCCTCTTCAGCTGACTGCACGTTACTGGGTGTTCATTGCCTTGGTTTAGATATCATCACTCTTTCCCTGCCATTGCCACTTCCATTCCCTGCTCTTGACCTCTCTTACTGTTGGCCACATCGTGTGCATTGGTATATTTCCTTGCTTATGATAAAATAGATTTTATTAGAAATTTTTAAGTTATATTTAAGCAATCATATTAGTTTACTAATTTTTATTTTATCATTATTATTATTTTTGAGATGGAGTCTTGCTCTGTTGCCCAGGCTGGAGTGCAGTGGTGTGATCTCAGCTCATTGCAACCTCTACCTCCTGGGTTCAACTGATTCTCGTGCCTCAGCCTCCCGAGTAGCTGGGATTAGTGGCGTAGCCACCACACCCAGCTAACTTTTGTATTTTTAGTAGAGACGGGGGTTTCGCCATGTTGGCCAGGCTGGTCTCGAACTCCTGACCTCAGGTGATCCGCTTGCCTGAGCTTCCCAAAGTGCTGGGATTACAGGTGTTTTTTTTGAGACAGAGTTTCGTTCTTTTTGCCCAGGCTGGAGTGCAGTGGCATGATCTTGGCTCACTGCAACCTCTGCCTCCCGGGTTCAAGTGATCTCCTGCCTCAGCCTCCCGAGTAGCTGGGATTACAGGCATACACCACCATGCCTGGCTAATTTTGTATTTTTTAGTAAAGATAGGGTTTCTCCATGTTGGCCAGGCTGGTCTTGAACTCCCGACCTCAGGTGATCCGCCTGCCTCGGCCTCCCAAACTGCTGGGATTACAGGCGTGAGCCACCGTGCCCGGCCTAATTTACTAATTTTTAAAAGCTAAGGCTATTTTAAGTATTTTGTAAGCTATTGGCACAACATGAAATCACTGACTTAAGTAGAATAATTTTTTTCTTCTTTTAAAAACAGTTGACCCCCAAATCTGTGCAATTCAGGACAATATCAAGTACATTTTCTATTTACATTTTCAAATGTACCTTAACTTCTCTACGCCCACTCCTGCATATCCCTTCCCCTAATTGCTGGTTAAAGACATTACAGTACACAAATGGAACTTTTCTCTTTCGTATTTTGTGTCTGACTGCCTGGAAATGATGATCTCACAACTGTTGGTTTGAAGTTAGGCAACATAGCAAGAGGAACCTGGTTAAAGAGGAAATAACTTCTGTTTGTAAATTTGTATTTGTGCAATGGGGAAACCATATGTTTGTATAATTCTCCTCTCATGACTCTCTCTTCTCCTAAATGGGGTGATGTCTCTTGCTTTGAAGATGACTTGCTTTGATGTAGTGCCTATGTTAGATACTTTGGGACTTGCATATTCTACAGGAGACAGAGCTCATATTGCTTTGACCATTGGAGATCTCCAGTCTGCCAATTTCACACTGATATGGGCACTCAGACTGGCATATGTGTTCAGGAATAGGGAACAGAGTGAACACTTTTAACTTATGATTCACAGATATGTGGTTCCAAAGTTTAAAGGAACAAGCCCCATTTCATGGAAGGGTTTTGTGCTTTCTGTGGCATCCCCTGGTGAAGTGTTTTGCAGCAAAATAGTTTTTCACTCCATAGCTATGTTTTATTATTTGGGATCCTTCTCTGCTATCAAGTCTAAGAGAGCTTGTTAAGTGGATTGTATTCAGGAAAGAGTTTATTTTCATTCTCTTGATATTTCTCCTGTTAATTCTACTGAAATTATATTTTTCTAAAGGAGGAAAGGAAGATTATGTATTCCAATGAGAGTGGAAAGCCTGTAGGTAATTACTGTATGTTTTATAACTATTTAGACTAGTGTTTTTATGGCTGTAGAATCATGAGTCCCCAAGTTAAAATCTTATACACTTCCAAAGATATGTAAGGCCACTTTATAACAAACTGGAGGTTTTCATAGACCCACTCCTGTAAAAACACCATTACCTTGGCCTTTGGCCTTTACTCGCGGGACATTCTTTAGCAGTATTTTTCCCCTCCCTGTACATTATATTGTCACAGTAATGGCTCCCAATGTGCTCACTCCTCCCTGTATCCAAGTCCTTGCTTAGTCCCCATCCACTCTGAGTCTACGCTTGACCAGGTGACTCGCTTTGGCTAAGGGGGCAGTAGTAAATATGACATGAGCAGAGAGTTAAAATGAGCTTCTTCAGTAGAGCTAAGGCTCCTTTGTAGATCTTTTGGGAATCCTCAAACCACCATGTGAAGAAGCTTGGGCTAGCCTGTTGGAGAATGAGAGACCCCATGGAGCAGAGACAAGTCATTGCCACTGAGGCCCTACTAGAAAAACCAGCTTGACAATCACCAGACATGTGAGTGAGGCCATTCTAGAACATGGAGTCTCAGCTCAGCTAGCCTAGACTAGAAGAGCCATCACAAACATCACAAATATCCCGTCTATCACAAGACAATCCACAAAATTGTGATCTAAATAAAATATTCTGTTGTGCTAGGCCCCTAAATTTCAAAATTTTTTTTGTTTGTATTTTAAGTTCCGGGGTACATGTGTGCAGGATGTGCAGGTTTGTTACATAGGTAAACATATTAACCCATCATCTAGGTGTTAAACCCAGCATGCATTAGCTATTTTTCCTGATGCTCTCCTTCCCGTCACCTCCCCGACCAAAAGGCCCCAGTGTGTGTTGTTTCCCTCCCTGTGTCTATGTGTTCTCATTGTTCAGCTCCCACTTATAAATGAGATCATGCAGTGTTTGGTTTTCTGTTCCTGCATTAGTTCCTGCATGAGAATAATGACCTCCAGCTCCATCCATGTCCCTGCAAAGGACATGATCTCATTCATTTTTATGGCTGCATAGTATTCCATGGTATATATATATATACCACATTTTCTTTATCCAGTCTATTATTGATTGGCATTTGGGTTGATTCCATGTCTTTGCTATTGTGAATAGGGCTGCAATGAAAATACTCTTGCATGTATCTTTATAATACAATGATTTATATTCTTTTGGGTATACACCCAGTCAGGAAAAGCTAAGTGGCACATGTCCCATGTGCACAGTGAGTTCCATTTTCCACTATGTGAGGGAATATCAATTACATACCTGGTTGCCCATCTTTTCTCTTCTTCCATTATGGAAAGTATCTTAGTCAATTCTTCAGTTGCAAGGGAAAAAATATTCATGTAAGTTAGTTAAAAACCAAACTCTGTGTGTGTGTACGTGTGTGATTGCATGCACATGAGCACAGAGGTATGTGCTGAGTGGGAAGTAAGAGATGGTTTTGATAGTAAAACAGAGAATCTTTTTTTTTTTTTTTTTTTTAAGACTGAGTTTTGCTCTTGTTGCCCAGGCTGGAGTGCAATGACGCGATCTCGGCTCACTGCAAGCTCTGCCTCCCAGGTTCAAGCGATTCTCCTGCCTCAGAATTCCAAGTAGCTGGGATTACAGGCATGCACCACCACGCCTGGCTAATTTTTGTATTTTTAGTAGGGAAGGGGTTTCATCATGTTGATCAGGCTGGATGGTCTTGAACTCCTGACCTAGGGTGATCCACCCGCCTCGGCCTCCCAAAGTGCTGGGATTACAGGCATGAGCCACTGCGCCTGGCCTAGAACAGAGAACTTTTTAGACACAAGACCAGCAGCTCTGCCAGGCTTCATGTTTGCAGGTGCTGGGAAGCCCCTGAGGACTGAGTCTACTCTCCACAATTTCTATTCTTCATTCCCTCTGGGACTCTTTTGAAACTTTTTCAGCATCCATTCTGTTTTCCTACTTCACTCTGAAGATTGGCTTTCTCTATTTACTCATCAGGCTGTACAGGGTTCCAAATGACACCTCAGTCTCCAAGTCTAGAAGACTCCATCCTTTATTGATTATAATGTTTCCAAATACAAACCCTCAAGAAGATCTGACTGGCTCAACTCATGTGCCTACTACCTTTAGTCAAGTAGCCACCCCTGACCTAGTGAGAAGTGGTGACATGGGACAGATGGGGGGAGCTAGAAGATTTTATACATCTGCTGTTTGATTGGAGTTCTGCAGATATAGGCTGGGCTCAGCTGGGTATTGCTGCTTCAGGCTGTGCTAGCTATGATGGCCCTTTTTCTCACTGTGGGTTGCATATTGGGTAGAGTGGCTTGCTCTATGAGTGTTTTCTTCTTTGGACCAGTGAGATAGCTTGTTTTGGGTTATGTTCTTCTCATGGCGATGGCAAAAGTGCAAGAGAACAAGTGGAAACATGTAAGCCTATTAAGGCCTAGGCTTGGCCGGGCACAGTGGCTCACGCCTGTAATCTCAGCACTTTGGGAGGCCAAGGCGAGTGGATCATGAGGTCAGGAGATCGAGACCATCCTGGCTAACACGGTGAGACCCCATCTCTACTAAACCATACAAAAAATTAGCTGGGTGTGGTGGCGGGCACCTGTAGTCCCAGCGAGAATGATGTGAACCCTGGAGGCGGAGCTTGCAGTGAGCCGAGATCGCGCCACTGTGCTCCAGCCTGGGCAACAGAGCGAGACTCCATCTCAAAAAAAAAAAAAAAAGGCCTAGGCTCAAAATTGTCACACTGACACTCCATTCAGGTATCATTCTCTAAAGCAAGTTACATGGCTAGGCCCAAAGACAAGGGGCAAGGAAGCACTCTTCATCCATGATGAGACCATGGCAGTGTCTGCATGAAGGTAGGGCTGAAGAATTAGGGCCAATAATGCAACCTATCACACCTTCTTTTCAGGTCTTGTGTTGGGAACAGGCCCCCCCCCAAATCTGGCCATAAACTGGCCCCAAAACTGGCCACAAACAAAATCTCTGCAGCACTGTGACAGGCTCATGATGGCCATGATGCCTACGCTGAAGGTTGTGGGTTTACCAGCATAAGGGCAAGGAACACCTGGCCCACCCAGGACAGAAAACCACTTAAAATATTCTTAAGCCACAAACAATAGCATGAGTGATCTGTGCCTTAAGGGCATGTTCCTGCTGCAGGTAACTAGCAAGCGCCCATCCCTTTATTTCGGCCCATCCCTTTGTTTCCCATAAGGAATACTTTTAGTTAATCTATAATCTATAGAAACAATGCTTATCACTGGCTTGCTGTCGATAAATATGTGGGTAAATCTCTGTTCGAGGCTCTCACCTCTGAAGGCTATAAGACCCCTGATTTCCCAGTCCACATGCTATATTTCTGTGTGTGTGTGTCTTTCATTCCTCTAGCGCTGCTGGGTTAGGGTCTCCATGACCGACCTGGTCTCGGCAGTCTTGAATGCTCATCTTTGGACCAGCAGAGATGGTAGTGGCAGTAGCTAATGGTAAAGAGCTAGAAGAAATGGGTCCAGGGGATAGAGGCACTAATTTGTCTATAAGAATGGCTTTCAAGGTTGTCAGCAGTCAAAACTACAGAATTTAAAGGGCTTGCTCTGGATCAATACTATTATTCCAGGAGTTCCAATATGGTATCATAGCTGAAATTGCTAGGCATAACATGGCCCATAGTGGAAAGCTAGCCTGACAAGTAACTCAGGGCAAAGCTGTACCCCCTGGAATGAGAAAACTGCTGTGCACATCAGGAAAGCAACACAGCTACACGGTTATAGATCAGACCAACACAGCAGAGGTCACGGCAAGGTGTGAGCATGACAGCGAGCACTGGTCCAAGACTAAGAGAGCAAGACCACTTCAGAATCCAGAAGATGCGCTTTGGTCAGGCTTGAGTAAGGCCAGAGACACGAGGTTATTAAAGGTCCTCAGGGCCTGCCAGAAAAATGGGACTGATCCTGCTACATCACAGTGCTTTTCTGTCCTTTTCTGTAAATTTGCCATTCCCTGCCCCATCCCACCCTACCATGTTATTATCTAAATGACTTGGTTGTCAATTCATTATGTTACACCTTATCTGTTCCTTTAATTTGTCATGTGTGGATCATGTGAAAGATATTGTAACTACTTTTTAATAAAATTCAGATCAGGCCCATGCCTCTTTGTTTGATCTTGATTATTTAAGAAATCAGGGTTACAAAGTCAGAAGACCCAATAAGTGTAAACTGATGGTAGGAGGAAGAGGTAATAAAAGTAAGTCATGTGCAGAGGTTTACTCTCCTTCCAGGAAAGGCTCCTGATGCAAGCAAGTTACTGATGGGGGAAAGGAGGCCGTAGCCTGACTGTATTAGGAGAAACAGGAGAGGAGCTCTCTCTGAGCATTTAGGAGAAGTCCACATAGGCCAAGCAGCTTGTGAACTGTTTAAACTTCCTCATTTCTGAATTCAGAGTAAGCTCCTGTTTACTTTTCCAGCCTCATCTCCCACAACTTCCCCATCTGTACTTTACCCACTGCCATTAAGAGTGGTTTCCATTTTCCAAAGACATCCTGCTCTTTCCCTATTCTGTGCCTTTTACTGTGTTGTTCCCTCCATCTGGGATGCTGCCTTTCCAATTTCTGCCTATCAAACTATTCTCATTCTTCAAGGCCTATCTCCACTTCCATTTATTTATTTATGTATGTATGTATGTATGTATGTATGTATGTATGTATGTATGTATGTTTTGAGATGGAGTCTCACTCTGTTGCCCAGGATGGAGTGCAGTGGCACAATCTCAGCTCACTGCAACTTCTGCCTCCCGGTTCAAGCAATTCTCCTGTCTCAGCCTCCTGAAGAGTAGCTGGGACTACAGGCATGCACCACCACGCTTGGCTAATTTTTTTGTATTTTTAGTAGCGAAGGGGTTTCACCATGTTGGTCAGGCTGATCTTGAACTCCTGACCTCAGGTGATCTGCCCGCCTCAACCTCCCAAAGTGCTATGATTACAGGCGTGAGCCACCACTCCTGGCCTCCACTTCTTCTATGAAGTAGATTCCCCAAGCAAATATGACCTGTTTCTATTTTAACTCCCACAGCACATTTCATAGTCAGCCTTGTATTATCATTTTACCTGGACTTACTTTCTCCATCCTTTCCCCCTAACTTCCTTCTGTATTCGATATCTATTGGACTTCCTGTATTTTATCTAAACCTATTAAGATGCATGTTCTGGCTCTTTTTTGTTTTTTGCTTTTGGAGACAGGGTCTCACTCTGTCACCCAGACTGGAGTGCAATGGCATGATCGTGGCTCAATGCAGACCTCCTAGGCTCAAGCAATCCTTCCACTTTAGCCCCTTGTGTAGCTGGGCCTACAGGCATGAGCCACCAGACCCAGCTAATTTTTGTATTTTTGTAGAGACGGGGGTCTTACTATGTTGCCCAAGCTGGTCTCAAACTCTTGGGCTCAAGCAATCCTTCCACCTAGGCCTCTCGAAGTGCTAAGATTACAGGCACGAGCCACCACGCCAGGCTAGTTTCTGCTCTTGAAGACTCCAGTTGCTCTAGAGGGAGATGTAAACAGGTAAATAGGAATTGTAACATGTGGTAAAGACCAAACAGAAGGAAGCATAAGCGCTATGGGAATCACTAAGGAGGAAACTCTAACCAGTCTTTTAGAGTCAGAATCCTAAAGGTAAAGGACAGAAGTCGTTCCAGCACAACCAGCAGCATGTGCAAGGGCGCTGGAGTTACTTACAAACTGCTGTAAGGAGCAACACATTAAATATTATGCTTAAATCTCAATAAATGAATAATCTAAATGTATAAATTATATAAATACTTTCCTGTATATGTCTTTCAGCAACCTTCAATTAACCATCATTGACCCCAATTTATAAATGAGGAAACCAAGGCTCAAAGTTTAAATGATTAAGTTGGAGTGAATCAAAACCAGAGTGGCAGAGTAAAGATGACAACATAGGTTTTCTAATGCCAAAGCAGTGCCCTTTTCTCTACATGCTGCCTCTCAGATCTCGTTCTCCCTAATACGAGAGAACTGGGCAAAAGGTCAAGCAGAGGCTGCAGGAGAAAAGTCAGGAGCTAGAGGAAAAATGATACGACCTTTACAGTTTTTACCCAAAGGCAAACTCTACTTAATAAAGTATACAGAATCCAATGTTTAGTAGTTAGATCAGAGTGCCTCAATACCTTCCTATGAACTCTTCTCTGCTTTCAATGGTCGACACTGTCATTCACATAAGTAATCAAGGTGGGGAGGTTCAGGATGACCTCTAACCTACTTAAAGAACTAATGTGGATGCAGTGATGGTAGCCAACAAAAATGTCATAACATAGCAAATAAATACAAAGAACTGGAGTTGCACAAATCACCTGATTGAAATTCTAACCTCAGTACCATTGCCACCCCAATGACATGCCTTTTTTTTTTTTTTTTTTTTTTTTTTTTTTGAGACGGAGTCTTGCTCAGTCGCCCAGGCTGGAGTGCACTGGCGCGATCTCGGCTCACTGCAAGCTCCACCTCCCGGGTTCACGCCATTCTCCTGCCTCAGCCTCCTGAGTAGCTGGGACTACAGGCGCCTGCCACTACGCCCGGCTAATTTTTTTGTATTTTTAGTAGAGAGGGGGTTTCACCATGTTAGCCAGGATGGTCTCGATCTCCTGACCTCGTGATCCGCGCGTCTCGGCCCCTCAAAGTGCTGGGATTACAGGAGTGAGCCACCGCGCCCAGCCTATTCTTTTTTTTAAAAGATATGTCGGCCAGGCGCCGTGGCTCACGTCTGTAATCCCAGCACTTTGGGAGGCCGAGACGCGCGGACAACCTGAGGTCAGGAGTTAGAGACCAGCCTGGCCAACATGGTGAAACCCCATCTCTACTAAAAATGCAAAACAAATGAGCCAGGCATTATGGCGCGTGCCTGTAATCCCAGCTACTCGGGAGCCTGAGGCAGGAGAATCGCTTGAACCCAGGAGGCGGAGGTTGTAGTGAGCCGAGATCCTGCCATTGCACTCCAGCCTGGGCGTCGCCTTAAGACTCCGTCTGGAAAAAAAAAAAAAAGAATAGTACCACACTCTAATAAAAAACAAAGTTTCATTTCATTTATACTTAAAAAATATACACATACCACACAAAAATATTTAAGAACGGTAATAAGGGTTTTGTAAAATGTAACAAATAATAAGGTTGTTGTAACTCCAATAATCCTGATCGCTGTAGAGACCAGCACTGCCACCCTCAGTAAGAGGTGGAAATTGCAATTACCAAGTAAGAATATTGTATTTTTAAATTAAATGAGAATAGCTCCCCTAATTAGCAGCCTTGATAGACTAATTGTGTTGGAAGAACCCTTGGAGATAACTCCTCATTTTCTACATTAAAAAATAGACTAGACCGGGTGCGGTGGCTCATGCCTATAATCCCAGCACTTTGGGAGGCCAAGGAGGGCGGATCACGAGGTCAGGAGATCGAGACCATCCTGGCTAACATGGTGAAACCCCGTCTCTACTAAAAATACAAAAAATTAGCCTGGTGTAGTGGCGGGCGCCTGTAGGCCCAGCTACTGGGCAGGCTGAGGCAGGAGAATGGCGTGAACCCGGGAGGCGGAGCTTGCAGTGAGCCGAGATGATGCCACTGCACACTCCAGCCTGGGAGACAGAGCGAGAAACCGTCTCAAAAAAAAGAAAAAGACCAAGTAGCTGGTGGTGCACATCTGTAGTCCCAGCTACTTGGGAGACTGAGGCTGGAGGACCACTAGGAATTCAAGGCCAGCTTGGGTAACATAGTGAGACCCCCGTCTGTATTAAAAAAAGAAAAAAAAAAGATTAAGAGAAATTTGGCGACTTTTCTCAGCAACATTTTTTGGGGATTTCCATATACCTGATGTCATTTTATCTTTGAAACTTTGCAAAGTAGACATGACAGGTGGTATTCTGGTTTTGCAGATAAGAAAACTAAAGCTCAGGCCTGGCGTGGTGGCTCACGCCTGTAATCCCAGCAATTTGGGAGGCCAAGGTGGGTCGATCACCTGAGATCAGGAGTTCGAGGCCAGTCTGGCCAACATAGTGGAACCCCATCCCTACTAAAAATACAAAATTAGCTGAGTGTGGCACATGCCTGTAATCCTAGCTACTTGGGAGGCTAAGGCAGGAGAATCACTTGAACCCGGGAGGGAGAGGTTGCAGTGAGCCAAGATCACACCACTGCACTCCAGCCTGGGAAACAAGAGTGAAACTCCATCTCAAAAAAAAGAAAAACGAAAACTAAAGCTCAAAAAGTTTAAGCCTTGTTCATTAGCACAAGAGTAATAAATAACCTATGCCAGGATTTTGGGCTTCCTCCTGTATCATGTGACTATGAACTTTTATTGATCTGAAGGAAATGATAGTAAGAAAATATAATAACAAAGAAAAAACGACATTTCAATGTTTTCTTTTTTTAAAACATTTTATTTTATTTTAAGTTCCATAATATGAGTGCAGGATGTGCAGGTTTGTTACGTAGGTAAACATGTGCCACGGTGGTTTCTGTACCTATCAACCCATCACCTAGATATTAAGCCTAGCATGCATTAGCTATTTTTTCCTGATGCTTTCCCTCCCCACACACACCCCCTAGCCCTGACAGGCGTCAGTGTATGTTGTTCCCTTCCCTGTGTCCATGTGTTTTCATTGTTCAACTCCCACTTATGAGTGAGAACATGCAGTATTTGGTTTTCTGTTTCTGCGTTAGTTTGCTGAGGATAACGGCTTCCAGCTCCATCCATGTCCCTGCAAAGGACGTGATCTTGTTCCTTTTTATGGCTGCATAGTATTCCATGGTGCGTATGTACCACATTTTCTTTACCCAGTCTATTTATTGATGGGCATTTGGGTTGATTCCTTGTCTTTGCTATTGTGAATAGGGCTGCAGTGAAATACGCATGCATGTATCTTTATAATAGAATAATTTATATTCCTTTGGGTATGTACCCAGTAATGGAATTGCTGGGTCAAATGGTATTTCTAGTTCTAGGTCTTTGAGGAATCGCCACACTGTCTTCCACAGTCTTTTAAACTGTTGGTGGGAATTTACACAGTCCCACCAACAGTTTAAAAGTGTTTCTATTTCTCCACAGCCTCGCCAGCATCTGTTGTTTCTTGACTTTTTAATAATCACCAATATGTGGCCAACAAACATATGAAAAAAAGCTCAACATCACTGATTATTCGAGAACTGCAAATCAATGTTTTCTTGTGCAACCCACTAAAGGAAGTGGAAAGGGTTCTAAGTTACGGACTTGAAACTCATTTCCAGCAGTCATTGGCCGAGTGACCTTGGGCTAACTTTTTACATGTTTTTATCTCTGAAGTCACATGCCTGGAGCTTAACTTGTCTCACAGGGTTGTCTCAAATGAGACAATGGTTGGGAAGGTGCTGTGTAAAAAATAAAACATTAGGTGATGATATGGTCAAAGCAAATTCTGGACCCATTATGCTTTAGAAATGTAGGAGATAATAAAAACATTAGGCCGGGTATGGTGGCTCATGCCTGTGATCCCAACACTTTGGGAGGCTGAGGCGGATGGATCACTTGAGCTCAGGAGTCTGAGACCAGCCTGGGCAACATGGTGAAACCTCATCTCTACCAAAAATACAAAAAATTAGCCAGGCATGGTGGCATACACCTGTGGTCCCAGCTACTCAGGAGGCTGAGGTGGGAGGATCTCTTGAGCTGGGGAGGGGGAGGTTGCAGTAAGCTGAGATTGCACCACTGCACTGCAGCCTGGGTGACAGAGCAAGACCATGTCTCAATAATAATAATAAAATGAAAACATTACCTATTTAGGTACTAATCTAATGAGAGACATCTATGACTTGTAAAGGAGGATTCAGCAACTGTAAGAGCAGAAATAACTCTAAACTCAAGAAGTAACACACGTGCTCTTCTTTGGGAAGACAATACGATAAAGAGATATTTCACAAGTTAATTTATAGATTCAATACATTACCAATTAAATTCTCAAGTATTTAACAGAACTTGAGTATCTGTAGTAAACTTTTTATGAAAAAATATAATTCCAAGCTATATATTTAGAAAAGATAGTGTAAGATTTACTCTGCCAAGGCCGGGCACGGTGGCTCACACCTGTAATCCCAGCACTTTGGGAGGCTGAGGCGAGCATATCATGAGGTCAGGAGATCGAGATCATCCTGGCTAACACAGTGAAACCCCGTCTCTACTAAAAAATACAAAAAATTAGCCGGGCGTGGTGGCGGGCGCCTGTAGTCTCAGCTACTCGGGAGGCTGAAGCAGGAGAATGGCGTGAACCCGGGAGGTGGAGCTTGCAGTGAGCTGAGATCACGCCACTGCACTCCAGACTGGGTGACAGAGTGAGACCCCATCTCAAAAAAAAAAAAAAAAGAAAAAGAAAAAAGAAAAGATTTACTCTGCCAAACTTTTAAAAAATCCTCATGATTTTTTGGTACTATCCTAAGCAGAGAAAATAGAATGATGAAGTTGAATAGGTACAAAAAGTGCTCTAAAAACATTTTAAGATATATCAATATATGGCAAATCAGACATTAATAAACATGAATCACTAATAAATATATTAAGGAAAATAGATACGAATATGGAGAAAAATAAATTTACAACAATATATTTATTACATCCAAAATGTATTCAAGTTAGTTAAAGTGTTAACTATTTAAAAAGCCATCTAAAAACAAAGCTAGAAAAAAAGGAATCATTGATCTTAGATCATTTTTGGAAGTGAGATAATTTCTTGATAACTAAAGTAATAAAAATGTCCATGGTAAGGCCATGTGCCAGGACGCCTGGCTAATTTTTGTATTTTTAGTAGAGACGGAGTTTTACCATGTTGTCCAGTCTGTTCTCGAACTCCTGACCTCAAGTGATCCACCTGCCTCGGCCTCCCAAAGTGATGAGATTACAGGTATGAGCCACTGAGCGCAGCCTGAACTGAATCTTTATAATGACATCAATCCCACCCATGAAGGTAGAGCCCTCATGGCCTAATCACTTCTTAAAGAACCCATCTCTTAATATCATTACAATGGCAATAAAATTTCAACATGAGCTTTGGAGAGACAAACGTTCAAACCATAGCACATCTGTGTGTGTGTGTGTGTGTGTGTGTGTGTGTGTGTAAGAATTCTAGAAGGAAACATAAGTAACTTTGAACAGTTACCTTTGGAGAGAGGAATGTGGAGGAAGGAAAAGAGGAAAGCTTCCACTTAAAATTTTGTATCAATATGTACAGTATGGATTTTCTGCCCAGTAACATGTATTACTGATATTTAAAAATTGCCAACAGAGTTTATGTGGGCTGTGGAGTCATGGGCCAATTATTTGGTTTTGTTTTTTGTTTTCCCTTTGTTTCTGCGTTCAACTTCAGACTTCTCTGTATATTTTCTTCTTTGTATTTCTTTGCTAAAAAGAATAAGTATTTTCACTTTTATATTCAGTTATATCCTTGTGAATTGACCTGGAAAATGTCTGTGGAATAGTAAGTGAAGAAAGCAAGTTGCAAAGTAAAATTTTTCATTAAAAACAACCTGGGGAAGAATAACTGTTATAACTTCAGATGAGGAAGAACAGAAAACCACATTTCCTTTATGCATGATGAGCAACTTATAAAAATCTAATGAAGTAAAAAAAAATTAAAATATCACTAAGAGGTCATATAAGGCCTGTTTAGTTTCCTATAGCTGCTGTAACAAGTTGCCATCAATTTGGTGGATTAACACAACACACATTTATTATCTTACAGGTCTGAGGTCAGAAGTCCAAAATGGATCTCACTGGGCTAAAATCAAGGTGTTGGCAAGGCTGCATTGCTTTCTGGAAGCTCTAAGAGATAATTCATTTTCTTGCCTCTTCCTCTTCAGAAGAGGTATCTGCATTCATTCCTTGGTTCAGGCCATTTTCAAAGTCAATAATGGATAATGTAGTCTTTTTCACATGATATCATTCTGACACTCTCCTTCTTGCACTTTTGAGGAGGACCCTTGTAATTACATTGGGTCCACAAGGTAATTCAGCATAATTTTCCTTTTTTTTTTTTTTTCATCAAAAAGCTTTATTTCCATTTGGTCCAAGGCTTGTTAGGGCAGTTAAGAAAGCTGCCTAGTGGCTGGAGGGAGAGGCTTAGGCAGAAGCCCTGTTACTTTGCAAGGGGTCCTTCAGAAGTCGCTGGGCTCAGAAGGCTGTTAGTCGTGCTTGAGAGTGAGCCTTTCGAAGAGTTACTCGCCCAGCCCAGCCTCCCGGCCAGCCAGCCTGTGGAGGTTGGTCAGGTGGTCACCCATCTTCTTGATGAATCTCACTTCCTCATCTAGGAAGTGACTCTCCAGGAAGTCACAGAGATGGGGGTCCGTGCGAGCAGAACCCAGGGCATGAAGATCCAAAAGAGCCTGATTCAGTTTTTTCTCCAGGGCCATGGAGGCTTTCATAGCGTCTGGGGTTTTACCCTACTCATCTTCAGCTGGCTTCTTGATGTCCTGGAAGATAGCACGGCTGCCACGCTGGTTTTGCATCTTCAGGAGACGCTCGTAGCCCTCGCTCTTTTCCTCGGCCAATTCGCGGAAGAAGTGGCTCACGCCTTCCAGAGCCACATGATCGCGGTTGAAATAGAAGCCCAGAGAGAGGTAGGTGTAGGAGGCCTGCAGGTACAAATTGACCAGGCTGTTGACGGCTGCGTCCACGTCAGTGGAATAATTCTGACGAATCTGGGAGCTCATGGTTGGTCGGCAAGAAGGAGCTAACCACAAAAACGGTGCTGGCAGGTCCCAGAAGCAGGAGATGGCCAAGAAGATGGTCCCGGAGGTTGCAAGTGGAGAGGAAATAGGAGGGTGGTCGGAGGCTGGAAGAAAGAGTCCCCGGATCTGTTCTGTCCAAACACTGTTGAAGCAAGAGACAGAGCCGCGGGACCGCCCAGCTGCAATTCAGGATAATTTTCCTATCATAAGGTCATCTGATTAGCAACCTTACCTCAACTTGCAGCCTTAATTCCCTGTTGCCATGGAAGGATACATATTCACAGATTCCAGGGATTCGAGCATGGACATTTTGGGGGTCTCACTATTTTGCCTACCCCGGGACCTGAGAACAGTGGCCACTTCTGGGACTATACAGGGATGTTCCCAATTCCAGAGGAGCTGGAATGCTAGTAATTTATCTGGAGAGGACAGATGTGGCTTCTTTATAATACCCCCTTGACAGTACTTCAGTTTACTGTAATCTGAAGGAAAACTTGCTATGTTAGTTTAGTACCTGAATTAAACCTGAGAAGCAATAAGATTCCTAACTGCTTAATTCCTTTACCTCTTTCCCTTCTTTATTTTGAGGTGTGTTTGCTGCCCCTGCTTCTGCATCAGTGCTTTTGCTCTTTTTTCCTTTTGTTTTGTTTGTTTGTTTTTAATTTTTTGAGACGGAGTTTTGCTCTGTTGCCCAGGCTGGAATGCAGTGGTGCGTGATCTTGGCTCACTGCAACCTCTGCCTCCCAGGTTCAAACGATTCTCCTGCCTCAGCCTCCCGAGTAGCTGGGATTACAGGCGCCCACCACCACGCCCGGCTGGTTTTTGTATTTCTAGTAGAGACAGGGTTTCACCATGTTGGCCAGACTGGTCTCGAACTCCTGACCTCAGGTGACCCACCCCCTTGGCATCCCAAAGTGCTGACATTACAGGCACGAGCCACCACTCCTGGCCAGTGCTTTTGCTCTTTTACAGAGTCCTTCATTTACTGATACAACTATAGCCTTTGCAGATAGAGAGGGGTCTTCTTCTTATGCAGACCAAGTACTCTGTTCTTGGCACACCTCCTGAGAAAGTTTTACCATCCGCCAGATCCTCTGCTATAACACATTTCTCTTCATCAACACTTCATTGACAAAAAGTTTGAGTTAGCAACACTTACTGTGTGCATGCCACACAGATACACATACACAAAATTGACTCTGGCAGTTTACATGGAAAAAGAAATGAGAATACAATTTGGCTTATAATAGAAACCCTATGCAAAATTTAGTAGTAGAAGTTAATTTGAGGATAATAGAAGAATTGCTTCTATAATTAAATAAAATGATACTGTTCAGGAATATCAATTCTTTTCTAAGGTCTCAAATGCACATTTTCATGACCAATTATATATTTCTCTCCTAAACTTAATCTTCCCTCCTGATTTCATGGCATTAGTAGTATCCAACCCAGAATTTGAAAACATCAGAAAAAAAATTATCATCCAAAGTGAAGCTAATATGAATCAAAATGAAGGAGATTACTAATGAACAAGAGTGACTACATAGAGAGTTGATATGTGTTATTAGGGAACTGAGCCCGAACTTAAGTGCAAATCTTCGAACTTCTAAGTCCAGAAATTTTACTCTTTAAGGTAGAGACAAAATTCTGGCTTGTTGTACCTTGGAGAGATGGGCAAAACTTAAGGCTGAGGTGGCTGTTCACGTAGGAGAATCCCTTATTATTGTCAAAGGACAGGGTTAGTCTCCTGTTTAGGAGGGCACTTCCTGTATTTGGTCTATCTGGCATTAAGTAAAGGTATGGCCTCATAAAAGGCTCTCAGCAAATATTTACTTGCTGCTTGAGAAGTGTTATTTCTTCAGTATAATATTTTTTTAACCTGGTTTCGACCTAGATGACAATCTCCACAATGGTTGGTTCTTAAGGAAATGGTATCAGAAGAATGAGTGCAGGGTGAGGAGGGTTTGGGGTTGGATTAGGAGTGGAAATTTTGCATGGCTTTGGGGATGTAAATACAGGGAAAGGCAGCTGAGAGGCACACAATTATTGTGTGATTTTCAAGGCAATATAATGAGCTTCTTTCATCTGAATGGAGCTGCTTATGTAATGTAGACGTGGGTGTTGGGTTGGGGGGATGAATAGGGAGCACGTTCATGCCTTTCTCCAAGCAGACCTATAAGAACATTCCTGTCACCCCCTACCTCTTTCTCTCTTCTTTCATTCTACCCACTAAGAGGAAAGACAGGAAGCAACAAAGTCCACTTTAAATCACACTAAGTAAAAAGCCAAGTATCCTTGTTTACTTAGCAAGTTATTTAAATACGTTGCTGCTGATGATGACATATCCTGAAAAAGTTACACAAGCTGGTTGTGAAATGCACGACAAAGAAAGGCAATATCTTCATTGGCAATTGTCTATAAGTTGCACACTGTAGGGACCAAGGGAAAACATTCCCTTCACGCTCTGAAGGTTTGCTGAAAATCACCGACAAAAGACAGATACCAATTTATTTGATCATAATTTTACATGAACATGAGAGCATTCACAATGAAAACTCAAAGATACAGGAGAAACTGTCCATTTTTCTGCTAAGGTTCAACAAAGTACAGATAGCTGTGTAGAAATATGATTGCACAAAAAATGTGGGGAAACCAAGTAAGGCCTGTCTGTCTAGATTCTTCTTGGCCTCTGAGCATGCATTCCTTCCTTCTGGGTATGGGGCAGGTCCCTCTCTGGAGTGGGGGTCTCATGACAGTCAAACAAGATAGATCAGATAGTTTGTCTTCATGGCCAGTTTCTACACAGAAAGGCAGGGAGAAAGTTAGAGTAATAATTTTAGGTTTTATGGCTGGCTTTGGGAGAAAGGGGTTCTGGCTTCTGACTCATTTTGGGGAAGAGGGATTCTAGTTTCTGTAGCTAGCCTTGGGGGAGAATGAGAGGCCAGCGATAGGAGGGCAGGAGAAAGTCAGAGATAACTGCTTCTGAGACCTTCATTTTGGGGTATCATTTTCTGAGACCCTGCAACACCTATCTTTTCCTTTCCTCAGAGGTGAAAACCAACTTGCCCATCAACTTCGGAATTCACAAGAATGGGCACAGCAACTGAAAGACAGGTGTTATTATTCTTTTAAAATCCAAAGAAGGCCAATCCCAATGACTTTTATAAAGCTGCATTTCCTGAGTTAATGAAAAGAAAACTTTAGTATTAGAAATTTAATGGTGACATGCTTTATTTTCTCTTATCCAAATAAGGTTTATTTCATAGCTTATCTTTCTTGTCTGTGTCCTTATTTTTGGAAGTTTTAAGTTTGTAGTACATTTATCCGGACTACAGATCAAAACCAGTTAAATGCCCTTTAGTGAAGAAGAACATACTGAGAAATCACAAATCATTGCTGTGTTTACATTTCTATTATAAGAGTTAACTATTTGTTTTAAGTAAGGGATTATTACTCTTAGTTGCTTCCTAATGAAGGTTGTTTAGCAAAGCCACTTCAAAGCTGTGAGAACATGAAAATTTTGCATCTTTCTCACTTCGTATTTTATAGCAGGAATCAAAGTTCAGTTAGTGCTCTAACTTGCAGAGACCTCCAACTTAGGTTAATAAAGAACTAGTTTTTTTGTGTGTATTTTGTCTTTGTTGGGCAATATTTAATGGACTTGCTAATAGTTCTCTGGAAATTAAAGAGTTAGTTATGGAAGACCAAAGGAAGGGCAGGGAAAACATTACTTGGGTGAAGTAGCCTGAAAACTTAGTTCTAAGGCCATAACTTATTAACTGAATGACCTTGGGCGAATCACCTTGCTGAAGTGAATTATTGGAATTGCACTTGAATTGAGGAAAAGGTAGCCGAAAAACTCTAACATGGAACAATTAGTGTATTGGTCCTGAGCAAGCACTCTGGAATCAGACTGCCTGGGTTCAAATTCCAGCTCAGTTGCCTACTGCATTTGACTTAGAGCAAGTTACTCAAACTTTCCATGTGTAAATTCACTATCTATAAAATGTGGACGAAAATAGTACCTACCACATAGAGTTGTATGATGGTTAAATGAGCTGGTATATGTAGAGCACATAGGAAGTTCTACTACTTCCATATAGGAGTTAGTATGCTTACAGTGGTCTTAATATTGAAATCAGTTAATGACCAGTTCACGTACAGAATAATTTGCCATGTACGATGCTTGAATTTTTATTATCATCAAGAAGAAAAAGGCCTTATGGATGACAACCAAAACCATCTATGCCCACAGAGCTCACTATTTACAATTATTAATGTGAGTTTACTACTCCATCCTCCACTGTCTTTATTATTTTATTTTAGTTTTTTGAGACAGAGTCTCGCTCTGTGGCCCAGGCTGGAGTGCAGTGGCGTGATCTTGGCTCACTGCAAGCTCCGCCCCCCGGAGTTCACGCCATTCTCCTGCCTCAGCCTCCTGAGTAGCTGGGACCACAGGCGCCCGCCACCACGCCCGGCTAATTTTTTTGTATTTTTAGTAGAGACGGGGTTTCACTGTGTTAGCCAGGATGGTCTCAATCTCCTGACCTTGTGATCCACCTGCCTTGGCCTCCCAAAATGCTAGCATTACAGGTGTGAGCCACCGCACCCGGCCTCATTGTCTTTATTTTTAAAATTTTAAAATGTTTTCAAATTTTTTATTTTTTAAAAATATTTTATTTGAATTTTGGTGGGTACATATTAGGTATAATTATATTTATGAGGTACATGAGATATTTTGTTACAGGCATGCAATGCACAATAATCACATCATGGAAAATGACGTATCCATCCACTCAAGCATTTGTGCTTTGTGTTACAAACAATCCAATTTGACTCTTTTAGTGATTTTAAAATGTACAATTAAATTATTATTGACTATAGGCACCTTGTTATGCTATCAAATACTAGGTTTTATTCACTCTTTCTATTTTCTGTGTACTCATTAACCATCGGTAACTTGCCCCCACCACCCACCGCTATCCTCTCCAGCCTCTGGTAACCATCCTTCCATTCTCTATGTCCGTAAATTTCATTGTTTTGATATTTAGATCCTACAAATAAGTGAGAACCTGCAATGTTTATCTTTCTTTGCTGGGTTTATTTCACTTAGCAGAATGACCTCCAGTTCCATCCATGTTGTTGCAAATGACAGGACCTAATTCTTTTTTATTGCTGAATAGTACTCCATTGTGTATAAGTACCACACTTTCTTGATCCATTCCTCTGTTGATGGACACTTAGGTTGCTTCCAAATTCTGGCCATTGTGAACAGTGCTGCAAGAAACATGGGAATGCAGATATCGCTTCAGTACTCTGATTTCCTTTCTTGTGAGTAAATACAGTATATCCAGTGGAATTGCTGGATCCTATGGTAGCTCTATTTTTACTTTTTTGAGGAACCTGCAAACTGTTCTCCATAGTGATTGTACTAATTTATTCCCATCAACAGTGTACGAGAGCTCTCTTTTCTTCACATCGCTGCCAGGATTTGTTATTGCCTGTCTTTTGGATATAAGCCATTTTAACTGGGGTGAGATGATATCTCATTGTAGTTTTGATCTGTATTTTTCCATTTCTCCAAATGTTGAGCACCTTTTCATATGCTTGTCTGCCATTTGCATGTCTTTTTTTGAGAAATGTCTATTCAAATATTTTGCCCGTTTAAAAATTGGATTATTGGATTTTTTCCAATAGAGTTGTTTGAGCTATTTATATATTCTGGTTATTAATCCCTTGTCAGATGAGTAGTTTGCAAATATTTTCTCCCATTCTGTGGGTTGTCTCTTCACTTTGTTGATTGTTTCCTTTGCTGCACAGAAGCTTTTTAACTTGATGTGATCCCATTTGTCCATTTTTGCTTGTGGGGTATTAAGAAATTTTGCTCTGTCGCCCAGGCTGGAATGCAGTGGCATGATCTCAGCTCACTGCAAACTCCACCTCTCGGGTTCAGGTGATTCTTGTGCCTCAGCGTCCCGAGTAGCTGGGATTACAGGTGCCCACCACCACTCCCAGCTATTATTATTATTATTATTATTGTATTTTTAGTAGAGACAGGGTTTCAACATGTTGGCAAGGCTGGTCTTGAACTCCTCACCTCAGGTGATCTGCCCCCCTCGGCCTCCCAAAGTGCTGGGATTACAGGTGTGAACCACTGCTCCTGGCCTTTCTTTCCAATTGGATGCCTTTTATTTCTTTTTCTTCTCTGATTGCTGGAGCTAGGACTTTCAGTACTCTGAAAGAGACTCTCCTAAGAGGCTCTTGCCCAAGAAGATCATAACTGCAAATAACTGTTGCTCATTCTGGGAAATTTTTGAAAGACATATTGACTCTTCTATAGAAAGCATCAAACAACGATTTATATACCCCAGATATTTTGAATTCCTTTTCTTAAAATCCTCACCTTACCCTTTCTACCAATCCTAAACTATTATTCTTACCCAATAATAAGACCCCTAATTGAAAGGCCTGCCTTAAGTCAGATTTCAAACTCTCATAAATATCTTAACTTTCCGTTCCCTGCCCAAGATTCTGTCATGGTTTCTTTCTTTCACTTCAATAAGAATAAAGTCAACTTTGTCTGATCAACAAGTCGTCTTGATGATATTTATGGGAAGCCAGTCTTCCACATGGATTAATGGCATTAGCTCTGGATTTGAGTTAGAAGTTAAGAGTTTAAGTCATAGTTCTGCTACTTGGTCCACTAATTTTCAGATACCTCTTCTGTAAAATGTATGTATATGAAATATATACATATATATAAAAGTGCCTAGTATAGTGTGTGATAAAGGATACTTAATAAATGTTTCTTACATTATCCTTACTTTTCTTTTTGGTTCCCTGCTGGAGAAGGGAAAGTCTGGGAAGTGAGTATACTGTTAGTCTGTTTAAGCCATCATCTCTGGCTAAGTGCTCCTTGGCCATTAGTAACTCACCTTATAAATACAGCCAATGCTGGTTGAAGACCCTGGGGGATGGGCATACTTCTCTCTGCCAGGTCCACCATAGTTTTCTGAAAGCAGTGCACACAAGACCCAGAGCAAATACTAACTTTTCATACCTGCAGAGAACTAGTAGCTAATCCGTATGGATGGAGGGCTGAGGAGGACCAGCACTCTGCTACTTTCTATACATAAGAACCTTGTGTGTATGCAGGAGGTGTCCTATGTAGGCATTTCCTAGGCCTTCCAAGGGTTTTCCCCATGAACATCATCTTGCTCACTGACTCCTCTCTGCTTTCTTTCTCACTTCCTGTGCCAGTTGTTGATTCATTGACTCTCAGGTCCATATTCGCCCTTTTTGCCTGCTATGGGAAAATGGGTCTGGGCCCTTTAAATATGCTCCTTTTGCCAGCTGCACAAAGTTCATCTTTGTCAGTAGAAGGTGCTGGAGAGACATTGCAGAAGAAAAGTATTTCATTTCATGCTCTGGTATGCTTGCTCAGGCACTCTCCTGTAGGGCTCTGGGCTTCTGCAGTGTAGGCAGTTTCTCCAGTCCCCAGTCCCCACAGTGCACAGCTGCCAGCAGCATGTAGTGTCCAGCAGCTTCACCTGGCCCCCATCTTGGGTGGTTTTGTAGCAGAGTGCCTCTCATGAGAAACCTCCCTGTAAACATCTTCCTGGGAATCCTTAATGATGGATTCTTTTTTCTAGCAAGTTAACAGAAGGTGGGTTTCTAGCATTAAAGTGTGAAATTTCAACAAATTGATTTTTAAAAATAGAATTGACTTTTATTAGTAATTTATGAACTGGGCATCATCCAGTCTACAAAATAGACAGAAACTCCACTGGGCATAGCAGAACAGTCAGTTTTTGTAAGATAAATTTGGCAGGAACAAGGAAGCAGCATAGTGCAAAAGGTGGATTGGTTAACAACAGGTTACTTTTCTTGTATGTGTTAAAGCAGAGAGGATTTTCTTATCCTGCTGGCTCAGGTTGCCTTGGCCCCTTTTGGTTGGTTGCTGTGAATCTCCTGTTTTTGTTTTAGAAAACTGGCCTGTTTGGGAATTTGGCTCTCATTTCTTTCCTCATTTCTTGGAAGGTCAAATCTTACAAGTAAACGGCTTAGGTTTCAGTTTGGTTACGTGGAAACTTAGCATGAGTGATTCCATTTTGGGTTGGTCCATTGAGGTATAGTACAGCAGCTCTGTCCAACTCAATTGCCTTCCATAAATTTTCTTCAACGCCAGCAAGTTCTGCTGGTGAGACACCACAACTTCTCTGTCAGTGAGTCATAACCATGACTTGCTGACGAGGTCTGGATCTCATCCCTGGGTGAGGTAATCTTCCTTGGGAACTCTATTTTGGGATGTGTTGTGTCTGCTTCTGTACCTGCTATTCTTATATTCTGTAGTGTTCTCCTTACCTTTTACTAGGCAGTCTCTCATTTCTCCAATCCTCTGTTTTTTTTTGTTTGTTTTGCTTTGTTTTGTCTTGTTTCTTTTTTTTTTTTTTTTTTTTTTTTTTTGAGATGGAGTCTCACTCTGTCACCCAGGCTGGAGTGCAGTGGTGCAATCTCCATTCACTGCAACCTCTGCCTCCCAGGTTCAAGTGATTCTTGTGCCTCAGTCTCCCAAGAAGCTGGGATTACAGGTGCCTGCCACCACCCCCAGCTACATTTTTTTATTTTTAGTAGAGACAGGGCTTCACCATGTTGGCCAGGCTGGTCTCCAACTCCTGACCTCAAGTGATCTTCCCACCTCGGCCTCCCGAAGTGGTGGGATTACAGGCGTGAGCCACGGTGCCCAGCCAATAATTGTTTATAACATTTCTTTGTGTGTTTTTCCCCTGATTGAACCCAAACTGATATGCTTCTCAAGCCATTTCTTTATCTTATCCTTTGATTTAATGTGGTGTACTAGGCTGTTCTTGCATTGCTATAAACAAATACCTGAGACTGAGTAATTTATAACAAAATTATATAATTTGCTCATGGTTCTGCAGGCTTTACAGGAAGCATGCTGCTGGCATCTGCTTGGTTTCTAGAGAGGCCTCAGGGAGCTTTTACTCATGTTGGAAGGTGAAGCAGGAGCAGACATTTCGCATAGTGAAAGCAGGAGCAAGAGAGAGCAAGAGAGCCGGGGAAAGTGCCACAGACTTTTAAATGACCAGATCCCCTGTAAACTCAGAGCAAGAGCTCATTTTATCACCAAGGGGATGGCCCAAGCAATTCTTGAGGGATCTGCCCTATGATCCAAACACCTCTCACCAGGCCCCACCTCCTACACTGAAGATTACATTTCAGCATGAGATTTGGGCCAGGATAAACATCCAAACTACATCACTGGGAAAGGAGACAAGGCCCTGCCCTAAGTATTTGCCAAATCTCCCATTAGAAATAACTAAATCACAGTACTCATCAGTCTTTTCTGGAGCTTTGGAGATTTTGTAGCTTCAAGTACCCCTAATTTCAATGTCTTTTTCTCCTCCTTCCAGTTACCACTCCTCCAAGGCAGTTTCAGAGCCTTGTAGTCTGTATTATGGAAAGGGGGTCATAGGGAAGGGGGGCATAAAGAAGAGGAGCTCTAGTTGATCTTCTAGAGAATTTGGGAGCAAACACATCCTGCCTTCACACAAATTAATTTTCTTTGCAAACTTTCTCTACAAGAGGCAAAAGACCAAGTTATATAAGAAAAATCCATTGCTCCTTTTATTTCCTTTTATTTATTGGGAGCTAGAACCCTGTCTGAATTACTTTAAAAGAGCATTTTGGGCCGAGCGCGGTGGCTCATGCCTGTAATCCCAGCACTTTGGGAGGCTGAGGCGGGTGGATCATGAGGTCAGGAGTTCAAGACCAGCCTGGCCAACATGGTGAAACCCTGTCTTTACTAAAAATACAAAAATTAGCTGGGCGTGGAGGCACGCGCCTGTAATCTCAACTACTCGGGAAGCTGAGGCAGGAGAATCACTTGAACCCGGGAGGCAGAGGTTGCAGTGAGCCGAGATAGCGCCATTGCACTCCAGCCTGGGCGTCAGGGCGAGACTTCGTCTCAAAAAAAAAAAAAAAAAAAAAAAGAGCATTTTGCCTTCTCTCAGCCGTAATTTACATTACAAGGCATGACACATTATCTGGTAATGTCTGGTCACAATGATTGCAATCTCCTTCCTCATTGAGATGTGCTGTGTGTGTATTTCCCTGTTTTTAAAATTTAAATGAAACAATCCCAAATTTAAAAAAATAAGACAGGCTACTAACAAAATACATTTAGAAATAATTTATGAAATTGAGAATGACTAGCATTTATTTATAAAATTGCTTCCTCTTTCTGTACTAACTTTTTACTCGATTGAAGTTATTTTTACATTCTTTTAACCCACAAGGCAGCTGCTATTTGACCATGTCCCTCACTCTGTTCATTACTTATGAGTGTTTGTAATCCTCTCCTGCATCTGCCATTCCAAGGCAACCACTGTTCTGTTTTCTGCTGCTATTGATTAGTAAGCATATTCTAGAGTTTTATGGAAATGGAATCATATAGCATGTCCTCTTTCTTGTTTGACCTTTATCACACAGAAAAATTATTTTGAGATCCATCCATGTTGTATGCACTGCTAATCCATTCCTTTTTCAGTTCAGCAAATGTATTTCTCAGTTCAAAGATTTACTTTTATTTTAAATTATTTCAATCTCTTTGTTAAATTTCCCTGATAAGTTTCTGAATTGCTTTTCTCTGTTATCTTAGAGATCACTGAGTTTCCTTGAAGCTACCATTTTGAATTCTTGGTCAGAGAGGTCACATATCATCATCTCATTAGGGTCAGTTACTGGTTCTTTGCTTTGTCCATTTGGAGAGGTCATGGTTCCCTGTTTGTTGTTGTTTCCGGTGTTTATATGTCTATGTCTTTGCATTGAAGGATGAGTTATTTATTCCAGTCTTCTCTCTGGCTTTTTTTTTTTAATTGAATGTATTTGCCTAGAAGTTGTTTACTGCTAAGTCACTGCCTCCTTTTAGCGCTAGGTGGTGCTTTAAGCTCAAGTTCACCTCTGCTCTAGTAAACAATCGGAGCACTGCCCAACCCAAATGGGGGAGGTCCTAAAGAGGATATCCCAGCATTTTGGGAAGGCTGTCTAGTGGTTCATGCCCAGGGGATCTGTAGGATGAACCTCCTACGGCATGGTGCTGCTGAGCAGCCACTCTGATTTGGCGTCTCCTGCTTATGAGTTTTCAGGTCTGGGGATGGTAGTCCTGCCTCCCACCTTTGTCACTGCCTGTCTTCAGGAATATTTTTCCCTTCAGGCACTCGCGATGCTTCCAGTGGGTTAAGGCAGAAACATCCTGCCCGGGAACCCAAGATGGTGGGGAAGTTGATTGTGCATCTCAATCTTACTTTTTCCAGTGTAGAAACAGGGAGTTGGGGGAAATTTTTTTTTTTTTTTTTAGATTATAAAAACTTCCTCTTTAATCAAGGCTTTTAACATGAACATATTTCTTGCATAAAATGGAAAGTTTCTAGTACACTGAAACATAAATCCACAAGTCACCATGCATACAACACCCGGCAGGAAAAAACAAAAACAGCAAGTTTACATGATCCCTGTAACAGCCATGGTCTCAAACTCAGATGCTTCCTCCCTCTGCCAAGTGTGTTCTGGATACAGAGCACATCGTGGCTTCTGGGGTCACACTCACCTGAGGCTGTGGGTCCACAGAGCACTCATCTGGCTGGGCTATGGTGGTGGTGGCTCTACTCAAGAAGCAAAGCAGTTACCAGCACATTCAAACAGTGTATTGAACATCTTTTAAATATCAAAGTGAGAAACAAGAAGGCAACATAATAATGTTATCAGAAAGATGTTAGGAAGTAAGGACAGCTGTGTAAAGCTTGAGGCTGAAAAGTAGCTTGCCAGCTTCATTTCTTTGGCTTCTTGGGTAGTGGGCGCCGGCACAGCAAGATGTGAGGTTCTGGTTCATGGATCATATAATGGACCCATCCCTGACTCTGCTGAACGCCAAGATTCCTCATTCAGATTCAGACATCAAATGGGTTTCAGGGACCAGTTGGCTATGTCCTTGGGCAGCATGACATGTCGATACTCAAACTCCTCGTCGTCGTATTTGTCTGAATAGTAAATTTGTTTGTGTGACATGATCGCTTGGTTTGCTAGCCTTCAGCCCCGTGCCGCCAACCTCCAAGCAACTCCCAACAGCACGCGCTCCCACCCACTTTGGCTTCCAGTTGGGGGAAAATTTTCTATGCACTTGGTGCCAGGCAGAATGGGGCAAGGGCACTGTGGATGTTGAAGTCTGATTCTCTTACCGTCGGGCTCAGAGTTTTTTCACTTCTCTGCTGCCCTGGAAACGGTCTCATCTTCATATATAAGATCTGGGATGTTTCTGGTGATAATCTTGGCAATGTATATTTGTTTTTGGTTTTCTGTGGGGAGGAGAATGAAGCGAGTTTGCTTCTATATCACTATTTTGGAACAAGAAGTCCCATTCTTTTTTATGGTTTAGTAATATTCCATCGCATGATGCATCACAATTTTTTTTTTTTTTTGAGATAGGGGTCTCTCTGTGTTGCTCAGACTGGTCTCAAACTCCTGGGCTCAAGCTATCCTCCCACCTCAGCCTCCTGAGTAGCTGGGATTAGAGGCACACACCACTATGCCTGGCTTACATAATTTTTATTCATTCACTTGTTGATGGATATTTGCGATGTTTCCAGTTTTTGGCTATTGACAAGTAAAGCTGCTATGAATATTTGTATACAAATCTTGTGTATATATGCTTTGATTTCTCTTTCACTGGGCAAATACTTAGGCATATGTTTAACTATTTAATAAACTGCACAATTGTTTTCTGAAGTGGTTGTACCATTTTACATTTCCACCAGAAATGCATAATAATTTCAGTTGTTCCACATTCTCACCAACACTTGGTATGATCATTTTAATTTTAGACATTCTAATAGGTGTGTAGCAGTTGCTCATTGTGATTTTAATTTGCATTTCCCTTAACTAATGATGTTGAATCATCTGTTAATGGGCTTATTTGACATCTATATGTCTTCTTGGGTGAGGTGTCTATTCAAAATTTTCCCCCTTTTTTAATTGAGTTGTTTCCTTTATATATTCTGGATACTAGTTATTTAACAGATATGCAATTTGCATACATATTATCCCAATCTGTGGTTTATCTTTTTATTCTCTTAGTATTTTTTTGAGGAGTGAAAGCTCTTAATATGGTCGAAGTCCAATTTACCATTTCTTTTATTTTATGTATCACGGTTTTGATGTTATATCTAAGAAATTACTGCCAAACCCAATGTAACAAAGATTTTCTCTTATTTTTTTCTAGAAGTTGTATAGTTATAGACTTTACCTTTGGGTCTCTGATATATTTTCAGTTAATTTTGTATATACCGTAAAGCGTGAATTTAAGTTTCTTTTTCGAATATGGTTGAATATCCAACTGTTCCAGCACAATTTGTTGAATAGACTGGCTTTTCTCTGCTGAATTGCCATTGTACCTTTGTAAAAAGCCAATTGACTATATTGATATGGGTCTATTTTTAGACTCCCTATTCTGATCAACTGACCTATTTATCAAACTTTACACCAATACCAACTGCAACTTTATAGAGTAGCTTGCTCTTATCCTCAGTGTATATGTTCCAAGACCCCCAGTGGATGCCTGAAACCATGGATAGTACCAAACCTCATCTATACTATGTTTTTTCCTATGCATATAAAACTTTGATAATATTTAATTTATAAATTAGGCAAATTAAGAGATTAATAAAAATTAATAATACAGTAGAATGATTACAGCAATATACTGTAATAGAAGCTGTGTGAATGTGGTCTCTCTCAACATATCTCTTTTTAAAAGTTTTATTTTATTTTTAATTGACACAAGTAATTGTATTTGTGGGATACAATGTGATATTTTGATACATGTATATTCAAAATATCTTCTTGTACTGTATACATCCTTCTTCTTTGGCATATCTGAATTGCTGGCATTACTACTCTTGCACTTTAGGGCCATTATTAAGTAAAATAAATGTTACTTGAACACAAGTACTGCCATGCCATGACAGTCAATCCGATAACTGAGATGAATACTAAATGACTAATAAGTGGGTAGTGTATACAGTGTGGATACACTGAAAAAAGAAATGATTCACATCCCTGGCAGGAAGGCACAAGGTTTTATCATGCTTCTCATAATGATGTGCAATTTAAAACTTATGAATCGTTTATTTCTGAAATCTTCCACTTAGTATTTTTGGACCATGGTTGACTGCAGGTAACTAAAACCACAGAAAGTAAAACCATGGATAAGGGGTCACTACTGAAGTCAAGTAATATAAGTCCTCCTACAAATCAAGTAATATAAGTAATATAAGTCCTCCAACTTGTTTCCTATTTTTCAAAGATATTTGAGGCATTCTAGGTTCTTTGCATTTCCGTATTAATTTTAGAATCATCTTGTTAAGCTTTAAAGACAATCATGCTGACATCTTATTTGGGTTTGCTTCAAAGAGACATCTTCACAATATTGAGTCTTTCAGTCAATGAACATGGTATATTTCTCCATTTATTTAGGTCTTCTTTCATTTATCTCAGCAATGTTTTTTAGTTTTCAGTGTGTAGGTATCACATGCACTTTGTCAGGTTTATCCCTCAGTATTTTATATATACAAATAAATATAAATAAACATATATATATATACTTGAGATAGGGTCTCACTCTATTGCCCAGGCTGGAGTGCAGTGGTGTGATCATGGCTCACCACAGCCTTGACCACCTGGGCTCAGGTGATCCTCCCATCTCAGCCTCCCAAGTACCTGGGACTACAGGTGCACACCGCCACACTAGGCTAATTTTTTTTGGATTATTTTGTAGAGATAGGGTTTCGCCATGTTGCCCAGGCTGGTCTCAAACTCCTGGGCTCAAGTGATCTGCCTGCCTTGGCCTCCCAAAATGCTGGGATTACAGACATGATAGTATTTCATATTTTTGTTGTCACTGTAAATGGTATTGTTATAATGTATAATTTAAATTTCCCATTTTCATTGCTAGTATATAGAAAACACAATTTATTTGTCATTATTTATCTTGTATCCTGCAACTTTGCTAAACTCATTTATTCTAGTATCTTTCTTGTAGATTTCACAGGACTTTCTGCATAGACAGGAATGTCATTTGTGAATAAAGACAGTTTTATTCTTCCCTTACAATATGAATGCCTTTCATTTTTGCCCTATTTCACTGGCTGCAGCTTCCAGTATAATTTTGAATAGAATTGGTGAGACTGGATCCTTGCGTTGTTCCTGATCTTAGGGGGAAAACATTCAGTCTTTCACCATTAATGAGGTTAACGGTAGGTTTTTCATAAATGCCTTTTACTAGGTTGAGGAGGTTCCCTTCTATTCCTAGTCTGTTGAGAGTTTTATTGATTAAGTTTTGAATGCTAAACCAATCTTGCATTCCTGGGATGAACCCCACTTGTTCATGATGTGTTTTCCATTTTATATATAATTGGATTCAATTGCCTGGGGCAATTATAGGGCTCAATTAGTTTGTTTCCTGTTTCTCAGTGATGATTGTCCATTGCCCAATGTCCAATGTCTTGAAAACTGCTGTTTTACAGTTTTGTCCCTGTAAATTTGGTCCCCGTTACTCCATCTTGACTAGAAGCAGAAGTTCAAATGTTGCATTATTAACGTGAACTCTGGAGAAACTGTGATAAAAAAAACTGTCTTTTCTGAATCATAAGCCAAAATAACGTGTATGTTTTCACACTAAATAGTGATAACAGAGACTCAGAAACGCAGCAAATAGAAATGGAAATCCAAGGCTCAAGAGGCATCTGTAAGTTTGAGAAAGTTTGCTATTTTATTTAAATAGCAAATTAAATATATTTTGTAAGGTTAGCAGAAACAGCTCTTTGTAAAATGATATTCATAATTTCTATTCTAAGAAAAGAAATCACTAGTGAGTGTGTATACACACACAGAGGAATGGGGAAGCAGTGAAATTAAAATTTTGTAAAAAAACAACCTTTACATCAATTGGCATATCTCATGCAGAGATCCTTTAAATTGAACCTAGGCACTCCCAAAAAGAGAATCAGTCAAGAGTGGTATCTTCTTACAGGTTAAAAAGACATTCAATATTCATAGAATTGCTTATCTGCAAAACTTTACTTATTTATTTATTTATTTTTTTGAGACAGAGTCTTGCTCTGTCACCCAGGCTGGAGTGCAGTGGTGCAATCTCCACTCACTGCAAGCTCCGCCTCCCGGGTTAACGCCATTCTCCCGCCTCAGCCTCCCGAGTAGCTGGGACTACAGGTGCCGGCCACCATGCCCAGCTAATTTTTTGTTTTTGTATTTTTAGTAGAGACAGAGTTTCACCGTGTTAGCCAGGATGGTCTCGATCTCCTGACCTCGTGATCTGCTCGCCTCGGCCTCCCAAAGTGCTGGGATTACAGGTGTGAGCCACCGCACCTGGCCAAAACTTTAAAGATAAGTATACTCGTTATTAGTTATCCCACAAGTTCAGGAATACTTTGAGAATATATTCCAATTTTTGCAATTCTTATTTCTTATTAATCTACGAGGGGAAGTTAAACCTTTTCAGCAGAACTGGTGGTTCCAGAAACATCTGGTGTTTATAAACAGCAGCTTGTGGGTGGAGACTATGTCTCCCTAATTTGTTAGCAGTTCAATACTGCATTGATAGACAAATTGAAGTGGCCTAAAAGCTAGAACTTTGAGAATTATGTTAGCCTAGTTGAGCTTTGGATCCATTGTTCTGGAGTATTGATTTTCTTTTCCCAGGGATCTTAGTTTAGTTTTACTTTTCAATAAATTATTTGTTCATTCATATAATGGTGCTTTGAGAGAGGATTTGATATACCGTTTCAGGATCTATTCAAAGGCTCAGACCCAGCAGGAACAAAACACTGCTACAAGGACTTCCTCTAGACACACCTCTTTTCATCTCTGCAGCAATTCACTTTTCACACTATGGACTGGGCTCCCTTTGAGTAACCAATAAATCACAAAAGGTGTGTGTAAACTGTTTTTGCTTCAGTCATACTTGACTGTTTTATTAGGCATAGATGCAAGTGTAGGCTACAATCATGATTTTTTTTTTTTTTTGAGATGGAGTTTTGCTCTTGTTGCCCAAGCTGGAGTGCAATGGTGCAATCTCGGCTCACCGCAACCTCGACCTCTGTCTCCTGGGTTCAAGTGATTCTCCTGTAGCTTGGATTATAGGCACCCGCCACCACGCCTGGCTAATTTTTGTACTCTTAGTAGAGACGGGGTTTTGTCATGTTGGTCAGGCTGGTCTTGAACTCCTGACCTCAGGTGATCCGCCCACCTTGGCCTCCCAAAGTGCTGGGATTACAGGCACGAGCCACTGCACCCAGCCTTACAATCATGATTTTTTAAATCTTAAATTTCATCTCCGAATTTAAGATTTCATCTCCTTTGAATAAAATAAAATCTCAGCTACTGGAGTACATTAATTAATGCACCACTTCATACACATAACAGTTTCCCATGTCAGTCTGAGATCTGACTCACATTTTCCTTCAAAACACTTTCCATTTTTTTCAAAATTTAATTATCTATGGAGCAGCTAAATCTCTCTGCTCAAAAGACCATTAGTAGAACGTCAATGTAATGTAAAGAGGTGTTAACAAGAGAGCATACCTTAAATTCTGGTTTTAGATTGAACTGAATTTAAATATCGGTTTTATTAATTACCAGCTGTAGGACTGTGCCTCAGTTTCCTCTTTTTTTTTGGGAGACAGGGTCTCACTCTGTCACCCAGGCTGGAGTACAGTGGTGCTATCATCACTCACTGCAGCCTCTACCTCCTGAGCTCAGGCAATCCTCCCACTCAGCCTCCTCAGCAGCTGGGACTACAGGCATGCATCACCATGGCCTGCTAATTTTATTTTTTTTTTGTAGATATGAGGTCTTGCTATGTTGCCCAGGCTGGTCTCAAACTCCTAGACTCAAGTGATCCTCCCGCCTCAGCCTCCCAAAGTGCTGGGATTATAGGTGTGAGCCACCGTGCCTGGCCTGGTTTTTTCTCTCTCTCTCTCTCTTTTTTTTTTTTTTTTTTTTTTTTTTTTTGAGGGAGGCCTCTTGCTCGTGTAGGCCAGGCTGGGAAAGCGGCAGCAGCGCAATCTCGGCTCACTGCAACCTCCGCCTCCAGGGTTCAAGTGATTCTCCTGCCTCAGCCTCCCAAGTAGCTGGGATTACAGGCGCCTGCTACCATGTCCCGCTAATTTTCGTATTCTTAGTAGAGACAGAGTTTCACCATGTTGGTTAGGCTGATCTTGAACTCCTGACCTCAGGCGATCCGCCCGCCTCGGCCTCCCAAAGTGCTGGGTTTATAGGCGTGAGCCACCACACCCGGCCAGTTTTCTCATTTTTAAAAATGGGATACAGGCCAGGCGCCGTGGCTCACACCTGTAATCCCAGCATTTTGGGAGGCTGAGGCAGGCGGATCACCTGAGGTCAGGAGTTTGAAACCAGCCTGGCCAACAGGGTGAAATCCCATCTCTACTAAAAATACAAAAATAAGCCTGGCGTGTTGGCGCATGCCTGTAATCCCAGCTACTGGGGAGGCTGAGGCAGGAAAATCATTTGAGCCTGGGAGGCGGAAGCTGCAGTGAGCCGAGATAGCGTTATTGCACTCCAGCCTGGGCGACAGAGCAAGACTCTGTCTCCAAATAAATAAATAAAAATAAAAATGGGATAAGATTAGTAACTAACTCATAGGGTCGTGGAAGTGAGTAAATGAAATAAAACATATAAAGGGTGTAGTACTGTGCCCAACACATGGCAAATGCTTCACAAGTTGTTGTTTTTGCCTCAGATTAAAACCATTGGGAATGTTTTCAGTGGAGTGTAGGGTTTCTTTTAAAAAAAGATGGAAAACTTCTGATTTTGAGGGCTTCAGTATTTAAAGGGGAAAAGCAGGCTGGAGGGGAAAGAGGGAGGGCATGGTCACGTTACTGAATTTACATATTGCTAGAGAATAGGAGCAGGTAGGGGAATAGTCAATTATGTATTTGTCTAATGCTTAGTAAATCAGCACTTTACATAAGATAAGCTGAACACAGAGTAGTTACCTGTGGCGATATTTAACCTTTTATGTGTAGCTATTTGCTTCGAAACAAAAGGAAAGGCAGTTTCTTGCATGACTCAGCTTTTAGCTTAATTTTTTCCTTTGGCAGAGTGAATCGGGTTTCCAAGATTTTATTTTCCTTTTACACAGTGCATCCAAAGTACATGACACAATCTAATTTCATGTGGGCAACAATAACTTTCACATTGAGCATATGAGAAATCTGGAGAGACTCATGGCACAGACTGTGATATAAATAGAATCCTTAAGTTGTGGAGTGTACCCACCTATACATGAACTAAATCTATTTTTATGAGATCATCACTGACCCCATATTGAGCATATTAAGGAACCCAGAAACATCTATGGAATAGAGTGTAATATGAAAGGTCTGCCTACAGCTGTGTAGTGTACCCAACTGTATATAGAATACGTCTACTTTCACGGAGTCATCACTTCCTTCCACACTAAGCAAATTAGGAATTTAGAAAGATCCCTAGTATAGATTGTGGTGTGATTGCTGCCTCCTTGATTTGTGTAGGCCTCTCAACCATGCATAGACTAGGTCTACTTTGATATGACCATCACTAAATCACATTCACATATGAGTAAATCTGAATAATTTATGATATATACTGTGCTATAAATGGCAGCCCTTCAGTTGTGCAATGTAACAATCTCTACATGGTAGATCTATTCTCTATATTTATCCATTCTTTTTTCTTCCTTGAATTTTAAAGTACAGATTCCCTGAATTTTAGCTGAAGAAATGACCAACAAAATAAAGACAACATTTCTCAGCCACTTTTGTAACAAATTGTGGCTATGTAAATTCTAGACCACGTGTGTAAGACATGTGAAACTTCCAGGAAGTGTCTTTAAAGTGAGGTAGATGCTCTTCCAGAAAATTTGAATGAGATTGGATCATTGAGGCTAAGAAGTCATATTCGGACACGAGGCAGAAGCTGTGTGTGGAGGATAGTAGAGCAACGAACTGGAATGGGCCTGTTTCTTAATGATTGAAGGGTTACTATGCCATTCCTGGGCTGCTGACTTTGACTACTTACTTGAGAACTATCTTGTTTATAAGCCACTCCTTAATGTAAGATGTGAGTCCAACGTAGCCATTCCAAATCCCAACTGTTAGGGTTATTTTTAGATGTCAACTTGGCTAGGCTGTTATGCCCAGTTGTTGGTCAAATGCCAATCTAGATGTTGCTGTGAGGTTATTTTTTTAGATGTGATTGATATTTAAATCAGTAGATTTGAGTAAACAGATTACCCTCCATAATGTGGGAGGGCCTCACCCAATTAGTTGAAGGCCTTAAGAGAAAAGACTGGAAGGCCACTGAAAAAGAAGGAATAATGTTTCCAGATTGCCTTCAGACTCAGGACATCAATTTCTTGCTGGAATTTCCAGTCTGATCTGTGGGTTTGGGTCTTTTCAGCCCCCGCAATCATATGAGGCAATTCCTTAAAATAAATCTCACCATCTCTGTCTTTCTCCTTCTGTCTTTCCGTGTGTGTATGTATACACACGTTCTGTTTTTCTGAAGAATCCTGACTAATCCATGAACTAATTCAGTTTTCGGTTTATTTTAGTTCATATATTCTACTTCAAAGACCGCCTGCTTAAATACTATAAATAAATGTTGCAGAAACCAGCTATGAGCCAACAGTGTAACTTTCGGACAAGTGAATTTATACATCTAAAAAAGGTACAAATAATTAGGTAATAATCCTCTGCACTTATCACAGAACTATTTTGAGGACAAAATAGCTGTGTTTGGAAAACAAAGGCAAAAAAAGTACTTTAAAAAATATAAAAGACTATAATTCTTGATATCCAGAACAAGTTATATATCAACTGTTGTGCTTAACAACTTACTCAACAGCTAAAAAGAACAGACTTTGCAGCTTGTAAAGAAATATGACTCAATTTTCAAGTCAAGCGCTTCGAACAGAACTTCAAACGTATGCCTGCAAAATTCCATTCATGACTGGGATATTTTGTCTGGTTATCAAGTTAAATGGATAATTGCTTTACTAGGTTTGCATGCCTGGCAGCCCACTATTAGGGTTTCATGGGGATTTTGGGGTCTGTAGAAGCTGCATACAAGGAGGCACACTTTTTCTACCTTTACTTCTGTAGCTGAGCCTTAGCATCAGGAGTTTACTAGCTAGAAGAGAAAGCTTGTCCAACCCACTGCCTGCAGGCTGCATGCGGCCAAGGACAGCTTTGAATGCAGCCCACCGCAAATCCATAAACTTTCTTAAAACATTATGAGATTTATTTTTTGCAATTTTCTTTTTTTGGCTCATCAGCTATTGTTGGTGTTAGTGTATTTTACATGTGGTCCAAGACAACTCTTCTTCTTCCAATGTGGCCCAGGGAAGCCGAAAGATTGGACAGCCTTATTAGAGCATCTCTTGTTCTTGACCCAAATGGTAGCATCAGTGACTATTCTATCACTTATCTTTGTTATGAAGAAACCCCTTAAATAATAAAACAAAACAAAAAACTTTTTTCTTTTTTGATGTATTCCATGTACATAATTATCAATATTTGGAGTGTTGCCTCAATTGGTCCTTGTGGGAGCCCTAAACTTTTTTTTTTTTTTTTTTGAGACAGGGTCTGGCTCTGTCACCGAGGCTGGAGTGCAGTGGCTCAGTCTCAGCTCACTGGAACCTCTGCCTCCCTAGCTCAAACAATCCTCCCACCTCAGCCTCCTGAGTAGCTGGGACTACAGGTGTGTGCCACCATGCCTGGCTAATTTTTGTATTTTTTGTAGAGATGGGGTTTTGCCATGCTGCCCAGGCTGGACTTGACCTCCTTGGCTCAAGCGATCCTCCAGCCTCCTCCTCCCAAAGTGCTAAGATTACAGGCGTAAACCACCATGCCTGGCCTAAACTTCTTATGTTATAAGTCTTGATTAATTCTATCTAGACTCCAAATTCCCCTAACAGATACCATATTTATCTATTCTGTTAGCCCCATTGGTTTCTGCCATATAAATGTTTTCATCATTCCTCACTAACAAGTCTTTCTCACTATGCCACAGTGATTATACACTCATCATACTAAATCTCTTATTCTCTGGGATATGTCACTCTTTGGCATCTTTCCCGTGTCTATCTGCGTGTTTTTTCTTGCCTTTACATGTTCATAATTACTGTAATATCTCCTAAGCAGGAATCTTTTTTGCAGGGCAAAGCTAGGTTTCAGCTTGCTTAATCTTAGATATAATTGTGACTCTTGTTTCTCAGGCCATTCTTGCCATGGGGAAAAGGTTAAAGACCATCTCCTGAAAAGAGGTATTTGTAACAAGCCTGCAACGATTTTTTAAAATTTATTTTTTGGGGGAATATGTAATACAAATACATAGCACAAAAGGGCAAAAAGCTCCCTAGGCACCCAATTCCTCTCTCTGGAAAGTAAACAAAATTGTCAGTTTCATGTGACTCCTTCCGGAGATATTCTAGCATTTAAAAGACATACACAAAATAAAAAAAAAAGAAAAAGAAATACACACATATATGCAAACACACACAAACACGAGAGAGAGAGAGAGAGAGAGAGAGAGAAGGGAGGAGGGCATACTGCATGTACATTATATAACTCCTTTTTTTCACTTAATATATCTTGGGGAATGTTTTATATCAGTACACATAGAGCCATCTCATTCTTTTAAATAGCTGCATTATACTCCATTATATAGATGAACCGTTATTTATCCAATTCCTTACTGAGGAACACTTGGGTAATTTCCAATCTTTTGCTATAATAAAAAATGCTGTAATGAGTGTCCTTCTACATACATCATTTCACACACCTATGAAAATATCTCTATAATAACTAAGAGCAAAACTCCATAGTCAGAGTGAAATTACAATTTTTTATAGATATCTTTGACCATTAGTATAAGGGGAAAATGGAATCTCTTTGTAGTTTCCATTTGCATTTCTCTGATCACAGTGAAGTTGAGTATCTTCTCCTAGCAAATTGTTTTGTTTTTGTTCTTGTTTTGTTTTGCTTTGAGATGGAGTTTTGCTCTTGTTGCCCAGGCTGGAGTGCAGTGGCACGATCTTTGCTCACTGCAACCTCCGTCTCCTGGGTTTAAGCGATTCTCGTGCCTCAGCCTCCTGAGTAGCTGGGATTACAGGCGCCAGCCACCATGCCTGGCTAATTTTTGTATTTTTAGTAGAGACAGGGTTTCACTATGTTGGCCAGGCTGGTCTTGAACTTCTGACTTCATGATCTGCCTGCCTCGGCTTCCTAAAGTGCTGTGATTACAGGTGTGAGCCACCGCACCCAGCCTCTTCTTAGGCTCTTAATGCTGAAAATCCTCAAGGTATCAATATATCACCTCATTCCCTAGAGTTCTTGATATGCCTATCAAAGCCAGGTGCTTTTTATATGCAGAAGTGATGAGAATGTCCATCCTCGCTCCCCTGGTGTTCCTTACCTCCTAGGCATTGACCCAGGCCCCTGTTTGCATCTCAGTGATATTTGCTTTTTATTTTTTATTTTTATTTTTATTTTTTTGAGACAGAGTCTTACTCTGTTGCCCAGGCTTGAGGGCAGTGGCACGATCT
>NW_026652282.1:27229021-27245237 GCF_009828535.3 Hylobates moloch | reverse complement strand
TCTGCAGAGGTTCCTGCTGAATTTTTGTTTGTCTGTGCCCTGCCCCCAGAGGTGGAGCCTACAGAGGCAGGCAGGCCTCCTTGAGCTGTGGTGGGCTCCACCCAGTTCGAGCTTCCTGGCTGCTTTGTTTACCTAAGCAAGCCTGGGCAATGGCGGGCACCCCTCCCCCGGCCTTGCTGCTGCCTTGCAGTTTGATCCCAGACTGCTGTGCTAGCAATCAGTGAGACTCCGTGGGTGTAGGACCTTCTGAGCCAGGTGCGGGATATAATCTCCTGGTGTGCCGTTTTTTAAGCCTGTTGGAAAAGTGCAGTATTAGGGTGTGAGTGACCCGATTTTCCAGGTGCTGTCTCTCACCCCTTTCTTTGACTAGGAAAGGGAACTCCCTGACCTCTTGTGCTTCCCAAGTGAATCAATGCCTTGCCCTGCTTTGGCTCACGCACAGTGTGCTGCACGCACTGTCCTGCACCCACTGTCTGGCACTCCCTAGTGAGATGAACCCAGTACCTCAGATGGAAATGCAGAAATCACCCATCTTCTGTGTCGCTCATGCTGGGAGCTGTAGACCGGAGCTGTTCCTATTCGGCCATCTTGGCTCCACCCTCCTTCCTGATTTTCATCCTTGGGAGATGATGGACAATTGTAGCCAGATGGGAAAAGTTTCACTTCTTCCTCAGGGAGTTGTTGGGGGCTGCTTTGTATGACTGGATAGGCGTTAGATCAAGACAGAGAAGACACTGACGGAGGAATGAGATGCGCATTGACCTAGAGAGTGTGGCTTCACCAAGTTCCACTGCCTCTCAGCTCTGGGAAACCCCAGGCAGAAGTACCCAGATATGTCATCCCTTCAGGACTAGCCCTGGGTACTCAGAGTGGTGAAGGCTTTTGTTTGAGCCTGGAAGAATCAAGTGGGATTAGAGAGGAGCTCAGACTCTGCTTGAGTGAAGACTAAAGAGAACAACGACCCCAGAACAGTGGAGCCCCATAGAGGACGTGGTGGCTGGATGTGATTCAGGCTTTCTTTCATCTTGGGACTATGAGGCAATGAGAATCTTAATCTGATGTAAGGGGCCTCAGGTCAGTAGAGAGAGGATTTCCAGGTTGTGCCAGGCCTCATAGAGAGGACTTGAGGGAACTCCCACCTCATCAGTGGAGATCCCTCAGAGTCCTTCTGTATGTCAGTGCTAGGAAGCCCCGAGCATAAATGTCAGAAGTGCCCCTAAATTCCTCTTCAGGAGTAACAGGGAAATGAAGGTCTTAGTCAGATGGGTTAGCAGGAGGGGTGGGAGGCATTTTAGGTCCTCCCAGGAGTCAAACTGGAGACCTTGAGTGAGGACCATGAGTGGGACTACATGTCACAGGGCTTCAACCTACCAGCCACAGCTTTCAGCCTCTGGAGAACATGGGCATTGTGACCAGATACAGCCACCCTCATTTCCTCCATTGGGTCTCAGGCAGATGTAGGCCTTACTATGAGTAAATGTCCTCAGGTGTAGAGAGAACAGAGCCCTAGGCCCTTCTGGGAGTCAAAGTATGGGTGTGGACTGAAGGTACCATTCCCCCAAGCCCCCCACCCCCACCCCAAATAGACGAAAAACAATGATGTTAGCCCTGTCTCTGCACTTAGCTCTCAAAGGCCTTGGCCAAGGGTTGCCAGGCTGAGACTTTATTTCTTTGCATCACGTCTAAGGGAGGTGACAGCTTTGGTCTGAAGATGCAGCACCAGTTAGCAGAAGATAGGTTCCCAGAACTTAGATATAGATGAGGACTCTGAATTAAGATTGAGGTTCTACTAGCCCAGGACAGAGAGAGTTCCACAGAACTGTCAGCACTGCCATCCCTCCCAGCCCCCGGTAAGGATGGTGGGCTGAAGCAGTACCTCATTTTTCTTTGGTGGATTCCAGGGAGCTTTGAAGTGTCAGCTTCAGAGCAGCACAGGAAGGAGGTCCCAGGCCCTTCCAAGAGTAGATATGAAGATCCTGTATATGAATTGAGAGGGCCCTTGAACACAGAGGGAGTCTACACTGCCAACCTCTGCTGTCACCCAGTCAGCCCCAGGCAGGGTTGGCAACAAGAATCCAGTGGGTTCCTAGAGCAATGCCCTCAAGAAAACCAGCAGAAGTGGCTCTCTAAAAGCCAAGGTGGTACCTCCCTGCTGCAAGTACTCACAGGATCTCATTCTCTCTCCTTCAGGCCCCACATCTGCTGCCCTTCTGCTCACACTCCTGCCTGTTTTGCCTGACCACAGCTACCATGCCTCGGGGTCAGAAGAGTAAGCTCCGTGCTCGTGAGAAACGCCGCAAGGCGCGAGAGGAGACCCAGGGTCTCAAGGTTGCTCACGCCACTGCAGCAGAGAAAGAGGAGTGCCCCTCCTCCTCTCCTGTTTTAGGGGATACTCCCACCAGTTCCCTTGCTGCTGGCATTCCCCAGAAGCCTCAGGAAGCTCCACCCACCACCACTGCTGCTGCGGCTGTGTCATGTACCGAATCTGACGAAGGTGCCAAATGCCAAGGTGAGGAAAATGCAAGTTTCTCCCAGGCCACAACATCCACTGAGAGCTCAGTCAAAGATCCTGTAGCCCAGGAGGCAGGAATCCTGATGCACTTCATGCTACATAAGTATAAAATGAGAGAGCCCATTATGAAGGCAGATATGCTGAAGGTTGTTGATGAAAAGTACAAGGATCACTTCACTGAGATCCTCAATGGAGCCTCTCGCCGCTTGGAGCTGGTCTTTGGCCTTGATTTGAAGGAAGACAACCCTAGTGGCCACACCTACACCCTCGTCAGTAAGCTAAACCTCACCAATGATGGAAACCTGAGCAATGATTGGGACTTTCCCAGGAATGGGCTTCTGATGCCTCTCCTGGGTGTGATCTTCTTAAATGGCAACTCTGCCACCGAGGAAGAGATCTGGAAATTCATGAATATGTTGGGAGCCTATGATGGAGAGGAGCACATAATCTATGGGGAGCCCCGTAAGTTCATCACCCAAGATCTGGTGCAGGAAAAATATCTGAAGTACAAGCAGGTGCCCAACAGTGATCCCCCACGCTATCAATTCCTATGGGGTCCGAGAGCCTATGCTGAAACCACCAAGATGAAAGTCCTTGAGTTTTTGGCCAAGATGAATGGTAGCACTCCCCGTGACTTCCCATCCCATTATGAAGAGGCTTTGAGAGATGAGGAAGAGAGAGCCCGAGTCCGATCCAGTGTTAGAGCCAGGCGTCGCACTACTGCCACGACTTTTAGAGCACGTTCTAGGGCCCCATTCGGCAGGTCCTCCCACCCCATGTGAGAACTCAGGCAGATTGTTCACTTTTTGTGGCAAGATGCCAACCTTTTAAAGTAGTGAGCAGCCAAGATATGGCTAGAGAGATCATCATATATATCTCCTTTGTGTTCCTGTTAAACATTAGTATCTTTCAAGTGTTTTTCTTTTAATAGAATGTTTATTTAGAGTTGGGATCTATGTCTATGAGCGACATGGATCACACATTTATTGGTGCCGCCAGCTTTAAGCATAAGAGTTTTGATATTCTATATTTTTGAAATCCTTGAATCTTTTTTGGGTTCAAGAAGAAGAAAGCATAGCTTTAGAATAGAGATTTTCTCAGAAATGTGTGAAAGAACCTCACACAACATAGTTGGAGTCTTAAAATAGAGGAAGAGTAAGCAAAGCATGTCACGTTTTTGTTTTCTGCATTCACTTTTGTTTTTGTAAAATCCAAAGTTACATACCTGGTTGTTTTTAGCCTTTTCGAGAATGCGGATAAAATAAATAGTAATAAATTGTATTACTTGTTCAGTGGCTCATTTATTCTCACCATAAATTGAGCATCTGCTCTTTGTAAGGCTCTGTGATAGTAGTGATTGTACTAAGTTAAAGAAGACCCTTCCCCTGCACACAGATTTTTAGTCTAAGGACAGTTATTATTTAAGGAAGATGGTGATATACACTCTAACATGTACAGATTTTTTTTACATAAAAAAACACTCACTTAAAAAAAAGAAAAAGAAGTGAGAATGGTGGGAGAAGGTTCAGACAAGAGCAGTCAAGTGTTAATTTCCTAGCCAAGGCACTTCGAGGTGTGGGACAATGCAAGTCCCTCACTCGGAGGTCATTTTAAGTTAGCTCCATGGTGAACTGGATGAGGTTGTGATAATCATAAGAAGGTGCCAAACCCTCAGATCATGAGCCTTAGAGTTGAGAGATTAAGCCTGGAAAGGGAAACTGCCCTTAACAGTTACTTTGGGATTGTGGGTAAAGCAGAGAGAACCTGTGTCTGGAGTAGGAGTGGAAGAATAGAGTGCTCTCATCCCAGGGCAGTCAAACACAGTGCACAAACTAGTTGTTTTATGCACATTGTCTCCAGAGAGTGTTTGAGAAATAAGGGTTATACTTCCTTGAGGTGAGATGCCAAGAAGCCACTAAGCTAACACTCTTTTCCCTAAGCTTGTGCAGCCGGGGCCTACTCCATTAATTAGGTCTTCTCGTGTATAATTTGGCAAAACTCCAAGGTAGGGCTAGATCTTATTGGTGATGAAATAAGTGAAAATAAGAATGTTTTTTAGGAAGGGAATCTCAGAGGGAGGGGAGTCGTTGGTCCTTGACATAAACTCCATAAGCTTAGAGTTGAATTCTGATGATGTCCCTGCTCCCATATTAAATAACATGTTCTTTCATGGGGAGAATTTACATAGCGTTACTTGTTTTGCAGCATTTTGGCTTATTTGGTGGTTGTTTTTTAAAGCACTGAATGTTCTCTGACAATTCCTGGACAAAACAAAAATTTTCCAGAGATGAGACTAGCCTTTCTTGTGTGAATATAATCATAGTAATAACTGCCATTCATTAAAGACTCAATATTTGCCAGTCATTTTGCCAGATGCCTTACATACATTACATGTGTTCCAACAATTCTACAAGATGGGGCTTATCAAATTAGGAGATGAAAAACTTGTAACATGCTCAAGTTCACATGGTTGGTAAGTGACAGGGCTGGGACAAAACCCCTGATCTGAATGTTTCTAGGGCCCACACTCTCCTGCTTCTCTCAGTCTGAGGCCAAACTGTCTCTTAATTCTCACTATTCCACAATATCTCTCAAATAATAACAAGTGCCCTGTGGCCAAAGTACTAAAAGCAGGCCTCTTAGTGAAAGGAAAGTTAAAATGAGAAACAAAGTTTTGGACTGTCTATAGGGTTCATTGGCCTGGAGTTTTCCCGCCTCTAGCCCACGGGTTCCTCTAGAGCTGACTCTGCTCTGGGCCCAGCACATAAGTCTAGTCCAGTGCTTTCCCACATTACGGTGCCCTTCCCTGGGGTCTTCCCCAGTGTGCACCCCTGTCCACACTGGAACTGACCTACTGGTCAGCTTCACTGCATCTTTCTCTGGAGGCTGCACCTGCTCCCAGAGGATCAGACAGCCCAGACTCAACTGCGTTTTCCCTGACACAGAGGGTTCCAACTGCTTGGAGGTCCCACCCCTCACCACAGATGCCCTTTGATAGCAACAGCCCCTTTCGTGTAATTGTTCACTTCAAACAGTGAAGCTTAGACACCTCTTCATGTCTCTGGGTACTGCCACCACACTGTCAAAGTGTTTTCAAATCTACTGGTGAGAAGAGTGATTTAGCGCAGAATCTACTGTTTCTTGGTTTATAACCCTGAGGCTAGAAAAGAGGCTTTTTTAAACCACCCTGATATTTGCAGTAGGATTTTAATAGAGTATTCTATTTGAGACAGGCCACTGAACACATACACCAATGAGTGAATTTACCTAGGTGGTCAGCATCCAAAGCCTCCCTCTTAAGTGGTAGATAAGGAAACACAGAGGAAATCACTGTGTAAGCAGACATCGACTGTGGCTGAATCCCTAAAAATCTTTCTTCAAGTCCTTCTCAGAGGCAGAAAATGGTCCCTTGGCAGACATGCCAACTTTGAATAAAAAATTAAAAAAAACTTACTATCCTTCAATTTACTCTTATCTATATCTGCCCCAGAGGAAAATATTGTTTTTTCAGTGTGCTTCATTGTACCTGTTCAGGTGTTTGGGAATGTTAAGTAGGTGGTGGGTAGCTGTGATTTGACCAGGCACCAAAGGTAGGAGAAAATTCTCAGCCTGCTAAAATTACACAGCTTATTATAAAGAGTCATGTAGAAAGGTGCTATTGATTGACAAAGGACAAATCCTCCTTGTAGAAATTTCCAGGATCATTTTGAAAATTAGACATGACCTTGTGTTTGAAAACATCTGTCACATAGTAGACACTAGAAAAGTGTTGCAAATTTCAAGGCAAGTTTGGCCTTCTTACAAACTCCTCTAAGAAATGAAGAGGGTTATTGTCCTAACCAATTATAAGATTTGCTCTTCATTGAACATCTACTGTGTACCAGTTTATGGGAGAGATGGCAAGTGTTTATCCACATGATGTCCCGCTCTCTTTCCTGGGCTCATGGAGAGAATACATTCCCAGTCTACTCATAGTTAAAAAGGGTCATGTGATTAACCCTTGCCACTGAAATATGAGTAAAAGCATGTTTGTCACCTCTAGGCCAAGGCACTGAGATCCAGTCGGCCACCTCCATGCTTTCTCTTCCATTCAACAGCAAACATGGAGAACCCACATTGAGGTGTGGAGCCACGTGATGGAAACAACCTGGTTCCCTAGGTCACTGCCAACCCACTTCAGGTTTTATGTGCACAAAAAAAGAAACATTTATTGTGTTAACCCATTCATATTTCAAGGTTTTTGTTGTTATTGTTGTTGGATCAGTTAGCAGTTACTTTATTTGAGTAATATACACAACTACTATTTCTATTGTCAGGCCTATTAAAAATATTTTAATCACAAAGCTAGTGGTAGTATGCATATTCTTGTTGGAAAAAATTTAATACCAATAAATCACAATCTCCTCCCTCACAACATTCCTCCAAAATTCAGCCCCCTTTTCAAAAGTAACCACAATTAATAATTTGTTGTGTGTCATTTTAAAGCTGACTCAAAGCTTTTTAATACATAGACGTGCTATGAAAATATATTGAGATGTGCTATGAAAATATATATCAGAGTCCATTAGAGAGACCGCATGCTAAACTAAGCCCACAGAACCCAAGGCAGCTGGCAGTCAGGGGTTTGGATCTAGAGTACAGCATAAGGTAGAGTATCAGAGGAACCAGCCCCCGATATTTCAACGTAGGTTCTTTTCTATTTTCCCTAAGTGTCGGCCAGTCTGAGAAATAAAGGGAAAGAGTACAAAAGAGATAAATTTTAAAGCTGGGTGTCTGGGGGAGACATCACATGTTGGCAGGTTCTGTGATGCCCCCTGAGCCGTAAAACCAGCAACTTTTTATTAGCAATTTTCAAAGGGGAGCAAGTGTGCAAATAGGATGTGGGTCACAGAGATCACATGCTTCAAGGGCAACAAAAGATCACAAGGCAGAAGGTCAGGGCAAGATCACAAGATCAGGGTGAAACTAGAATTACTAATGCAGTTCCATGTCCTGCTGTGCATGCATTGTCATTGATAAACATATTAACAGGGTTCAAGAGCAGAGAACCGGTCTGACTAGAATTCGCCAGGCTGGAATTTCCTAATCCTAGCAAGCCTGGGGGCGCTGCAGGAGGCCAGGGCGTGTTTCATCCCTTATCTGCAACTGCATAAGGCAGACACCCCCAGAGCAGCCGTTTTAGAGGCCCCCCCGGGAATGCATTCTTTTCCCAGGGCTGTTAATTATTAATATTCCTTACTGGGGAAAGAATTCAGCGATATTTCTCTCACCCATTTTTGGTAATAAGAGAAATATGGCTCTGTCCTGCCTGGCTCCCAGGCAGTCAGACCTAATGGTTATCTCCCTTGTTCTCTGAACATTGCTGTTATCCTGTTCTTTTTTCAAGGTGCCCAGATTTCATATTGTTCAAACACACATGCTTTATGAACAATTTGTGCAGTTAAAGCAATCATCACAGGGTCCTGAGGTGACATACATCCTCAGCTTACGAAGATGACGGGATTAAGAGATCAAAGTAAAGACAGGTATAGGAAATTATAAGAGTATTGATTGGGGAAGTGATAAATGTCCATGAAATCTTCACAATTTATATTCTGTCACAGCTTCAGCAGGTCCCTCCGTTCAGGGTCCCTGACTTCCCGCAACAGTAGAGAAGGAACCAGAAAGAGAAAGGGCAGAGAGTCTGATGGAGGGCCTGAACAACTTCCATGAATTGATTTGGGAAATCTCTGAATAATCGTTACCAGCCTGAAATTGTAGAGTGATCTGAGTGGGCAGATCTATTGAATGAAAAGATCAGAGGCAGCCTGGTTTCCTGGGTCACCTGAAGGCAGAGAGCCTCTGCCAAACCATATCAGGTTTTATTTGCATGGATACACCACGCTCCCTTAGAATTCCCCCCTACTTACTATCTAGCTCCCCTTTGTCACTCAGCAATTCTAGTGATGGATTTTGAGAGAGTTATATGTCTTGACTACCCTGAGGGTCCGATACACCCTTGCCAGAGTGCCAGAGCTGACAGCTATCTTCATGCCTATTTGAAGCAGGTATTTCTTCCCCTGTGGACAATGGTCCTCTCCACTGAGGCTAGGGCTTTGTGAATAGGTAGGGTTAGTGGAATATGACAGACATTCACTGGTGATGTGACAGTAGTTGAGGTAGGCTCAGTGTATCAATGTAACAGTGGAAGGGGGTATGCAACTGCAAGGAAGGGGAAATTGGAGAGGAGATTGACTGATGCTAAGAACTGCAAGTTATACTGCAGACAAAAGGCTGGGTGTGGACATGTCCCCTAAAACAATCCAGATGATGCCCTCAACTCTGACTGCTTCCCATAGTCTCAGAGTTCTTGGCACACCAGAGGGTAGGTGCCTGCTGGCTGTATTTGCTGGCCTGTGTTGCCACCAGATACTGTAGAGTAGAGCATTGGCCCAAGGTGTAGACATTCGCAGAGTGAATTGTGAGCTGATGGAGATGGCACACTACCTTTTAAAAATGATGGTGGCTGATAGAGATGTGTGAAATCCAATGCAGAAAGCATCACATACCATCCTGTTGCCAGGATATCCACCTCCAAGGTGAGAATGTGAAAGCTTGGGAGGGAGACATTCATAATCACACTCTCAGTAATAGATTCCATGGAGGCAGAAGACCCTACCACGGGGTAGGCTCCACATTTTGGTACTGTGATTTATTCAATTTTGGTGCTTTGATTCATTAATTTATTCATTAAACATTTATTGAACATATACTGAGGGAAACCGTACATACACAAAAGAAAAGGAAATGGCAAGGCACTTGATTCAGGCTGTGGGTGTGAGGATGGAGAGGAGGAGTCACATTTGAGTTTTGGAAAGTTAGGGACTATGTGAAAGGGCAAGGGACAGTCTATAATGACTGAATCCTGAAGGTTGGATAACTAGGTAGAAGTTTCTCTTAGCTGAGATTGAGGATAAAGGAGAAAGAAGAGTTGGTGGTGATTTGCGTTAGGAGTAGAAGTGAGTAAGGGTGTGGCAGATGAGGTCAGTGTGGGCTCTGTGGATGGCAATGTTCTGATGGTTATCCAAGTGATGTTCAATGTAAAGTAGAAAATGTGAATTTGGCTATCAGGAGAGAAGCAAGATCAGATTTGGCTGTCAGAAGAGGTCATGTGAAGCCATAGGTTGAGGTAAAATCAAGTGTTTTGCATATAGTGGCCTAAATTCTATAAAATTTCTTCCACTGCAAATGCACTCTGCTTCTGCACAGGCACCTATCTGTGTGGATTTCATTCTGTCCAATACACTGTATCCCAATTTTGCTGCTTAGCTCTCCAGCACTGCAAAAATGTGGCCACCTACCTCTGCATGCCCAGACTACCTTGCCATCCCTTCTCTTGTTTTCAAACCCCTTATTGCCCACCCCACTCCCACCTGGACACATACAGGCATATTCTGTCCTCCTATCCACTCATCTCTTTCCTATTTTCAGCACAGGACTGGCTGCTTTCTCTTCAACCCACCGTCCTCATTAGTAACTTGCACAGGCCTTGCCTTCGCGCTGACCCCAATCCCTGTCTCCACTCCCTTTCTAGCCCTGTTTCAAACTCTCCTATGGGTAAGAGACCTCTGCTACTCCCTTTACCTAGTATCCTTTTAACATTTAAGAGGACAGTGGGATTTCTTGTCACCCATGTCTCTTTCTTTTGAAAGTCCTCTCAGTTCACGTCCATGTGTGCAATCCCTCAGCAAGTGCAGGGAGCTTGGTCAGCTTTGCTTTCATCTGTCGTTTCTGCTCCCCAACATGGCATACAATGGCCTTGACTGATGCTCACATGGCTCAGTCTCAACCACATCTATTACAGATGTGCAGTTGAATTCCCTTTGATATCACAAGTTCTTATATGAGTTCCTGCTTCAAGGAACAAAGAAGGATAATTTGTGTCTGAGGTTCACAGTATTATCTCTAGCGACACTGCATTCACACTTTCAATGATGTGGGTTTCTTTTTTTGCTTTGTTTTTTTGTTTGGTTGGTTGGTTGGTTGGTTGGGTTTTTTTAATGCCTGGTATGTGTATGGGCTCATCTTGTCACCAAGGCTTCAGGTACTAAGAGGAAAAAGCTGGCCCTACCCATTGGTACTCAATACTCAGACACAAGAAACAAGAGTACAATCCTGCTTCTCACTTCCCTCCCTTTGGGCTATTGTCATTATTATAATTATTCTTCAACATATGTTAACACCACCATATAGTGCCATTATTTTTACTTTAAAACAGTATATTTTAAAGACATTATATATATGGCATATATATAGCATCTCGTTATCATTTCCAGTGCTCTTTATTCCTTTGTGTAGATCCAGATTTCTGTCTGATACCATTTTCCTTCTTCCTGGAAGACTTGCTTTAATGTTTCTTGTAGTGGACATCTGTTGGTGACAAATCCTCTCAGGTTTTGTATTTTTGAGAAATCCTTTATTTCACATTTGTTTCTGAAACATAGATTCACTTGATATAGAATTCTAGGTTAACAGGTACTTTTTGTTTCTTTCAGTACTTTACTAAACGACACCAGAAGATAGGTATTAACACTACTACCTTCTAGCTTAGATTGTTTTTGAAGGGAAATCTGCTGCTATCTTCATCATTGTTCCTCTGGAGGTAAAGTGTCTTTTATTAATATCCTCTGTTTACTTTTAAGAGTTTCTCTTTGTTACTGGCTTTAGGCAATTTGATTACAATGTGCCTTACTGTTGTTGTCTTCATGTTTCTTGTGTTAGGGGTTTCTTTTAGCATCTTGGATCGGTGGGTTTATAGTTCTCATGTAATTTGAGTTAGAACATAGAGCAAGCTTCTTTTGTTTCCCACCTCCCAGAGATTGCTGTGGTTCCTTACTGGATGTCCAATGTCTTAAAAGCACTCCCCTCCACTTTTTTTTTTTTTTTTTAACATTTATTCCCTCTTCTTCTTGTAGTTGTTGTTGTTTCCAATAGGAGGGTAAAAGTGGTCCCTGTTATTCCATCTTGGTGGGAAGCAGAAGTTCTTCTAGATTAACTTTTTTTCTTCAGCATATCTCAATGTCTTTAATAAGATAAAGTACATTGTTAAACTTTATAAGTGAAGTATGCATGTTGAGCATGGGGAAGGTGCGATATTCAGAATGATATTCTGACGATTTATCAACTCAATTTAATAATTATTGTCTTGAATATGTCCTTTTTAAAAAATTCCTATTGCCATCTCAGCAGTTCAGGCCCTTGTTGTATAAACTACTACAGTGTTTTTCCTCCAAGTTTTTATATTTCCAGTCTGTCTCCCTCTAATCCATCACACCAGATGGCAAGCAGAAGGAAGGCTAACATCACTAAATTGGAGACTGGCTATGACACATAGATTGAATTAACAACTTAAGGCTCCCAGGGCGTGGATACGGAAGGAACTTGCCACAGTAGAGGTCAGTGGCTTACCATGTTTACTTACTTCTGGTCCAAATGGCCTCTCCTATTGGCCCATTCCTCAATCTGTAAAATGTTTGTCAAGTTCAAAAGGTGGAAGGGAACAACTGGGTCTTGTACTCTTTTGATTTAGCTGTTTTTCTTTTCCTGTTCTACCTTGCTGAACTGTCGGTCAAGCTCTTGGGATAAAACTAAAACAAAAATGCAAAACGTACAATTTCACTCCAGTTTCCTGCCAAAATTATTTTGTCCGTTAATGTACCACATAACAACATACTGGGTCAAGTAAGTTTTTATTCTATAGAGTTAGAAAATTATTTCTTTTTAAAGTTGAATATTTGCATGTCCTTTCTAACTAAGGCTTCTCTCTTAAAAGATTACCAAGCTATTCAAATGTGCAAGAAGGAATGGAATTTGGATAATCTGTATTGAGAATTTCTGATGTTCTTTTTGAACAGTTTTTAAAAATTGATAAGCAAATGACACATCTCATGATGTAGTATTAAAGAAAATATATGTTAAGCAGTTTTTTACTCAAATTAATTTCCACATGAAGATTGTTTGTTCAGAAAATCTATACTGAGTACTCACTATACGCCTTCTCCATGTCTCTGTAAAATATATATTTTATAAAAGTGTACAATTTTAATTGATGCATAGCCTTTTTTCCTACTGAGATTCCTTCAGATTTTGAGAATATGGTCTAGATGTATGGTATATAATACTGTGGCCAAAAATCACATATGGTTATTAAGCACTTGAAATGTGGCTCCTCTGAACTGAAATGTGCTGTAAGTATAAAATACACTTCGGATTTCAAAGACTTCATACAAAATTAAATAATAAGAAAGATCTAAAACATATTTTAAAAACCTCATAATATCTTAAGTCTACATAAAATATATGATTAAAAATATTTTCACTTGTTTCTCCTTTTTTAATGTGACTTTTAGAAAGTATAAGATTAAAAATGTAGCATGCATTAAATTTCTTTTGGGTAGTGCTGGTCTGGATATTGTTTATTCAGCAAATTTTTGGCCAGTTTTTTCTCAAAGAGTGAGAGAGAAGACAATAATTCTTGCCAATGTTATTCATAATTATCAGGACATTTCTACCACTAATAAATGTAAGTCAATAGATAAGTGACTTCTTTCTAGGTCTGCCTCATTAGCACAGAAGGATGGGGAGGCTGGGTGATTTGGATAATTGCTAAGTCTCCTTCTGACTCTAATTCTATATAATCTAAGTATTTAAATAACGTCATAAATTATAAGGTCCAAGACATGAGCAACTTACTATGTATGAATGAATTAATTAAGAAAGCAAAGAATAAAAAAATTAACGGTCAACGAATATTTTTAAATGTTAATTTCACTTATTTGTTAGTAAAATAAATAGTGTTTATTGTATATAAAAGAGATTTTAAAAATAATAGCATCTAACACGAGTAAAACGATAGAGTGAGATTTTTACTATATATGAAGAGCTTTAAAAAGATCTTTAACATTATTCCAAGCAATTTCACTTCTAGAAATTTAGCCTAAGTTAACAACCAGAGATACACACAGAACTTAGTATATGATGATGTTCATTCTAGCCAAGCATGAACCAAAGCCAAGGCCAAGGGAAAATCATGGCAGGCAGGTAAATGTTGGTGACAGGCAGGTCTGTAGAAATATGTAAATCACTCCTTTGGTGACAGAAATAACGAGGGGACACATTGAGAAGGCCATGATTTCTGCGTTGGCAGGAAATGTAACTGTTGCTCTAATTTGTATTTAAATGTAGATGTGGCTCCATTTTCTAGTGATAGGGTGGTGATATCAGGGAAAATTTAGATTGCATATATAAACAAATACACTTACATCAACATATCTATCTATAGATAGATAGATAGATAGATAGATAGATAGATAGATAGATAGTTTTATTTACTGAATGGAATACACTGTGATGGAGTCAATTATTGGTCCCAGTTCTTCACCCCTCCATACATCTCTGTTCTTGTCATGGCCTCATCATGAGCAGATTGTACTTCCACAATTATTATCTTTGGGCTCGGCCATGTGGCTTGCTTTGGCCAATTGTTGTGACTTAAGCAAGGTCCTAAAATTTGTTTCTACATTGAGGCATGCTTTCTTACATGTATGCCATCACAATTAGAAAAAGTTCTGATCAGTTCTCTAGTCCCAGCCAACCTACAGTGTGCAGCAGAGCCACTTCAGCCAACCCACAGACCATGAGAACAAATGGCTGTGTTAAGATGCTGAGTTTTGTGGCTGTTCTTTAGGCAGCAGCAATTAAGAAACAAGTGCATTAAAGGATACTAGTGGTCACAAAAAAAGTACTGTTTTTTTATGTTCTTGTTTTCCACAGGGAGCACATATTATTCCTAAATATATTTTTGAAGGTTAAGAAAAATGCATATTAAAAGGCATGGAAAATTTGAATTGTACATATTTGAAAAATCATTAAAATGAGAAAAAATAAACAATAATTGTAAAGAATTGTTAGCTCCAGGGTGGAGCCAAGATGGCCAAATAGGAACAGCTCTGGTCTACAGCTCCCAGTGTGAGCAACGCAGAAGATGGGTGATTTCTGCATTTCCATCTGAGGTACCGGGTTCATCTCACTAGGGAGTGCCAAACAGTGGGTGCAGGATAGTCGGTGCAGTGCACCTTGCACGAGCCAAAGCAGGGCGAGGCATTGCTTCACTCGGGAAGCACAAGGGGTCAGGGAGTTCCCTTTCCTAGTCAAAGAAAGGGGTGACAGATGGCACCTGGAAAATTGGGTCAGTCCCACCCTAATACTGCGCTTTTCCAACGGGCTTGGAAAACGGCACACCAGGAGATTGTGTCTCGCACCTGGCTTGGAGGGTCCTACGCCCACGGAGTCTCACTGATTGCTAGCACAGCAGTCTGGGATCAAACTGCAAGGCAGCAGCAAGGCTGGGGGAGGGGCGCCCGCCATTGCCCAGGCTTGCTTAGGTAAACAAAGCAGCCAGGAAGCTCGAACTGGGTGGAGCCCACCACAGCTCAATGAGACCTGCCTGCCTCTGTAGGCTCTACCTCTGGGGGCAGGGCACAGACAAACAAAAATTCAGCAGGAACCTCTGCAGACTTAAATGTCCCTGTGTGGCTCTCCAGACACAGTGAGTCTGAGAAAGGCAGATGCCTAAGGGTCCTGACCCTGGGCACCTAATGGAGGACCCCGACACCCAGCCAAACAGGGTCTGGAGTGGACCTCTAGTAAACTCCAACAGACCTGCAGCTGAGGGTCCTGTCTGGTAGAAGGAAAACTAATGAACAGAAAGGATACCCACACCAAAAACCCATCTGTACATTACCATCATCAAAGACCAAAAGTAGAAAAAACTACAAAGATGGGGAGAAAACAGAGCAGAAAAACTGGAAACTCTAAAAAAGCAGAGTGCCTCTCCTCCTCCAAAGGAACGCAGTTCCTCATCAGCAATGGAACAAAGCTGGATGGAGAATGACTTTGACGAGTTGAGAGAAGAAGACTTCAGAGGATCAAACTACTCCGAGCTACAGGAGGAAATTCAAACCAATGGCAAAGAAGATAAAAACTTTGAAAAAAAATTAGACGAATGTATAACTAAAATAACCAATGCAGAGAAGTGCTTGAAGGAGCTGATGGAGCTGAAAGCCAAGTTTCGAGAACTACATGAAGAATGCAGAAGCCTCAGGAGCTGCTGCTATCAACTGGAAGAAAGGGTATCAGTGATGGAAGATGAAATGAATGAAATGAAGTGAGAAGGGAAGTTTAGAGAAAAAAGAATAAAAAGAAACGAACAAAGCCTCCAAGAAATATGGGACTATGTGAAAAGACCAAATCTACGTCTGATTGGTGTACCTGAAAGTGACGGGGAGAATGGAACCAAGTTGGAAAACACTGTACAGGTTATTATCCAGGAGAACTTCCCCAGTCTAGCAAGGCAGGCCAACATTCAGATTCAGGAAATACAGAGAATGCCACAAAGAAACTCCTCGAGAAGAGCAACTCCAAGACACATAATTGTCAGATTCACTAAATTTGAAATGAAGGAAAAAATATTAAGGGCAGCCAGAGAGAAAGGTCGGGTTACCCACAAAGGGAAGCCCATCAGACTAACAGCCGATCTCTCGGCAGAAACTCTACAAGCCAGAAGAGAGTGGGGGCCGATATTCAACATTCTTAAAGAAAAGAATTTTCAACCCAGAATTTCATATCCAGCCAAACTAAGCTTCATAAGTGAAGGAGAAATAAAAT
>NW_026652282.1:27218258-27228921 GCF_009828535.3 Hylobates moloch | reverse complement strand
TAAAGTATAATAATAATAATAATAAATAAAAAAATTTAAAAAAAAATAAAAATAAAGTGAATATTTCATTTCCAAAAAAAAAAAAAGAAACAAGCCCTTGTAGCAAAAACTCTGTCAAGTATTTCCAGGGGTTGATTTACCTTAGAATTAATAACAGAGATTTGAGTTTTGGTGTTAGAGATTTTTGCGAGATTGTTAAAGCAGGTAATGTTAGGTAAAAGCAAAGGGTGACAATTAGAAAGCAGAAATCAAAACGTTTCATGAGACTGCCAATTCCTTCAGCATTCAGGTATTTGTTTTACTGACTCTGAATAATGCCAACTAAAGGGTAATGGCCAAAAAAAGAGGAGCTATTCTATGTACTGTACGTGGCCTTAAAATAAAACGCATGGGGATTACATTCAATTTCCCCTTTAACTTATATTTCATTATAAATCATTTTTCAACTGAAAAAAATTAAAAAATGCTTCAGAAACTGTACAAATGCCATCATCATATTATTTGATGCTGAAATGAAAATCTCTCTGAGTTGGAAAATGGGAGTTATTCAAGAGCAAACAGTATACATTACAATCAATTACATCCTAAATAACAAACTCTCTAGCTCACAAGAAGCCATTACAGCTTCATAGAAATTCAGAATGTGGTACTTAATAAAGCAATTATAATCTCTCATCCCATCCTCAAGATAAGCAGTATTGCTCCAGAGCTTACCTTATGGATTTCTTTGGTATAAATTAGGCCTACTGAAGTATAACTAAGAATTTTTAAATGTCATATTAATTTTACCCTATGGGATATGTAACATGTTCCTAAATTCTAACATGTTCATGTTAATTTTTAGAGAATGTCAATTAAAATTAATCTTCTGCAGAGGAAGTGTATTAATACCTTATATGTTATACTGTAATTGTGTCTGCAGGCAATAGCGATTATAAAAATTACTAAGGTAAACTATGAAAGTGAATACAGGATAGTAGGGTTGTGTTTTTAAAGATGTAATGTTAAACATTATTATGAAAAAAACTTTATTTTTATATCATTATGTACTCTCATATGGGCACCAACACTTTTTGTTTTGTTCACTTTTCTTTTCCTTTTTTTTTGAGACAGAGGCTCGCTCTGTCACTCAGGCTGGAGCGCAGTGGTGCAATCTCCACTCACTGCAACCTCTGCCTCCCAGGTTCAAGCGATTCTCCTGCCTCAGCCTCCTGAGTAGCTGGGACTACAGGCCTGCGCCACCACGCCCGGCTAATTTTTGTATTTTCAGTAGAGACGGGGTTTCACCATGTTGGCCAGGATGGTCTCCATCTCTTGACCTCGTGATGTGCCCACCTCGGCCTCTCAAAGTGCTGGGATTACAGGCGTGAACTACCGTGCCCAGCTGTTTTGTTCACTTTTCTTAGAGGCATTTCAGATGTTATGACAGCTATGATGTCACTAGGCAATAGGAATTTTTCAACTCCGTTATAATCTTATAGGACCACTGTGGTGTACACTGTCATGTAAGTGGTCTATTGTTGACCAAAACATCATTACGCAGCACATGACTGTACAGTGAAAATTATTATTATTATTATTTTGAGATAGAGTTTCACTCTTGGTGCCCAGGCTGGAGTGCAATGCGTGATCTCAGCTCACTGCAACCTCCACCTCCTGAGTTCAAGCGATTCTCCTGCCTCAGCCTCTCAAGTAGCTGGGATTACAGGCGCCCGCCACCATGCCTGGCTAATTTTTGTATTTGTAGTAGAGACAGGGTTTCACCATGTTGGCCAGTCTGGTCTTGAACCCCTGACCTCAGATGATCCACCTGCCTCAGCCTCCCAAAGTGCTGGGATTGCAGGCGTGAGCCACCGCGCCCGGCCCTGTCTAGTGAAAAGTAAACCTCTCTTCCTATCTGATATTTGTCTCTCAAGTCTCCTCCCAGAGGCAATCACTATTGTCACCTTCTTGTGCATGAATCCAAAAATTATAAGTAGTAGCGTGCAATGACACAATATCAACTGGGTGGTGATGTGGTGACCTTCCTAAAGGAGGGGCTACATCAATAAAGAACTTGTTAAATACATTACCATTGGAACATCCAAAACCTGGAAGTCTAAGTAGTTATTTAAAAGGATGAGGTCAGTCTGCAAGTACTAATGGTGAAAAATTATACAAAAAAGGTAAGAGAATAGCACATGTAGTATCCTACCATTTGTATACAAAGAAGGCTATATATAATTTTTGGATTGATACACAAGAAGCTGACAATAGCGATTGCCTTTGGGGAGGAGATCTGAGAGATAAAGATCAGATAGGAAGAGAGGCTTAATTTTCACTGCACAGTCATGTGCCGCATAACGACGTTTCAGTCAACAATGGACAGTGTACACAACAGTGGTCCTATAAGGTTATAATGGAGCTGAAAAATTCCTATTGCCTAATGACATCATAGCTGTCATAATGTCATAGCACAATTATTTTATTTTAAAAATAAAACATGTGTAGCCTAACTGCACAGTATTTATAAAGTCTACAATAGTGCCCAGTAATGTCCGAGGCCTTCACATTCACTCACCACTCACTCACCCAGAGCAACTTCAAGTCCTGTATCCTCTATTCTTGGCAATTGCCCTATACAGCTGTGCCACTTTTCATCTTTTATACCATATTTGTACTGTACCTTTTTTATGTTTAGGTATGTTTATATACACAAATACTTACCACTGTGTTACATTTGCCTACAGTATTCAGTACAGTCACATGCAGTATAGGTCTGTAGCCTAGGAGCAATAGGCTACACCATATAGCCTAGGTGTGCACTAGGCTATACCATCTAGATTTGTGTAAGTACACTGTGCGATGTTCATACAATGAAATCACCAAATGCTGCATTTCTCAGAATGTATCCCTGTTGTTAAATGATGCAAAACTATATTTTTGTACCATTTACAGTTCTTAAAAACATATATATACCTTTTTTAAAGAAACAAACTATTGAAAAAGCCAAGGGAATAGTGAACAGTGTCAAATACTATAGAAATGTCAAAGAGGGTATAGGCTGAGATAAAGGCTATTAGACTTGATGATTAAGGGGCTTTGGTAACTTTGAGAAAAAAGGTTTAGTTGAGTCATTTGAGTATTGAGAGTGGTCACAGAGTATGCTTCAGAAAGACAAATAATTTATCCTGAGATAGTTGAAGTCTGATGGAATAAATCTGTGATTGGTCTGTTGTGTGTGTGTGTGTATTTAATATATACTTATATAGATACCTTTCTCTAGTTATGGAAAGGCAATAATGGATTTTTTTTTTGAGATGGAGTCTTGCTCTATTGTCCAGGTTGGAGTGCAATGGCGCGATCTCCGCTCACTGCAACCTCCACCTCCCAGGTTCAAGCGATTCTCCTCCCGAGTAGCTGGGATTACAGGTGCATGCCACCATGCCCGGCTAATTTTTGTGTTTTTAGTAGAGACAGGGTTTCGCTATGTTGGCCGGGCTGGTCTTAAACTCCTGACCGCAGGTGATCGGCCCATCTTGGCCTCATAAAGTGCTGGGATTACATGTGTGAGCCACCGCGCCCGGCCAGGCAATAATGGTTTTATATGGGACTGGAAATTGGCAAGTAGGATGTGACAGAAAGACATATTGTTGTGGAATTTAGAGTGCTACTAGGAGCACTGAGAGGTGAATAGAGGGCAGCCAGGGTGGAGGAAACCTGGTGAGGATTGAGGGTGAGCTAGGAGGGATGCTATCATAATGGAAATAACTTGGAGGGTGTTTTGTACAGCAGGAAAAGTAATGGAATAATAGGAATAATGTCCATTTAGAGGCACAGATATCGAGGCAATAACGTTTACCGACTGTTCAGCAGATTAAAAGAAAATCATATTATAAGATTTCAGCTACAAGGGATATAATTCTATTTTATTTTAACCAGTAAAGAAAAAGCTGTTTAAAGCTGATTTTGTATGCTCAGGTTTTATCAAATGAGAAATAGTAGAAATAGTAGGCTAGCTTGGCATAGTGCCCATTTTTTCATTACAGAATCTTTTTTCTGCAAGGGAGGTTTTTCCATCAAAGGGGTAACTTTCGAGACAAAATCAAGAGTGGGCATAATCAAAATTCTGCATATTGTATTTGAATAAAACAGTAAGTGTGACTTAAGACAACGTGGAGAAGACGGAATCATCCCACAATGGTGATTTCATTGTACTTCCAGGCGAGTTCTTGGTAACCCACCATAAAGTGTTTCCGGAGGTAGGTAAGACCTACTCTACGGTGTCTCATGATTGTGGATGAAGCTACAGTAAAGTGAAATAAATCAATGCTTGGCCCTACAGGTGCTATGGTCTCTTGATCACAGCTAAATCCTTGATGAGCTAAAAATGCCTGAAGACATCACTGAACCTGATTTTGTAAGATTACACTGTAACTGAATCTCCCCCTGGGGCAATGAATCTGGTGTTTCCTGTGACGGCAGGTCAAGTCAGATTCAGGACTAGTTGAGAAACTGTCCTTATCATGGCTCATACACGAGAGCATGCCTTCTAAAGTGGATTTAGGTAATGTTTCATGAAAAAAATAATGCAGAAAATCATGACTAACAAAAATAAAAATGCTAGTATACTTTAAAATATATGACATTTTAAGATAAGTCATTGAACAAAAGTAAACAAAATCAAACCCATTAAGTGGAAATGTTCACCTCTTAAGGGTTTGGAACTTAGCTTTGTTTTTTTTTGTTTGTTTGTTTTTTTGTTTGTTTTTGTATCCATAGAACTTAGCTTTGATTGGTGTTAGGTAGAAAAAGACAATGAAGTAGTTATGATTTGGGCAGGCTTATTCTTTGTTGGTTAACTTGAAGCAGTCAGGGTAAACCAGATAAATGATTTTGAAACCCTTAATTTTTCTGCTTTTGGGCAAGAAGAACTGACCCATTTGCAGATAGACTTGTCTGTCCTCCAGAAAAGACATAGATTATAATACATTTGGGCTGTACAATCAAAGTTAAATATGACTTAAGAATACTAGTTTTTAAAATGAAAAAGTAATACATACACATAGAAATTTCAAAAGGGTACAGAATGAAAAATGAGTCTTGTTCTTGAAACACAATTGCTTATTTCTGATTTCTTGTGTGTAGCATAGAAAAAGAAATATTCTAGAAAGGCTACAACAAATGCTGGTGAGGATATGGAGAAAAGGGAACTCTCATACACTGTTGGTGGGAATGTAAATTAGGACAACCACTGTGGAGAACACTTTGGAGGTTCCTCAAAAAACTAAAAATTGAGCGACCATAAGATCCAGCAATCTGACTGCTGGGTATCTACCCAAAAGAAAGGACATCAGTACATTGAAGAGATATCTGCACTCCTATGTTTGTGGCAGCACTGTTCACCATAGCTAAGATTTGGAAGCAACTTCAGTGTCCATCAACAGATAAATGGATGAAGAAAATGTGATACATACACACAATAGAGTACTATTCAGCCACAAAAAAGAGTAAGATCCTGTCATTTGCAACAACATGGATGGAACCAGAGGTCATTATGTTAAGTGAAATAAGCGAGACACAGAAAGTCAAACATCACATGTTCTCACTTATTTGTGGTATCTAAAAATCAAAACAATTGAACTCATGCACATAGAGAGTAGAAGCATGGTTACCAGAGGCTGGGAAGGGTAGTGGAGGGCTGGTGGGGCAGGTAGGGATGGTTAATGGGTACAAAAAATAGTTAGAAAGAACGAATAAGACAAAATATTTAATAGTACAACAGGGATACTGTAGTGAATAATAATTTTACATTTTAGTATAACTAAAAGAGTATAATTGGATGTTTTTGTAACACAAAAGATAAATGCTTGAGGGGTTGGATACTCCATTTTTCATGATGTAATTATTATGCATCATATGCGTGTATCAAAACATCTTATGTACCCCATAAATATATACACCTACTGTGTACCCATAAAAATTAAAATACAAAATTTTAAAAAGAAATATTCTATTACATAAGCATGTATATACATACATTCCTTAAAAATACAAACTGGAAAATGAGTTCTTGCTAAACAATATATGTTAGAGATCTTTTTTTTTCTTTTTTTTTTTTTTTGAGATGGAGTCTCGCTCTGTCACCCTGGCTGGAGTGCAGTAGCACAATCTCAGCTCACTGTGACCTCCACCTCCCGGGTTCAAGGGATTCTCATGCCTCAGCCTTCGAGTAGCTGGGATTACAGGTGCCCACCACCATGCCCGGCTAATTTTTGTATTTTTAGTAGAGACAAGGTTTCACCACGTTGGCCAGGCTGGTCTCAAACTTCTGACCTCAAGTGATCCACCTGCCTCGGCCTCCCAAAGTGCTAGGATTACAGGCATGAGCCACCGCACACAACCTACATAGGATTTTAAGTATGCATACGTTCTCATTTATTTGGCCAATATCTTATTTATGGATATAATTTTTTCTAATCATTTATTTTCTCAAGCAATGCTGCAACAAATATCTTTTCACATAAGTCTTTGTGTACAAGTGTAAACATATAGCATGAATAAATTTATAAAAATACAATTGTTGGGTCAAAGGGTATGAATATTTGTATTTGAGAGATACTGGGAAATTGCCCTCTAAATATGTTTACAATCTCATCAGTAGTGTTTGAGAGTGCTTGTTTCTTCACAACTTTGCCCACACCATGTATTATTGTTTTGACCTTTGGTATTTGGAGAGAGAAAACTTTTTTCTTTTTTTCTTTTTTCTTTTGAGACGGAGTCTCGCTCTGTCACCCAGGCTGGAGTGCAGTGGCGCTATCTTGCCTCACTGCAAGCTCCACCTCCCGGGTTCACGCCATTCTCCTGCCTCAGCCTCCCGAGTAGCTGGGACCACAGGCGCCCACCACCACACGCGGCTGTTTTTTTGTATTTTTAGGAGAGATGAGGTTTCACCGTGTTAGCCAGGATGGTCTCGATCTCCTGACCTCGTGATCCGCCCGCCTCGGCCTCCCAAAGTGCTGGGATTATAGGCGTGAGCCACCGCGCCCGGCCGAGAAAACTTTTTTCATTTACATTTTTAAAAATTATAAGTACAATTGAGAAATAACACTTCTTAAAAATTACAGATTAGTAATGAAACAGAATTTTCTAAAGTCATATGTGACTTTGGCTCTCTTTTGGGTGAAGGATCCCAGATAATGTACTGTTCTAGAAAGAAAATTTAATTCTGTTGCTAGGGTTCTTACAAAATGTGTAACCATAAACTATTTTAATAAGCGACAGTTTCGTAGATAGGTTTCATTTTTCGAAAAAGGGGAAGAAACACCATTCTGTGGCTTGATGTGGCTTTGTCAGTTACTGCCTCCCCACCTCCCGGGACTTCCCACTGCCTCTTTAGCACAAATCAGACTTCAGCAAAAACAACTCTTTTTCCATGGGATCAATTATAAAAAGAATGACTTTGCAATGAGCAGCTCAGTCTACTGGTCTCATCAGTGAAAGGCTTGTGAAAATTTCTGGAAAGAGCATTGGCTGGCTTGTCCATCTCTCTGTTTGGTCAATTGCTGTGTTTCTGCCGGATCAGATGAGCAGATTGGTTAGTGAAGGTAAGAAAAAGAAAGCAAAGGACCCTAGAACTCTGCTATTATTTTTTGTCATCTGTCTTCTCATGCTTTCTTAGCCCTTTATCACCAGAGCGCCGATCCATTCTTATGACATCTAAAATGCTTTTCTAGCTTACCATATCGAGGCAAGTGGGAGTTTAAACAAGCATTCAGTGGAGTTGAAAAATAAAGAGAAATTAAGCCCAATACTTCCTTTTCTTACCTCCTCATGTCCACATTCTAAGCATTTCTAAAATACATATATTTTTACCTACAATTTGTGACTGATCTGATCAAATATTTATTGTATTATTTTTGTAGTCCTCTTTAATTGCTACACTGGTTTAGCTTCTGCATTTTTAAAAGAAGGCCTAAAAACCTAAGCAGGGTTTTGCAGGGACAACACAGCTCTTGAATTCAGTTACGGTGATGCAGTTTTAGAGACGAAAACAATCACAATCCTTTCCAATTGGATTTGACTCTCAATTATTCAGTTTAGCAAGCTTGTGATAATGTTTTTCTGTGTGGCAGGATGTATTCAAAATGAATGTGGTCTATAGTGAGGATGCTTTTCGACTTTCATCTGGGTGATTTGGGGAAAGCTTCCCTTTTGGTACTAAAGATAGCGCGTGTACGAGTGGACTTTTGTTTGAATTATCTTTAGACTCGCTCAAACATTCTTTGTCTTGTGCGTATGAATCTGTGCTTAAATATAGACCTGGTTTGGACAGAATATTTATATTGATACTTTTATAACATTTCTTGCATAGGTCAGTGTGAGAAGATTGTTTCCAAGCTTGAGAAGCTTCTGGAGGATTGAAGAGTATTTGAAGTCTGTGTCAAACATCCATATCATAAGTGGAATTTGGGAGATATTCAAAGGTAGTACACTAATTCTATTACCTCAGAGCAAAGTGATGTTTGAAGTATTTATATCAAGTCACTGAGACATTTCTTATCACATATGTAATGATTATTTTAGATATATAAGATATTGTCCCTCTAGGCTCTTAATAAACATACAATGTAAATATGCCTTCATTAACTAAATATGGTTATTTCCCCTCCCAATTTTTATTTAGAAATGTTTCAAATCTATATAAAAAATGAAAGAATAGTACAACGAAGACCCATATTTTCATTATGTATATTAATCAGTGGTATCCTTTTGCCACATTTACTTTCTCTCTCGCTTTGTCTTTCTCTGTCTCTGCCTGTCCTTTCCTATATATATATATATGTATATATATATACATACACACACATACATATATGCACAGTTTTTTCCATGAATGGTTTGAAAGTATGTTGTTGACTTTAGGACACATGTCACCCCTAAATTCTTGAGCATGTATCTCCTAAAAATAAGGGCAGTCTTCTATAACACATTACAACACCACGGAAACATAACATCAACACAATACTATTATCTAAGATGTGATACACATTCAAATTTTCCCAATTATCCACATGTTCTTTAGAATCTTTTTATGTTTTAAATCCAGGATCCAATCAAGAATCTTGCATTGCATTTGTAGTTGACATGCCTACAATTAAGTAAATGTTAATGAAATTGGCATAATTAACATGATTAACAATGATTAACAATTATAACACCAAGGAAATTTATATCAGTACAATACTATTATGATAGGTTTTCTTATTAGTCCTCTCGTTTTGCATCAAAATACATTGAAAGTGATTCAAAAAATGATCCATAAGGTTTAATTTTTCAATTTATGATATATCAAGGAGTATAAAGAAAAATCCAAACTATGATAAAAATATATTTACTAATATTTCTGCACCAAAGTTTACATCTTCTGAACTAAGAAAATTCACACATCAGATCGTCCTTGGAAGTAGCCATTAACTTTGGTCGTAAGAATCTAAGCAGAACCGGCCGGGCGCGGTGGCTCATGCTTGTAATCCCAGCACTTTGGGAGGCCGAGGCGGGCGGATCACGAGGTCAGGAGATCGAGACCACGGTGAAACCCCGTCTCTACTAAAAACACAAAAAAATTAGCCCGGCGTGGTGGTGGGCGCCTGTAATCCCAGCTACTCGGGAGGCTGAGGCAGGAGAATGGCGTGAACCCGGGAGGCGGAGCTTGCGGTGAGCCAAGATTGCGCCACTGCACTCCAGCCTGGGCGACAGACCGAGACTCCGTCTCAAAAAAAAAAAAAAAAAAAAGAATCTAAGCAGAACCAAAGACAAAATTATTTATTTACTTGGTAATATTAATATGAAGAACAGAGGGCTTTTGATTTATGATTGTATTATCTTAGCCATCAAGTTATACTTTCAGAAATTAATTTGTTAAGTAAGAATCGCTTCATATTTGATACAAGAATAGATAATCCCAAATTATATGATTTGTAACAGAAATTGAAATATTAATGAGCAATATTTTAGAGGATTCATCAATAAATTCAATACAAGTTGAAATAATAGGGATATAATCTAAGGTATGTGATTGATTATTTCCAGCTCTAAGGAACAGGTATTTTTAAAGATAAGAGTAAGGAAACTGCAAATGCTATTTTATACAGGGAGGTCCTTCCTAAAGAAGCTTTTTGTTTTAGTTAAAGGTCTTGCGTCATTCACTGAAAAAAAACTGGAACATGCAGGCCGGGCGCGGTGGCTCACGCCTGTAATCCCAGCACTTTGGGAGGCCGAGGCGGGCGGATCACAAGGTCAGGAGATCGAGACCATCCTGGCTAACACGGTGAAACCCCGTCTCTACTAAAAATACAAAAAATTAGCTGGGCGAGGTGGCAGGCGCCTGTAGTCCCAGCTACGCGGGAGGCTGAGGCAGGAGAATGGCGTGAACCCCGGGGGGCGGAGCCTGCAGTGAGCCGAGATCGCGCCACTGCACTCCAGCCTGGGTGAAAGAGCGAGACTCCGTCTCAAAAAAAAAAAAAAAAAAAGTTCTCCACGTCAGGCCAGGCGCGGTGGCTCACGCTTGTAATCCCAGCACTTTGGGAGGCCGAGGCGGGCGGATCACGAGGTCAGGAGATCGAGACCACGGTGAAACCCCGTCTCTACTAAAAAAAATACAAAAAAAAAAAAAAAAAAAAAC
>NW_026652282.1:27194222-27218248 GCF_009828535.3 Hylobates moloch | reverse complement strand
AAAAAAAAAAAAAAAAAAAAAAAAAAAAAAAAACTGGAACTGTAATACAGATTTGGTTACATTATCATAATTAAATCATGAACAAAACAATATTCAAGTTTTTCAGTGATCACTTTTCAGCAGTTTACCTGCAAGTCCCCCGCATCAAGAAAGTCTTAAAAAGTTTGCATTGGAATTATGGGATTTAGAATTTATATTATAGGGTAATATAATATAGAGGTAAAGAGATGAAATACAGGATTTTGAGTTTTGCAGGTATTAAAAAATAACACATGACCTACGTATAATTTTAACAAGACTCTCTAATTTGAGACAAACATAAATTAGCTCATTTGATTGAAAAATTAAAAAAAAGAGAATGTGCTAAGGAATGTCAATGAAAACAATCTCAAACGTTGCTGGTGAGAGAGTAAATTGATCCAAGCTACTTGAAAGGAAATTTAGCAATAGCTTTGATCTGGTAATTCTGCTGCTCTAAATCTGGCCTGTGGAAATACTCACAGAGGCATATGCAATAATTACACATAGTGGAAAGGCAAGACTAACCTCAGTGCCCCTCAAGAGAAATAATTCACTAAAATAAGATGTGTCTTTAGATGTACTATTTCAAAACTCTTAAAAACTATGTCTCTGTAAGCAGACATGTTGACAGGTAGAAGCCAAACTGTACGCCCGCTAGCTAGGCTCAAGATCACAAATGTTTTCCTGTCTATAATTCCAAGATGTTATAGCCCATGATGGTGGAAGGCAGTCCCATCCCATTGCCTCCATTTGTGTGTGGCCACTAGTAGTTTTTGCGTCCATCTCAATCCAGCCTCTTTGGGTGTCTTAGTTCTCACATCTCCAAAATGTTCTTCAAGAGGCAGGATCTGTTTTGCCTCATCATCCAAAACTCCCACACTCCCCACCAATCCTCAATCTTATTTTCCTTTTGCTCGCGTCAACTTTTCCTTCTTTCCAAAGACTATTCCAGTGATTTATCTTTTCTGTTTTATTAAAGTTTCATGCAATCCTGATGAACACCTTGGGGTAGGGGAGAGAAGAGCCTAGAATCCTTTTCTAATTCAGATGCAATGATTCTGAGTAGATGGCCAAGGGTTCTGAAATGTTAACATATGAGGTGACACGTGAAGGTTATGGGTGGTGGACCAGAGGATGGATAGGGAACCAGAACTCTCAGGATGGAAGACAAAAAATGCACAAATCCCTGGGACAGGCATGGGGCTCAGGTGAACTGGGAAGGGATCAGCATGGCTGGGGTCCTGGGTCCTGTGGGGAACAGGCAGAGATGAGATGAGGAAGACAGACAGGGAGCACACATCACAGGCCTACCCTGTATGGACTTTATCCCTGAGGTGATGGGAAGTGGTTTGTGTTTAAACAGAGGATCCGTATTATTTATTTATTTATTTTATTTTATTTATTTTTTATTTTTGAGATGGAGTCTCACTCTGTCACCCAGGCTGGAGTGCAGTGGTGTGATCATGACTCACTGCAACCTCTGCCTCCTGAGTTCAAGCAATTCTCCTGTCTCAGCCTCCCGAGTAGCTGGGACTACAGGCGCTCGCCACCACACCAGGCTAATTTTTGTGTTTTTAGTAGAGACAGGGCTTCACCATATTGGTCAGGCTGGTCTCGAACTTCTAACCTCAGGTGATCCACCCACCTCAGCCTCCCAAAGTGCTGGGATTACAGGCATGAGCCACCGTGTGCAGCCTGTAATATTAAATTACCCTGTGAAAGATGGTTGCAAAATTAAAGATGAGGTGATGCCAGGCTATAGCAGTGTCATGGTTTAGGAAAATGTTCATATGGTTAGATTAAAAAAAAGAGGATAAATTAATTATATTCCTCAAAGACATATGAGCATCGATATATAATCGGGACATATGTGTAGTCATCTGGGCCACCCCTCTGGGGTGAGTGCTGACTTTCCCCTGGAGCCTTCCTTTCTGCACTTCACTGTACCTTCCTTTTATTTGGCAAGTGCTGTTGTTACTACATGGAATCAGGGCTGATGCCCTTTTCCTGGAAGGACTAATTGCTTGTTATTATGACTGCGTGATACTAACTGCTCTTAACTGTACAATAGTGTGATATGTTCTAAGAACAGAACACACACTTTGGAGTTTGTAAACCTGGGCTTGAATCTTGCCTTTAGTACTTAGTAGCTGTGTGACCTTGGAAGGGGTATTTATCATATCTGAAACTCAGTTTTCTCATTTGGAAAATCTAGATAATGATAAAGAGAAAAAAAATTAAAAGATTTTTAAAAGGATATGATCATATCTAGATTACGATAATATCTAATCTGCAGTGTTGTTGGAAGGTTAAGGGCTATGCCTGGAAAGCACTCGGCATACAGCTGTCATTATTATGATGCGTATCCCATTTATTGCATCTGCTTTTTGACTTAGGTCAAGGGTAGGCAAGCCACAGCCCAGGACCAAATTGGCCCCCTGCTTGTTTTTGTAAACTTTAGTAGGAGCCCAGACACAATCATTTGTTTACATATTGTCTATGGTTACTTTCCTGCTATGCCAGCAGGGCTGCAACAGAGTTTGTATGATTTGCAAAGTCTAAAATATTAACTCTCTGGCCTTGTATAAAAAAAGTTTGCTGATCCCTAACTTAGGTTTTTTAAACGTTCCCCCTTATAAAGTTCTTCTCTCGTTAGGTTTTCTCTTTCACTCCACGCTTGTGTTGTTTAGATGTAAATTAATAGTGTGTCCTTTGATCAGCATGCTCAAAGGATACAAAATTACAGTTATATAGAAGGAATAAGTTCAAAGGATCTCTTGTACAGTGTGGTGACTATAGTTGATGATCTATCATATTCTTGAGAAATGATAAGAAACTCAATATAAGTATTCTCACCACAAAAATAATAACTGTAAGGTAATATATATGTTAATTAGATAGATTTTGCCATTTCACAATATACACACTTCAAAATACCATATTATACATGAGAAATTCATACAATTTTATCTGTCGATTTTAAAAAATCAATCAAAAATGTGTCTATGTGAAGAAGTGATAACAACAGCTTTCTGAAAAACTAAATGCTCATCTAGAAAGAGAACTTACATTGCAGTTTCTTCTGAAAAGCAAGTAAATGATTTAACAAGGCACTGCACTTTAGCACATATTTCTAAGTTGTGAATTTGCACATAAGGTTAATTTTGGCATTCCCCTATCCGTTAATGATTAATGTGGGCTAAATTTGCCTATAACATCTCCTCTGCAAATATTCTCAGGTGTCTTTTCCTTCACGCCTAACCAATCAGGGAGAATTTTATACATTTTATATATGTATATTTTATATGTAATATATATAGCTTTATAGATATATATAGCTTCTCTAAGATGAGAAACAAGAATTCAAGTGACAAAATATCATTGAACAATTAATCTGTTGGGTTAAATTTTGATGTCTCAGATGAAATCAAGTCTAACAAATATGTTAACATTTGTTTGAAGTGTACCTTTTATATACCCTTGAAGAGACCCAGTGATATCTTATTAGAATTTCAAAAATAATGGAAAATTATTAAGAAAAATGCCAAAAATCAGTCAAAATAAACCCAATTAACTTTTCTTGATGTCTCTACTCTAAAATTTTAGGATATTGTGATGTGCAATGCTGTCTTTATACTAGTGGTGCATTAAAGGGTGCAGTAATGGGCCCCCCTGTTTTTTTTTTTTTTTGAGATGGAGTCTCGTTCTGTCTCCCCAGCTGAAGGGCAGTGGCCCAATCTCAGCTCACTGTAACGTCTGCCCACTACCCCACCCCGTTCAAGCGATTCTCCTGCCTCAGCCTCCTGAGTAGCTGGGATTACAGGCATGTGCCACCCTGCTAATTTTTTGTATTTTTAGTAAAGATGGGGTTTTGTCATGTTGGCTAGGCTGGTCTCGAACTCCTGACCTCAGGTGATCCACCTGCCTTGGCCTCCCAAAGTGTTGAGATTACAGGTGTGAGCCACCACGCCTGGCTAAATGGGTTTCTTTCTTTCTTTCTTTTTCCTTCCTTCCTTCCTTCCTTTTTTCTTCTTTCTTTCTTTCCTTCTTTCTTTTTCTGAGACTAAATTTTGCTCTTGTTGCCCAGGCTGGAATGCAATGGCACAATCTCAGCTCACCACAACCTCCACCTCCCGGGTTCAAGAGATTCTTCTGCCTCAGCCTCCAGAGTAGCTGGGATTACAGGCATGTGCCACCACGCCAGACTAATTTTGTATTTTTAGTAGAAATGGGGTTTCTCCATGTTGGTCAGGCTGGTCTCGAACTCCCGACCTCAGGTGATCCACCCACCTCGGCCTCCCAAAGTTCTGGGATTACAGGTGTGAGCCACTGCACCCGGCCTTGAATGGGCCCTTTTAAGTGCATTAAAGTGGAAGATGAATTGAAGCAAAGGGCCTAAACTAGGAAATTATGAAGATTAAATGTGTTAATATATATATTTTTGTTTATAAGTTTTACGTATTATTACTCTGCATAGCTTTAGAAAGGTCTTTTAAAAGCCTCCTTAGTGTGCTCTCTGCTGCCCTCTGCTGCTAATTTTCAGAAATTAATTTTGATTCTGATTAATGCTCACTTTATTCTTCATAATCTCATTCAAAATTAAAGTTTGATGGTACTCTAGACATAATTTAATCCCACATTCTCAATTTACAGATGATAAGTTGAGTGTCTGAGAGGTTAAGAACATGAACTTGGGCCCTGTTTCCTGACTGCTGGTGATTTTGGACACTACTCAATTTTGTCATCTGTAAAACGAGCATAATAATAGTACCTAAATATTAGAGTTTTTTTGTGATGATCAATTAATTTAGTACATAAAAAGCACTTAGAATATTATCTGGGTTGTACCTAGTACTATGTTAGCTATTTTATCGATTTGGCAACAACTAAACTAAAACCACTGCTAGTGACAAGATCAGAGTTAGAACTGGTCTCTTAAATACTAGTGCGTGCTGTCTGTCTCTCTCTCTCTTCATATATATATATGGGTGTGTGAGTATTTATGTACACACACATATATATTTTATAAAATATATACAATTCTCCATGATTTGTTAAGTGTGAAGGAAAAGACACCGGAAGACATTTGTAGATGAGATGTTCTAGGTAACATACATATATTTATATATATACACCACATATGTATATTGCCTGAATGAGTATGAAATTAAATTTTGCCTTCAAATATAGTTTTTTGTTTTTTTTTTCAGACGGAGTCTTGCTCTGTCACCAGGCTGGAGTGCAGTGGCACAATCTTGGCTCACTGCAATCTCCACCTCCCTGGTTCAAGTGATTCTCCTGCCTCAGCCTCCCGAGCAGCTGGGATAACAGGCGCACGCCACCACCCCCAGCTAATTTTTGTATTTTTAGTAGAGACGGGGTTTCACCATGTTGGCCAGGATGGTCTCGAACTCCTGACCTCGTGATCCATCCACCTCGGCCTCCCAAAGTGCTGGGATTACAGGTGCGAGCCACCGTGCCCAGCCCGAATATAGATTTTTAAAATGTGACTTGTTCAATGCATCCAAAGCTCTTGTAGTCTTTACAAAGCCCTTGCTGCTGCTCCTTCCTGCTTATACTGTTCCAGGTAGGCTCCCCACAGAAGAAGTTACAAACCTAGAAAGCTCCTCAAGCCCTCAATATAAATTCCTACTGCCTGCAAGTGGAAGGTGACTTCACTGTGGACTTTAAGTAGCTTCTCTAATGAGCTGCCTACCTGAATCTCCAATGGACAATTACACACTTGCACCCAGACAGTCTATCTCTTGTCAGGCTCAAGAAGAGCTAAGCTAAACCCATTGCTTCCTCCGCAGCTCCTCCTGATCTTCCCATTTTGGTCAATGATGGTGCCATTTCCCCTACATACCCACACTCAGAGTTACTTTTGGCTCCTCTCTCTCCTTCACTTCCATGTCTGGGGGTCTTGGTCTCTCAAATGCATTCCTTCTCTTTCTTTTCTCCTACCACCCTCCTGGTTCCTGTCCCAGTCATCTCAGGCTGGGATGAATCCAGCAGCCTCCTAACTTGGGTCCTTAATACCAATCTCACTCTGCTGAAATTAATTTTGCACTTTATTGCTATATTATATCATGTGGTGAATCAGCTTCCTTACCTGCCAGAACGTTGCAGTGCCTACAGGATGAATCAAATGTACTCAGTCTTGGATGTCCCAACTTACCTCCCTGACCTGACCTTATCTCCCACTCCTCCCTCTCGGGAATCTTTTTTTCTTTTTTTTTGCTGGGGACATGTCTATCCCTAGACACTAGGATGCACTTTCTGCTTTTCCATCATCAGACCCACCACTTTACTGGTCTGTCTTGGGTCCTACACATCAGAATGATAGGGTTCTTATTCTGCCAGAATTAAGATACCAGCAAATCTCTCAGTTGACAAATAGGAAAAGGGGCCCATTACTGTACTCAAAATAAAATTCTAGGCCCTTTTCCTTCATTGTTATGAAGGAGTGTGGAGATTATCCAGAGTACTTATAAAACTCAGCTGCATACAATGAAAGAAGACTCCATTAGGGCTGATTGTTTAATATGAAGAGAAATAAGATAAATAGTGGGAGACTTGGGGTGTGTCTGAATGGGGATAAGGGGTCCTAAAGGGGGGATTTGGCAAACTGGGACATTTCAAGAAAGGCTCTTAGGTGAGCATGACACTGACAAACAACGCTTGCACCCCACCTACTTTGGTGTTTGTTACTGACCCACATGAAATTGACAACACAAACCTCTTCACTTTTATTGCCCTTCTCTCCTCTGTCTGCAATGTTTTCCCTCTTTTCACTGCCTATCGGAATCCTTTCTGTCTGTAGGGCCAAATAAAGGTTAACCCGTCACACAGTCATCTCTTTCTCTTATTCACCCTTAGAATATGCAATATCTTTAACCACAAACAGCTGTACAGGAAATGCCATCTTCTTCTCCCCCCACCCCCTTAGTTACTATTTATTTATTTATTTGAGACAGAGCCTTGCTCTGTCATCCAGGCTGGAGTGCAGTGGCACGATCTCGACTCACTGCAACCTCCACCTCCCCAGTTCAAGTGATTCTCCTGCCTCAGCCTCCTGAGTAGCTGGGATTATAGGCGCCTGCCACCACGCCTGGCTAATTTATGTATTTTTTAGTAGAGATGGGGTTTCATCATTTTGCCAGGCTGGTCTCGAACTCCTGACCTCAGGTGATCCGCTCTCCTTGGCCTCCCAAAGTGCTGGGATTACAGGTGTGAGCCACCGTACCTGGCCCTTAGTTACTTTAAAATATTTATCTTTAGTTTTTATTTTAATTAAAAATTTAATCACAGTTTTACTTGCACACAAATTGGGTCAAATAATTCTGAGAAGTTTGTTATGGAAAACTGCTGTCCTTGCCTCCTTTTCCAGAAGCAACTACTTTTATCTCCCTTAACTAATTACTTGATATTTACCATCATTTCTTTAAATAGCATGCTTGTGTTGCAACTTTTGGATTTTTCAGTTTGGGGCATTATTTCTTGACTTGTCATCATGAAGAGGAGGATTTATTTCTCCTTCTTCCCCTGGCTTCACCAAGGATATACAACTTTGTCCCCCTCCTCTCACTATACAGACTGGCCACCTAGTCTGGACTCACAGGCAAATGCCTAGGATGATTTTTATTGGTATCACTGTACTATATATATATATTAAAATAGTATTTTATACATACATGATATTCTGCTATATATGATAAAAATATTTTATCTTTGTTTACTGACTTTATGGTCACCCTGTGGTTATGTTTTAAATTGAGTTAGATCTATTTTCAGTGCTTTCTATTATCATGTCCTATATTATCATGACTATATAAAAGCTATTTATAACTTAGCCTTGTAGTAGACCATGGGTTGTTTTTGTTTTGCTTTGTTTTTTCTCAATACAACTTTCTTTTTTTTTTTTTTTTCTTGAGACATGGTCTCGCTCTGTTGCCCAGCCTGGAGTGCAGCGGCACAATCACAGCTCACTGCTGCCTCGAACTCCTGGGCTCTAGAGATCCTCCCACCTCAGCCTGCCAAGTAGCTGGGACCACCACGCCTGGCTAATTTTGGAATTTCTTGTAGAGATATGATCTCCCTATATTGCCCAGGCTGGTCTCAAACTCCTGGGTTCAAGCGGTTCTCCCGCCTCAGCCTCCCAAAGTGCTTGGATTACAGGCATGAGCCACTGTGCCTGGCTTTACTGCTACACAACTTTCTTAAAATTATCAATTGGAGATTATAATTGTCTAGATCTGTGATGTCTATATGGCAGCTACTAGCCAAATGTGGCTATTTAAATTAAATTAGATTAAGTCAAATTAAAATTTCAGTCACAGTAGCCACATTTTAAGCGGCTATTGGCTATCATATTGTAAAGCACAGATATTGGACATTTTCATCACTTCAAGACGTTCTATTGGATAGCACTTTTGTCACCTCAGAGATGACCTAAGAGAATGCACAATTAAAATGAAAATATCTTTACAATTTTTCGTTGAACAATTCACACAGGCATTCTAGGCTTCTCCAAATAGAAGCATTTAAAAAACTTTAAAAGAAATTCTATATCATCCTTGCTTCAAAATAGTGAAACAAAAAAAAGCCTCAAATAAGTGTTCTAATCCCATTTCATTACCAAACATCTAATAGTTTATGCTCTGGCTTTACCATCTCTTTTTTTTTTTTATTTGTTTGTTTTTGAGACAGAGTCTCACTCTATCATCCAGGCTGGAGTGCAGTGGCTCAATCTCGGCTCACTGCAACCTCCACCTCCCAGGTTCAAGCGATTCTCCTGCCTCATCCTCCCGAGTAGCTGGGATTGCAGGCATGTGCCACCATGCCTGGCTAATTTTTGTATTTTTAGTAAAGACAGGGTTTCACTATGTTGGCCAGGCTGGTCTCAAACTTCTGACCTCATGTGATCCACCTGCCTCAGCTTCCCAAAGTGCTGGGATTACAGGCATGAACCACCACGCCCGGCCTGGCTTTACTATCTTTTGTTAGCTCCTTTCTGACACCCCTTGAAAGGAATACAGAAGCAAATTAATTACTCAGATGTTACTTTAGTATGCTAAAAATAACTGTCATGGTATGCTATGATGGCGATCAACCAATGAACTTTAAATTGCAATTATAGGCTGGGTGCAGTGGCTCATGCCTGTAATCCCAGCACTTTGGGAGGCCAAGGCAGGTGGATCGCTTCAGGTCAGGAGTTCGAGACCAGCCGGGACAACATGGTGAAACCTCATCTCTACTAAGAATACAAAAATTAGCTGGGAGTGGTGGCATGCACCTGTGGTCCCAGCTACTTGGGAGGCTGAGGCACGAGAATCACTTGAACCGGGGAGGTGGAGGTTACAGTGAGCCGAGATCACACCACTGCATTCCAGCCTAGGTGAAAGAGCGAGACCGTCTCAAAAAAAAAAAAAATTATTGCAATTATAATTAGCAATCGTTAGTATTTAAAAATTTTATGTTATCACCTTCACTATTTTCTAAGTCTTTGCTGTCCCATAGAGTAGTCATGTGACAATTAAAATTAAATTAAATTAAAAATTGAGTTGCCTTAGCCATATTACAAGTGCCCAATAACTACATGTGGCTATTGGCTGCCATTTTGGACAACACAGATATAGATCATTCCATCATCCCAGGAAGCTCTGTTGGACAGTGCTGGTCTGGATTTTTCATTTGCTTAGCTTTTTCTAATTTATCCCCAAAGTTTGTAGTCAATTATATAAGTTGTATTTCATGATGGTCAGATCTTTTCAGTTGTCTTCAATTTTATCTTTAGCTTCAGAAGCCTTCTGATCTGTTCTAATCAGCCTGGTTGCCTTTTAAGCCTGTTACATATGCAGCTTTCATCCTGGAATGTCTTTTCACTGTCATCATGGGCAGGTCTCCTCTTCACAACTCCTGGGCCTAGGACAAAAAATGGGGAGCCTCAGTCTTCAGCCCTTCCATCTTTTTTTCCCAGTCCTGACATTGAGCCCACACACCTAAGCTCTGTCTACAGCCCTCACTAAAAACCACCTCTTCGTCATCTTTTGGGCCTAGGGGTGTGTGCATGTTCAGTTTCCCCAAGTCTGCCCTAATCATGATGGATTTGGGAAGGAGCCTGTGCAGACTCTGTAACTGGGTCTGCCATCTGAGCAGGGAATTCTGAGGTCCTGAATACCAGAAGTATGAGATAGAAGGCAGCAGTATAGAGGCTGGGTGGCCCCCATCATGTTGGACTCTAGAACTCCTTACCCTGTTGGGAGAGGTGCAACCTTAAGGAGGGCCAGAGCGGCCCTTTACATTGCAGGGTTTAGAACAAGGGCTCAGGCTATCCTAGTTTAAGGGCTGTTTGTTTCTCTCCTGTGCTGGATTTCCTGTTTCCTGTATCCTTTGTCTCCATTTTATTGTTTTACTTACTCCTTTCAGTGGAGCACATATTCTATTGACTTTCTGAGAAAGATGCGTGGAAAATCAGCTATTTGAGACTTGTAACCTAGGAATATATTTATTCTATCATCATACTTAATTGATAACTTGGTCTCGGTTGAAAGTAACTAGTTGAATGAAAATTCAGAATTTGTAGACATTTTTTCATTGTCTTATTGTTTCTTATGTTGCTGTTGAGAAGTCTGAAGATTCTGGTTCTTGGTCTTTTTTTGTGACTCTTTTTTTCATTCTGGAAGCTTATAGGATCTTCTCTTTGTCCCAAGTGTTCTGTCATTTCACATTCATGAGAGGAGGTATAGATCGATTTTCACTCACTATTTTGATAACTTTAGTCTTTCCATTCTGGGAAATATTCTTAAATTGTGTCTTTGAATTTCTCCCCTGTTTTCTCTGGTCTGTCTTTCTGAACATCCTATTATTCAGATAATAGATCTCCTGGACTGGTCCTCTCTAGTTTTATTTTCCATCTTGTAATTTTGTTCTGCTTTCAAAATAATAATTTGCCTCAACTTTACTTTTCAATCCTTCCATTGAGGTTTAAAATTATCATTTTTAATTTCTAACAGCTTCAGAATTCTTTTTTATAGCATCCCATTTGTAATTCAAGATTATATTATACCTTAACTCTTTAAGAATATTGATGGTAGAATCTGCCACCTCCTTCACCCCACCCTAAGTTTGTTTCCTCCAAATGACTATTTTGGTCTTTCTCATATCAGACTTTTCCTCAGATGTTTCAGAATTCTACTCATACTTAAGGATAAAGATCCAAAAAGCTCAATAGGCTCTATTAATTGTGGGCTTAAATAAAGGATGATCTGGTTGCCTGTTGAGTTGGGGAACCTCTGATGTCAATTGCTCTTCTTCTCAGACAAGTCCGATTGCCCAAAACATTCTTCCCAATATCCTGCCTAGAAGGTGGATACTCCTCTTGCTAGCATTCTTGGAGCTGAGTAAGGGGAGAGAGGTCATGGATCTCAGCAAAAATATGCATATGTTTATTTAATTGATCTAGTATCAATTCAGTAACTTTACTCTCAACTGGTATTCCCTACTCCAGAGACCCTCTGTTTCACTCTTTAGAGACTACATTTCAAGTTTTTCTTTGGGGTTAAGGATGGGGAGTGTCACCTGGCTGCATGGCCAGGTGTGAAAGATGAGCTGAGTTTCTGACTGATTTTTAAATAGATTTTCAATATTTCTTACTTTAGGTATATCCCCTTTACTCTCACTCCAAAAAGGCATGTGGTACCACCAATTCCTCAACATTTAGGGGAATTTAAATCAGATTGGCTCTTTGCTTTCCCCATGTGTATTAGTCCATTCTCATGCTGCTGTAAAGAACTGCCTGAGACTGGGTAATTTATAAAGGAAAGAGGTTTAATTGACTCAGTTCTGCAGGGCTGGGGAGCCTCAGGAAACACAATCATGGTAGTAGGCACCTCTTCACAGGGTGGCAGGAGAGGGAATGAGTGCCCAGAGAAGGGGAAAGCCCCTTATAAAACCATTGGATCTCGTGAGAACTAACTCACTATTACGAGAACAGGATGGGGAAAACCACCTCCATGATTCAATGATCTCCACATGGTCCCTCCCACGACACATGGGGATTATGGGAACTACAATTCCAGATGAGATTTGGGTGGGGACACAGCAAACCATATCACCATGGCTCTTGTAAGATTCAGTTTTCTTAGGTCTCCTGTCATTAATCCTCAATCTCCTGCTCCTCAGCTTCTAAAATGTTATTGTACTGGTCTCTTCTCCTGTTGTTTTTTTGCGGTGTGTATTTGTGTGTGTGTGTGTGTGTGTGTGTGTGTGTATTATACCTTTTTAAAAAGCATTTATTGTTGTTTCAGTGAAGTTTCGAAAGGAAGAAAAAATACATGCATGTACCTATTCTGCTATCTTTCCTAGGGATCCTTGCTTTCTTCAACCTCAATTGGATATCTTTTTTGAGCTCACGTTCTCCAGACTGGTGGGAAAGTACTCATTGTCAATCAGGATTTCCTCAGTCACTTCAGGGCTCCCTCCTCCTTGGATGTGCGTCTAAGTTTTAGATTGTTTATATAAAACCATAGGGTCAGCTGAGGATGGGAGTGGGTGGGGGATATCTTTGGTTGTCATCATGTAGCCATACTGGTATCCATGGCAACTCATCATTCATCTGGTCCCTGGTTTGTAGTCTATGGAGATCATGTCTGCAATCTTTCTACCCCAACTATAGGTCTTCTCCAGGGTTTCAGGCTCTCAGCAGCATGCTGATGTGTGAGCAGACTTGATGAGGCAGCCTCATGCCGGCCCACCCAGGTGATCCGTGTGGCTGTCTCTCCTTCTGCTTCTGCACCATGCTGGGCATGAGATAATTTTGCAAACCTGTCTACTCTTGGCTCCCAAATCTCTCTGGAGACATACTTTTTCCCTCCATGGGGGACTCAGTCTACTTAAGTTTATTATTAGTGCATAAATATTATGCCTTAAGTCCTTCATGGTTCTGGATTCTGAGGTGTAAAAGCTCAGGTTATGGTTTCTCAAAAGTCATTTCTCCCAAATGATTATTTCTTCCAGGAGTTTCTAAAGCCCATTCAGATACGCAAAAGTCAACAGATCGTTTATGCTCTGATTTTCCACAATGATATTCTGAGAACTTGAAGGCAGAATGCCCTAGCTATAGCCTAGGTGGGGGTAGGGTGTTGAGGGCCAGGAAGTAACCGCATCCCCATTAGTTCTTTATGATAAACTCTTTCTCTGTTTCTTATCTTTCCATGTAGGTAACATTGGCCTTTTCACCTGGATATTAGGTTTGAGGGCAGAACTTCACATAGATTTTTAAGGAGAGGGCAACTTTTTTTTTTTAATCCTTATAAGCGTGTTCAGCATACAGAAATTACTTCATGGATTTGTTGAAGACCTTTAGCTTAGTGTCTTCATGGCACATAACTGTGCCCAGAATATAGTAAACATTAAAAAAATTGAGATTTGCTAAATAAACCAGGAATAGTTCCAAAAGAGAAAAAAAACATTTACAATCTTACCCTTATACAATTTTTAAAAAAGGGAAACATTTTATTTACCTGGGAAACAATAATTACATGAATGTAAAAGAGATGTTAACAATTTTTAAAAGGACCTTTATGTATGGTTAACAAAAATCCTTCTTTTCTTATTTGACATTTCAAGTTCAGGCTCAAGTTGACAGGTCTGTTTCAGAAGCCCAGCTCTCAAGGCCCAAGAGGACCAGTTTTCCTTGCTGTTGCCTTTTGCCCCAGTGCCGGGAATGCCAGTGTGTTCTGTTTTTAGAAAATGCAGCTGCTGGTTTCTAGCCTGTTCTAGCCACTCTAGACCAGTGACAATTGCTGGGGGTAGGGAGGGGAGGCAGATGTGGGGAAAGTCCATGGTCAGGAAAGCTCCTTGGTAACTAGGAGGTAAACACATCAGTTAGATACAGAGACATTTTCAGGATGTATTCTGAGAACTGGGATAGAGAAAGAAATTTATTCTGGGATACAAAGGCAGGGTAGGCTTTGTGGTACTTCATGATGTGCTGAGCACAGATTAATTTCATACCATGTCATTGTTGAAAATTCTTTAACCCAAATTAACAAATACCTTTTGAGTCTCTTCAGAAATGCAAATAACTGTGCTAGCTCCTAGGGATCCAATACAAAGTTAAGTAAGACACAGCACTTGTTTTCAGTAGAATTTGCCACAGATTTTCTCATTGTTTTGCTCATAATCCACTAGCCATGTTTCTCTCCAATCTGCAACTTCTAGATCATTGTTCATTTCCTATGGGGCAGAATGTAAATGCTTTTGCCTGACTGCCAAGGCTCTTCACGATCCAATTTCAGCCTATTTTCCCAATTCCTTCTGCTTGTGCTCAGCTTCTTTGTATGTGGTGAGTAGGTAATGCTACCATATTATCTTATAACCCTGTTCCTATGGCTGGAACTCCTAATTACTCTACAGCATTCAGCTGAAATGTCACCTTCCCTATGACGCATCCTGTGACTTCTCCCCCTTTGCCCCAGGCTAAGTTAGGGACCCCCCCTGCCGTACTTCCTTTTTACCTATCACTATTATAATCCTCAGTGATATAATATTGGAATTGTTTATATCTAGTTGATTTTTTCCTATAGTGGGAAACTTCCTGAGGGATGGAATTGTATGCTTTTCATTTTTATATCCTTAGCACATGCCATAGTCCTGGTACACAGTAGGCACAGAATTAGTAAGAGCTTGGTGAATGAATAAAGTGAATGTATTCATTGTCCTTATTTTTTGATATATCAAGTGCCAACTTCTAAAATTTCCCCACTCTTACTCATCAATTCTCTTTCCAGAATGCTGTCAGAAGGATATCTCAGTGGACTTGAGTACTGGAATGACATCCACTGGAGTTGTGCCTCTTATAATGAGCAGGTGGCTGGGGAAAAGGAAGAGGAGACAAGTTCTGTTGCTACTCTTTCCTATTCCTCTGTGGATGAAACACAAGTCAGAAGTCTCTACGTGAGCTGCAAATCATCTGGCAAGTTTATCTCTTCAGTGCATTCAAGAGAGAGCCAACATAGCAGAAGTCAGAGAGTCACAGTGCTGCAGACAAACCCCAATCCTGTGTTTGAAAGCCCAAACTTGGCTGCAGTTGAAATATGTAGAGATGCCAGCAGAGAGACCTACTTGGTTCCACCTTCTTGCAAAAGTATTTGCAAGAATTATAATGACTTACAGATTGCAGGGGGCCAGGTGATGGCCATTAATTCAGTGACAACAGATTTTCCCTCTGAGAGCAGTTTTGAATATGGCCCTTTGCTGAAGTCATCTGAGATTCCTTTACCCATGGAGGATTCCATTTCTACTCAGCCCAGTGACTTTCCCCAGAAACCTATCCAGCGGTACTCATCCTATTGGAGAATAACAAGCATCAAAGAGAAAAGCAGCTTGCAAATGCAGAATCCTATTTCGAATGCAGTGCTGAATGAGTACCTGGAGCAGAAGGTTGTGGAGTTATATAAACAGTACATTATGGACACCGTGTTTCATGACAGTTCTCCTACCCAGATTCTGGCGTCTGAACTCATCATGACAAGTGTAGACCAAATCAGTCTTCAAGTGTCTAGAGAGAAGAATCTGGAGACCTCAAAAGCCAGAGATATAGTCTTTAGCCGCCTATTGCAATTGATGTCAACTGAAATTACTGAAATTAGCACTCCTAGTCTCCATATTTCTCAGTATAGCAATGTAAATCCATAGAGAGGATGCTTCCATTACTGTCTCTCATTTACTTAAACATGAAGCAACACTGTATCCATTTATTCTGAGAATGTGCAGGAGGGGGTAGTGAAGGGGAATTAAGGGCTAGAGAAGTAAAGGTCAGCTGGAATTCATGTGTGAATCATGGGGAAATCTCATAATACTACACTTGATGAAGGAATATGGTAAGAGGAGCCATAAGGAATGATTTCAAAGAGAGGTGTGTACAGCAAGGAAGCAAAAATAAAAATGATCAAAAAAGAAAAGGTTAATTCATTTGAAGAAACATAGGAATTAAAAAAGAACAAAAAGGCCAAAGGGCCGGGCAGTATGCCTGTAATCCAGATTTGGAGGTGATGTGGGTGTTGCCTGAGTCGGATGTCAAAAGGTTTCAGGGTAAAGAGTTAAGAATATATTTGTTAACCAAATAAATTCATCCAACTAGTTTCTTTTTGAAGGAAATGGACTGTAGAAGGCTGCTATATTTATATTTGGGTAGAAAGATAGGGTCAAACAGTTTTCAAAATATGTTTCTCTCTCCTTTGTCTATTCTGTATCAGATCATTTAAAGGTATATTCTTTGTAAATATTAAAACTGTAACAAATTATAATTGTGTTTTTATTTTTGAATGGTTTCTTAGTTACAGACACAGCCACAAAACAGCCACTCAAATCTCCTACATCTGTTTCCTGGTAGAGATGAAGTTGTCTAAATGAAAAACACCACATAGCACTAAACCATTTAGTGTTATTTTGCTGTGTTTGATTTTCTTGGTACTAAGCTTCAAAAGAAATTATGAGACCGGGTGTGGTGGCTCATGCCTGTAACCCCAGCACTTTGGGAGGCGAGGCGGGTGGATCACCTGAGGTCAGGAGTTTGAGACCAGCCTAGCTAACGTGGCGAAACCCTGTCTCTACTAAAAATACAAAAATTTACCAGGCGCGGCGGCAGGCGCCTGTAATCTCATCTGCTTGGGAGGCTGAGGCAGGAGAATCGCCTGAACCCGGGAGGCGGAGGTTGCAGTGAGCCGAGATCACACCATTGCACTCCAGCCTGGGTGACAAGAGCGAAACTCCATCTCAAAAAGAAAGAAAGAAAGAAATTATGAATCTTACTGTTTCCCTTTTTTCCCTCTTCCTTTCCTCCATGCCCTCTTGACCTGGAGCCAGGAAGGGGTCTTCCATGTCCTTGGAACAAGGTTACAAGCTGTAGGGTCCCATGATATCAAATTCTGTAAACCCATTCACTAGAATAGTAGCTTCACTGCTCTGCATCGCATCTTTCCTCTGGCTCAGGGATTGTCAAACTATGGCCCACTGACCAGATCTAGCCTGCTGCCTGCTTTTGAACTCCCACGAGCAAAGAATGGTTTTTCCAATTTTTAAATGGTTGGAAAAAAAAAAAAAAAGCAAAATAAGAAAGGTATTTTGTGATGGGTGAAAATTATATAAAATTCAAATTCAGTGTCCATAAAATAAAGTTTTATTGGAACACAGCAGTGCCCATTTGTTTATGTGTTGTCTCTGGCTGCTTTCACACTACAATGGCAGAGTTGAGTAAAAGTGATAGAGAATATGGCTCACCAAAGCCTAAAACCCTTACTGCCTGGCCCTTGACAGAAGAAGCTTGCCAACTGTGCCTAACAGTAGTGCGTTGTCCATATAGTGGTTGCTTGGCTTAATTCAGGTTCGCTGGGAAGGCAGACTCTGAGATGGAGACTGGTAAGTTTCTTGAGGAGTGGTCTTGGGAACAACGTCTGTAATGGAGTGAAGGAAGCAGAAGCGATTTCCACAGACGCTTCCGCCCATCTCACAGGGAGCCCTGGAGCTAGGGTGACCCTTCAAAATGGTTACAAATGGAAACAAGAGGGTCAGCTTTTATACTCCAGCATCTACTAGGAGCGGGGTGTAACCTTAGCCTAGGCAGTTCAGTGGAGGGCAATCCCCAAAGTAGGAACCGACTGTGTCTTCAGCAGCCAAATTCCAAGCAGCTACTGGGGGAATGAGCTCCTCACCCCGAAAGAGCAATCTGGGTGGAGCAATCCTCTGCATTTAGCAGTATTTGTATTTGTAGAGTGAATGGAGATATATATATATATATTTTGGATATATGTTTTTTCACAATATATACTATTGTGTAAGGAAATCTGGCTTTGAAACAATTATTAGAAATGTTATTCACTGTTTTAAAACTATCACAATAACTGCAATGTACTAATTGCTTGCTCTGTGTCTAGCACCATGTTAAGAATTTTACATGAATTATCTTACATAATTCTTATAATAATCTTATGAGGTGGAATGTCTATTATTATTCCCATTTTACAGATGGGCCAGCTGGGCTCAGGGAAATTAAATAATTTGTCCAAGGGCACAAGGTAGATAGTGGAACTGGCTTTGAGTTCAGTTTCATTTAACTTGAAAGCCCTGGTTCTTAACCACTATCACCTGCTTTTTCTGTTCACCACTCTATTTGTCTCACTAAAGATTTTTTTTCTGCTTTGAGTGGAGTCAGCTCATCAATTTCTTATGTTATCTCATCTTTCCCTTTTAGTGTTTTGCTTGATATACTATTTATTTGTATGTCTTTCTGCCCAGAACATGAACTTTGATTTATCCACATGCTTTTCCACATCTTAAACATTACTTGCACACAGTAGGCAACCATTTCATATTTGTTAAATGGATAAATATGTTTTGGTCATGTTGTCTACTGCATTTGGTGACCGAAGTAAAAGACCATCAATATGAAAACCAGATAATTCTGACTAGAAAAAAAGTGCTATTCAGGTTTTCTCAAGCATAAACTAACTAAATAAATGAGCCTGATTTATTATAGCAGGTTAATAAATGGTACAATAGAATGCATGGTTATTTTCCATTGCTTCCCAAGAAATATTTGTTACAAAGTAGGCTGCTTCATTTTTTTAATGAATATTTATTTGATGTAGTGTTTTTGTTTTGCTTTGTTTTGATTTTTGAGTTGGAGCACTGTGCATTAAGCATATGGAGGGAAGACATACGTGTGTTTACACACACAGGAGTAGGCCCTGCTGTCTGAAAACTTACCATATTGTCAGGGAGACCTGAAAGATAACTAAGGAAGAAGTAACAAAGCCATTTATTAGGCAAGAACTTGGCAAAGTGATACAAACAGGAATAAGATGATCAATTATTGCAACTCAAGTGCAGTGAGTGCTGAAAAGGAGACATGGTAGGGAGTTCTAGACAGTGGGGGAGCCCAATGTAAGAAAAGCTTCCAAGGGGGAAGTGATGGTTTAAATAACTCTTGAAGAACAAGATCAGATCTAAGCAAATGGGTAGGAGAAGTGTTCAGGCAGAAGTATGAGAGGGTTTAGTGCAACTGGAAACTGCAAGTCGATGGCTGTAACTGGAGCTGAATGAATGCATGAATAGGCAGGATATTCGTTTTTTAAATTGCTATTGTGACAAATTAATAGAGTTTAGTGGCTTGAAACAACAAAAGTTTATTATCTTACATTTCCAGAGATCAGAAGTTCAAAGTCATTCTCACTGGGCTAAAATAAAGTTGTGGGCAGGGCTGCCTTCCTTCTGGAGTCTCCAGGAAAAAGTGAGTTTCCTTGCTCTTTCCAGCTTCTAGAGGCTGGCAGCATTCCTTGGCTCTTGACTTTGATCTCTGCTTCCATCCTCACATCTCTTTCTCTGACTCTGATTCTTCTGCCTACCTTTTATAAGGACCTTTGTGATTACAACTGGGCTCACCCGAATAATTGAGAATAACTTTCCCATCTCAAGATGCTTCATTTAGTCATACTTGCAAAGTCCCTTTTGCCATGTAAGTTAACAGTTTCACAAGTTCCGGAGATTAGGACGTAGACATTTGCAAAGGGGGAAGGTAGAATTATTCTTTCCAACACAGACAGTAACAAAATCATTTTTGACTCTTAATTGTCAGAAATTTGCCTCTCAGGCCGGGCGCGGTGGCTCACGCTTGTAATCCCAGCACTTTGGGAGGCCGAGGCGGGCGGATCACGAGGTCAGGAGATCGAGACCACGGTGAAACCCCGTCTCTACTAAAAATACAAAAAAATTAGCCGGGCGTGGTGGCGGGCGCCTGTAGTCCCAGCTACTTGGAGAGGCTGAGGCAGGAGAATGGCGTGAACCCGGGAGGCGGAGCTTGCAGTGAGCCGAGATTGCGCCACTGCACTCCAGCCTGGGCGACAGAACAAGACTCCGTCTCAAAAAAAAAAAAAAAGAAATTTGCCTCTCTAGCACTGATTCTCTTTATTTAAGATGGATAAATCCATGTTTGTTTATATATAAAATAGTTTGCTTCTCTTTTTGTCTCCTGTCATCTAACACTATATATATTTTTTCTGTATACTTTAATTCACTCTATCTCTTGCTCATTTTAGTTATCCTTCCCTGGACTTTAATTTTATTCTTATCTTTCTTTCCTTTAAAATATTAGTACCTGCTTACTCTAGAAAATTTGGATAACAGCAAAGTAGAAAAACAAAGAAAAAATCACTTTCAATTCTCCAATCCCCAAACATTCATAGTTTCAAGTGAATTTCAAGTGAATTTCTTTCCAGTTTTTTCTCCATGCATGTTTTTTGTTTCTCTGGGTAGCAGTCATGTTATCTATGAATAAAATACTGTCTCTTTTGTTGTTTGTTTTACTTACACTATAACAGAGCTAAAAGTTCTAAAGCTGATAGATTTACATAGTTTGCCTGAGGATCATATATTAATTTTTCTTTCTTCCCCATTCTAGTATTTGATAATGTCTGATATTTTGTTGACATTTTTCTCATCTGTTATTGAACACTGGGCCAATCTACTCAGGAAATTGTCTATATCAACAATAGGTCTCTCTCTCTCTGTTATGACTGCTAAGTTAGGTTGACATTCAACATAATTTGGATTATTTCCCTTTTATATACTACTTATCCATACTGAAAGTCAGCTGCTCAATTTTTACCTACTCACACTATAAAATGAATTAAATTCAACAAATGCTTTTGGAGCATGAACTATTATACAAAGATGAGATTGACACAGTCCCCATTTAAATAGTTTATTTACGTAGTACAAAACCTATAAAGCAAGACACACTAAATGTAGTGAGACATGTGCGATGACTATTTAAGGTGTGTTGAGTAATTTTTCTTTCTGCAATTTATTCCAATTTAGCATCTGCAGCCCTTGCCCATTGCTTATTTTATTTATTTACTTAGTTTTTGCCCTCATTCCCTATTACAGGGTTATGACTGGAACCCTCCTTACTAAGCACTCTGGGAGAAGGTGAAGGGATAGGGGTTGAGTCCCTTCAGTATGGATGTTAGTAATCACCCTGGCTTTGACTTTGACTTGGCCTCAATCTCAGAGTGATCATGATGCATGAGCATTGCACACTTGGTGCTGAAACTGCTCCGCTCCTTCCCAAAGCCCTGATTTCAGTCTTCCTGTGCCCAGTTCCTGCCGGGAACAACCCAAATGTTGAAAAAAATTTCAAGTAGAGAGCCTCTCAAATTTCATTTGAGACTTGCAGAGAATACTTGTTAAATTTGCATCTGTCACTTAATAACTTTGGGTACTAGGAGCATGAAGAAACCAAGGCAAGTGTGGGACTTGTTTTTGCAGTTTTTTAATTTTGCAGAATATAATTAGTTTTATTTCTCTTAAAAAATAGAGGCGAAAGTCAAGGTTCAGGGGATGAATATTTCAGCTCAAATTGTGAGACAAGTTAATTTTTTTTTTTTTACTCTCAGTATATCCTAGTCAAAAGAATATTTTGATTTTTCAGACTTATTTTCTTTCTTTTGTCTTTTCTCTTTTGTTCTTTCTTTCTTTCTCTTTCTTTCCCTCCCTCCCTCCCTCCTTCTTTCCTTCCTTCCTTCCTTCCTTCCTTCTTTTTGGACAGAATCTTGCTCTGTCACCCAGGCTGGAGGACAATGGTGCGATCTCAGCTCACTACAAACTCTGACTCCCGGGTTCAAGGGATTCTTCTGCCTCAGTCTCCCAAGTAGCCAGGATTACAGGTGTGTGCCACCACGGCTGACTAATGTTTTGAATTTTTAGTCGAGACAGGGTTTCCCTATGTTGGCCAGGCTGGTCTCTAACTCTTGGCCTCAAGCGATCCCCCCGCCTCGGCCTCCCAAAGTGGTAGGATTACGGATGTGAGCCACCACGCCCGGCCAAGACTATTTTCTTAAGTAAGGTAAATTGGGTGGTTGTAGGAAGAAGAAAACGTGGCCTGTGGGTCCTAGAAAATAAGGAACCTGGAACTGACAGTCTCCTGTGACCCCCATCCCTCCCTCTGTGGAGGTGGCATGGATTCAGAGAAGACCAACCTGTGGAGAATGGGATCATAGGAAACCCTGAAAAATTACTGGGTTCCTTCTGTAATCTAGAAGCAGCAGACACTTGAGGACCAGAAGGGGCCATGCAGACAGAATAATGAGCTTCTTGGTAACCTGTAGTAACCTGTGTCCACTGATGACCAATAGTCTATGGCTTGAAGATCATCCGCAATCTCCTGCCTTGCCCTTCACTGGCACTGTATGACATTCTAGGACTGTGAACCAACCCTGGAGAGGATTGAAGAAATCCAGAATGACTGAAGTGAAATTTTCTGCCACCATGGAAGAATGGAGGTCCAGCTTCAGAAATTTAGCCATTCTGGAAAGAAAAAAAAGAAAGAAAGGAAGAAAAGAGGAAAGGAAGGAAGGAATGAGAAAGAAAGAAAGAAAGAAAGAAAGAAAGAAAGAAAGAAAGAGTGAGCATAGAATGTTCTTCCATTTGTTTGTATCCTCTTTTATTTCATTGAGCAGTGGTTTGTAGTTCTCCTTGAAGAGGTCCTTCACATCCCTTGTAAGTTGGATTCCTAGGTATTTTATTCTCTTTGAAGCAATTGTGAATGCGAGTTCACTCATGATTTGGCTCTCTGTTTGTTACTGGTGCACAAGAATGCTTGTGATTTTTGTACATTGATTTTGTATCCTGAGACTTTGCTGAAGTTGCTTATCAGCTTGAGGAGATTTTGGGCTGTTACAATGGGGTTTTTCATGCTCATGGGTTGGAAGAATCAATATCATGAAAATGGCCATACTGCCCAAGGTAATTTATAGATTCAATGCCATCCCCATCAAGCTACCAATGACTTTCTTCACAGAATTGGAAAAAGCTACTTTCAAGTTCATATGGAACCAAAAAGGAGCCCACATCACCAAGTCAATCCTAAGCCAAAAGAACAAAGCTGGAGGCATCACGCTACCTGACTTCAAACTATACTACAAGGCTACAGTAACCAAAACATCATGGTACTGATACCAAAACAGAGACATAGATCAATGGAACAGAACAGAGCCCTCAGAAATAATGCCATATATCTACAACTATCTGATCTTTGACAAACCTGACGAAAACAAGCAATGGGGAAAGGATTCCCTATTTAATAAATGGTGCTGGGAAAACTGGCTAGCCATATGTAGAAAGCTGAAACTGGATCCCTTCCTTACACCTTATACAAAAATTCATTCAAGATGGATTAAAGACTTATATGTTAGACCTAAAACCATAAAAACCCTAGAAGAAAACCTAGGCAATACCATTCAGGACATAGGCATGGGCAAGGACTTCATGTCTAAAACATCAAAAGCAATGGCAACAAAAGCCAAAATTGACAAATGGGATCTAATTAAACTAAAGAGCTTCCGCATAGCAAAAGAAACTACCATCAGAGTGAACAGGCAACCTACAAAATGGGAGAAAATTTTCACAACCTACTCATCTGACAAAGGGCTAATAGCCAGAATCTACAATGAACTCAAACAAATTTACAAGAAAAAAACAAACAACCCCATCAAAAAGGGGGCAAAGGACATGAACAGAAACTTCTCAAAAGAAGACATTTATGCAGCCAAAAAACACATGAAAAAATACTCATCATCACTGGCCATCAGAGAAATGCAAAACCACAATGAGATACCATCTCACACCAGTTAGAATGGCCATCATTAAAAAGTCAGGAAACAACAGGTGCTGGAGAGGATGTGGACAAATAGGAACAGTTTTACACTGTTGGTGGGACTGTAAACTAGTTCAACCATTGTGGAAGACAGTGTGGCGATTCCTCAGGGATCTAGAACTAGAAATACCATTTGACCCAGCCATCCCATTACTGGGTATATACCCAAAGGACTATAAATCATGCTGCTATAAAGACACATGCACACGTATGTTTATTGCGGCACTATTCACAATAGCAAAGACTTGGAACCAACCCAAATGTCCAACAACGATAGACTGGATTAAGAAAA
>NW_026652282.1:27182173-27193891 GCF_009828535.3 Hylobates moloch | reverse complement strand
AATGCCGAGTTAATGGGTGCAGCACACCAACATGGCACATGGATACATATGTAACAAACCTGCACATTGTGCACATGTACCCTAAAACTTAGAGTATAATAATAATAATAAAAAAAGAAAGAAAGAAAAAAGAGAGGTGTTATTAATTATACTTCTCAGTTTGTGGAGAAGTTGAAGTTAATTAGACTCCTATTCCTCTGCCCTGTCCTGGGAAGAAATAACCCAAAGACAGAAACCTCTTACTTCTGAAGTAACATTGTGAAGTAACTTCTGAAGTAGCATTATGAGAGGGACAAATGAGAAACTAGGTTTAGATCTAGTCTAGGAGGAAGAGGCAATGGAAATTAGGAAATTGTGTTTCTTCCCTCCTTCTCCCTTCCTCTTCTTTCTTTTTTCTCTTTCTTTTCTCTTTCTTTCTCTTTCTTTCTTTCTCTCTTTCTTTCTTTTTCTTTCTTTCCCCTTCCTTCCTTCCTTTTGGTTTCTCTCTGTCTCCCTTCATTCTTTTCATTTATTTCATTCATTCTCTTTCTCTCTCTCTCCCTCTTTCCATCCTTTCCCTTCCCTCTCCTACTCTCCCATCCTTTCCATTTCTTTCCTTTTCGTCTTCTCTCCCTTCTTTCCTCTCCTTTACTTTTTTCTTCCCTGCTTTTTTCTCTCTCTCTGTTACTATTTATTTGATAAAATGCTAATTTCTGAAATTCCAAAAATATTTCTCCATTTTATTTTATGTAATGCTAACGAATAAGAAGTTAATTCATGAATATTGCATAAAAGAAATCCAAATAGTGATGACTTCTCACTTCAGCATCCCTTTGCCTTCCAGATTCCCTGCCAGCAAGGCTCACAATATTCTACACTTGTACAAATATATAAATATATATATATATATACACACATATATATATACATATATATGTATATATATATTTGAGACAGAGTCTTGCTCTGTTGCCCAGGCTAGAGTGCAGTGGCATGATCTCTGCTCACTGCAACCTCCACCTCCCAGGTTCAAGCAATTCTCCTGCCTCAGCCTCCCATGTAGCTGGGACTACAGGCGCTGGCCACCACGCACGGCTAATTTTTGTATTCTTAGTAGAGACAGGGTTTCACCATGTTGGTCAGGCTGGTCTCGAACTCCCGACCTCAGGTGATCCGCCCACCTCAGCCTCCCAAAGTGCTGCAATTACAGGTGTAAGCCACCGGGCCTGGCTATAAATTTATATTTTTAAACAAATGATATTGTACTATTCTGTCCTTTTGTCACTTAACTATACACATTTCCATAGGAAGGAGTGTTGTAAAGGGTTTGAATCATATATACTCTGTGAGGAGGACACCAAGACCCCATTCTACTACAGCTTTCTTTAGAATGGGAAATATAGAAATCTGAACAGACAAACCTCAGTACAGGAAAAACAATGAACACTATCTCCTTGTAGGCCATATCTTTCTTAATGGAAAGAAAATTCACACAAAATAAATAAGTTTTTTTCTTTTTTAGGCACCTAGTGTTAGAGAGTGTAAAATTTAGCTAAAACACACAGGCATTACACTGAAATGGACTTACAGATTGACACTGGTCCATTAAGAAACTCCTCACTTATGGTCCACAAATTCTAGACTGTATTTTTATCTAGCTCTTATTTCTATGTCTTGTCCACAATGATATTATGTTGACTAACGTGTTATTATGTGACAACTTGACTGGACCATGGGGTGCCCAGATATCTGGTCAAACAAATTTGATTCTGGGTATGTCTGTGGGGGTGACTTTAAATGAGACTAACATTTGAAAAGGTAGACTGAGTAAAGCACATTGCCCTCCCTAATGTGGGTGAGTCTCATCCAATTAGTTGAAAGCCTGAATAGAACAAAAAGGATAACCCTCCCCTGAGTGAGATAATTTCTTCTACCTGACTGCCTTCAAACAGGGACATGGGCTTTTTCTTGCCTTTGAACTCAACCTGAGACATTGGCTATTCCTTGGTCTGGAGGCTACCAGCTTTCAGATTAGAACCACATCACTGGTTCTCCTGGGTCTCAGGCCTTCAGACTGGAACTACACCCTGCAGATTTTGGGACTTGTCACTTTCCATAATTGTGTGAGCCAATTTCTTATAATATATTTATCTATGTATCCATCCCATTGGTTCTGTTTCTCTAGAGATCTCTAACAATAAAGATTTTATGACAAATTTTCCAGATGCCTTCTTGAAAATAGGATACATTAAGCCTATGGCCCCTTCTTGAGCTATCAGCTTAGTGACCCTATCAAAGAGTACAATGAGCTTGATTTGGCATAACTGGTTTGTGATGTGTCATCCAGTAATTAGTCTTTATTTGTAGATACTCACCCAACATCCTTTAAACCAGGGGTGTCCAATCTTTTGGCTTCCCTGGGCCACATCAGAAGAAGAAGAATTGTCTTGGGCCACACATAAAACACACTAACACTAACAATAGCTGATGACCTTAAAAATTGCAAAAAAATCTCATAATGTTTTAAGAAAGTTTATGAATTTGTGTTGGGCCACATTCAAAGTCATTCCAGGCCACATGTGGCCCACGGGCTGTGGGTTGGACAAGCTTACTTTAAACAGTCTGTTTAGCATTTTCCCTTGATTAATGCTAAATTCAGGGTACATATTTTTGAGATCTTAAACAAATTTGGACATTTCATTTCTCTAAACTTCTAACATTTCCCTCATTCTGCTTTATATATGGAGAAGGATTGAAGTGGTTTAGTCATCATGTTTGTTAAGCTGATAATATGTTGGGTGGTGACGTGCCTGAATTTGGAGCGTTTAATTCATTGAAATGAACTTTGCATACACAAGCATACATATTTAAATATATTTTAGTACATTTCTTGTTGCAAATATTTTTAAATTATATTTCTACTCTTTCCTCTAATTGGAAAATCACTTTTCTAAATACAATGAAACTATATGTTCAAGGTGGCTTAAGTTACATCTGTTTGTTTTGAAATAGACTTTATTAGGCCAGAGAAAGATTGTTTATTCATGTTCTGAGCACAGGATCTGAAATTGAAATCACATTATGGAAATACAAACAGGAAAGCAATATTTACATCTTAACTAATGTCATGTGGTATAGGTAAAAAAAGATAAGGTAGTAACGATCTTCTTATGAAGAAACATTGCTTTTTGATAAGTGACATAGATTGAACAGAAATAAGTATATGTAATTCTGAAAACATTTAGAGCTGCCACTAAAATAAACTTCCCTAAATTATAAAATCGTAAGAAGACACAATTGCTATGATGTTTTTAGCCTCTGCCAGTCCTCCTGGGGCAGTTTCCCAGTAGTTTATAAGAAGAAGTTTAGGGTGTCTTGCAGCTTTGGGGAAAGCGATTTGGCACTTTTCACCATCTCTGAAGTTTTTTTCTTAAGGGGTACAGGTAAATTTGGTACCCTTCTGATCCCATTAATCGTTTTAAGTTATAGATCAGGATACAGTCTGTTAGATTTAAAGAAATCCTGCATTAAACATGATATCACTCCATGTGGACAATTCACAGTTTAATACAAAAGAAACTGAAATTCTGAATGTTTCAAATATAAGCTAGGATTTCCACTCATTTAAAATTAGATTCAAACCTGGTGTGGGGGCAGGTGCCTCTAGTCCCAGCTACTCTGGAGGCTAAAGTGGAGGACTGTTTGAGCCCGGGAGGTCAGGGTCAGCCTAAGCAACATAGTGAGACTCCATCTCTAAAAAGTAAAATTAGATTCACTTTTAAATAAAATTAATCTATTTAGTATATTAAATTATTTAATTCACTATAAAATCTTTCATCTATTAATGAAAATTTGTTGAATTAAAATATCATTATTTTATACCCTCCAATGAATTAAATGGAGCTAGGAAGTGAGCATCAGTGTCCACTAATATAAAAGAAGAGAACAAACTGGACATTATGTGCTTCCTAAGGAACAAAATACCACCCAATGGATGGAACCTGAGTCTGATCAAGCCTCTAAATCCAGCTGTCAATTTTCAGAAAATACAGGGGAAAGACGAATATGTTAAAGTGCCCCACGAATATGCAGTCTACAAAACTCAGACTAGAGGAAACTAGTGTCAATTTTTTTAATAGGTAAATTGTAAGTAAAAGAAAGAGATGAAGGGGACAGTTGTAGATTTAAAAAGACTTAAAAGGCATATCAACTTATTTCTAAATGGGCAAGACTGAATTAGAATGTCTAGGGATGCACATTTGGGTGAAAATACCATCAAGAAAGACAAGGACATGATTACTTTTTAAGTCAAGATAATGGTTACTTTTGATGGGAAGAGGGGACTGTGATTAGGACACATGGAGTGATTCTGCAGTGTCTGGCAAGTTCCTATTTTTTAAACTTGAATCAGGATCCAACAAAGTTCATATATTGCCATTGGTTAATATGTTTCTATAAGTATCTTTTAACCTATAAGTTAAATGTTCATCCTGATTTCTTAGTTTTCCTTACAGTTTATTTGTGAAGGAACTTGCTCACTTTACTTGTCCTGCAGTTTTCTAGATTTTGCTGATGGTATTCTCAGGGCATTATTTAACAAGTTTTTCTATACTCTGTCTTTCTTTTAAATTAGTAGTGAGATCTATAGGCTTGATCAGATACAGGTTTTATTTTTTCTTTTCCCAAGGAGAATTCATGGGTAGTGCTGTGTCCTTCCATAAGAAGGCATATAATGGCTGGTTGCATGATAGTTTATTTGAGAAAATATTATTCCAACTGCTAAATGGCAAGTTTGATACTTTTTAAAAATATTGAAATGTATATTTCCCAGGTGCTCTTTCTGACTCCGTTTTTCTTTTCATTTTTTAAAATATTGAGATTAGGTCTATGTTGCCCAGGCTGCCCTCGACCTCCTGGGCTCAAGCAATCCTCCCAGCTCAGTCTCCCAAGTAGCTGGGACTATAGGTGCACACCACCATGCCCAGCTCCGTTTTTCAACAAATATTTTTACAAGACCCGTTGGTCCAGTACATTGTCTCTATTTATGATACTTTGGAATGTTTTGCCAAATTTAAATGTTGCAAAGTTAGAACCTTCTGGGTCTTCTTCTGGTAATGATAATACAATTATCCAATTAAAATTCAGAGCTCCACCAGAATATTCTTTCCACAAGTGGAGATATTCCAAGCCCAATAATAGAATTTCAAAATTAAATCTTGCATATTATTTGTGCTATCATCATTCCATTTGTTTACTTCCTCCTTTCTTTTTTGCAAAGATAAATTTCCGGTCTTTCCTTTTGCAAGTTCTATTTTCAATAATCACAATTTTCTAGAAGCTTCAAAGATTTCCAATGACCAAATTTGAGGTGCTAATTTACATAAAAGTGTAATATTATTGTAAGGCACATAGGTTGATCTACATGGTCGTTTTTCAAAGGTGCAAACATTTCTAAAATCTGACGATGGGCAGCTGAGAAGACTCATGCTGCCATGTTAAAGTACTTTTAGTTTTCAATATTAGTTTCATCACGAACATTTTATAGTTTACTTATTCTGTGTATTTATAAAAATACTTTTTTTTTTTTTTTGAGATGGAGTCTTGCTCTGTCGTCCAGGCAGGGGTGCAGTAGTGTGATCTCGGCTCACTGCAAGCTCCGCCTCCCAAGTTCACGCCATTCTCCTGCCTCAGCCTCCCCAGCAGCTGAGACTACAGGTGCATGCCACCACACCCGGCTAATTTTTTGTATTTTTTTAGTAGAGACGGGGTTTCACTGTGTTAGCCAGGATGGTTCGATCTCCTGACCTTGTGATCTGCCCGCCTCAGCCTCCCAAAGTGCTGGGATTACAGGCCTGAATCACCGCACCCGGCCTTTTTTTTTTTTTTTTTTTTAGACGGAGTTTCACTCTTGTTGCCCAGGCTGGAGTGCGATGGTGCGATCTTGGCTCACTGCAACCTCTGCCTCTCGGGTTCAAGCAATTCTCCTGCCTCAGCCTTCCTGAGTAGCTGTGATTACAGGCTTGTGCCATCACGCCCAGCTAATTTTGTATGTTTAGTAGAGACAGGGTTTCTCCATGTTGGTCAGGCTGGGCTCGAACTCCCGACCTCAGGTGATCCACCTGCCTTGGCCTCCCAAAGTGCCGGGATTACAGGCATGAGCCACTGCGCCCAGCCTATAAAAATACTTTCAATATTAATAGCTTTCATTTCAACTGGTAGAGTATTACTTCTTGTTTGGATGCAATTAAGAGTTTTGTGTTCACTTGACCTATTGTATTTTCTTGCTTTCAAAGTTCCTTAATTTAGTGAGAACATTGCTTTTACTATGATGCTGTGCCTTAGCAAAATTAGTAATCATTTCATCCTCTCAAAAGTAAAAACTTTTTCTTCAAAGTTTAACTTTTTAATTGAATTTGCAAGAATACTGACATTAATGTCAGATGTTTTATCTTCAATAGAATGAACATTTAAAAGCTTTACTTTAATTACATAAATTGAGTGGAAAGAAACCACTATTGAAATTAACCTATTTTCTACTTGAAGCATCTGGGGTAATTTAACTTTATGAGAAATTTCTCTTATGTTCACGGTAAAAGCATATTTATAACTATTGCATTACCTTTTCTTGTACATGACAAGAAAACTCAGCACTGAAAATTATCACAATTAATTTCACATGGGTATTTGATCTCAATGAAAAGTGATGGTGTCATATACCTTTGATCTTCTTCAGGTATAGTCTTTTTAAATAAGTATAACGTTTTGTGGTAGTTACTGATGCTTCTTCAGCAGATTTGTGTTTTCATGTACTCAGTAATAACATTGTAACCCCCAAGATTGATGACAAATGTTAATACATATTTTCTCAAAAGTTACTCATTCACCATATTTTCTTGAGAAATGAGAATCCAGTTCTTAGTTACACTTAATACAATTCCCTTCTCACACGAAAGTTTAGTACAAAATGAAAAGCATTACCATACAACAAAATAGATGTATGAAAGTAGATACACAGTATTCAACTTTGTAGTAAGAATGTTATTTCTCTGAGCATCTTTATCCCATACATGTTTCATATACACCTCACTTATCATTTTTTAGGTTTCCCACTGCTTTCAATAACTGTTGGCCTGGTGGCACTGTGTGTGTGTGTGTGTGTGTGTGTGTGTGTGTGTGTGTGAGAGAGAGAGAGAGAGAGAGACAGAGACAGAGAGAGAGACAGAGAGAGAGAGACTGAGTTTCTCTTGGGTGTACACCTAGGAGTTGAACTGCTGGGTCATAGGTTACGTGAATTTTCAAATTGAAGTGAGAGAGAAATCCATTATCAACAGCAATATATAAGATGTCTTGTCAAGCAACATCTTTGCCAAATCTTGACATGGTAAAACTTTAAATTTATGGCCAATGGAGTACATACAAAATGGTATTTCATTTGGCTTTAATTTATATTTTCCAGACCACCAACAAAGCTGAAAATCTTTTCATATGTTTAATGGCTATAGGTATCTCCTCTTCTGTAAAATGCTTATACATGCCTTTAACTCATTTTTTTCTCCTTTTAAAAAAATAAACTTTATTTTTTAGAGAAAATGTATGTTCACAGCAAAATTGAGTGGAAGATACAGAAAGTTCCCATATACCCCATAGTACTTTGTTACTATTGATAAACCTACATTGACAGATCATCATCCAAAGTCTATAGTTTACCTTAGCGCTCATTCTTGGTGTTGTTCATTTTGTGGGTATTGGCAAATATATGATGACATGTACCCACCATTATAGAATCATACAAAGTAGTTTCGTTGCCCTAAAATCTTCTGTGTTCTGCCTATTCATCCTTCCTTTCCCTCAATCCTTGGCAACCATGAATTTTTTTATACCTCTATAGCTTTGCCTTTTCCAGAATGTCACATAGATGAAATCATGCAGTATGTAGCCTTTTCAAATTGGCTTCCTTCGCTTAGTAATATGCATTTAAAGTTCCCCAATTTCTTTTCATGTCTTGATAGCTGATGCATCTTTCAATGAAATATTATAAACTGTGGTGTATCTAGACAATGAAATATTATTCAGAGCTAAAAAGAAATCACAGTTTATCCATATAACTACTGAAGAACATCTTGGTTGCTTTAAAGTTTTGGCAATTATGAATAAAGCTGCTATAAACATTAATGTGAAGGTTTTCATGTGGACATAAGTTTTAAACTTCTTTGGATAAATACCAAGGAGTGTGATTGCTGGATCATATGGTAAGAGTATATTTAGTTTTGTAAGAAACTTCTAACTATCTTCCAAAGTGGCTGTATTTAATATCATTTTGCATACCTACAAGCAATGAATGAGAGTTTCTGTGGCTCCATATCCTCAGCAGCATTTGGTGCTGTCAACGTTTTTCATTTTGGCCATTCTAATAGGTATGTAGTGGCATTTCATTGTTGTTTTGATTTGTAATACCCTAATAACATATGATGTGGAGCATCTTTTCATGTGCTTATTTGCCGTCTGTATATCTTCTTTGCTCAGGAGCATGTTCAGATCTTTTGCCCATTTTTAAATTGGGTTGTTCTTTTTCATATTGTTGACTTCAGCTTTTTCATATATTTTGAATAACAGTCTTTAATCATGTCTTCTGCTAATATTTTCTTCCTATCTGTGGCTTATTTTCTCATTCTGATGACAGTATCATTCTCAGAGCAAAAGCTTTCATAATTTTAACAAAGTGCAACACTTATCAATTTTTTTTCATGGTTCATGCCTTTGGTGTTGAATCTAAAATATCATAATCATGCCCAAGGTTATCTAGATTTTCTCCTATGATATCTTCTAGAAGTTTTATAGTTTTGTGTTTTTTTTTTTTTTTTTTTTTTTTTGAGACGGAGTCTCGCTCTGTCGCCCAGGCTGGAGTGCAGTGGCGCAATCTCGGCTCACTGCAAGCTCCGCCTCCCGGGTTCACGCCATTCTCCTGCCTCAGCCTCTCCGAGTAGCTGGGACTACAGGCGCCCGCCACCACGCCTGGCTAATTTTTTGTATTTTTAGTAGAGACGGGGTTTCACCGTGGTCTCGATCTCCTGACCTCGTGATCCGCCCGCCTCGGCCTCCCAAAGTGCTGGGATTACAAGCGTGAGCCACCGCGCCCGGCCTATAGTTTTGTGTTTTATATTTAGGTCTATGATCCATTTTAGGTTAATTTTAGTGAAAGGTGTAGGGTCTGTCTAGATTCATATTTTTGCATGTCTTGTTGGTTCAATACCATTTTTGAAAAGAGTCTGTTTTCACCATTGTATTACTTTTGTTCCTTTGTCAAAGATAGTCAATTATATTCATGTGGGTATTATGGACAAATAAAATTGTGTATTACATAGGTGCAAAAGTAATTTTGGTTTTGGAAAGTGAATTTTAAATCATTATAATTAGGCTCAAACACATCTTTACTAATCAAAATAGGAACCATTACAATCAACACATTTTTGCCAGTGAGAAAGGTTTTTGTTTTTTTCTTGTAGCGTAAAAATCCGTGCTTTGGGACTCGACGAACTCTTGGAAAGAATTTTCTGCATCCTGCTGGTTGTGAAAGCGTTTTCCCTGCAAAAACAGTTGTTGAGATGGCTGAAGAAGTGGTAGTCGGTTGGCAAGAGGTCAAGTGAATATGGCAGATGAGGCAAAACTTCCTAGTCCAATTCGTTCAGCTTTGGAAGCCTTGATTATGTGATGTGCGGTCCGGTGTTGTGGAGAATTGGGCCCTTTGTATTGACCAATGCCGGCTGCGTATGTTACAGTTTTTGGTGCTTCTCGTTGATTTGCTGAGCATAGTTATCTGATGTAATGGTTTCACTGGGATTCAGGAAACTGTAGTGGGTCAGACTGGAGGTAGACCACCTAACAGTGACCATGACCTTTTTTTGGCGCCAGTTTGGCTTTGGGAAGTGCTTTGGAGCTTCTTCTCGGTCCAGCCACTGAGCTGGGCATCACCGGTTGTCATATAAAATCCTTTTTCATTGCAGGTCACAATCCGATTGAGAAATGGTTCGTTGTTGTTGCGTAGAATAAGAGAAGACGACACTTCAAAACAATGATTTTTTTAAAAATTTTTGCCCAGCTCATGAGGCACCCACTTATCGAGCTTTTTCACCTTTCCGATTTGCTTCAAATACCAAAGGACCGTAGAATGGTCCACGTTGAGTTCTTCGGCAACTTCTTGTGTAGTTGTAAGAGGATCAGCTTCAATGATTGCTCTCAATCAGTCGTTGTCAACTTCTGATGGCCAGCCACTATGCCCCTCATCTTCAAGGCTATTGTCTCCTTTGCAAAACTTCTTGAACCACCACTGTACTGTACATTCGTTAGCAGTTTCTGGGCCAAGTGCACTGTTGATGTTGCAAGTTCTCTGCTGCTTTATGACCCGTTTTGAACTCGAATAAGAAAATCGCTTAAATTTGTTTTAAAAAATAAAACAAAACAAAATCATAAAGCGAGAAAAGCCCATTAAAATTATGTATAACATAACCACATTATTTAAGAATTTATTCCAATATCAAATGGCAAATTCCAACAATTCAAAAACTGCAAGTACGTTTGCACCAACCTAATATATTTAAGACGTACAAAGTGATGGATTTGATATGTATATACATTGTGAAATGATTACCACAACTAAGCAACATTGCTGGGCACGGTGGCTCACGCCTGTAATCTCAGCACTTTGGGAGATCACCTGAGGTCAGGAGTTCAGGACCAGCCTGACCAACATGATGAAACCCCGTCTCTACTAAAAATACAAAAATTAGCTGGGATCCAGCCTTGGAGTTAGGCAGAGATCGTTGAACCAGAGGTGAGTTGCAGTGAGCAGTGTACCATGATCCAGCTGGGCAACAACACATTCAATCAACTCACATAGTTACCATTTTTTTATGTGTGCTGTGAACACTTAAGATCTGCTCTCTTCACTAATTTCAAGCATACAACACAGTATTGTTAACTGTACTCACTATGCTGTACATTAGATCTCCAGAACTTATTCATCTTGCATGACTGAAACTTTGTACCCTTTGACCAAAAGCTCTCCATTTCCCAGCTACCTCTCTCACTGGCAACCACCATTCTACTCTCTACTTCTAAGAGTTTGACTGTCTTAGACTTCACATGTAAATGAGATCATACAGTATTTGTATTTCTGTGTCTAGCTTATTTCATTTATCATAATGTCCTCCAGGTCCATCTATGTTGTCACAAATACAAAATTTCCTTCTTTTTGAGGCTGAATAATATTCCAACATTTTATATATATATATATATGGCATATATATATGATAATATAATATTTGCAAACTATATATGGGCATATATATTATATATAACGAATATATGGGCATATATATTACATATATGTAACATATATATATTTCACCCTTTATTTAAATTATTTTAGTTTCTTGGCTATTGTGAATAATGCTGCAATGAACATGGGAATGGAGATATCTTTTAAAGATAGAGATTTTATTTCCTTTGGATATATATCTGGAAGCGAGATTGCTGAGTATTATGGTAGTTCTATTTTTCAAGGAACCCCCATACAATTTTCCGTGATCGCTGTACCAATTTACATTGCTACCAATAGTGTACAAGGCTTCTCTTTTCTCCACATTCTTGCTAACACTTGTTTTCTTTTGTCTTTTTGGGAATTGCCATTCTTACAGGTGTAGGGTATTATCTAACCGTGGTTTCAATGTGCATTTCCCTGAT
>NW_026652282.1:27035095-27172954 GCF_009828535.3 Hylobates moloch | reverse complement strand
TTCTATACTTTTTTGGCAAAATGAATGTCATTTGTACTGACCTGCTCTCACTCTAATAATGCTTTGTTTGAAAAAAAATCTATTTTGTCTGATACTAACGTAACTACTAGGCTTCTCTTGTTAAGTATTTGCCTTATATGACTTCTTTTAACCTTTCACTTTCAACCTTTGCATGTCCTTGATGATTTAGGTGTGTCTTTCATAAAAAGATATATTGTATTATGTTTATTATTCTTTTTTAAAACAAGTGTTTGCTGTGTTGTAATATTTCTGCTTTAGATGAAATCTTTTCAAATACTTTTCTCTTGAAAGAATCCTCTTCTTCAGATATCTTGATGTATTGGCCTGTTGACATATTTCTTGGAATATGAGCTACTTTTTTTCATTGATGGCTATGGGGAAAGGGTTAGAGGTCAGGTCTCAATCTGCATTAGCTCAAATGAGTTTCAAGAAGTCACTGTGGGGGGAATATGCCCCTTATGATGGGGAGCCCCACATGTAATCACTCGTCTGTGGCAGCATTAACAGAGGTCTCAGGACCCACTCATGATGTTGAGAGACAGGACTCAGGGCATTCATTTTGCTTGTATGAGTCATAGCAGGAATGACACACCGCTGGAGCTCACAGCAGCAGTTTCTTGATCGTGGTGATTTCCTGATGATGGCAATAACAACACAGTTCTGGAACCAGGAGCCTCCTGATCACATAAGAGACAGCAGCTGCCCTGATAGCCGGGTTTCATGGTGAGTCTGCAGAAGTTGTTCCTGAAAACTCCAACTAGAGTTTTTTCCTTCAGCTCCTACCACAATTCTATAATGAATTCTGATATGGTTTGGCTCTGTGTCCCTTGAATTGTAATCTCACCTTGAATTGTAATAATCCTTACGGGTCAAGGGTGGGATCAGGTGGAGATAATCGGATCATGGGGGTGGTTCCCCCTTGCTGTTCTCTTGACATTGAGGGAGTTCTCACAAGATCTGTTGTTTTTTATAAGGGGCTCTTCTGCCTTTGCTGCTGCGCACTTCTCCTTGCCTTGTAAAGAAAGTGCCTGCTTCCCCTTCTGCCATGATTTTAAGTTTCCTGAGGCCTCCCCAACCATGCGGAACTGTGAGTCAATTAAACCTCTTTTCCTTATGAATTGCTCAGTCTCGGGTATTTAATAGTAGCATGAGTATGGACTAATACAAATTCCTTCCTGCTTGAACTAGCTAAAGTGCAGTCTGCCCTGTACAATTTAACCCTGACCTAGACAATATGCTAAAGGATCTAAGAAAGTTGAACTCATAAAAGTAGAGAATCGAGTGGTGGTTACCAGATGCTGAGTAAGAGGGGTGAATGCGGAAAGGAGAAATGTTGATCAAAGGGTGACAATTTTAGTTAAACAGGAGGAACAAGCTTTAGTGATCTATTGCATAGAATGGTGACTATAATAAATAATAATGCATCAAATACTTCAAAATTACTAAAAGAGGAGATTTAAAATGTTTTCACAACAAAAAAGTGTGTGAAGTTACAGATTTGTTAATTAGCAAATGATTTAATCATTTTATATTGTAAATATATATCTAAACATCACATTGTACCTCATAACTGTCTAATATATACAATTTTATTTGTCAATTAAAAAATTTAAAAATAACATGCTAAAGGGAATTATAAGAATTCAAAAAATCTTCTTCCCCCAAAATCTATATCAACGTGCTTTTGTCTTTTGCATTTGTATTACAAAACTTTTGCTTTAGTTGTGGTGGTGATCAGACAAATTGAAAAGTTTTCTCAACTCAGAAATTCTGTTAGTAGTCAAAACTTCAAAATGGGCTGTTTGCACTATTTACAATAGCAATGACATGGAATGAATCTAAACGCCCATCAGTGGTGAACTGGATAAACAAAATGTGCAGTACATATACACCATGGAGTACTATGCAGCCATAAAAAACCCAGTCATGTTTTTTGTTTGTTTGTTTTGTTTTTTGTTTGTTTTTTGCAGCAACATGGTTGCAGCTGGAGGCCATTATCCTAAGAGAATTGACACAGAAACAGAAAATCAAATACTGCATGTTCTCACTTTTGTAAGTGGAAGCTAAACATTGGGAATACAAGGACATAAAGATGGAAAAAATAGAGTCAGAAAAAATGAGTAAGGCTTACTATTTGATAGCACAACAGGGCGACTATAGTCAATAATAACTTAATTGTACATTTAAAAATAACTAAGAGTATAATTGGATTGTTTGTAATACAAAGAATAAATACTTGAGGTGATGGATATTACATTTACTGTGATGTGATTATTATTCATTACATGCCTTTATCAAAATATCTCATGTAACCTGTAAATATATACACCTACTATGTACTCACAAAAATTAAAAATAATTTTTTAAAAAAAATGGGAACAATAGACAGTGGGTACTATTAGAGGAGTGAGGGTGAAAGGGAAGCAAATGTTGAAAGACTACCTACTGGGTGCTATGCCCACTACCTGGGTGATGGGATCATTTGTATCCCAAGACCCCGAGACACAATTTACTCATATAACAAAGCTGTGCATGTATCCCCTGACCTAAAATAAACGTTGGTAAATAAAAAGAAAATGGGCTGCTTTTAATCTTTTGCTTTCCTGCTATAATATCCCAACCTCCACATCCCTCACACTACACATATGGATGCATCTGGCCACCTAAAACAGTCATATATTAAATCATATTAACATATTTTAAAGTAGCATCTCTGTTGTAAATATTTATAACTACTCCTTTAAGGTGAATTCCCAGAAATTATATTGCATCATGAACATTTTTAACTCTGGATACTTATTTCATATCACTTCCTAACGTGTTTTACTACTGTATTTTCTGTCCACGACGTGGGATTTTTTCCTAGCATTTATCCATTGCACAATTACCCAAAAGAGGAATCCTAACAAAGTATCTTTTGCTAATTTGGTAATAAATGATGGTCTTTTATTGTTGTTGCGATGTGCATTTTTGATTACTGGGATACTTGAAAATTTTACAATATTTCTTTAACTAAATGTGTTTCTATTTCTTGATGGAGTCTTTAAAGTCAGAGAGATTTTGTGTGTGGAGTAAAAAGATCACTTGGATTTTGCTTTATTTACACGTCTAGTGAACAAATCTGGCAGTCATTTTTTTCTTAAACACAGAGATTAAATGGTGTCTTAATTAAATTTCCTTGAACAATTTAAGGTCCAATAACAAATTTAATGTAACTGGTTTTCGTTTTGAAGACTTCAGACACCTCATCAGCAGTGTAAACATTTCAAACACCTTCAACAGTAAAGATAGCATTGAATAAACATAGTGATTGTAAAACTTATTCTACAAAATAATTCCATGGGTTCCAGTTTAAGTATCAACGAAGATGGTCAACTAAGACAACTAGCTCCCTTAGCCAAAATTGATCTCTGAGAGATATTGTAAAGGTATGGAGAAAACTGACACTCCTCAGAGGTTCAATCCCTGGTATGAGTGTTTGCAGAAGTAAAATCAGGGTAGTGAATAAACAGTGCTGAAGATCTTAGGAAAATGGGTGGAGATTGACTAATTTCCAGCAGTCACATCCCCATTGCACTCCCAAACTCCAGGCCTGGTGCCTTTTCCAAATGGTCTTGTGGGTGGAATTATTGAAGGGAAAGCCTTGATATGAAGAAACAGCTTGGTGGAGTGAGGAGTGATTAAATAGGGGCTCCCCGTCATGCACAACAGTCTGTGCATATTCCCTTCCACAGACTCATCCTAGAACCTGACCATCAGGGCAGCTGCTGCCTCTTCCATGATCAGGGGGCTCCTGGCTCCAGAATTGTGTTGTTACTGCCATCATCAGGAAACCACCATGATCAGGAAACTGCTGCTGTGAGCTCCAGACGTGTGTCATTCCTGCTATGATTCATACAAGCAAAATGAATGCCCTGAGTCCTGTTTCTCAACATCATGAGTGGGTCCTGTTTCTCAACATCATGAGTGGGTCCTGAGACCGCTGTTAATGTTGCCACAGAAAATAAAATACCTGCAAAATCATTCTTGCCCCAAAACCTGGTACTAACAGCAGAATCTCAGCCTTTGTGTCACTTCCACCTTCTAAATTTTGCATCGAAGTATCCAATCGCCTGATTTTAAATCACATCCAAGATTCTAATTGCAAGGAAGCCTGGGAAATGTAGTTTTTTGTTTTCCAGCCACTGAAGAACAAGAGGGCACAACCAAGGAGGGTGGAATAGACTTTGAATGCCAAGTCACTATACCAGGATGCATATTAAAACCCAGGCGCAGGGACTTCATGGTAATGACTACATAACCTAGAGTGGGCACTGTCTACTGTGCTTCCTCTAGGTCTCCTCCTTTGTAGTTTAAAAAAATTGTTTCTGTACACCCCTCTGTCAACTTCAATGCCAACTTTTGCTTTCAACCTCCTCCTTCAGACCCACCAGTTGGAGGACTGTCACTGGACTCCTGAAGTCAGTTTTTCTGACAGGTGCAGAGAGCTAGAACTACTTAGATGTTTCGACACTCCTGGGAAAGCCCTTAGCCAAAAGCTGAAGAATGCACTAGTATGAAAGTCGAGCCCCCTTGTCTCTGATTGGGACAAACTCTAAGGCACCATACTTCGGAGTTACCCCACAGGATTAGGCTGTGGTTGTCCTAAAGACTTTGCCTCAATTGTAATCTTGCAAACCTTCTCCTACTTTCTTATCTATCTGCTCTGTTCCTATATTTTTTATCAGTTTATTTCAAGAAAATTTCCTTCATAAATAATTTGCACGTGGATATGTGCTTCAGGTTATTATTCTACTGAACCCTACCCCCAAAATGCTTCATCCACCACTAAGACTCAATGCCGTCAAGAAATGTAGATATGTACTACTCAAATACGTACAAGAGCGAAAGTAGAAAGCCACTCACTTCATTAGTAGAAAGCTCATGAGATTGTAGGAAGAGTAGGAGAAATGAATGCGGGGTAGCATATTCTTATATCCTGATCTCCCTTCTCTAGCCTTGGGGTTTGGAATAGGAAACTACAACAGATACTGCAGATTAGGTCACTTAGCATCCATTGTAACCACTTTCTAGCTTACTTTTCTGGACAAAAGTAGTTGGAAATTTAAAAACTACACATCTCAGATTTCCTTGCCTTTAGAGTTCTGCATGTGACCCAATTTCTTAGCACAAGTGTTCAACTTGGAGGTAGCAACAGGAGCTGGTGGTTGCATGTGGGAAGAGGGGATCATCTGGAAAGTTCAGGGGTTGAGGCATTTGATCTTCAGCTGTGGTGGAGTTTTTGGCATCCAGTGTCAAAGGATTTGAGTGGTGGGTTTGTGATATAATTGTGTGTTGTCTCAGACTGTATTATCTCTCAATGCTTCGATCCTGGGACTACAGTATATAGGTCCTTTCTTTGGTCCTCTCACAGTATCTGCCTAACATATTCTGATATACATTTTATGCCTAAATCAGCAGATCCTGTTGTCTGCAACTAAGAATCCTGGCAGGTAGACAGGATGTATATAGGAGAGGTTGAAGATAAGCCTGAGGTGGGGTCATTTCCCTGCTTATCCCAGAAACAAGGGACGATGGAGTGGTTAGACAGAGAAAACTAGAGCTAGTACTCCAGAGCTGCCCTTGGCTCTTAAATGGCACTATTTCCATATGCCCCCAAAGGTTACCTAGTCTAATTGGTTAGTATACCAGAGTGGGTTGCTATGGCACTTGGTAATTTAATTTTTTTTGAGACAGAGTCTCACTATGTTGCCCAGGTTGGAGTGTAGTGGTGCGATCTCAGCTCACTGCAATATCTGTCTCCTGGGTTCAAGCGATTCTCCTGCCTCAGTCTCCTGAGTAGCTGTGATTACAGGCACGTGCCACCATGCCCAGAAAAGTTTTTGTATTTTTAGTCGAGACAGGGTTTCACCATGTTGTCCAGGGTGGTCTCGAATTCCTGACCTCAGGTGATCTGCCTGCCTTGGCCTCCCAAAGTGCTGGGATTACAGATGTGAGCCACAGCGCCTGGCCCACTTGGTAACTGAATGGCAATCACAGCATGTTGTAATTTATAAAAATGGCCACAAATTATTTCTTTCCATCTATCCATGCCCTTTAATAGTGTACCCCTACACTTGCTTTAGCCAATGGGACATTAGAAAATATTATGTAAACTTGAAAAGTGAGTTGAAAAGCAATTGCACAGTGGAGTTTTCCCCTCTGTCTGCTTTTGTAATAGCTGCTTTTTTTTCAGTGGCAACATGAAAACCTCCAGCTAGCCCGCCAGATAACCAAAGGTAGATGGGCTAGTAACTCCTGTTGTACCTGTCAACCACCAGACATTTGAATGGTGAGGCCAATCGGTTATCCATTGACATGCCAACTAACCATGAATACATGAACAACTCAGCTGAAATTCCTTGAGCCTGGTCCAGACAATGAAGTGCCCAGCAGAATCATGAGCTAGATAGTTATTTTAAACCACTAAATTTAAAAATATTTTATCATGCTACTAAAGCCAACTGACACATACTGAGACTTCTTGAGGGGTTTCATAGGCACCCCTGAGAACTAAGATAGAGCCAAGTTGTCCGGAAGAGCAGTCCACAAGTTGCATCAGCCAAAATCTTCAACAGCAAGTGCCAATAGAGCACCCAAGGATGGGACCAGATCAATACCACGTTATGGACAACACTGTCTTCCCACAATGCCATGAGGTAGAGTAAACCCTGTGAGCTTCTTAGAAACAATAGTAGCTGCAAGGAAAATCTGAAATCTGGGCCCATTCAAATAAAACTCAGTTTAAATTATTTAAATTAAGACTTAATGGAGTCACCGGGTTGGGCTAAACTTTAATTTTTATTCTACCTGTAGAGTGAAAAACATACCATAAAAAATGAAAGAGTTAGTGTAAGTGACATTGCAGAGTCAAGATCATTTTTTGCATAATTTATTAAGTTCAGTGTAATTTATGATCATGAAAATTAATGTATCATTAAATATTAATTAAAAGAAGATAAAAAAGAATGTTTAATCTGTGATATAGCATTAGAGAAATTATTTTGCAGTGTCGGGAACAGGTCCCCAAATCTGGCCATAAACTGGCCCCAAAACTGGCCACAAACAAAATCTCTGCAGCACTGTGACATGTTCATGATGGCCATGATGACCACGCTGAAGGTTGTGGGTTTACTGGAATGAGGGCAAGGAACACCTGGCCCACCCAGAGTGGAAAACCACTGAAAGGCATTCCTAAACCACAAACAATAGCATGAGCAACCTGTGCCTTAAGGACATGTTCCTGCTGCAGGTAACTAGCCAGAGCCCATCCCTTTATTTCGGCCCATCCCTTTATTTCCCATGAGGAATACTTTTAGTTAATCTACAATCTATAGAAACAATGGCTTGCTGTCAATAAATATGTGGGTCAAACTCTGTTCGGAGCCCTCAGCTCTGAAGGTTGTGAGTCCCCTGATTTCCCACTCCACACTCTGTATTTCTCTGTGTGTGTCTTTAATTCCTCTAGCACCGCTGGGTTAGGGTCTCCATGACCAACCGAGCTGGTCTCGGCATTGCAGAACTATATAAAATGCCATTTGTGAAGATTATGTAATAGTGTAGAAAAATACTTCTGTTTTAATATTAAGAGAAAAATCATTAAGCAATATTGTATGTAGTATTACTTACTGTTACATTTTTAATAAACGAATCATTTTTGCATAAAAAGTAAGCTAGAAGAAAGGACGTGTAATACTCAAAGAGACTATATTGAGATAATGGGACTAGATGTGATTTTTTTTGTCTTTGTATATTTTCCAAATTATCTTAATGATAATGTACTGTTTATAATATTGATTTTGAAAAATTTAGATTGTGATATAGAATTTTTAAAAGTGTCTTCTAGGTCCAAGAGTCAATGATTCTAAAAACTCAAAGCTGTTCATTGAAAAATGGTTTAATAATATATGATGCTTGTGCAATAATTGTATTTATTTTTATTATAGCCAGTGTTTAATAACTATGAGTGGCTCACTTGCAGTCAAATAAAAATTAATTGTTGGCTGGAAGAATATACACACTTACTGTTGCTCTTCCATTTCTAAGTAATAAATAATAGTGGTTAGTTCCCGTTTGACATGCTGGGATATAAGTGAAGAATGAAAAACTTCCAGACAAAAATGGGATCATAGCAAAGTTTATGTCTCCCACTTGTTAAACATATGTAGACCCACCATGAGAATATCCATGTCTAGAGGAAAAAGTGTCTTCTAGGAACCCATGCGATAGAAGGAAAACTTTAGGTTTCCAAGAACCAAAGATTTATGTCTAACTAAATTTTTTGGTAGACTTTGCGTTTTTTGCTGCAAGGTAATTCTAGAAAACACTGTGATACGACAGACAGGACTTACTTGTTTTTCTTTTTTAGAATTATAACATTTTTCTTATTAGCTATAAAATGTAGGAAAACTCTCAAGGGAAGTGGAGTAATAGAAGAAGCCAGTTTTTGCCCCTGTGTCATCAAGGATAGAAGATTGGGAAACCTATATTCTCTTAGATATAAATACCTGGAAACTTCAGCGTGGCAATACAGAAAAGTTCATAGAATGAGAGCTTATTTTTGTGTGTATATTTGTGTGGTGTGTGTGTAAGAAAACAAGATTGTTTATTTTCAAATTCAATGCTGCTCAAGTCGTGGTCCACATACCACTGCTGGGCTGCAAATTATTCTTAGTTCAAAATAGTTATAAATAGTTCACGCACAAGCACTTGGCATAGGTTTGCTTTGGTACTCCTGGTTCTCAGGCCTTTAGACTTGGACTGGAGCTGCACCGCTAGCTTTTTGGGTCTCCAGGTTGCAGAGGGCAGATCGTGGGACTTCTCAGCCTCCATAACTCATAACGGTATAATCTTTTTTTTTTTTTTTTTTTTTTTTTTTGAGAAGGGATTTCACTCTTGTTGCCCAAGCTGGAGTACAATGGCATGATCTCAGCTCACTGCAACCTCCGCCTCCCGGGTTCAAGCAATTCTTCCACCTCAGCCTCCTGAGTTGCTGGGATTACATGTGAGCATCACCACGCCCGGCTAATTTTTTGTATTTTTAGTAGAAACGGGGTTTTACCATGTTAGCCAGGATGGTCTCAAACTCCTGAACTCAGGTGATCCACCTGCCTCGGCCTCCCAAAGTGCTGGGATTACAGGCATGAGCCACCACACCCGGCCAACTCTATGATCTTTATAATCACTCTCTCATGTGTGTGCGTGTGTGTGTGTGTTGTTCTGTTTTACTCGAGAACCATAATTAAAAACTCCTACCTCACTGAACATCTCAAAGGACAATAAATCCATATCTTTGGTGGTCTATGCTTTTTTCAGATTAGATTTGATTATTATAATACAATTATTACTTCAATTGAGTGAAAAATCTACCTTTCCATGACATCTAGCCATTGTAGATATTTACAAATAAATCATTTTTGAGAGCGATGAATATGTTCATTTTCTTGATTGTAGTCATGTTTTTGTTGTTGTTTTGAGACAGAGTCTCGCTCTGTTGCCCAGGTTGAAGTGCAGTGGTGCAATCACAGCTCACTGAAGCCTCGACCTCCCAGACTCAGCCTCCTGAGTAGCTGGGGCCACAGGCACGCATCACGATGCCTGTCTAATTTTTATATATTTTGTAGAGATGGGGTTTTGCCCTGTTGCCCAGGCTGGTCTCAAACTCTTGGGCTCCAGCAATCTGCCCAATTCGGCCTGAGATTGCAGGTGTGAGCCACCACACCTGGCTAATGTGTTTAAAACTTACCAAATTGTTGCCAAGGGTTTTGCTGTCACAAAAGAAGCTTGGACATAATAACATGAATGAATCTCAAGTGCATCATGCTTAATAAATGAAGCCAGACTTAAAAAAAAAACCTTATCACATTATACATTTAAAACACGCACAATTTATGAAATATCAATTATCCAAAAGACTAATATCAAGAATATATGGGGAATTCAAACAACTCAACAGTAAAAAGCAATAATATTATTTTTAAATGGGCAAAGGATGTGAATGGAGATTTTTCAGGAAAAGGCAAACAAATGGTGAACAAGTATGAAAAAATGCTCAACATCACTAATTACCAGGGAAATTTAAATTAAAACCACAATGAGGCATCATCTTATCCCAGTTAGAATAGCTATTATCAAAAAGACAGAAAATAAGAAATGCTGGTGAGGATGCAGAGAAAACGGCTGTAAATTAGTAAAGACATTAAGGAAAACAGTGTGGATATTTCTCAAAAAACTAAAAATAGAATTACCATATGACCCAGTAATCCCACTACTTGGTATTTATCCAAAGAAAAGGAAATCAGTATGTTGAACAGATAGCTACAGCCTCATGTTTATTACAATAGTATTTACAATAGCCAAGATATGGAATCAACCTAAATGTCCAACAACAGATATATAAAGAAAATGTGGCTCATATATACAATAGAATACTATTCAGCCATAAAACGAAATCCTGTCTGTTCCCAACAGAAATAAATGATAAATGTTTGAGATGATGGATATACTAATTACTCTGATCTGGTCACTATACAGTATTGAAATGTCACTATATTCCCCATAAATATGTATAATTATTATGATCGATTAAAAAATAAAGTATAAAAAGTGAAATAATTTTTTCTAATATGTAACTACGAAAAACTTTTACTCTAATTCAAACCAATTGCCTCTTGTCTATATTAAGCAAGTATGAAAAACAGTTGTTCTTTCTTACTGGGGTTGCCTTATTCTCCTACGTAACTGGCATTTAGATAACTAAATTCTTTAAATCCTCCTAAATAAATAAAAGAATCATCTCTCAACATGTGTATAAATTAATTTACAATATTTTATCCATCTACAGTATGCCTTATAGATGTTATATACTAAAATATTTAAATATCTTGATTTCATATGTGGAAAATTGAAGGTTAGAGAAGTCTAATGGTTTTACCCATGTTGCACTGACAGTCAATGTACAGGATTGGGAACAAGTTGAGGCCTGGGACAGTGTCATATTCACTTTTAATTGCATTGTGATCAGCCTGGCACATAAGACGACTCAATTAGTGTTTGAAAACTAATAGTGTGAGTGCCTTTCTCTGTTTTCTCCTGAAAATATTAAAAAAGCAAGAAGGGGAGAAAATGTTAACAAATCCCATTTTGAATGAAACCAGGAGACAAATAATCTTCATATTCCAAAATACATTATATTAATATATTTATATATATGTATTATATTTATATGCATTTATGTAAGCCTATCAAATGAAGCTGAGGCTGAGTATAAGCTGTATAGGAGGTAGTGAACAGAATAAGTCATTAAGAATGATGAGAAGAGCCAAGAGAGGAAGATCTCAGAAAATTCCAGAAAAAATATACTGAAAGAAGGTGAGGGACTTACTTGGATGTGCTACAGTGATACTCATTGTTTGTAACCATAGATGCAGGAAATGCGTCAATTGGCTTGGTTGGTAGCAGAAGCTCAAAAGGCCCAATGTGGGTCAGAGAAGTAAAGGAGCTGGGGCTGCACAATGGATCACAAAGGGGAATCATAATTGTAGGAAGTAATTTGTCCTTACGGTAGTAGCAGAGATTTAGCCTTTGATTTGTGAAGTTGCCCTTGCCCATTATCCAGCCTTACTTCTAGTACTAGAAATAGCTGACCTCAGGAGAATATAATCTATTTCATTATGAGTAATAAAAAAAACAGGCACAGAGATATTACATAAAAAATTGTATCATAGGGGAGTAAAACTTACTGACACATAAAGAACATTCTCCAGAAAAATGTTGCCTTAGAACTGATGAAAAGTGTGAGTAGCAGATGCGTCATCCCCTTTGCACTCAAAGTTTCTAGACAGGCTGACGACTTTTTGCTGCATGCCTCTTTGACTTCATGACAGCTTTCTCTGGCTGATTTTCTGACAGGCAGAGCAAGCTGAAAGTGCCAGAGAGCTTATAGCCCCAGGAACATTCCTCAACCAATTACAGACAGGAATTGCCTCACCCTGGGAAATGTGAGGGAGGGACAGTGCTGAGATGAATTCTGCATCCCTGTTACTCAGCATTGTCTGGGATTGTTTTATGAGAAATGCAGAATCTCAGACCTTATCTCAGACCTGCTGAATGAGAACTTGTGTTTTCTAAAAATCCCCAGATGCTTTGTATGCGTATTAAAGTTTTATAATCCCTGTTTTACAAAGTCTCCTAGAGGAACTCAGAGGGGTTGGGATCCACTTGTTATAGCAGTAATTGACTCATTCATGCACTCTGCATTCACTGTCATCCCTTCCTGGTCTCAGTTTATCAAACTCACCCCAATATTTCTTGGGATTATCTCCCAAATTACAACTTGCCCTCACACCTTTGTTTTCTTCAGAGGGAACCCAACTTCTGATGATGACCAAATGTTTGGTGACCAAATATGGTGACCTATGATGGTGACAATTTTTTTTTAATAATGAAAGCAATTGCCTCTCTGAAGAAAAGTCACAAAGATGGAATATAAGAACTCAGGGAAAAAATGGACAGACATCAGGAAGATAAAGAAGTGAGTTGACAGAACATGATAGAATATTAGGAAAAAGGCCGGGTGCGATGGCTCACGCCTGTAATCCCGCACTTTGAGAGGCTGAGGCAGACAGATCACAAAGTCAAGAGATAGAGACCATCCTGGCCAACATGGTGAAACCCCGTTTGTACTAAAAATGCAAAAATTAGTTGGGCATGGTGGCACGTGCCTATAGTCCCAGCTACTCAGGAGGCTGAGGCAGGAGAATCGCTTGAACCCAGGAGGCGGAGGTTGCAGTGAGCCGAGATTGCGCCACTGCACTCCAGCCTGGCGACAGAGTGAGACTCTGTCTCAAAAACAAACAAACAAACAAAAAAGAATATTTGGAAAAAAATGGCAGAATGATAGAAATAAAGACAGAATTGGAAGGAAAGCAAGAGATCATAGACATTGTTATACATATTATAGCCAACAAGAAGTAGGGAAATAGAAGATAGAAGTAAAACTAGCAAACCTAATGATGCAGAAGTATCAAAATAGTTAAAAGAGATTGGAGAGAAAAAAATAGTTATAAAGACAGAAAAAGAACATCCCAGAGGAGAAAAACAAAATATGGAATGGGACAAATATTTAAATATGTAATTCAAAAAACTTTCCTGAAACGAAAGACAATCTTTACATTGCATGCCAGGAAAACAGTGACATAGAATGGTCTACATTGAAGCATGTCCTGGTAAATTTACTGAAACTTAAAGCTAAAGAAACAGTACACTGGACAACCAGGCAAAAAGTTCAAGTCACTCAGGCTACCTCAGATTTCTTCATAGTATCAGTGCAGGCCAAAGGAAACTGGAGAGTGTCTCATAAATTACTCATGGAACAAAAGAATGAGCTAAAGATGTTATATCTAGCCAAGCTGTCCTTCAAATGTAAAGGCAGTAGAGTATACAGACATACTTCAGAGATATTGCAGGTTTGGTTTCAGACCACAGTAATAAAATGAATATCACAATAAAGCAAGTCTCACAAAATTTGTGGTTTCCCAGTGTATATAAAAGTTGTGTTCATACTATACTGTAGTCTATGAAGTGTGCAATAGCATTATGTCTTAAAAAATAATATGCATACCTTAATTTAAAAATACTTTATTGCTTAAAAATACTAACAATCATCTGAGCCTTCAGAGAGTCATAATCTTTTTGCTGGGGGAGGGTCTTGTCTTGATGTGGATGGCTGCTGACTAATCAGGGTGGTGGTTGTTGAAGGTTAGGGCAGCTGCGGCAATTTCTTAAAATAAGATAACAATGAAGTTGGCTGCATCAATTGACTCTTCCTCTCAGGAAAGATTTTTATGTAGCATGTGATGCTGTTTGATAGAATTTTATCCATAGTAGAACTTCTTTAAAATTTTGAGTCAATCCTCTCAAAACCTGCTGCTGTTTTATCAACTAATTTTATAGAGTATTCTAAATCCTTTGTTGTCATTTCAACAGTGGTCACAGAATCTTCACCAGGAGTAGATTCCATCTCAAGAAACTGTTTTCTTTGCTCATCCACACTAAGCAATGTATCCATTCAAGTTTTATCATGGGATTGCAGCAATTCAGTCACATCTTCAGGCTTCACTTCTTATTCTAGTTATGTTGCTATTTCCACCACACCTTCAGTGGAGGTCTTGAATGCCTCAAAGTCATTCATGAGGGTTAAAATCATTTTCTTCCAAACTCTTCTTAATGTTGATATTTTGACCTCCTTTCATGAATCACATATGTTCTTAATGGCATCTAGAAATGGCGTATTCATTCTAGAAGGCTTTCAATTTACTTTGTACAGATCCATCAGAGAAATTATCATCTATGGCAGCTATAGTTTTACAAACTGTATTTTTTAAATAATAAGAGTTAAAAGTCAAAATTGCTCATTTATGCATGGTTTGCAGAATGAATGTTGTGTTAGCAGGCACGAAAACAACATTAATCTCCTTGCACATCTCCATCAGAGGTTTTGGGTGACCAAATGCACTGTCAATGAGCAGTAATATTTTGAAAGAAATCATTTTTTTTTTTTTTTTCTGAGCAGTAGCTCTTGACAGTGGGCTTAAAAATTCAGTATACCACGCTGTAAACACATATGTTATCCATGCTTTGTTGTCCCACTTGTAGAGCACAGGCAGAGTCGATTTAGCATTATTCCTAAGGGCACAAGGATTTTAGAATGGTAAATAAATATTTGCTTCAACTTAAAATCACCAGCTGTATTAGCCCCAGACAAGAAAGTCAGCCTGTCTTTTGAAGCTTTGAAGCCAGGCATTGACTTCTTTCCAGCTGTGAACGTCCTAGATGGCATGTTCTTCCAATAGAACGCTGTTTCATCTATATTGAAAATCTGTTCTTTAGCGTAGCCACCTTTACCACATGTCTTAGCTGGATCTTCTAGGTAACTTCTTGCAGCTTTGCCATCAGCACTTGCTGCTTTATCTTGCACTTTTACGTTATGGAGATGGCTTCTTTCTTTAAACCTCATGAACCTACCTCGGATAGCTTCCAACTTTTCTTCTGCAACTTTCTCACCTCTCTCAGACTTCAAATAATTGAAGTTAGGGCCTTGATCTGTATTAGGCTCTGGCTTAAGGCAGGGGTCCCCAACCCCTGGGCCACAGGCCAATACCAGGCTGTGGCCTGTTAAGAACCAGGCCACACAGCAGGAGGTGAGTGGCAGGGGAGCGAGCACTGTCACCTGAGCTCTACCTCCTGTCAGATCAGCGGCAGCATTAGATTCTCACAGGAGCCCAAAACCCTGTGAACTGCACATGCAAGGGATCTAGGTTGCGTGCTCCTTATGAGAATCTAACTAATGCCTGATGATCTGAAGCGGAACAGCTTCATCGCGAAACCATCCCCCTCCCAACTCTGGTTTGTGGAAAAATTGTCTTCTGCGAAATTGGTCCCTGATGCCAAAAAGGGGTTGCGGACCGCTGCCTTAAGGGCGTGTTGGCATTGGTTTGATCTACGCAAACTAGTCAGACTTTTTCCATATCAGAAATAAGGCTGTTTCACAATCTTGTCATTTGTGTGTTCACTGGAGTAACACTTTTAATTTCCTTCAAGAACTTTTTCTTTACATTCACAACTTGGCTGTATGGCACAAGAGGCCTAGCTTTCAGTCTATCGCAGCTTCTGACATACCTTTCTCACTAAATTTAATCATTTCTAGCTTTTGATTTAAAGTGAGAGATGGGCAACTCTTCCTTTCACTTGAACACTTAGAAGCCATTGTACGTTTATCAGTTGGCCTAATTTCAATATTGTTGACTTTCAGGGAATAAGGAGGCCCGAAGAGAGGCAGAGAGATGGGAGAATGGCCAGTTGGTGGAGCAGTCAGAACACACACATCTTATATGGTCATAGTTTGTGGCACTCTGAAACAATTGTTGTTGTAACATCAAAGATCACTGATCACAAATCACCATAACAGATATAATAATAATGAAAACGTTTGAAATATTGCAAAATTACCAAAATGTGACACAGACAGAAAGAGGAACACATGCTGCTGGAAAAATGGCATCCATAGGCTTGCTGGACTCAGGGTTGAATATGCAAGACTGCAAAGGGATATTGTTATCATGAGCTCTTCTTGAGAAAAGTACAAGGGGATGAACTTCAGCCAACTAATGGATGACTAGAGAAAGGACCAGTGGGTGAGCACCAAATGCATTTTAAGTGTAGAGTTAAGACTAAAACACATGCAGGGATTAGAATGACAGATAGGAATGTAAATGAATATGTCCAGACAATACTAGGAATGATGCATTTAAAAATAATATGAGAAAGGCTGGGCGCAGTGTCTCATGCCTGTAATCCCAGCACTTTGGGAGGCCAAGGCGGGCAGATCATGAGGTCAGGAGTTCAAGACCAGCCTGGCCAATATAGTGAAACCCCGTCTCTACTAAATATACAAAACAAACAAACAAAAAACAAAACAAAAAAAACTAGCCAAGCGTGGTGGTGCATGCCTGTAGTCCCAGCTACTCGGGAGGCTGAGGCAGAGAATCACTTGAACCCCGGAGGTGGAGGTTGCAGTGAACTGAGATTGTGCCACTGCGCTCCAGCCTGGGCAATAGAAGAAGACTCCCACCTAAAAAAAAAAAAGAAAGAAAGAAAGAAAGAAAGAAAGAAAAGAAAAGAAAAGAAAAGAAAAAAAACATAATGTGAGAAACAAGGTGACAAGTAAGTTTTCTGGGTTTCCTTAACTGGGTGACAAAATACATCATTTTATTTATTTTTTATTTGTGTAAATTTAGGGGGTACAAGTGCAGTTTTGTTTCATGGATATGTTGTGTAGTGGTGACATCTGGGCTTTTAGTGTAACTATCACCTGAAAAATGTTAACTGTACATATTAAGTAATTTCTCATCCCTTACCCACCTCTCACCCTCCCACTCTCCCAAGTCTCCAATGTTTATCATTCCACACTCAATGTCCATGTGTACACATTATTTAGCTTCTACTTATAAGTAAGAACATGCAGTTTTTGACTTTTCGTTTCTGAGTTACTTCACTTAAGATAATGGCCTCCAATTGCATTCATGTTGCTGCAAAAATATGATTTTAGACTTTCAAATAAAAGTCATAGAAATGTAGACATATGTAACAGTATACAAGAGAAGCATCAAGAAAGATTTATTTAATAAGGTTGTCTAACTCATGGAAGCAGAAAGTAGAATAGTGGTTACCAGTGGCTGGGGGCAGGAGAAGTGGGGAGATGTTGGTCAAAGGTACAAAATTTCAGTTAGATAGGAGAAATAAGTTCAAGAGCTCTATTGTACATCATGGTGACTATAGTTAATAATAATATATGATATATTTGAAAATCCCTAACAGAGTAAATGTTAATGTTCTCACCATAAAAAAGGCAAGTGTATTATTCTGTTCTCACACTGCTATAAAGATACTACCTGAGACCGGGTAATTTATAAAGGAAAGAAGTTTAATTGACTCACAGCTCCGCATGGCTGGGGAGGCCTCAGGAAACTTAGGATCATGGTGGAAGGGGAAGCAGGCACCTTCTTCACAAGGTGGCAGGAGAGAGAAGAGAGAAGCAAGAGGGGAAGAGCCCCTTATAAAACCATGAGATCTCATGAGAACTCACTCACTATCAAGAGAACAACATGGAAGAAACCACTCTCATGATTCAATCACCTCCCACCAGGTACCTCCCTCCACACGTGGGAATTATGGGGATTACAATTCGAGATGAGATTTGGGTGGGGACACGAAACCTAATCATATCAGTAAGTATGTGAAGTAATGCCTATGTTAATTAACTTGATTTAATCATTCCACAATGTATGTTTATATATATATGAACCATGCTGTATATTATAAATTTATACAATTTCTATTTGTCAATTAAAAATAATAAATTTAAAAAGAAGAACTGTTAAAAGACGAGGAGGAAAGGGAGAAGAAAAAAGTGAATAAATTTGGGTTGTTTGCAAATATCATTTGAATTATTGTTTTGTACAATCAACTTTTTTTAGTTAAAATGTATCAGAGGCCGGGCGCAGTGGCTCACACCTGTAATCCCAGCACTTTGGGAGGCCGAGGCAGGTGGATCAGCTGAGGTTGGGAGTTCGCGACCAGCCTGACCAACATGGAGAAACCCCGTCTCTACTAAAAATACAAAATTAGCCGGGCCTGGTGGTGCATGCCTGTAATCCCAGCTACTTGGGAGGCTGAGGCAGGAGAATCGCTTGAACCCAGGAGGTGGAGGTTGTGGTGAGCCGAGATCGCGCCATTGCACTCCAGCCTGGGCAACAACAGTGAAATTCCATCTCAAAAAAAAAAAAAAAAAAAAAAAATAGAAAAAATCAGAATCTTCTTTAATGAAAATCTAAATTATTAAGATTAAACTACTTAGCTGCAATGTGTGAAGGAAGAAGATTTGGAGGTCTAAGAATTATGGTGAAATTGAAGGATAGTATGATTTTGTGAATAGACAGGAGCCTGTCATTTATGTAGCATTATATGAGATTTAAACCACATGGCTCAACATGGCTGAAAGAATGAGTGATGAAAATAGGATTTCTCATGCAAGTACTTACTTTTATATAAAAAAACCCTTATGCATAAAATAATTGTGAATGATCTCTTATGACACTACAGATTTTCCTTCCATAGAAGAATGAACTTCCAAGTAGCTAGAAAAGTATAGGAGGGGAAGGGGAGCACTTGCCACTCAGGAGTATGTAACGATACTAACAATTGTGCTCATTTGGAGTTCACCATCATAATTAACCCCATAAAATTACTTTGTGTTAACTTATCTCATGGAAGTAAGTGTAAAGGCCTTTATATGTAGAATGCATAACTAATTCCAAATTAGCATTAAGGAAATTCATAAACGCATTCTGTAAGCACCTAACCTGGATACTTCAGTTGATTCCGGAATAAACACTTCAATTCAAAAATTCTTGCTGAAAATGTGCTTTGTGAGATTCTCTTTTCATGCTGTTTTCTGCTCCCTAGAGAAGGCAATGCTTTGTGAAGTTACCTATTGGACCGAGAAAACTCACTGAGCTAGTGACTCATAGGCAAAAGAAGTTTCAAAGCAGATATCTCAGGCATCATACTCACTACACTGATCAACTAAATTGAGAGACAGAAACTTCAGTTACTCATCTGTGTATTTGATCTATATCAGTCCATATACTCCTATAGAAAAAAGAATTGATTTAGTGATTCTCAAGCTTTTCAAATGTGAGAATTTCCTTTTAAGGATCAAAACACTTTAAGAGCCACACATATTGAGAAAATGTGTTATCGTAAGTGACCACTATGTATTCTACAAAGCTCTAATGGCCATCATATTTTTGCTGGTCAGCATCCGTTCCCCTTATTGAGGTACCAGTACCCCAATTTTCCTATTGTAAAACATCCCTCCCTTTTTTACTCTTGGTCCATTCACGTTGGGTGATTTAGACTCTACCCTTGGCTGCAGTGGTGGGTATGTATCTTAGGCCTGGCCTATCAAAGTATTCCATATCCCGGATCACAGTAATTACCTCCCCGATGGACATGGGCTACCTAATTTGAGACAGTTTCAGAACCTTTGCTGGGACTGTTGAGAGTGAGGCAGTCCCTTTTATCTGTTGGGATTTGCCTTTATAAACCTGTACCTGCTGGCAACCACCTACACAGTGTTAAAGTATGCATGAGAATAAAGCTCAAAGGCAGGAAATAAAGCTGAGCTATTTAAAGAGATGGAGTCCTATATTCATGGTTTGTGCCACTAGATCTATTCATGCATGCTCAGATTTATCCATATTCTTTTCAGGCGTGTGCATCCCCAAATTTCGTTTTTAGTTTGAATTGGGCTTCTGTCACTTGAAAGCAAGAGTTTTTTTCTGACACAAATGCTTTGCAATGGTATTTTATTGTATGAATCCCAATAGCAAGGAATATTTGAAACAGCACAAATATTCATGAGACATATTATTTAGTTAATGTGAAAGTAACACTCTGTGTGTATATGAACATGAAGACCATTTGCAATTAACTACCACCAGAGGTCAGAGGTCCATGGGTTTGAAACCATTTTAAGTTTTGGAGGTCACATCAATACAGATTAAGGCCACATTTATACAACTAAAATGTGGAGTAGACTGTGATTATCTTGAAAATCTAGCGGGGCTTAGAAAGCTAATCAACACTGCATTTTCTCTCTGTGTCAGCATAGTTTCAAAGTCAAATATGGCTTGCATCTAAAAAGTATGCACTGCAGTTAGACGGTGTTTTATCATGATTGAAAATACTCTAGGGAACGCAGTACAATTTTGTTTTTGCATGTAGAATATTTAGAACTTCAATAAGTCTTCAAGGTATTATTGAGTAAAACAAGTTCATTCTCAATGTCGGCATAAAATGAATCATGAGGATATGTACATAGCTAAAGCTATTTTTGCAAGTATCATCTTATTACTTTGTAAGTTTTTTGAGCTAACCTACAGTTTTCCAGGCGCCTCCAAACACATTATTTTATTTAATTCTAACAGTAATTTTGTAAGGAAGTGAACTAGAAGTTATTGACACTATGTTGAATTCTATGGTGGGGAACACATAAGCACACATACATATATTTTAATTTAAAGTAACATTATAAGGTGACTGTTATTATAACTATTGACACTATGTTGAATTCTATGGTGGGGAACACATAAGCACACATACATGTATTTTATTTTAAAGTAACATTATAAGGTGACTGTTATTATAACTATTTTATATGCAAGATGATTAAGGCTCAAAAGGGAAATAAGTTGTTAGTTCTCACAAAAATTCAAATTAATACTAAAATTTTTAAATTCAAGATCTCTATTTTCTACTTCTGACAGTTCTAAGTAGGGTCTATATGGGTGAAACAGAATTAATGAGTGAAGATTTGCTTCGTCGGATTAATGGTATTGAGGACTGGTATATCTGGATTTCTTGCCTCCACGTTGACTTGAATTATTGAAGACAATCATATTTATGTGATTCTAGTGTGCCTCAATAAAAATCATTCTAAAACCCTTCCTCTCTTCCTTTCTTCCTTCCTCCTTCCCTTCTTCTTCCTTTTTTCCTCCTCCCATTCTTCCTTTTCCTGTTCCCCCACTCTTTCTTCTCTTTCTGTGATGATGATATGGTTGAGAGAAAATCTTGCTTTGCTAATGTGCCATTTTTTTACTTCCTTCCTTGGTCTGACACAAATGATGTTTTCCGAAGTCCACTTTAGACACAATATTTTGGAAACCCTGATTCAATTATACCAATCTATGAGCATACTAATCTACAAGGGCTGGTGGCAAGGTGAAAAACTAGGATAGACCTGATAGGCTTGAAGAAAAACATGGATTGATTCTAGGTAACAAATTAAGAAAAAATACAGAAATCAGGAGAAGTAAGGAGATTTGATATAGGGTAATAAATCCCAGGTCTGTTCTTTTAACCTATCCAACCTAGACTCCAAGAGCAGCCATCTGAATACCACTTTTGCTAGTAATTTGAAATACTCACTCTCCTTGACCTCATTGCAGGTGGACGTTGGCAATACCCAGCCTGTGATAAACTCTACTTTCTTCTTACATATGGATGAAATCACAAAATTGAATGGATCTATTGAAGGTCATGGCATTGAGCCAAAGAGGGAATTCCTACCCTGATTGCTCCAATAGGGCCTGAAATTCAACATATTTTAGATCTGAACAAATTATCTCTTCCTTTTCCACATGTACCCCCCCGTTTTTTTTGGTTTCCCAATTTGTATTAATGCCACACCATTTTCCTAGTCACACAGACTTCACAACTAATTCATGTTTTTCTCCACCCATTTAGTCTTCACATTCCAGCACTTATAAAACCCTGGAGATTATGTCTCTTTATATCTCGTGAATTTGAAATGTTCTTTTCACTCCCTCTGCAGGGGCCTTGGTTTCAAATCTCATTACTGGGCCTTTATTATAATAGATATTTTGTTAATCTCCACTTGAATGGGGTCTGTCTCTCTCTCTCTCTCTCCTTATCCCAGCCTCACATTGCTTCCAAATTAAACTGTAGCTGAAACGTATTTCCTCACTTTGAAGCATTCTCACTGATTATCTTATAAGTTCTAAATTCCTGGCCCTGGCACTCAAGGTCACCCCTTATTTATTCCAGACTCAGTTTTTCAGAATTTTTCATGCTGCTCTTTTGACTCCTAGGGGGCACTTCACATCTCCTTGACAATCCCTGATACTAGGATTATCCCATGTCTTTGGACCAAGAATGGCCTTACATTTCCAGTTCTAGTTAGTTTTGAAGTTATCCTTTCTTTCTCTTAGCACTGTTGGCACTTTTGACACATTTCTAAAGCAATCATCTTATTATTCTGTACATTTTAAATATCTGTATAATCTCTTGTTGTCCTGGCTAGATTGGGAGCTCACTGAGAAAAGATATTACTCATGTTTGCGTTCCTCACAAGGGCCCCTTACATTCCATTTACACTTTTAAATGAAAGTGATTAAACCTTAAGTTTGGATCGTTTCTTTTACGGTGACTGAAAACAAGGAGAAGAGTTGCATCTGTGTGTGCGTTCATTTTGACCTCTATTCTGAACCTCTTTTGAAAGATGAACTTAATTTAGGATTCTAAGTAGTTAAGGAATAGGAAAAATGCCTTTCTTTGTTCTTTGTGTTGTTAAGGCACTGTTGGGAGCTGTTTTAAAACCATGGAGATAGATAGAAGGCAGAGTTCTATAATATTTTAAAATTTAGATGGATGCAGTATAAATCATTTCTGGAGGTGACATAGTACCCCACCGTAGTACTGTATCTGAGAGGGCTGTTAGATGAAAGTAATCTTTTCTAAACTCAAACCGACATGGGAACAGTTAAGTCTGATTTGTGAGCTACTGAAGTGTCATCTTTTATTCTTCTCAAAGACCTTAACAACTTGAAGGTGAGAACAAAGGGAAGGAAAGAAATGGAGACTCATTTATTTTTCTTGATGTAGAAATTGGTGTTCATCAAAATCTTCTCTCTAACGACTTGCAATGATACAATTGATGGGTCATAAAAATGTTCACCAAGTTTTGACATATTGGGTCACATTTTAATTTTATTTCTGGAGAATTTTGAGATTCAGCTCTCTTTTTGTGAAGGGGATTATGCCCCACTACTTAACAGTAAGGATATTAATGACCACTCACACACACCATAATTTGCTATAATTCCTCAGGCATTTTTCTCACCTTATTTTATTCTGAGTATATGAATCGAATTTCATATTTTGCTTATTCATAAGAAATCTTTTTCCCCACTAAGGTACGAGAAGACGAAATAATTCATATATTTGTCTAAGAATTGAAACGTATTCCCACTTCTGATGGAACTCTGAACTGCAGACGATGGAAATGAAAAAAATAACCAGAAAATCTGACAAAATACTTATTATGCTTTTTGATTCCAACCCTATGCGGGAGTTCATTAGTATTTTCTTACCATTTCAGAAACAAGTATCACAAAAGTCAGTTTCGTTTTCTTGATATCTGTACTTCTTTTTTATTCATTCACCCATCAAATATTCTTTGAGTACCTACTCTATGCCAGGTAGCCTTCCATGTGCTGGCATTCAGTAGCAGGTTCTAAACTGATGGGGTGACATCTGCAATCCTGTTAACATCTTTACCCACTACATGCTGTCCAGCACTGATCATGGAGTAATAATATGCTATTTTCTACCCATTTTCACAGTGCTTTGCATAGCATATGTGTGACAAAGTAATCCTCAGAAATTTATCATGATGTCAAGACATTTAAGTCTAATGCAAATGAAAGTTTCTCATAGCCATGCCAGGCATGCCAGGAGGGTAGCTATCTCATATAAGGATTTCTATGAAGGAGGATATTGCAGTTCTGTTTCATTTGAAGATGTGAGTCTCCCGATGACAGGTCTCATGTCTTATTGCTATTGGCTGCTTGACTTATCCTGAAATGGGAGTTCTTGGTTTCCTTCTTATTTAGAAGGGAACAAGGGTCAGCACCTCAACTACTGCAATGCATTATAGGAATTAGAAAATTGTAGTTTTCTCACACAGGTAAACAAGTGATTGTCTTTTATGTATCTCTTGTTTGAGTACTGGAGAGCTTTCATTTTATCTCTCTCCTGAGGTCACCTGGAAGAAATCTCTTCTCTGTCTCCTAATTCCACATTTCATTTAGTCTATTTTAATAGATGTTGACTGACTGATTGCAGGAACCTCTTAACTAATTTGACTCCTTTTCTCTCCTGCCTGAATGCTTTTTCAAGACAGCCAATCTAATAATGCCTTTCTGCATCTTTAAGTCATTGATGGCTTTTCAAGGCCTATTCGAGCTACAGAGGCTCCCGTATAGGGTGGCCCTCCTGACCTGCCATTTTCTCTCTCTCTGATGGCCAAAGACTAAATCATTCCTTCCTATGCTGATTCCCATACCACTCTTTTTATACCTGTAATGTAGCCACTGTTACACTGTAATCTAGCTAGTCATTTATATTTCTGTCTTCCGCACTTCCATTTTGAGCATGTTGAGGGCAGAGAGAATGTCCTATTCATCTTTGCTTTTCCAGGACCTAGCACAGTGCCTGGTACAAAATAGGCACTAAATATTTGCTGAATTGAGTTAAACAAATACACTGGAGTTTCCAGTGAAATCCTGAAGAATTTTATGAGAAACATTAAATTCCTCTCATATCTTATGAATTTGTAACTTTTCAGCAACCACCTGTTACTTGATAGTATATGCTACCTCCAAAGAATAAGTCATCCTATAGTAAGTCAATGAGTTCTGTATTATTTTTGCTCTTGATGAGGCACAGTTGATCATTTACCATATGATTGACTTTAGATGTAACACAACTACCAGATAACCCTATCTATGCCCATTTGATCTATTTCCTCCTTTCTAGTATCTATACAAAATGAGATAAATAATTTTCGTCCTTGGGCAATTTATTCCAAAAAGATATGGTTTGAAAAGAAGCCTTTGAGCTCTGGATCAATCAGAATTTTTACAAATCCCACAGTAAGAATGGAATCCAAAGGAAGCCCACCTACTTGGTTTTCCCCACAGAAGGCAAATGAACGTGCAGCCCCTAAGAGCTCTGTATTCAGAGAAAATGATCTCTATATGGTACTAGCTGGAGCTTGCTTTGTGAAAAGGTGTTTGTTAGACAAAGCTTGCCTCTGTTTTGAATTAACTTCACTTTTCCACTTTAATATCCCTTTTTTCCAGCTCATTTTTTTTTTTTTTCAGATTCTCCTGACCACTTTTCACCATGTTCCATGGATATTTAGGTCTCACAGTTCCTACCCCACCTACCTGTGCCATCTGTAGGCCATCCATGAAAACCTATTTAAAGCTAAGGTATTAATAGACTGATGAATTATTTCTCTACAGAGGTTTTACCCTTTTAGAGGGGCTCCTGGGCAAGAAAATGCCCTAGATCTAAGGAATATTATCCAATTGTCAGTATTCAGGCACTGTTGCAGGCTAAAGGGATAACAAATTTCACACGCAACTCAAATCCCACCACATTGGCCCTGGGACCAAGATAGCTTTATGCTTTCACAGAGGTTGTGAGTGGTTCACTGTGACTGGAAAGAAGAGAGGATCTACCAGACATTCTTAACATGAGAGTTTATGTTTTGGGTTTTCAAATTGTGCTTCTCAGTACCAGGGGATTCTGTGGAAGAAATTCACAGGTCACCAAGTACAATAGGAGAGGCTGACCAGGAGAACAAATGGGTTTTGTCTCTTTTAGCCACCCCCTCCCCCGGTCAACTAATAATAAGACTATTAATAATTACATTAATATTATTTGACCAATAGTAGAATAATAATATGTTCATTTATCTTTTAATAATTTGGATTTCTAATTAAATTTGTTGGAAGATAAAAGTTTATTTCCAAAGTTTTTTTTTTTTAACAACTGTTTAAGCTCACATGCTCTGTGTCCAAGAATCCCTAGTTAAAATGTGTAAGTCCTTAAGCAAAAAACCCATTCACCCATTCAGCTGTCACTATCAAAGATGGTGTTAGCTATCAGATAGAGAAGCCTCGAAGTGCAGAGGGTTGAGTTTAGGGGAAGTGGGCTCACAGGGATATTTTATTAGGGGGACAGCAGAAATAATAAGACAGAGGCATGAAACCAGGGATGATTAGAGGTGAGATTGAGCAATGTCAAGGACAAATTTATCTGCTTCATAATTTAGCACATGATGGAACCTGTTAATGATTCTAGACTTCAGATTTTCAGAACTTAGAGATATATCACCTCTGTCTTGCTTAATTGATCAGATTTAATATTCTTTCAGCATTCCAGAGTATATCAGAATGTTAAGCCATCCCTTTCCTCACTGTGGACACATACATCTCAAATGATTTATGAACGATTATGCCACTATGGAAGCCCACTGACACAGTGAGTGGGTTATGTTGAATTTTTGTTTCCAACATTTTATCCTTTCCTATATCCACACTCTTTGCTATGTAACTTTGCATGTTCTTTCACTAAAAGAGGAATATACTTCCTTCCTTACCCCTAAACTTTGGGCTTGGTTACCTGACTTGCTATGGCCAATGGGATGTGGATGGAAGTAACACTGTGTCAGATCTGGGCTTAAGCCTTATAAGACCTTGTGTGTTTCATTTACCCTCTGCATTTCTGTCATCACCATGAGAACACCATGGTCCAGCTAGTCTGCTGATCCCACGGGGTTGAGTGACATGTGGAGCAGAGGTGGATTCAACCTGCAGCTTGAAGCCACTCAGCTGAGCCCAACCAAGATCAGCCCATGTGCGGACATGTAAGAAATAAATGTTTTCGGTGATATGCCATTGAGATTTTGTGTTTGTTTATAATGCAGTGATTGATACCTGGTTGGGCTTGAATTTGCAGTTAGGCAGACTTGAATTTGGGCAACTTTCCTAAATATTCAGCATTCTTGTCTGTAAAATATATGTAATCACAATAACTGTACCACAGTGTCATAGGCATTAAATGAAATCATACATGTAAAATATTAGGTACAATGTCTCACTATTAATATTACACTTTCAGAGAGAAAGATACTCTGGGATTCTGAAATCTAATAAAATAGGATGCACTCATAGATTTCAAGATGGGGATTTGGTTTTAGAATATATGGTAGTTTTAAAAAAGGCATTTATTGTTCTGAAACTCAGGGCACATCAATTCTTTTTTTTTTTTTTTTTTAGTTTAATGATCGCTAAACTTCATAAATTTACTACTTGAGAAGATGAATAATTGGCTTGGATATTGTTTTCTCTTAAAGGAAAATAAAAACATGACTTTACCAACATCACTTGGTATATAAAGTGCTATTAGTCACATGCTGTAGTTAGCATGTTTGACTTGTTTGCGACCAAGAGTTCAGGTGAATACATTTGAGATTTATTTTGTAATTTTCCACATGCCAATATAAAACAGCTTTTTTTGCCCCTCCATTGCCATCAGGTCAGAATAAATTGACTTTTGATGCAAAGTTGTGGCCAGAGGTTGAAATTTATGTGTGATTGATGGTCAAAGTGCTTACTAGCCGCACCCCCATCTTTTTTTATATTACCTCCTGGGCTGAGATCTGTTTTGTGTAAAATATTGAGATACTCACTGGTCTCTCTGCCTCTCACATGCCCTTGAAAGTGAAGAAAAATAATTGACTAAATTGGCTTAAATTGGCTGTTAAAGAAAAAAAAAAGACAACTCGTAATGAATGAATAGATTTTCTAAGATACATTTCTAATTCTTGGGTCTTCAAGTGTGCAATCTTAATATATTATTCCTGAGCCAATTAGTAAATTAATTGGTTCAACCAGCTCTCAGCACCCAGTTCAAGTTTTCTTACAGGGATTTTAGAATGGATACAAAATCCCTGGAGTAGAGATGCCCTCTTTCCTTACTGAGGCAATTCCCAACTTCCATTTCCATAAAGAGAAGGACCCCAGAGGAATAGCAGCAGGGCTGCCAGCAGCTGTAAAAGGCTTTACTGTTGCAATAAAACCAAAATAGGCTAGACTTGTCTTTGTTCTTTTCATTTTGATGTGTTGCTAATTAAACTAGTAAAAATGCTTAGAACTCATTTTTTTTTTCTTTGAAACACATTTACATGTGTGTATATACAGCTTGGGTACATCACTGGGTGTTTTTTGCTGTTGTTGTTGTTTTGGTTTGGATTTCTCCAAAAGCTGACCCTGAGACAATGATTTGAGTGCACATAGTTTATTTGGTAGTGACTCCAGGAAGCATAGAGAAGGAGTTAGGAAGAGAGGAAAGACAATAAAAGGTGCAAATTACTGTTGTAGGCAGCTGGAGTTTAGTTCCGCTGAGGTCCTCCTGAGAGAGCATGTAGAAAACAATTCAGAATTGTCCCACTAAGGGGGTGGGTGAAGAAGCCGAGGCATTTATTTATCCCTTTGCCGCACTGCTTCTGAGTGGTTCATGGGGTTGCTAACTTCCAGGTATTCCTGACTGCCCAGCACAGGCAGGACTCATTTCTGCAGCCAGAGATAGACCCCAGCAGAGATAATGCATGCAATGTATTTCAGATCACCCGAGCCACGGAGGGTCAGCAGAGGAAACGTGGACAAAGTCTCCGAGAGCATCTGCTATGGGCACTAAAGGGAAAAACATGTTTCCTCTATTTTTATTTAAAAAATAGAAACAAATCAAAGTTTCTCTTGTTACATGAACTTCAAAGGCATTTTTTGTTCTAAACAGTGAGTTGATGGAATAAAATATTTGCAGCACTCTGGTCTATTCCATAGGAGGGCTTTTATTTTCCAAATTAAACTCTTTTGTCTTTGTTATGAAACATATAAGTCAAAACCCCAGAATTTTTTTCTTGCAACCAAAAGCTAAAATGAGAACAATTCGTTTTATCTACAAGAACAAAAATTTAATGTTTTTTCCCCTTCCATTTTACTTGGCTTCCTTATATTGATTTTTTTTTTCAACATTAGAAAGTGTGTTACCAATTCTTGCCACAAGATGTCACTATTTTACCAGATTAATCTCTAAATGCTTTTCTGCAAATGTTTAAAACTACCTCGTATGCTGATGTTTCAATAACTTATTGAAATGCCTCCATTAAAATTGTCAAAATCTCTCTGGTGGAAGAAGTTATAAGATTTCATTTGAATAAAGATCAAATCGCAAAATATCTAGTAATCTCCCACAGAATCCAGGATCTTCCAGGGGCTTTGAAGGGAACCCATACACATTGGATAAATGTATCATAATTAAATAAAACATTTTACTTTTTCACTATTTGCTTCATTCTATGCTTCTAATATTTATTAATCCATCTTTTAATTCAGCACTTCTCAAACATTACAAAATACAACCGCAAATAATATATTTCTGGAAAATTCTTTTTGAATTTTAATTTAGCTGGCAAGGGAGAAACTCCTGTGAAACCTGGATGAGGAGCATATCACATGTCCACTATAAAGCACCTTCATAGAAATATTAAACCTTCAGGCATAGGCCAAGCTCCTTACCAATTGTGCAATGCTTCCATTAGGAGTAGCTACTCTTCAGTTTATAATTCCTCTCCATGGAGTTTTCATGCAGAATCCTTTTTTTTTTTTTTTTTTGAGACCGAGTCTCACTCAGTTGCCCAGGCTGGAGTGCAGTGGTGCAGTCTTGGCTCACTGCAACCTCAGCCTCCTGGGATGAAGTGATTCTCCCGCCTCAGTCTCCCGAGTAGCTGGGACCACAGGTGTGCACCACCACGCCCAGCTAATTTTTGTGTTTTTAGTAGAGATGGGGTTTCACCATGTTGGCCAGGCTGGTCTCGAACTCCTGACCTCAAGTGATCTGCCCACCTCAACCTCCCAAAGTGCTGGGATTACAGACGTGAGCCACTGTGCCCAGCCCAGAATCCATTCTTGCTAGCTGCATTATAACTATATTTCCCATACCTATAGGGACAAAAGAGTTTCATTTGGAATATAAAAGCCTCCTTATGGAAACACACTAGAACCCTGCAAGTATATGGTTCAATCAGCCCATTGTTTTGAACAAATACTTTCCCTTTAAAATAAATACATGTAAATGGGACACTTTGATTTGCTTCTTTTTATTTATTAACAGGAGAAGAAACTTTTAGGACAATACACAGTGAAATATGCCTTGACAGTTCATATTAGCCAGTATGATAGAGGAGAATGGTCTGTGGGCTTCAAGTCACACCTAGCTGCCAAGCTTGTCTCGATCATTCTGTAGCTGTGTACATTGCCTAGTTATTTATTTTTTAATCTCTCTTCCTGTCTCATTTTCTTCATCTGATAAACGTGTGTGTAGCTGTATAGCAATAATACCATCCTTCCAGAGTAGTTCTGAAATTAGAAATTGTGTTAGGTCCTATTGCTTTTGTAACAAATTCCCACAAATTTAGTTGCTTGAAACAACACAGATACATTCTCTTACAGTCATGGAGGCCAGAAGTCCAAAATCAGTTTCACTGGGCTAAAGTCAAGATGCTGGCAGGGCTGGTTCCTTCTGGAGGCTTATCTAAGGGACAGCCCATTCTTTGCCTCTTTCAGCTTCTAAAAGCTATGAGAATTCATTGCCTTCTGTGGCTCATGGACTCTCCTTCCTCCATCTTCAAAGCCAACAGCATGGCATCTTCAACTTTCTCCAGTTCCATCTTCGCATCACCTTTTCTCTTATAAAGAAGCTTTTGATGGCATTGGATCTGCCCAGATAATCCAGGATAATCTCCCCACCTCAAGAATCTTTATTTAATCAAATCTGCCATAAAGTAACATTCACAAGTTCAGGACATGGGAAAACCATTATTCGGTCTACCACAGCAACGTTATATGTAAAGGCTTCATCACTGAGTAAATGCTCAATAAATAGTACTACTTATTATGATACGATATGAAATATTAATTTAGCAGTGTGATGCTGTGTCAGTGAATGAACCAATAGTAAGACGGCATTCTTCACATTTTGAGTTTACTGAAAGGATACTGGTATTTAATTTTCAATATCTACTCAGGTAAGAGATCAAATTATAAAAAAAAAAGTCAAGTTAGTATTCAAATACAGTATGTAGAATAAGTTATGCATTTCCTTTGTTCAATCGAATAACTTTCATTTTCTCTTTGCTTTAACAATTAAAGAAAGTCAGTGTTTTTTTCACAGATCTACATCTAGGTTACTGATCAGCAAAAATACCGTGTCTTTATGGGGCTTTTCTTAAGATACTTTCCTTTGTTCTTCAAATCACCCTGAAAAAACTGTATAGGACATTGGGAATTTGTCACCTGACTTCATAAGAAAAACTAGTTGTGAATCTATGGAGAAAAATTAAACACACAAAGTTTTAATCTCATTATTTTCATTTTATATTTGTCATATCTTGTTGACATTTTTAATGTTATGTAATCTTGAATATACTTGAAGCTATTATTTTAAAAAAATAAAGGACAACATTTTGTCAGCACTCCAACTTATGTGGAATAATTATACTGAAGAGACTATCATTTGAATACTTCAGTTTTGTACTGAGTTTAAATGATGCATTTCACCAATATGCAATTAACTGAAGTAGAGACACCTGCAAAATAATGTGATCAAATCAAGTGTGTAAATAGAATGTACACTTCAGCAAAGTGGCCTATCTTCTTCCATTCACATACTGCAAATTTAAGATGGCAGCAGAATTAAATGCTGTTCAATTAAGAACAGTCTACTTAATGAATTGCAGCCTTTGGAAGACCTACCAGGTGGATGAATATGGTATATTTTACCCAGTGGATGAGTAGAATACAATTCTACTTAATAAATTGAAGCCTTTGGAAGACTTGCCAGGTGGATGAGTATGGCATATTTTACCTGGTCTTATAGATTGCTCTAGTGCCCATTGCCATGTGAGTTTCTCATTCACACACTTTTCATTAACCGTGTTTAGGAATAATCAGTTGCTTAATCTTATTAGACCAGTGGTTTTAAATATATAATTCAGCTAAAATGGGATCTAGTGAGGGTACATGAATCTCCTCAAATTGTGTAAGAAATTGTGTGCACGCCCACTTTTTTATGGTGTGATTTAACCTACTAATGGATAGCCAATATCCATTCTTCTTGTTACTACTTACAAGAATTTTATTCTACCTGGAAGGATGCTTGACCAAATAGTGCATGTGTCTATTTTCCCACTTATTTTTTTTATCTAGGCTTGTCCAATAAAACCTAAGTGTCCATTGTTGGTGGGACTTTGGGTCTCCATAAGAAGGATCAGACAGCAGGCATGCGTGTCTTTGTCTTTTCATCTTTCCATTAGTTCTTCTCTCTATTGCTTGGAATGCAGATGTGATGGCTGGAGCTTTGGCAGTCATTTTGGGTCTTTTAAAATGTCAAGTTAATACACTATTACAAAAATTTTGTATTGAGGTAAAATTTATATACAGTGACATATTGAGATCCTAAATATACTGGTCAATCAGTTTTGACAAGTATGTATTAAGACTCACAATATTTCCATCATCTCAGAAAGATCTCTCATTACTGGAATGATGGAAATATTGTGTGATTGGCTCTTAGTCTCTGTATCCCAATTAAGAAGCAACCATTACTCTGATTTGTATCACCATAGGTTAATTTTGTCCATATAGAATTTCACATAAATGGATTATATTGTGTGTACTCATTTTTGCATCTGGATCCTTACACTTAGGACACTATTTCTGACAACCACCTATGTTGTTGCATGTTAATTCCTTTTTTATTGCCCAGTACTATCCCATGATATGAATATACCACAGTTTGTTCATATATCTTCCTGTTGATAAACATCTGGGATGTTTCCAGTGTTGGGCTATTATAAATAAAGCTGCTGTGACATGCATGTACAAGTCTTTATTTACGGTTCTCATTTATTTGGAGATGTAATTGCTGAGTATATATAGATAACTATTTCAAAAACTGCCAAACATTTTTCCAAAGTGTCTGTAGAATTTTACATTCCCACCAGCAATGTCCTTGCTAACATTTGGTGTTGCCATTATTCTTTATTTTAGTCATTCTAGTGGGTATGTAGCAATATCTGATTGAATTTTTAATTTGCGATTCCTGATGATTATTGAACATTGATTTCCATATGATTATTGGGCATTGCATTTTTTGTTTTTTGAGATGGGGTTTTGCTCTTGTTGCCCAAGCTGGAGTGGAATGGCATGATCTCGGCTCACCGCAACCTCTGCTTTCTGGGTTCAAGCGATTCTCCTGCCTCAGCCTCCTGAGTAGCTGGGATTACAGGCATGCACCACCACGTCAGACTAATTTTTGTGTTTTTAGTAGAGATGGGTTTCTCCATGTTGGTCAGGCTGGTCTTGAACTCCCAACCTCAGGTGATCCACCCGCCTCAGCCTCCCTAAATGCTCGGATTACAGGCGTGAGCCACCACGCCCAGCCCATGGACATTGTATTTTTAATGTAATTTTGGAGCAGAGGGCAAGGCCTTCAAGGGACACATGATGGTTAATTTTATATGTCAAGTTAACTGGGCTAAGGCACAGCCAGGGAGCTGGTGAAACATTACTTCTGAGTGTCTCTGTGAAGGGTATTCTGGAAGAAATCAGCATTTGAATCTGTACACTGAGTAAAGAAGACCTATCATGACTAATGTGGGCAGGCATCTTCCAATCCTTTGAGTGCCCCAATAGAACAAAAAGGTGGAGGAAAGGTGAATGCAGCCTCTCTGAGCTGGGACACACATCGTCTCCTGGCCTCAGACACTGGAGCTCCTGGTTCTGAAGCCTTCAGATTTGAACTGATTGTTACATCACTGGCTCCTCTTAGTTTGAGACTCAAACTGAACTACACCACCAGCTTTCCAGGTTCTCCAGGTTACACAGCGTAGATCATGGAACTTCTCAGCTTCCATAACTGTGTGAACCCATTCCTATAATCTCTCTCTCTCTCTCTCTCTCTCTCTCTCTCTGTGTGTGTGTGTGTGTGTGTGTGTGTGTGTGTGTGTGTTATCTTTTAGGTTCTCTTTCTCAAGAGGGAGAATGCTGACAAATACAGACACGTTCCAAGAACCATAATGCTCCTTGAAACCACTTTTAAAGGACAATGGGTATTGTTAACTGTTTAATGGGGCTTGCATACTTTGAGCAAGAATTGAATACTCTGGAGAATATTGGGCTCTTTGAAAGATTTGTAGCACAAAGGGAGAAAGAAAAGAGACCTGGGGCTACTGGAGTAAAGAAATGAGAATTTCAATGGGGGCTTTAATTGAGTTTTTCTGTGAACTGTGTGATGCAAATCCTCTTTGCCATTTATCATAAAAATGTCAAAAAAAAGCTACATTATTTATTTGTGCAGGAATGGGCAAACTACAGCTTTCAGGCCAAATCTGTGCCAACATCACTTTTGTGAATAAAATTTTATTGAAACACTGCCACAACTCATTCATTTACATGTTGTCTGTGGCTGCTTCCATGTTACAACTGCAAGTTGAGTAGCTGCAGCAGAGACCATATTGCCTGCAAAGCTGAAAGTGTTTACTATCTGGACCTTCATAGAAAAAAATACTCAACCTTTGAACTACTAAACTGGGGCTGTTTGGGGAAAGAGAAGCTGCAATGAAGTGCTGAATACTAGGTCAAGGTGGGAGGAGTAATCATCTGGGAGGCTTGATCCCCTGGGTTTTTTTTTTTTTTCTTGAGACGGAGTCTCGCTCTGTCGCCCAGGCTGGAGTGCAGTGGCGCAGTCTCGGCTCACTGCAAGCTCCGCCTCCCGGGTTCACGCCATTCTCCTGCCTCAGCCTCTCCGAGTAGCTGGGACTACAGGCGCCCGCCACCACGCCCGGCTAATTTTTTTGTATTTTTAGTAGAGACGGGGTTTCACCGTGGTCTGGATCTCCTGACCTCGTGATCTGCCCGCCTCGGCCTCCCAAAGTGCTGGGATTACAAGCGTGAGCCACCGCTCCCCTGTGTTTTAACCTTAGGAAGGACACTGGTAGATTCTCTTGTCTCAGCAGCAAAGTATTTGAAGATATATCAAGTGATGTTGCCAGGTAATGACTGAGCAGTTATTGAGCTGCCTCTTTCCTCCTCCTCCTCCTCCTCCTCCTCCTCCTCCTCTTCTTCTGATTGAGCAGTTATTGAGCTGCCTCTTTCCTCCTCCTCCTCCTCCTCCTCCTCCTCCTCCTCTTCTTCTGATTGAGCAGTTATTGAGCTGCCTCTTTCTTCTTTCTTCCTTCTCCTTCTTCCTCTTCCTCTTCTCATCCTTCTTCCTTTTCCTCTTCTCCTCCTCCTCTTTCTCCTTCTCCTTCTTCTTCTCCTCCTCCTCCTTCTTTTTCCTCTTCTTCTTTGCTACTGTGCTTGGCTATACAAAATAATTTAGATTCACATAGTCCTCACCTCCTAAGCTAGACGATATTGATTTTAGGGACATGAAAAATCACATGACCAACAAAATAAGGATGCTAAACCATAGCGGGTATTGAAATATTTTCATAGACTATCTAATTCCCCTTTCTCTGACTTCATGTTAACAAAGCAATTTTTTAAACAAATCCAATTCCTAGAATCCAATCATGGATTAAAGAGCAAACACAAATATATGCTCTTTGATCAACTATAGCTCCCTCTATGAAACAAAAACATTGACTTCTTGATTCAAATTGGTTTCATGTGACTTTGGTGTGCATTATTTTCTTTGGGTTTTATAACTCTTAAGTAACCTAACCAGTAAATACTGAAATTTAAGAAAGGCCCCATGGGCTCTCAGAAAGACTATAGCGCTGAGGTCAAATGGGACAGGGTTTGAATCTTTGCAAAGTTTACTAGTTTTGTGACTTGGAGTGACTTATTTCATCTCTTTGAGCCTCGCCACTATGGTTTGCTCTGTTAATAGAAGTAATATATTGAAACCCTGAGTCCAGTGCCAGAATAGAATAAGTGCTTTATAAATAAAGTGCCCTTCTCCATCTTCTGCATGTAGGGCTGAGAGATCAGACTTTCAACAATGGTGCTATGGGCTGAATTACGTCCCTTCAAAATTTGTATGTTGAAGCTCTGACCTCCAATGTGATGGTATTTGGAGATGAGGCCTTTGAAAGATAACTGGCTTAGATGAGATCAAGAGTGAGGGCCCTCCTGATAGCATTAGTGTTCTTTTAAGGAGAAGCACCAGAGAGCTCACTTTCTCTCTGTCTGCATGCCCAAAGGAGATCACGTGAGTGCACTGCAAGATGGCAGCCACCTGTAAGTCAAGAGAAGAGGACTCAGAATAAAAATAATCATGTCAGCATCCTGGTTTCATCTTGGACTTTTCAGCTTCCAGAATTATGAGAAATAAATGTCTGTTGTTTATAAGCTATCCAGTCTACGGCATTTTGTTATGGCAGCCCAAACTAAGATGAACAGTAACCCAATTAAGCCTGGTTTTGAAAAGCTTTCCCAATCCCCATTTATCTCCATTCCAAAGGATTTTATGGGGGATGTGGCCATTTAAGGAGCTATCCTAATAATCTGTACTTTTACATTTCCGAAAGAGAGAACACTCACCAGCCATTCACTTGCTTGTCATTCTCTACTGACTTATTATTTTCTTTATCTTTTGAGCCATTTCAAGCCATTAGATGCTTTAAGTTTCAAGGAGTTAAGCTGAGTCTGTGGTGTGTGGGTAGAAACTTCCAAACTGTATTTTACTGAGAGCCCAACTAAAGATGAAAGCAGGGTTTGGGCTAAGGATATAATGGGTTGAGAGGGTTATGTGGGCCCTATTTTTGTGGGAAAAGTTTAGGAATTCTAATTAAGAATCAGAATGACAGACTGTCTGTTTCCAAAGCTCATAGTCCCTAATAACTATATGCTGCTATTTTGTCAATAAATACCATCCTGTTCAATGGCCAGGCCAGGAAATTTCTGGTATGATTTATTGAATATAGGCTTTCAAAATCTCAGAGTGCCAGCTGTGACTATATTTAATGTTTACGTTCAATGAAAAAGCTTTGTTTAGGTATGTTTTGCTTTCTTTTTTGTTTTTCATTTAATCAGGGACTAGATGTAACATGTCTGCCTGGCCAGTATGATAGAGGTTAACTGAGATAACTCTAAAATTTGCCACAAAACTTTGATTATCTATCAGTCAACAAGTCACATGGAAACATATTTTTCGTTTATATCTAAATGATTCTTATCAATTATGCAGAAATTTGCTCCTGCTCTTGCATTAGAAAAATCACATGAAGCACAGGAGGGTTGTATGTTAGAATGTGGCTTCCCCATTTTGGTCCTACTATGCATTGAAATAAGATTTGAAGTATTTATTTGCTGCTTTTTTAAAAATTTCCTTCTTTACTATAGTGTGCTAAGTGTGCTAACATCTGGTGGAGGAGAAGCCTATAAACATTAAACATTGTCAGTCTTCTGGAGAGCAGTAAGTTTTCCTAGAAGGACTAGGAAATTGATCGTAATTCCACCCATTGGTTGTAAACTCCACTAAGACAGGGACTTTGCCCTGTTTACCTGCTTACTGATTGATCCCAATATCTAGAGCAATGCTTGCAGACAGTGGTTACTCAGTAAGCATTCATAAATAAAGAATAAATAGTGCGCTAGGTGCGGTGCCTCATGCCTGTAATCCCAGTACTCTGGGAGGCCGAGGTGGGTGGATCACTTGAGGTCAGGAGTTTGAGACCAGCCTGGACAACATGGTGAAACCCCGTCTCTACTAAAAATACAAAAATTAGCCAGGTGTGGTGGCGAGTGCCTGTAATCCCAGCTACTTGGGAGGCCAAGTTAGGAGAATCATTTGAACCTGGGAGGCGGAGGTTGCAGTGAGCTGACATTGTGCCATTGTGCTACTGCACTCCAGCCTGGGCGACAGAGTAAGACTCCATCTAAAAAAAAGAAAAAAAAAGAATGAATAGTGAAAGAAAGCACATGAATTTGTTCGGGGAAAAATATTTTTTCTAACATTAAATTCTAGAAAAACATTTTAAGGATATTTTTCTATTTTTTTAAATAAAAGGAATTGAGCATACAAATTACTGCTTTTTACATGTTATATAGGATCTTGCTTAAAAATAACCCAAGAAAGGATACAACATTAAAATCCTTTAATGCACTGAAAATATATCTAGGAAACTGAACAGGGTTGGCTTCAAGGGCATGAGACCCATGTGACTGCACAAGGCCCTGTTTTCAGAAAGGCTTTGTTTAATGCTCTGCTGTTGCTATTTTGAAATTGTTAATCATTGTTGAACATGGGGCCTCACTGTTTCATTTTACATTGGGCCCTGCAAATTATGTAGCTAGTTCTAGAACTGAGCTACTACATTCCAAGGCCATTCCGTACTAACTTGATATTAAGGGCAGAGTTTAGAGGAGCTAAAAAATATAGCACATCACTAACAAGTTCCTTCGTCCCAGTTTTTCAATTATCTATTGTCTAAACTGTACCTTGGGCAAGAACAGGTGGTTATCAATTTAAAATTGAACTTTGTAAAGAGTGTGTAAAAATTGCTGATCGAAGATACCGGCTGTGTTAGCAAAATTAATATTTTGTGGTGAAAATGAAGGAGGCTAACTTGATTTCTGCCTTAGACAGAAGGGCCACTTCAGAGTAACTGATGTCCTAGCCAGATCTTACAAAACCAAGTGGATACATGGCAAAAGGTGGCTGATTTTTGTCATTGTCATTTATCAGGATTTCATTTTCTGTAATATGGGGCGATATTTTATGATGGATTGAGAATTCAGGGCTTCATACAGATCTTGTGCTGTATCCCTACTTAATTTCTAGGTTGTCCTGTATAGGGGGTAAGGCTGCCAACCACTGAGACTGAGGTGGGTAGCACATTTGAACCACGGGGAGGTCAGTGACCTGTGGTGATGTGACTTCACTCTGAGCCTCAGTTTCCTCATCTAGAAAATAAGAATAGGAGCAGCTACTACACAAGTTTGTTAAGAGGATTATGTAAATAAGATACGTAAGTATGTATGTAAAGTTTTGGGTAGGAAAGTAGGTGCTCAATAAACAAGAATCTTCTTCCCCATCTATCTTTTCTGATGTATCATTTCTCATAGTGCTTTTTCTTGCATAACATTATGTTTTCTAATTTTTTTTCCTGCTGAAATTAAAGCCAATATGTTTCATTTTAATATTTAGCAACTTTATATGTTCTGGAAATTTTGATCAATGTAATTTTCATTTGAATCACATAAATTTCCTCACGAATTACTCTTTTAGCATTCTTGTATAGAGAATACAGTCAGACTTATTTGGTTTACAGCCTATTCGTGCTACTTACTAGTTGTGTGACTTCAAGCAAGTCACTTAACTTTTCTGTTCCCATATGGATAATAACTGTCTCATCTTCATACAGTTAATTGTGAGGTTGTGTGAGTTAACACTAAAGAATATAACACATGTATATAACACATATATATTTTTTAGAACAGCGTCTGGCATACAGTAAGCTCTCAGTAAATATCAGCTATTATTTTTGTAGTAGTTAATAAGAAAATCTAAGTCTAAAATTTTCACCCTCATATGGATGGTGTTATGAATTGATTGTTTATATCTCCTCCAAATTCCTATGTTGAAATCTTAATTCCCAATATAATTGTATTAGGTCATGGGGCCTTTGAAAGAGGATTGGGTCATGAGGGCAGAACCCTTATAAATGGGATCACTGCCCTTATAAAAAGATATGAGAAAGCTTCCTTCCTCTGTTACTACTCTCACCATATGAGAATACGATGAAAAGATGGTTATCTGCAAACCTGGAAGTGGGCCCTTACCAGACACCAGATCTGCTAGTACCTTGATCTTGGACTACCCAGCTCCAGAACTGTGAGAAATAAATGTTTGTTGTTTAAATCATCCCGTCTATTGTAATTTGTTATGGCAACTTCAACAAAAGCAGATGCTTTTGTTTCTCATATATTAGTAAATTTTCCAGGTATTTAAATAATTTAGTGTCAAGAAGGCATCATCGAACTGGGTTATTTGAGGATAGTTTAGTAAATAAATATATAAACGAATGGTCAAAGTGTAAAATCACAGAGGATTGGCATACCCCAGGGTGGTAGGTACTGAATGTTGTTATCACCTCAAGGCTTAAGGTAATAAGGAGGAGGGAAATGTTGTTGGGAGGTGAAGTCAGAGAAGGCAGTGTGGAGGGGGTAGAAGGGTAGTAGAAGCTGTAGCTGTTGATGGAGGAAAGCAGCCAATATTAGGTGACTGTGCAGAGAGGGAGCTGGAGGATTCAATACTCTGGCCTCAACTCCCTCCCACCTAACCTGCCAGTGCTCCTAGTGGCCAAATGGAGCCTATAACTAGCAAAGCCCACTGGTGCAGTCCAACTAGGGTAGCCTTCTGGCACACAGCAAGGGTGGGTGAGAGGGACAAATGTGTAGTTATCATGTTAATTCTTAAACTTAAAAATCTGACAGTTTCATAAAGTTACATCTAATTCTTCAGCAATAAGCACTTTTTTTTAGAAAGAAAAATCTTTCATATAAGGCCAATATCTATTAAAATGGGTGATTATGTTTATGAGCTCTATATGTGTAGGACTTGTGTTAACTTTATGATATATACTGGGGCCCATATGCCTCTGAAATGAAGAAATCAGGTTTGTTGGGAAAAAAATGCTATTTTAAACCATAGTCAATAATCTTCTAAGTAGTTGTGCTTGGCTGTAAGAGAGATAAGGTTTCAAGAGTTTGGATGGGCTCAGCCCGTTCCATCTCCAAAAATGTAAAGACTCCATATTTATGTCCTATCATCAGGTGGATCAGTTGCATCATCTATATAGATGAAGACGTATGAAATAGGCAAAAAGATAAATGTAAAATTTGATCTTTGAAAACTCGGATATGCTACTAACATCATATACAGCAAAGAAGTCCTATTTTTTTATTCTGTTGCTTCCTGCTCACAAAGGCATCATCCTACTTTGCTTCCTGTATACATGCTTTTGAACTGAAAAGCCTTGATCATCATTTCAAAATTCAGCATTTCATTTTCCATTAGCAGGCTTTAGCACAAACTCAGTTCCCATTAGGGACAGCCTTGACAGGTCCTTCCCTCTCTTCTGCTAACACAGATTATCCAGTGGGTTCCTAAATTTGAGTTCACTGACAACCCTCTTTCCCAGCATGGCCCCTTTACATCCTGCAATTGTACCAAGACGGAGCAAGATGGTGTCCCTGTTTTTATTGCTGTATTTCCTTTGGATCTCAAGTTCAGCTTGTACATTTAATAAGAAAATTTTCTCTCACCCACTCTAATAACTCTTAGTCATCCCCAGATCTACACTATTATTTTCTAAACTCTATGGAATCAATTAAAAATATTACTCAACTTTCCTTTCTTCATATCTCTGACACAATAATGGAACCCAGAACCTATAAAGTTCTATTAAAAGTGCATAAATTCCCCCCCCAGCTCCCACGAAAAAACATTTCCCATGTTTCTCTTTATCTAGCAGATTATTGTTGTCGTTTTTATACCAGACTGTTGGAAGTTTAACGTTAAGTGCTTCATTAATAATGTTTATGCTTTAGAAAAATCTGAAACAAATAAATCTTGACAGTGAACGGAACTTACTTATTTTATTCTTTGTGTTTAACATCACAAGGAACAGTCTAAAAACAGTTTTATTTGTACTTCAAGATATAAAAAGCAGTATTGTACAAACCACAGCCACAGAAATAGAACTAATTACTGGAAAGATAATAATGGTTTTACAATTTGAAACTAAATGTTTGCTTCTATCAGTAATAAAAGGATAACAATTGCTACATTAAAAGAAGAGAAAAAAGAAAAAAACATATATTTTCCTGGAATGATAGGGCAAGCACATGAGTTGCTAATGAAAAAGTTTGTACAGAAAATAGAAAATTTCTAGCTTTACTTTCTTTGAAATGAATTTGTGACTCTCATTTTGGCAATATTTGCCAGTAATTCAGTTTCCACTGGAAAATAACCTTGACTTTGTTTTCTACTCAGTTTGGTACTCTGCACATTATTTTTCTAACTAACTCATATAAAAGTTTAAAATAGAGTTTCTTTTGACATTCCCAACAGCTCTCTTTCTCCAATCCCTACTGCACACTAGTTACATAACCTCCAGCAAGTTTCTTAACCTCTCTGTGCCCCAGTTTCTTCATCCATAAAATGGGGATAATAATAGCACACACCTTGTAGGATTTGTGGCCAGGACTAAACGCATCATTACACACTCACAGTCTCTGACAAACAGAAAGCTCTCTAGGATGTTATTATTTTATGTTTATATTCCACCAAGTACATATTCATGCTACTCTGCATTTCCTTTTCATGTAATGCTTCCATTATTTTTCCTAAAGAGCCAATTTATGACAATGATTCAGCAAACATTTTTGATTGTCCACTACGTACCTGATAATGGGTACTTTGATCCCTTGAATCAAAGCACCAGATGTAACCTTGAATCTGGTAGAGAGCTTAAATGACACCAGATCAGCCTTATTTCAAATTAAAAGAAAAATTTCTGCAACATTTCTGAGGGATGGCCACACTGTCTCCTTAAACACTTTTAGTGAGGGCAGCTCACCCTTTACACTTGGAGCGCCATTTTCTATGTGTCTAATTGTCAGGCCTTCTGCTGAGCAAATATCTGCCTCCCTACAACTTTGTAGCTGCTGGTTCTAGGAAGCTGAACATCACAGGCTGCTTGTTCTTTCTCCCATCTGACATACCTCTTCAGATTTTAAAGACCAGTGTCATGTTTCTCTATGCTTCTTTGCTTCGGGATAAATATTTGTAGTTTTCTCAAGTAATTTTTTTTTTTTTTGGTTTTTTTTTGTTTGTTTGTTTTGTTTTTTTTTTGAGACGGAGTTTCGCTCTTGTTGCCCAGGCTGGAGTGCAATGGCGTGATCTCGGCTCACCGCAACCTTTGCCTCCCGGGTTCAAGCGATTCTGCTGCCTCAGACTCCTGAGTAGCAGGGATTACAGGCATGCACCACTACATCTGGCTAATTTTGTATTTTTAGTAGAGACGGGGTTTCACCATGTTGGTCAGGCTGGTCTCAAACTCCCAACCTCAGGTGATCTGCCCGCCTCGGCCTCCCAGAGTACTGGGATTACAGACGTAATCCCAGTGTCACTGCACCCAGCCGAGACACTTTTTAACTTGTCGCAGTTCTTTACATAGAGGATCTAGAAGTGCAAAAAATAGTTGAGATATGTTCTTACCAGTGCTATTAGACTGCACGATTTGATGATACTATACACCTGTGCATGTAGGATAAAAATTGCATTTTTATGTTTTTATTGGACATATTATATTGTGGACTCCAATTAATCTCATGATTATCTAAAACTTCACATCTTTTTCCAGTGATTTGAGGTCAAGTGTGGCCCTTCATTCTAAACTTTTTATTATTGGCTTATTTATTTTTTGAGACAGGGTCTCATTCCATCACCCAGGCAGGAGTGCAGTGTTGTGATCACGGCTCACTGCAGCCTCGACCTCCTGAACTCAAGCGATCCTCCTTCCTCAGCCTCCCGAGTAGCTGGGACTACAGGTGAGCGCCACTGCATCCGGCTACTTTTGGTATTTTTCGTAGCAACAGGGTTTTGCCATGTTGCCCAAGCTGATTTCGAACTCCTGGGCTCAAGCAACTCGCCTGGCTTGGCCTTCCAAAGTGCTGGGATTACAGGCGTGAGCCACCATGCCTGGCCTAAACTTTTTAAAATGAAATTTTAGTACCTAAATGTAGGATTTACTAATTATCCTCTTAAAATGTTACATTTTTATTCCAACTCAATATTTTGGATTTTAATGATATCATCCAATGCATTACTTTCAAACATTATGGCATCTGAAAATTTTGAATAGCATGCCCTTGATATGTACTTGATGTGGATAGCACATCACTAGAGTCTCCACTGTGCTAGAAGTCAGTATACTAATCATGCGTCAATAGTAGTTTGGAAGACTTTAAGTGTCCATAATTGATTAAAAAATATGATAAACCATCACTATTTAATTTTTAAATGGATATTACTGAGTGCCTGGTTGTGTCAAGAACTGTGCCAGGTAGAGTAGATTATTGCTGTAACACACCACATTTTGTTCACACTTTCTATATCCATGCTCTTGTGTATTCTAAATCTGGGCATAGAGATACAACTTGCTTTGGCCAACAGGATAATAGCAAATGTCCTACAAGCAGAAGCTTGAAACACATTTGTGCATTAAGGCTTACTCTCTCTTGCCAGTCTTAAAAGACTGACACCTCCATTATGTGAATAAGTCCACAGTAGGCTGCTGGAGATAGGTGGCACTGTCACCCTTTCCACTCCAGCCAATAGTCCAGCACCAACTGACAGCTAGCACCCACTGCCAGGCGTGGGAGTGAGGTCATCTTAGGTCAATTTGTCCCTAGCAAACTCACCAGATGACTACAACTATATGAGTGAGTCCAGATGAGACCAGCAGAAAAGCCACTTAACTGAGGGTAGCTCAAATTTTCAAACCATAAAATCATAAACCTAATAAGTGTTTGTTGCTTTAACCCACTAAGTTTTGGGGAGGCTTTAATGGATGTGGTTTTTCAATTTTCCATCCCTACTCATATCCATTCTCTCTTCCATGACCACTTTTTAGTCATTCTCACAAAATACAGAGAGCATTCTGTATTTTTTTTTTTTTTTTTTTTTTTTTGAGACAGAGTCTCACTCTTGTCACCCAGGCGGGAGTGCAGTGGAGCGATCTCGGCTCACTGCAACCTCCGCCTCCCGGGTTCAAGCGATTCTCCTGCCTCAGCCTCCCCAGTAGCTTGGATTATAGGCGCCCGCCACCACGCCTGGCTAATTTTTGTACTTTTGGCAGAGACGGGGTTTTGTCGTGTTGGCCAGGCTGTTCTCGGACTCCTGACCTCAGGTGATCTGCCTGCCTCGGCCTCCCAAAGTGCTGGGATTACAGGTGTGAGCCACTGCGAGCATTCTTTCTGGGCTTGGCCATTTCAGTTGCCTTGGCCTGTGAAATGTGGGGAGAAGTGATAGTATGCCAGTTTTGAGTTGAATTCTTAAGAGTCACCATGTGTACCTGCTCACCCTCTTGTGCTCCTGCACCATAAGAAAAAGATGAAAGAGATATAGTGCTCCCCTGGATGCAATCTGAGTCGTGGCACCAAGCCCATCTGAGGCCATCCCAGATCGGTCAGCCCTCAGCCAAACTGCAGATGTGAGAACAAGGAGAAATCATTGCTGTTCTATGCTGCCCAGTGTCAGGGTGGTTTGCTTTGCTGCATTTTTTATGTTGATATCTAACTGACAAAGTGGAGATGGTTAAAGATATTGCTATGTCAACAGGATCCTTTAAAGTAACAAAGTCACGGATCACAGTAAACTACTGGTTGAATTTGATGTACTAATAAATTTTTACATTGGGGTAAACTAAAATAATAGGTATCCAAATACTACTCAGATGGTTACAAATCATGGGTCACCGCAACATCTGGGGAATGAGCAGTAGCAGTGGCTTTTAAATTTTGCAGTTTTGTCCTATTTCTAGGTCCTACCACTGGGAGCCACTGTTGCTACTATTACTGTGATTCAAGGTTGATCTTACACACTTTCAGTACCAATGGTCTTGTCACATTTCCCCTTTATTATATTTCAGTACCAATCGTCTTATCATCTTTCCCCTTTATTAAGCAAGTTACTTAACTGCTCTGTGTTTAAGTTTTCTCATCTGCAGAATGGTAGTAAAATAGTACCTACCATGTAGGGTTGCTGTAAGGATTAATATTATGGGAGGTGATGATTAAGGTGTTAAGAGTTAGTGGATATAAACAAGATTTCCATTAGAGGTATTTGTGCTTAGTAGGGGGTTTCTTAAACATCACAAGCCTTCAGTACTCAAAGGAGTTAGGTTACAAGAATGGACTGAGATGAAGTGTGGTTTATATTTTGGGATGGACAGCCTTCTTTCTATGCAAGTCACAGAAACGTAGATTGCTCCAAGCAGCTCCAGCTGATTTATAATGTTAGCCCTGCTGGTTCTCAAGAGCCAATAAGAGAAGGTTTTTGTTTTAAATTTCTAATTTACCAAAGTCTGGTAATTTTGAAAAATCACAATAAACATGGATTCCTAGATGTTGCTGCAATATAAAATTGCTATATAAGTTTCTGTTTACTCCTCAGTTTCTGTAGCTAATTCTTTGTTGGACTGGCAACATGGAATTCATAGTCCAGGACCAGCCTGCTGACCACACTGTGAATAGTGCTGCAGTGAGGCATTTTGGAAGGGAGGGGTTGTCAGAGAAATGCTCTGTTTTATTTCCCTCCCTGTCAATACCATAACCACCTTATTGTCCCAGACAAGCAGAAAATTATAAGCGTGAAGTTATCATTGCTTAGAGGAGATCACTGTTACATATAATACTATTCAATAATGAGTAACAATGAAATGATGCAATCAACACCATCTTCTGCCAACCAATATGTTTATCATGTTTTAGTATGGTAATACATGATGCGAGTTAACTAAATCATCAAATATATACTGAACATCTGCCATATGCCAGACACTATCCTAAAAGCTAGAGATACGTCACTGTATAAAACAGACAAGCCTTACAGTAACCAAAACAGCAGGATACTGGTACCAAAACAGATATATAGACCAATGGAACAGAACAGAGGCCTCAGAAATAACGTTACACATCTACAACCATCTGATCTTTGATAAAACCTGACACAAACAAGTAATGGGGAAAAGATTCCCTATTTAATAAATGGTATTGGGAAAACTGGTTAGCCATATGCAGAAAACTGAAACTAGATCCCTTCCTTACACCTTATACAAAAATCAACTCAAGGTGGATTAAAGACTTAAACGTAAGACCTAAAACCACAAAAATCCTAGAAGAAAACCTGGGCAATACCATTCAGGACATAGGCATGGGCAAAGACTTCATGTCTAAGTCACCAAAAGCAATGGCAACAAAAGCCAAAATTGACAAATGGGACCTAATTAAACTAACGAGCTTCTGCACAGCAAAAGACACTATCATCAGAGGCCGGGCACGGTGGCTCCCGCCGGTAATCCCAGCACTTTGGGAGGCCAAGGCAGGTGGATCACGAGGTCAGGAGATCAAGACCAACATGGCTAACATGGTGAAACCCTGTCTCTACTAAAAATACAAAAAATTAGCCAGGCGTGGTGGTGGGTGCCTGTAGTCCCAGCTACTCGGGAGGCTGAGGCAGGAGAATGGCATGAACCAGGGAGGCAGAGGTTGCAGTGAGCTGAGATCACGTCATTGCACTCCAGCCTGGACGACAGAGCGAGACTCCGTCTCAAAAAAAAAAAAAAAAGAAACTATCATCAGAATGAACAGGCAACCTACAGAATGGGAGAAGACTTTTGCAATCTATCCATTTGACAAAGGGCTAATATCCAGAATCTACAAAGAACTTAAAATTTATGAGAAAAAAAAGAACCCCATCAAAAATTGGGCAAAGGATATGAACAGACACTTCTTAAAAGAAGACATTTATGCAGCCAACAGACATGAAAAAATACTCATCATCACTAGTCATTAGAGAAATGCAAACCAAAACCATAATGAGATACCATCTCATGCCAGTTAGAATGGCGATCATTCAAAAGTCAGGAAACAATAGATGCTGGAGAGGATGTGGAGAAATAGGAACACTTTTACACTGTTGGTGGGAGTGTAAATTAGTTCAACCATTGTGGAAGACAGTGTGGCAATTCCTCGAGGATCTAGAACTAGAAATACCATTTGACCCAGCAATCCTATTACTGGAATATATACCCAAAGGATTATAAATCATTCTATAAAGACACATGCACACACATGTTTATTGCGGCACTATTCACAATAGCAAAGACTTGGAACCAATCCAAATGTCCATCAATGATAGACTGGATTAAGAAAATGTGGCACATATACACCATGGAATACTATGTAGCCATAAAAAAGGATGAGTTCGTGTCCTTTGCAGGGACATGGATGAAGCTGGAAACCATCATTCTCAGCAAACTATCACAAGAACAAAAAACCAAACACTGCATGTTCTCACTTATAAGTGGGAGTTGAACAATGAGAACACATGGACACAGGATGGGGAACATCACACACCGGGGCCTATCAGGGGTGGGAGACTAGGGGAGGGATAGCATTAGGAGAAACACCTAATGCAGATGATGGGTTGATGGGTGCAGCAAACCACCACAGCACGTGTATACCTATGTAACAAACCTGCACGTTCTACACATGTACCCCAGAACTTAAAGTAAAATTAAAAAAAATTAAAAAAAAAAAACAGATAAGCCTTGGCCCCTTATAAAGCTTATGTTGTAATAGAAAGTCCTCAAAATACAGAATCAGTTTTGAATGGACTCTGCGTTTACTCCCTACTGCTGTTGGCATAAATGCTTGATAAACTTCATTAACTGTAACATAATGAATTCTTGGCTTCTTCCTTTCATGACAATTTTTAAACTAGCTTGGATAATTTGTGTTTATTTCCTGACCTGAGGATGTAATTTTAGAGTAGTCCTCATTTGCCCTTTGAGGAACAATTTTTTAAAAAAATTAAACAGTTGCATTGTGAAGGTGTCTCTGACTAATTCTTTCATTTATATTAATATGCCCAAGCAACTGACCATGTCCCCTAAGGAAAAATGAAGAATAGAAAGAGAAGAAGGATTATTGATTTGCAGAAGTACATGTTTGAAACTGAAAAGTACCCAACAGGAAGTTCAGCCTACCATTGTTAACATGCAAACATTCACCACAATAATTATTTGTTAATATAAATCTACATTATGGATCCTGGAGAATACATTTATACTAGGAGCTACTAGTGGGTAACAAATTGCAATGGAAATGGAAATGGCCTGCTTTCAACCATTAATCACCACAAACACCTTCATTCCAATCCCAGATCTGTCGTTTACAAACAAATTGACCTGCTGCGTTTTAACGCTGTGTGACTTGGAGCAAGTTACTTAACTGCTCTGTGTTTAAGTTTTCTCATCTGCAGAATGGTAGTAAAATAGTACCTACCATGTACGGTTGCTGTAAGGATTAACATGGTATTCTATGTAAAGTGCTTAGCACAGTGCCTGGTACATATTAAGTGCTCAATAAGTATTTGCAATTATAAAAGGGAACTAGCCTGTTGTGTGGATCTCAGTTTTTGTATTTGATTTCCGAACGTGTTGGGAAACAGCTATCAGAAATAAATTCCTCTGTTGATTGTCCAGGTACCAAGTGAATCAGCTGACTATTTTCAGATTCCTGTGGGAATGTCTATTTGGGTCTCTTAATATAATTATTTCAACAGACATAAAAGCATTTTTAAAAACTCCACAAATTTCAGAATTGTACCAGATATTAGTAACAGTCTTTTCAGGAGTTAACAAAATAAAGAGTGGTTCAAAGCACACAATGGAAGATCAGCTGAATTCCAAGATGCAGTTTCTAAAGGTCATGGGTAATTGGTCAGAGAAAGCAGACTCCCTTGCTTGTTTCCATAGCAGAATGTTCTCTGAAGACATTTCTTCCTAACCTGTTCAGCTGTTTCCTGCCTCTTTACTGCTACTTTCTGCTACTTCAAAGAGTAAGCAGGGTCACCTTGATACCGAAATCTGTCAGCTGAAGAGTCTACATTCTAGAAGAAACTGTTCCCTTCTTGGCATTGACTGAAATAACTTGATGAGCTTCTTTCTCTCTTTCAAAATGACACACAGTAAAGCCTCATTTCTGTATAGGCTGGAACTCTAAAAGGCCCACCTTCTGGAACACTGCTCTGAACACAAGTTGTACTTACTTTAATAAACATTTGCTAACTACCATTAGCTACACAGTTACAAATAAAACTGTAACATTGTTCCTCTAAACAGAAATATTCAGTAGAATAGCTAGTATGTGGAATATCATAATGATATGATACCAACATTATCAATTTAAAAATAAGTGCATAATCTTTTTTGTTAACAGTAGGAAGTTTTGCAGTTTCTTTCTGTCTTTGACATTGTTTTTAAACTTTTTCTTTTTCTTTCTCTTTCTTTCTTTCCTTTTTTTTCTTTTTTCTTTCCCCTTTCTCTCTCTCTCTTTCTACCCCCCTTTTTCTCTCTGTTTCTTTTTGAATTGAAAAATAAAAAATAGGCCAGGCGCGGTAGCTTATGCCTATAATCCCAGCACTTTGGGAGGCCGAGGCAGGCGGATCATCTGAGGCCAGGAGTTCGAGACCAGCCTGGCCAACACGTGCCTGTAATCCCAGCTACTCGGGAGGCTGAGGCAGGAGAGTCGCTTGAACCCAGGAGGTGGAGGCTGAAGTGAGCTGAGATCACACCACTGCACTGCAGCCTGGGCAACAAGAGCGAAACTCCGTCTCAAAAAAAAAAAAAAAAAGGAAAAAAGAAAAAGATTTATCATGTACAACATGATTTTTAATTGATGCATAATAGTCGTTCATATTTATGGGGTACATGTGATATTTTGATACAAGTACACAAGGTATAATGCTCAAATCAGGGTAATTGGGGTACCTATCACCTCAAACATTTATCATTTCTTCGTATTGGGAATATTTCATATCTTCTTTTCTAGCTATTTTGAAATACACTATCAATTCTTGTTAATTATAGTTGCCTTACTGTTATGAAACACTAGAACTTATTCCTCCTATTTAACCGTATTTTTGTAGCCATTAACCCAACTTCTCTTCATCTTCCCTCTTCCCTACCCTTCCCAGCCCGTGGTAACCACCATGCTACTCTCTACCTTCATGAGATCAACATTTTAGCTCCCACATATGAATGGGAATGTCCAATATTTGTATTTCTGCATCATGCTGCAAATGACAGGATTTCATTCTTTTTATAGATGAATAGTATTCCATTGTGTATATATACTGCATTTTAAAAATCTATTCATCTGTTAATGGACACTTAGGTTGATTCCATATCTTGACTATTATAAATAGTGCTGTAATAAACATGATGGGGTAGATATCTCTTCTATATACCGATTTCCTTTCCTTTCCATATATTACCAGCAGCGGGATTGCTGGATCATATGATAGATCTATTTTCAGTTTATTGAGGAACCTCCATACAATTCTCCATAGTGGCCTTGCTAATTTACATTCCCACCAAAAGCATTCTACTGTTCTCCTTTCTCCACATCCATGCCAGCACCTGTCATTTTCTGTTTTTTGGTTTTGGTTTTTTTTTTTTTTAAACAATAGACATTTTATAGACACTCCATTTTAACTGGGGTGAGATGATATCTCATTGTGGTTTTGATTTGCATCTTCCTTATAATTAGTGATGTTGAACATTTTGTATGTCTTTTTTTGAGAAAGATCTATTCAGATCTTTTGCCCATTAAAAAAAAAACTGGATTTTTCGGTGATTTTGTTTGAGTTCTTTGTATATTCTGGTTGTTAATCTTTTGTTGGATGGACAGTTTCAAATATTTTCTCTTATAGGTTGTTCTTCGCTTTGTTGATTGTTTTCTTTGCTGTGCAGCAGCTTTTTAGCTTGCTGTAATCCTATTTGTCAATTTTTGCTTTTGTTGCCTGTGGTTTTGAGGTCTTACTCAAAAAAAATCTTTGTCCAAACCAATGTCCTGGAGCATTTCCCAAAGTGTCTTCTTCTGGTAGTTTCATAGTTTTAGGTCTTACACTTAAGTTTTTGATCCATTTTGATTTTATTTATTTATTTTTGTTGTTGTTGTTGTTTTGTTTTTTGAGACAGGCTGGAGTGCAGCAGTGTGAGCATAGCTCACTGCCCCTCAAACTTCTGGGCTCAAGTGATCCTCCTGCCTCAGCCTCCAGAGTCACTGGGATTACAGGTACCAGGTACCATGTCTGGCTGTTTTATTTTATTTTACTTTGTAGGCGGGACAGGTGAGGGGGTGGTCTATCTGTGTTGCCCAGGCTGGCCTTGAATTCCTGGCCTCAAGCAATTCTCCTGTCTCAGCCTCCCAAAGTGTTAGGATTATAGGCAGGCATGGTCCACCACATCCAGCCCCCTTGATTTTATTTTTGTATGTGGTTAGAGATAGGGGGCTAGTTTCAGTCTTTGAAATATGTATGTGTTGTAGAATGGCTCAGCTGAGCTAATTAACATATGCAATACCTCACATATTTATCAGAAATTGAATTTTTATTCCACTTTGATGACATAATTTTATCCTATATTTCTCCATTACAAAAATATGTATAAAATAGAAATTAATTAAAATTTTTTCATAATCATTAATTTTCAGTTTTTTTTTTTTTTGAGATGGAGTCTCGCTCTGTCACCCAGGCTGGAGTGCACTGGCGCGATCTCGGCTCACTGCAAGCTCCGCCTCCCAGGATCACACCATTCTCCTGCCTCAGCCTCCCGAATAGCTGGGACTACAGGTGCCCGCCACCACGCCTGTCTAATTTTTTTGTATTTTTAGTAGAGACGGGGTTTCACCGTGTTAGCCAGGATGGTCTCCATCTCCTGACCTCGTGATCCGCCCACTTTGGCCTCCCAAAGTGCTGGGATTACAGGCGTGAGCCACCGCGCCCAGCCAACTTTTAGGTTTAAAAATTTTCTTTTGTAGTAGGTTATCTGTACAATTATTTTTAGGAAGCAATCAACAAAAACGTTAGAAATATATTACACAATTTGATAAGTAATTATTAATCATTAAAAATAAAAATGATCAAAAATGTATTTTTAAATGAGATCACTAGGAATCTTTTTCTAATTCATTTCTATTTCTGGATGAATGTTAATTAATGTTACAAAGAGCTAGAGTTCAACATCAAGTCTATTCCCACTGTTTGCTCTTTTAGATGTAAGTACTGATAAACCTTCAAAGCAACAAGTAGGTGAGAATAGAAGGAGTTTTGTTAAAGTCATAACACTCAGTTTCTTTAACTCCTTCTGAATTATATGCCAAAAATAAGACAGTCATATATCATCAAATATACATTTTAATGATATATTAGCTGACAACTAAATGAGTTACCCCTTCCATTTTGTTGAAAGCAAAAAACTGGAAACTACTTGTCATGCTTAAGGATTTGTTGCCTAGTCAGCAATTTGCTTCCCCAAGGGCTACACTAAAATTTCTAATTATTCTTTTTCGGCATCTCAGAGATTTTAGTGCTCTGGAAAAATGCACTAGAGTAAGATTGAGAAGTAAAGTGACAGAAGTCAACTTCTGCAAAGGCAAACAGAAAAGGGATCAGCATAATCAGTTCAAATAAGAGTACATATAAAAGTTGAGGGCCTGGAAATTTATTTCCTTAAGTTCTTTGTTCCTGTACATGCCTCAGAAAGGCTTTGTGTATTCCCAGTATAACCCAAACCCAGTTTGAAGGCTGTTATGCAGATAAAATGGCAGTGACAACGCCAATACAAATTTTTTTCTTTTTTACCGCACTTGGAATATTTGAACTTAGGATTACTGTAAAAAATTCAGGCAATATAGAAGTATGCAGAGTAAAAAGTAAAAATCCCCCTTCACCTTCCCTCAACCCTAGTTCCTCAAGATACTGCTTTTTAACAATTTGCTATAACCTCTCAGGAACTTTTGGTCATTTTCATATATACACAAGACGGTGTTTCATTTAAGAGGGATGTCTTGCAGAAGTTCTGTTCAGTAGGCCCCAAGGGGAGATTTCCCTTCTATTCTACCATATTCCTGTAGAAGTATAACTTAGGTTGATTGGCCTAGAAACAGACCTTGAGATGAGGATTTATGTGCAAGTGATTTATTAAGGATCTGTTCCGGGGGAAACTGATAAGGTACTGTGGGAAACAGGACAAAGAAGGGTAAGAAACCAACCATAATCTCTTTTGTTTTTGTAAACTGTGTATCTTGGAGATGTTTCTATCTTACATGTATTTCTGTCTGAGCCTTTTAAATAAATATACAGTTTCCAGGATTCCATAATATGACTGTACCATAATTCATTTAATCTTTACTAATATTCCTAAATAGGTAGATTCCAGATTTTCACTTTTGAAAGCAAGTCACAAAAGATCTGTATTTCTTTAGGCACACATATGATCATTATGTGGGAAATATGATTGGAAATAGACTTTTCTGGGTGCAATTTATTTAAAATTCTAATAACTTTACCAAATTGTCCTTTAAAAAGGATGTAACACTGTCTCCCCACTAACAACACGTAAGAATCCCTTTTTCCCCATACCAATGTGTAAGAGTCCCGTTTCCCCCATACCCTTGCAAACTATCAAGTTATTTGTCAGTATTTACAATATTTTTGGAAAAGTGGTATTGTAGCAAAAGTCAAATTTTCATGTTCATGATTACTAGTGAGGTGCTTTTATCACATGCTTATGGACCGTCTGAATTTATTTTGTAAACTATCTGTTCATGTTCTTTGCCTATTTTTGTTATGTTTGTCATTGTCTTAGTTTTTAAGATTTAAAAAATATGGATGACAATTGTTGCCTGATCTATGTCTCAAATATATTTTGCTTTAGTTTTTTTGCTAATCTTTTAACTCTGCCTATACTGTCTTTTGTAATGTAGAAGTTTTCTACTTTCATTTAGCAAATTTCATCAACCATTTTTTGGTGGTTTCTGAGTTCATTGTCTTGGTTAAGAAGGCCCTCCCACATCAGGAATATGAAAATGCTCTGTTCTATTTTCTTCAGGTACTTTTGTAGTTTTACTTTAAATCTTAAGATATTTCACCCATTTGCAATTTATTTTTGTGTATGGTGTGAAGGATAGCATATTAGTTTTTTTTTTCCAGAGTGACAGACACTTGTAACAACACCATTTGTAAAAGAATTCATTTTCCCCCATTGATTTGAAATTCCATTTTTTCATATTAAGAAGTTCTCTTATGGGATGGGTTTATACCCTATTCTTTTTCAGGATCTATGTGTTTATTCCTCTGCCAATGTCACATCATTTTATTTCTTTATAGTATATTTCATATACATAAGAAAAATTTCTATGATTTAAAAATAGCCTTTTAAAATTTTTGTACATTTCCTATTCCTAATGAACATCAGAATAAGATTTTTTGGTAAACTATAAGATTTATTAAACGTTTAATTGGGGCAAGGATTAGGACTGACCTTTTAGGTTAATTTTGGAAGAAGTAATCTTTTTGCAGCGCTGAGTCTTACTTCTCAAGCATGTGTTATCTATAGCTACTTGTTCAGATAGTCTTTCATGCTTTCAGTGAAGTTGTATAATTTTCTCCATTTAAATCTTATACATTTTACTCTTGGTTTATCCATAGGCTATTTTGCATATGTGACTGTGATCTTTTTTATATTATATTTCCTAATTGATTATTAGTAGTATATTAGGAAATGATTTATTTTTGTGTGATTACCATATTTCTTATTACCTTTCTGTACTCTTTATAAAACTTATTTTAGTTTTTTTATCATTTGATTTTCTTGAAATTTTAGAAATAAAAAATATTCAGTGCAAATCGTGGCTATTTTTGCATTTTTTCCAGCACTTACCCTTCATATTTCCCTTCTATGTCTTTTTTTTAACATTGGCTAATAATGCTTATTCAATGTTTAATTGTTGAGCTGAAATGAAAGAAAGCATTTTTTAAAAATCTTGTTTTTAACTAATCAGAGTTTCTAATGTTTTTCCTAAGTTTGAAATGTTTTCATAGCTTTAGGAAAATCTTATATTTATAGATAGCTAATTTGAATTCTTTCTGAAAACAAGAATGGTCATTAAATTTTCTCATGTTTTCAACATCTATTACAGATGATCACATGCCTTTCCTTTTTTCTTTATTTTAATTATAAAATATAATGAGATATTACATTGTTATACTTCCTAATGTTGAACATTTTGTTACGGGGGTAAATTTTGTAGTCTAGATGAATTATTAACACATTGATTTGATATTGCTTTATTCATATTTTTGCAACTATATTGATTGATGAATGTTCTCTCTCTCTCATTCTCTGACCCTCCCTCTCCCTCCCTCTCTCTCTCTGTGTGTTTGTATGTGTGTGATCTTTAGTCTGAGTTTGATGCTTGCCTTATAAAAGACTTAGAATGAGTTGAGAAACTTCCCATGTACTAAATATTATATCACTTTGTAGAAGACATTCTTAACATCTTCCTGAAAGCCATGTTGGTTATTATTTAGGTCAGTCTATAGCTAATTAAAACCCCAAATTAGAGTGGGAGGTGTAGTGAATAAAGATTGCTGAGAGAAAGTAAGGGAAGAAAATAATAATTACAGAAACATTGATAGCAACAAGAAATGGCCCTTAAATGCCATAATTTCTTGGACTAGCTAGAAATATTTTTTTAAAAATGGAAAACCAGCAATGAATCATAGTCTTGGGCCATTGCAATAATGCATAACAACAGTTTCTATATATTGAATATTAATATATTTTCAAATGTTCATCATTATAGTTCTGAATCACACGGGAACATTTACATTTTGTTCACTATGAAGAGAGGGACATTTAGAAGTTTTACTTCAAAATGTTTAAAATTTAATAAAAGGTGTGGTATTTGCGGAGGCATGTTAATCTGGGTTTTTTAAACTTAAATTTAAAAACTACCTATATCAACAGCTTTCTCAAGCTGCACTTTAGAATTATTTTAGAAAGTAGCTGTGGTCTTACCCTCAGAGATTTTATTCTAGTGGGTAGGGGATGAGGGGACAGCATTAGTGTGTTTAAAAAGCTTCCCAGGTGATTTTAATGTGGAACTAAGGTCGAAAAACTGTCATTTGACTAGACCAGTGGTTCTCAACCAGGGGCGATTTTGCTTTCCAAGGGGACATTTGGCAATGTTTGGAGACATTTTTGGTAGTCACTGGGAGGAGAGAGCTTCTCTGTTGCTTAGTGGATGGAGGCCAGGGATGTTACAAAACATTATACAACACACAATACAGTCCCCTACAATAAAGAATAATCTGGCCCAAAATATCAATAGTGCCAAGGTGCAGAAACCCCTGCATAAACCTATGTTGCCCTTGCTTTCCAGGTACAACCAATCACCAATCTTACTGATTCCACTGATTAATCACCTCTCCAATCAGATCACTTTTTCTCCATCACCACTGCCACCATTTTAGTTAGAGCTACCAGCCCACCACAGTTTGATACCTTGAGGGTCTGGTCTCCTTCCCTCTGGTCTTGCTGTCTTCCATTATATTCTCAACCCTGTGGGTACAGTAATCATTTTAAGACACAAATCTTATCATAATCCCTTATTGAAGCACTTTAATGGCTTGGGGTGGCCGAGGGTTTATAGAGTTTTAACAGGGCTCATAGGACCATATTGAGGTTGCTCAGGCTCACCTCTCAAAACCTCATCTATCACCAACTTTTCTTGAAATGTTAAACTTAAGATACAACTAAACATATTTGAATCCCTCTGAGATCTTTTTCTTTTTCTGAATGCTCACTGTTACTGCTACCCGTAATGCCACTGTTTTCTTCAGCCTGGCCAATCCTTTCTCTCATTGTGGCACTGGTTTGGATGCTACTTATTCTAGGAACCCCATCTGAACTCCCATTCTGGTTTGAGTGGCCTCCCTATATTTTTCCACAGCAGGCACTTCTTACTTCTGTCAGGAAAGTGATTGCACTCCCTCACTTATAGTAAGATCCAAAATTCCACGAGGACACTTTGATCATTGTTCTATCTTTAGACCCTCATAGAATTCCTGGTGGTAGTCAGTTTTCAGTAAATGTTTATGTAATGAAAGAATGAATTATACATAATATTTGATTTCTTAACATTCTGGAAGAATGAAATATTACTGTACTCGTATTATCTTTTTAAATTAGAAGAGTCTGCTTTCCTATAGCATGATGTTCTTTATAGATTAAAATAGAATAGAACTTCTTCCTGAAAGCAATTTCTAAATTTCAGTGTGAGGTAAACATCTTTAAGGTAACTAAAAATCAGCCAAACTTCCAAACTAGCAATGAACAAAAAGTGTTTGTGAGCCTGGAATAAACTATGCACTGTGTTAGATATTTCAGAAAAATATCTGAAATATACTTTTTGTCTGTAGTAAAGTTGTTTCAAACATCTGGCAACTAACGTGCTCATGAAATGTTGGTGAAGAAAGGCCAGAATAAGTAAACTATGACTTTGCAAATTAGTTTTCATGTATAACTTTTACACTTAAACACTTATTTTTAGAAATGCTTCATACATGAATTATTCTGATGTTTATTATGTTTTGTGTATGGAGATAAACATGCTGTGAACAGCATTCTTTGTCTTCAGTTACTTATGAGATATTGGGATCCAGTGAAACTCATTGGCGATAAAGATTAGGATTTTAACTGAAACAGTTAATTCTGAAACTTCAGACTTCTTGAAGAGCAGCCTGGACTTCAACAGTAATTCAGAAAGATATTGCAATAGAAACCACTTTATATTTTTTCTCTAAACTCATCTAGCTACAGAACATACATTTAAATGTATCCTAAAGTATGTTTATACACATACAATTATAAAGATAAGAACACAAAGTAAATTTTTAGTAGGTATTGACATGCAAAATTTTATGTGTATACATATATGTGTATATATGTATATGTTTATATGTTTCCTATTTCTATTTTTGTAGAAATGATTAATTAGTGCTCCAGCTATAAAGCTTCTATTTTCCTTGTCAATGACAATCTCAAGGCCTCTGAGCTGCCTCTTGCTTGACCTTGGTTTAAAAGCACAAAGAATAGCAACCTTGAGACTGGCATCAACAAGATTCATTCTACAGAAACCAGATGCAGTACAATAGAGAAAAACCACGCATTTAATCTTAAGGTTTTACAGAAATTGCTCTCAGTATTTCTTCTTCTTAAAGACTGTTAAGTACAAACGTCCTTCATCTCATAAAGGGAAACACTGCTGTTCTGCCAACACTGGCCAAAGCAGTCCTTCGGAGACCCCTCTGCATTGTTCCTTTTGATGGACACATGGCAGCAGGGTCCACACAACCCTGGGAGAACAGCTGGATGTGACCGTTTAGCAGTAAAGCTTTTATTGAGCGGATCTTGACTATTAAAGCATGCTGAAAAGTATTTCATTAACATCTGAACACGGAGGTTATGAAGCTGTAATAGAATCATACAGTTCAAATGGAGATGCATATATTATTTTCTCCTTGAGGGGAATTGTTTTCCACTGTCTTACAGCAGTGTTCATTTGAAAGTGCAGTGCCATATCTGTACTTTGCTCACAGAATTGTTTCTCCCTTCTCAGGCAAGAATACCCACATCAACAATTGGAAGCAGTCTTGTGGAGTGGCGTGGAAAGGCGGTGGATGAAGATTGACTTGGGAACTTTCTCTTCATTGTTAATCTGTTTTTTTCTTAATCCTGCGTATTATTGTCTAACTAATTTCCTAAAAGTAAATTCCACTTTGTTAAATTGTCATTTGATTGTCATCTTAAGATAAGCTATAAGTATCTTTAAAAATAAACTAAAAGGTCTTCTTATCAAATATATGAATATACCAACTCCTCCATTCTCTCATACATTCTTATTGTTTCCTTATAGTTAAAGAAAATTATTCAGATTTGGAAATCCACACTAGGAAGTGTCATATTTAAAACATGGATTACATATATGCAATAAGGTGTAAATGGCTGAAGAGTAATTTGCAAAAATGAAAGAAATACACAGAACCTTTATTTTTCTTGTTTTGCCTTTATGGTGCAATGGTATACTAGTAAATGTTTAACAACTGGCTCTCTGAGGGGAAAAAGCCTGTATTCATAGCATTTGCAGAATTCTGTGGTGCGAATATTCCTACCATGGCCTATTTTAAGCTAGTGATGAAATTTTACTAAAACCCAGGTTTTGGAGGAGGTGGGAAGAAATGCACACAGTTGGCTCTCCAGAACTGGGGCAGGCAGCTCCAACACTGCGTTTATGTCTTGTGTTCGTCTCTCTCCTTCCACTTCAACACCCAATCCAGACCTTTATTACTTCTTGCCTAAAGCAGTATAATAGTAGAATGTCATAATTTCCTTGCCCTCTCTATTTCTCAGTGCTCACTCACTGGTTTTATTAGTCAATCAATAAAAATGACGCTGAGGCCCTATGAGCAATCTCCTTTGCACATTAAAAAAATTAATTTTAATGGCTACATAATAGGTGTATGTATTTATGGGGTACATGTGATGTTTTGATACAGGCATACAATGTATAATAATCATATCAGGGTAATTGGGGTATCCGTCACCGCAAGCATTTATTATTTCTTTGTGTTAGGAACCTTCTAATTCCACTGTTTTAGTTATTTTGAAGTATACAATAAATTATTGTTGATTATAGTCAACCTGTCGTGTTATCAAATATTAAATCTTTTTCATTCTATCTAACTATATTTTTGTACCCATTAACCATTACCACTTTTTCCCCCTTCCCTGCTTCCCTTCCCAGCTTTTGGTAACCATCCTTCTACTCTCTATCTCCATGAGTTCAATTGTTTTAATCTTTAGCTCCCACATACAAGTAAGAACATTTGAAGTTCATCTTTCTGTACCTGGCTTATCTTACTTAACATGATGTCCTCCAGTTCCACCCATGTTGTTGCAAATGACAAGATTTCCTTCTTTTTTATGGCTGGATGGTACTCCATTGTGTATATGTGCCACATTTTTTTTTAACTCTGGCATAAGCACTCTAGATACATAGAAACATAACATATGGCCACTGCCTGCACACTGCTTACACTTTAGGTGGAGAAAAAAAATCCCGTGTATTCTGGAAATTCAAGGTTGCAGAAGACAAATATCAAAGGAGTGGTTCAAAAATAAGTTGCTCTAGGATTTCAGAGGAGGAAAGTGTGAGGTTGGTATGTTAATATTAAAAAAAAAAAAGGTTGGGGGAGGGGGTTCTTTTTGGAGGTGGAAGTCTAGTAAATCTTTCAACTGCCAGCTTCTGATCCACTTCTTGTTCTTGGAGACATTTCTGTGTTATGAATAGGAAGTGGGGCCTCCTCCCAGGTACTGGCTGAAAATACCGGACACTTAATTTCCCAGCAGCCCCTGCAGCTAGGATATGAATAGGTGGCCTTGGCTCAACCAATCAGGTGCATCTGTTCGCAACAACATGGATGGAACTGGAGGACATTATGTTAAGTAAGATAAGCCAGGCACAGAAAGTCGAATTTCAAATGTTCTTACTTGTATGTGGGAGCTAAAGAGTTTAAACCCAGAGCAATTGCACAATAGCAGGCACTACTTAGACTACATTTTGTAGATGAGCAGGTGACCTTGGCTCAACCAGGTGCATCTGTTCCGGAGTTTAAACCGAGAGCAAGTGCACAATAACAGGCACTACTTAGACTACATTTTGTAGTTGTGCAGCAGTTAAAACAGCAGCAGCAGCGGCAGCCCCACTGGTGTGAGCTCTGAATCCAGTTTTTTTTTTTTGTTTTTTTTTTTGGTGACACAGTCTTGCTCTGTCGCCAGGCTGGAGTTCAGTGGCATGATCTTGGCTCACTGCAACCTCCGCCTCCCAGGTTCAAGTGATTCTCCTGCCTCAGCCTCCCAAGTAGCTGGGACTACAGGCACGTGCCAACACGCCCAGCTATTTTTTTGTATTTTTTAGTAGAAACAGGATTTCACCATGTTAGCCAGGGTGGTCTTGAACTCCTGACCTCAGGTGATCTGCCCACCTTGGCTTCCCAAAGTGCTGGGATTACAGGCGTGAGTCACTGTGCCCGGCCTGAATCCAGTTTTTAACAGCATACCCAATACTCTCACTGGACCTATGGAATATGATGTGACTGTGGCCATGACTCCCACACAATCTCCATTTTCCTGTCCTGGCTTATCCAACCTTCCTTGTTATTCCACTATGTCACTAGATTGTGACGCTATGCTTAAGCCAGCCAGAGCTAGTCTCTGTTGCTTCCAACTTGGAATTCTGACTGATATTTGGGAGCAGAGAGGCTGTGTGGGCAAAACGAGCAAAGTAGTAGTCAGGAGTCATGCCACCTAATTGTTCTAAATATTTCCAAAGCTAAATATATGGTCAAAGATAAAGTCTAACTTCCGTAGTCTACCCTTCTGATTCCCTTTTAATTGCACCCATCTGATCTGCTATTCAGTCTTTTCCTCCTGGAATGCTACCTTGTTATCATGTTTCCACTTAACCTAATTACATGTTCTCTGTTTCTTGAGGCCTAGCTCAGATGTTTTATTTGTCAACTCTTCCTACACTACCCTGACCCATTAAAGTCTTTCTCTAATCTGTACATTCAGAGAAGTTAGTAGCATCCCCAAGCATTTACAATGAATATTCAGATATGCTGCATGATGATTTGATGGATCGTCTAGCACACACTCATTTTGTACCTCTTCCACTGTGGGGGGAAAATACTTTCCTATTTGACGCTGTTCTCAACCTTGTGACTCGCCTTGACCAGTGGAATGTGAGCAGAAGGATAAGTATGCATTCTCAGTTCAGCTTGCTTCTTGCGCTCCAGCAATACACCATGCTGGTCATGCCCTAGCTGCTGAGAAAGCTGATATGAACCCAGCCTGTAGCCTGGAACCAAACCTAAAGCTGACCAGCAGAACTCTGAGTGAAAAAACTGCTTGCTGTTTTATGTCATTAAGATTTAGAGAGCCAGGCACAGTGGCTCACGCCTGTAATCCCAGCACTTTAGGGGGCCCAGGCGGGTGGATCACCTGAGGTCAGGAGTTCGAGATCAGCCTGGCCAACATGGTGAAACCCCATCTCTACTAAAAATACAAAAATTAGCCGAGCGTGGTGGTGGGCACCTGTAATCCCAGCTACTCGGGAGGCTGAGGCAGGAGAATCACTTGAACCCAGGAGGTAGAGGTTGCAGTGGGCTGAGATCGTGTTATTGCATTCCATCCTGGGCGACAAGAGCGAGACTCCATCTCAAAAAAAAAAAAAAAAAAAGATTTAGAGGTTTTTTATGATGTGGTCTTACTGCATCGATGGCTGATACACTGTCTTTCTTGTTGACATTTTCATGTGTCTGTGTCTTCGTGTTCTAGCTAGACTGTACATTCCTTAGAGCTTTGATCATGCTTTGATCATGCTTTATCCTTCTTTGGTATGCTCCACATAACACATCCAGAATGATAAAGAAATGCTATGTTTGGTAGATATATGTTTATTCATTTATTGACAAATGTTTATTGAATTCTACTTTGTTCCATGAAATCCTTTTTCCTGATATGTTGGATAAAGGTAAAAGTTACAGTTTGTGTATTGAAAGAATGCATAGACTGATGATGGAAGAGGACAAGAACGTGGGGTAAAGATAGTGGATAAACACAATGACAGAGGAGTGCATAGAGACCTGGAAGGACAGTGGTGGCTAGTTCACTGAATTTGGTATTGGATTGGCCAGTAGAAATGGTGAGTAGTGGGCCCAGCATGGTGGCTCAAGCCTGTAATCCCAGCACTTTAGGGGGCCCAGGCGGGTGGATCACCTGAGGTCAGGAGTTTGAGACCATCCTGCCAACATGGTGAAACCTCGTCTCTATTAAAGATACAAAAAATTAGCCGGGTGTGGTGGTGGGTGCCTGTAATCCCAGCTACTCGGGAGGCTGAGGCAGGAGAATCGCTTGAACCCAGGAAATGGAACTTGCAGTGAGCCGAGATGGCGCCATTGCACTCCAGCCTGGGGAATAAGAGCGAAACTCCATCTCAAAAGAAAAAAAAAAAAAAAGAAAGAAAGAAATGGTGTGTAGTGGCTTCTCAGAGGAGGCAATGTTTAAACTGGGTCTTAAGGGATGAGCAAGATGTACCCAAATGGAGAAGGATGAAGGGCATCGCAGATAGAGAAACAGCACATATAAAGCCACAGAAGAGTGAGAGACCCTGGCATGGTTGGGAAACTACGTGTAATTCAGTGAGCCTGCAGCCCTTATTTTCTGTGCAGAAACAGTCCAACTTTTAAAGTGTTTCCCAAGCATTTTCTGCTTAAGAAAGTAGATGAGATATTTCAGAAAACAATATCTACTGGCAATCAATGCATGATTCAATCCACCAGACACACAAATTTAACACGATGCTACGTAAGAGATTCTTAGAGCCAGTACCACTGTATGGAGTAAGAAACCTTCAAGTAGAGGTTTCAGCAGTTTTGATTAAGCCGATGGGAGAGGTTTGCCATTGGATAATAATAATTGCTAATACTATTGAGCTCTTGCTGCATGCTTGGCACTGTTCTCAGTTCTCTGCATACGTTAGCCCACTTAATCATCATGACAACATTATAAGATGGATACTATTATTATTCCCACTTACCAGGTAAACAAACTGAGGCAAACGATTAGGAAACTTGCTCAAGGTTACATAGCTGGCAGTGGTTCAGCCAGATTTGGAACCCAAACAGCCTGATGCCATCCGCCATGTGCTTAACCTCTACTCCCTACTGCCTCCAGATTAAGGGTAACATGAACCTGAGAATAACTATTTAAATTAGTATAAGAAACTCATAAACAAAACATGTATAATATAAATGTAATAATATTTAAAGTGCCGAATATTTTGAAGGGAAAAAATGAAAAAAAAAAAAAGCTTTACTCTACTGCTTCTCAGAATTCAGGAGAGTTATGTGGACCCGAAAATGACTGATTAACTTTCTATCACCTTATAATAAATGAAGAATCCATTCTATTGTTATTGAAAACGGCTAACACTGAGGGTGGTGACTAAGAAGATATGAATGCTTACACAACACAAGTGAAAAATTGCTCTGAACTATGTACAAGAAAGAAATTCCAGTATTAGTTTAGTCAAGACACTAAATTAAGATTAATCTGAAGCCACACATTTTGGCAGGATCTCAAATTATCTCCTTTCTAAGACCAAAAATATTCTTCAAGGGGTGATAAACAAAGCTTGCAATCTCATCCTTAAAGTATAATTATCACCTTTTATTTGATTAGCATGTCTCAAGAACATGATGCTGTGGAACTGGGGAAGAAACCTTGAAGATGTGTTTCCAGATTATCTAGTCGAATGGTTTTCAACAGTTATTTCCTGTCTCAACAATGGTCTCGTGAGTAAACGTACTGTGATGTGAATTACCAGCTCACTCACTGTTACCACATGCCATTCTTTCCCCACTCAGGAAAGTTTGGCATTCAAATGCAGGAAAATGTGTTATTATAGGAATAAATTTGAATCTCTTTTTGTATTTATAAGAAAACATCTCACTTGTGGGCAATACTTTTTGTTAGTGTATACACTGAGTTATCTCCCATATCCCCAGGGTGGAATCTTGGAAACTGTATTTCCCAGGCTCCCTCATGAATGTGAATAGGATTTCAATTAGATTTCACCAATTAGAAGCACCTGCATAATGTTTGGAAGCTGGAAGAGAAGCAGAAGCCATTATTCTCCCCAGTACAGGGTGGTAGTTGAGGTTCTTGGTGGTGTTGGCTTTCACTTTCAGAGGTTATCATGAGACTCACCCATTGCAGTGCTGGAAGTGGCGGGGGTCACTGGTGGCAGCTTCCCTGCAATTCTTCTACTCCCACATTTCCTGAAAGCCACCTTCCTGACCTTGGCTCCTCCAGCACTTTCAAGAATCATGTACGCTTTTATTATCCGTAGTAAGTCTCTTCCTTCTCAAGGTAACTAGATGGCTTCAGTTTATCTAACTGAACTCTAACATATTTATAAAATTTAGTATCATAATAATTTTAGTAATGAATTACTTGGGCCGTACTTGATATCCAATAGCTATGTTTGTGTTACAGTGTCACGGTCGAGACTTGATGTACTAGGTCACAAAAATAACCAACCGAACAGTGTTAAATAAATATGTCTCAGGAAAATATCCTGACTTGAGTAAATAGGCTGACCTCAAGGCAAGTGTAAGAAAGATGAGTAAAAAGGAGAAATGAGGCCAAGTGCAGTGGCTCATGTCTATAATCCCAGCACTTTGGGAGGCTGAGGCGGGTGGATCATTTGAGGTCAGGAGTTTGAGACCAGCCTGGCCAACATGGTGAACCCCTGACTCCACTAAAAATACAAAAATTAGCCGGATGTGGTGGCACACACCTGTAGTCCCTGCTACTTGGGAGGCTGAGGTGGGAGAATTGCTTGAACCCGGGAGACAGTGTCCCGTGATCCAACCTGGTAATCTGTCTCAAAAAAAAAAAAAAAAAAGGAGAAATGAGCAGGAAAAAGCAAAGATTAAAAGAAGAAAGGTAAAGAAAGTTACCTAAGACCTCAAATGAGCCTTTCAGGAACACTTTGGCCAATCATATAAATTCTGCCAGGATAGGGATTTCTATCAGTCAGGGTGCCCACAGGAAAGACATGGCACTCTCAGATCGTTTTAGCAGGATTTAATAAGGGGACTATTTACGAAGTGGTGGGTGGGGTGAAAGAAAAGCAAGGGATAGTATAGCACCCCAAGGTTATTAGTATCTTGGTGCCATCACCTTCTTCAGTCATGAAAGTTCAAGGAGAGGAGAAGGAAAGCCTAACATGAGCTGCAACTTTAGGTCAAAGATAACAGCCAGTCCATGGTAACCTTATTGGAGAGAGTTTGAGAAAGGCATACACTGACTTCACTCTTCTACTTCTTTTTAAACCTTTCTGATCTACCCATTAGCTAAACTCAGCCAGATGCCAGAGGGCAAGAGGGCCTATGGTGAAGAAAGGATCAGAGTGGATCTGGTGGGGCAGATGGAGCTTATCCAGTATAGGTATGGCATCTGTTTTGCTTATCATTGCATTTATTCACAGGGCCAACCACAGAGGCTAAGAGTGGTAGCAGCTGTGGCAGTCTGGGAGCTGATGCCCTGTGTAAACAGGGCAACTGTTACTCAGCTCTGCCTAATTACTGCCAAGTAAGAATATTGGCTCAGTGTCATCAGGGCTTCCCATTTCTCAAAAGAAGATGAAGATATGGATGACTTTTTAGGTAAAATATCCCGATTTTAAGGATTGAAAAATAATTCAAACATTTTTAAAACAATGTGTATTCTAAATAAAACATGCTCAGACTGAATACAACCTATCTGTTGCAATATGCCAAATTGGAGCTGCTGTACAAGACACTTAATAAATATTTTAAAAAATGATTGAATAATCCAGTTGTCTTATAGACGAATAAGGTGGTGACATTATGCTAACTCTGTTGTTAATATACATTTTAGATAGGATAGATAACAATTTAATCCCCAAATCTCAGTGACTTACTGAATAAAGTAAACGTCCAGCTGTAGGTCATCATTCTCCATGGAAACTCCCTTCCAGGTAGTAACACAGGTATCGAGTTCACTGCCATCTTGCTGTCTTAGATTATCATAATAGAAGAGAATGCCAAGGGTACCACAGCGACTTGTCATTACTTCAGCGCATAAATACCCACTTCTACTCAAAGTCCATTGCCTAGAACTGGTCAGTTTTGATTATTCAGTTGCAAGGTGACCAGGAAATATATGTGAAAACATAGCTATTTGGTATATTTGATAAGTGTCCATGTCACAGGGGTGGTACTTTATATATTTGATCTATTTATATGCATGCTATTTTGGTCACTATTGGGTCCAAAAAAATGTGGAAAGATGTGTCCTGGAATACATGTGAGCTACTGAATCAAGTGAGTCAGGTAACAAGAGTGGGTGAAAGAAATTAAGACTTAGTAAGTAAGAAACAACGGGAAGTAGGGTACAGTTAGGGGAAAGGTGTGAGCCAAGATGGTGTCACAGAGCTCCAGGGAAATCCAAGGAGTCAATGATAGTTGACTGGGAGGAAGCCAAAATGGGTGGAATCAATCTTGTGAATAAATCTTAGCTGATGATCTGGACCGAGGAAAATATCTGTCAGTGTTTGTGATTTATGTGGGGTTGTAAAATAAGATATGTTTTTAAATGGCCATGACAAATTGGAACAATGATCCTTAAAGAATACTTTTTTTTTTTTCAAAAAGGAAAGGTCCCTTTTAAACATTATATAGGACCCATGATGTTTTTAATTAAATATTCAAACAATATATAAGCATATAAAGTAGAAAGTGACAATTTCCTACATTATCCTAACTGCAAATGAAGCTATTGACAATGGATGTTATCCATTGCACAAAGAGTAAACACACAGATACATGGAAACTTACTTAAATATTTACCGCATATGCTGTTCTGTAATCTTCTTAAAATAGTGTTCTTACCTCTTTCTTTGCTATTGCATATTGCTCTACCTCATGCTTTTCAAAGGTTGTAGGATATTACACATAACTGATTCAGCCAATCCTCTAATAATAGACGTGTATCTTTGGTTCTCTTGCTGTTACAGAAATGCTGCAACAAACAATTTTGAACATACAACTTTGTGCACACAAGAAAGTATACCTGCAGGATAAATTTCTAGAACTGGAACTCTGGGGTCAAAGAGTATGTGCATTTAAATTTTGATATATTGCCTATTGCTCTCCAGAAATGTTGCACCAATTTATATTTCCACCAACAGTATATAAAAGTGAATTCTCTTTTTAGGAATATATTCTACAGGAATTCTCACACTAGGACTCACGCAACCAACAATACTAACCTGTGTGGACGTTTTGAACAATTAACAGAGAATGAAAGCCAGAACCAGCAACATTCAACAATATATCACAATGATCTTCCCACAGCCCATGGAAACTACATATTGCAGGGCTGTAACAGGCACGGAAAATGCTGAGAGCCTGAGGGATTAATAAAGAGAGTTTTGAATATGTGCTGTGCTGAACATTTTTCCTCTGCAAATGAGGAAAGCACCACCTTCAGAATTTCCATTTAAGTAGTAGGAGGCAGGGACTGAAGAGCCATGAACTTTAGTAGCCTATCATTAGCAGATATTGTGGGTTTTGACGTTTTTTTTTGAAGGGGGTGGAGAGGCTAAATTTGAATGATATTATTACCTCCCTGTCCCTATGGATAAAGACAACAGGTGCTCAATTCATTCAGCAATGACAACCTTCCAAGATACTATGCCTACTTTAGAGACAACAAAATGGGTGCTTGGGCAGATCAAGTTCCTTCCCCCAGGATTTCACAAGTTAATGGTTTTAGAACCAAAATCCAAACTAAAGACTTACGATAAATCCAATGCTTTTTCTGGGCTGTCCAAATCTGATTTTGAGTTTATTCTACGTTTCAGTTAGACCCCAAACACATTCTGTTGAGATCCCTTTACTCAAGTATGAAATTCTATGTATTACTGAATGATTTGCATGTCAAAAATTATACTGTATCTAAATGTTACATACATTAAGAGTTACTCTGACTTCTACAATTTTCAGAGAGACCACAATAGGTTTTTTTCCTAAAAATTAGAAACCTAAAACTACAAGTATAAACAACTAAAATTACATCAACGCTTTCAAACTCATGGTATTCAAATAGGTTCTAAAGTGAGTACACACAATCTTCCTATCTCTCCCCTTGACTTCTGTTTATCATCATGTATGTTTCTTATTCTCATTTTTCTCATTTAATTTTCACAATATATATATATATTCCCACCCAAAATACTAAGAGTTTCCCCACTGAGAAATACTAGCCAATCTAAGATTTGTCTGATTTTAATCAGATACTTTTTCTAACCAGTCATACTTTCTCTAGGGAAAATAACAAATTTATTTGCAAAATTACTAATGATTTTAAATGGGTCAGTGACGTTACATAAAGAAACAAAATCATAATGCCAGGTATCTTCTGAATATTTTCAAAGACTCATTTATTTAACTCTTTTCCAGAACAACATGGACTTTCTCTTCTATCTCATTTTGCCTATTCATATCTCTTGTTTCTTTGCTTCTCTCACATTTTTTTCTTTGGCATATTAAATTTCTCTGAGAACTGACCCTTGCATTATGATTTTGTTTCTTTATGTAACATCACTGACCCATTTAAAATCATTAGTAACTTTGCAAATAAATTTGTTATTTTCCCTAGAGACAGTATGATTGGTTAGAAAAAGTATCCGATTAAAGTCAGACAAATCTTAGATTGGCTAGTGTTTCTCCGTGGGGAAATTCTTAGTACTTTGGGTGGGAATATACACTGTGAAAACTAAAAATGCCCTGTGCATTTCCAAAAGCCCCTTAGAGAGAGAACCTCTGTGCTGAGCTGTAAGCAACTTAAAGGAATGAGCTACATTGTATTTACCATTGGATCCCCAGTCTAAAACAATGCCAAGCACTTGATAAGAAATCTAAAAGTATTGGTTGAACTAATGTAGTTATCAGGCAAGTTACTTAACTTCTGTGGCCAGGAATGTTTTGCACAGCTCCTCCAGGGCCTGTAGATATATGATTACACATGCTCAAACACATATGTGCATTGCAACTCTACCTGTTGTGATCTTAGTCACTATTTTGTAATACTTTCACTGTACTTACTGGGATGTCATGTGTTTTACCCATTTAGTCTATTGACCCAGAATTTTCATTCTTAGACATTATTGAACAGAAATGTGTATATATATGTAACGAGAGACATATACAAGAGTTCTCATAACAACATTATTCATATTAACTCCAAACTAGAAACTACCAAAATGTCATCAACATGGCAGATTACAGTAGAATACTGCACAGCAATGCAAATGAATAGTTATGCATAGTACCATGTATACTTACTAATATCAGGGAAGAAACTAACACAAAACTTTAAATATGGCCGGGCGCAGTGACTGACATTTGTAATCCCAGCATTTTGGGAGGCTAAGATGGGAGGACTGCTTGAGCACAGGAGTTGGAGACCAGCCTGGGCAACATGGTGAGACGTTGTCTCTACAAAAAACACAAAAATTAGCCAAGTGTGGTAGCATGTACCTGTAGTCCCAACTGCTCAGGAGACTGAGGTGGGAGGATGGTTTGAGCCCAGGAGGTTGCAGCTGCAGTGAACTGTGTTTGTGCTACTGCATTGCAGCCTGGGCAACAGAGCAAGACCCTGTTTAAAAAAAAAAAAGGTTAAATAATGCACTTATATGAAGTTAAAAAAGGCAAAATTAGGCTATAATGTTAGAAATCAGGGCACTGGTTACGTTTCTGAGAAAGCTTGGGTTAAGAGCTATGAGGGGGTATGGAGGAAGCTTGTGATGCATGGATAATGGTCTATTTCTTGATTTGGCTGGTGGTTACACACATGTGTTATCTTTGCGACTAATCATCAGCTTGTATAATTGTGACTTACGGATTTTCTGCATATGTGCCATTTCTCTGTAAAAACATTTAAAAATTTAATACCTTTGTATGCATGTACAGTGACATAGCAAGTATCTGGGAAAATAGGCATCTTGGGAAAGTTTGGGCAGATTTGAAAGGGAAGTAGTAAAACAGCCATTCACAAATGATATCATCGTGTGTAAATGAAAAGTTTAAAAGAATCAACAGACAAATTAGCCGAGACTAACAAGGTGGTTGGATATAAAATCAACATTGAAAATCACTATGTTGATTATATAATCAAATGATTCTGTGTAGTAGCAACAAACAGAAAATAAAACAAACAGGTATAATTTATAATAGAATTAAAAATTATGTAGTATCTAGGAATAAATCTAATCTGCTGAGAAAACCTCAATTTCCCTCATTAAATTAAAGACAAAAATTAAAGAAAATCCAAATAAATTAAATGATATATTATCTTCGTGGATCAATTTGTTTGTTATTGTATACGTAACAATTATTCCAAATTAATCCACTAGATTCAATAAAATGCCAACCAAAAACCCATCAAATTTTTTAGTGAAACTTGATAAACTTATCCTGAAATTTAGATGAGAATACAAAAGGCTAAATAGACCAAATTATCTTGAAAGATATTAACAAGGTAGGGAGTCTTGCACTACTGGATATCAAAACTTATTATAAAAGACAGCAGTTATTGTATTGGTATGCAGATAAATAAATAGAACAATGGAACTGATTAGGAAAGCCAGATGTAAGTCCAAGCATGAATGGACACTCGACTTGCAACAAACTGGGCATTGCAGTGGAGCAAGGACAGTTTTTTCAACAAGTGAGGCTAGGACAATTGGATAATGATATGCTAAAAAAAAAAAAAAAAGAAACAGCAATCTGTTCCTCAAACCATACATAACATAATTTCTAGATGTATCATAAACCTTAATGTGAAAAGCAAAATGATAAAATTTCTATAAGTAAATATAAACGAATATTTTCATGACCTCAAGGTAGGGAAAGACTTCTTACACAGAACACTAAAATCACTAACCATTAAGGATTAAGATCAATAATTTTAAATTAGGAGCAAATATCAAAAATCGTGACTAACATGTAAAAGGAAAGGCACAGAGTGGAAGATGAGATTTGCAATATATGCGGCCAAAAAAGGACTACCACTGGGGATATATAAAGAACTCCTACAAATAAATGAGAAAAATACAAACAATCCTGTAGGAAAATGGTCCAAAATCATGAACAGATGCTGCATAAAGATGACATCAAGTGATAAAAGCACAGAAAAAGTTGCTCAATTCCATTTATAATCAGGATAATGCAAACTTAGACTACAATAAGATACCAAAATATAACCACCAGATAGGAAAAAAATTAGTCTGACAATACCAAGTGGTAGTGGGAATGTGGAGCAGCTTCAACTCTCACACACTACAGGTGAGAATGTATGAGATCATTTTTCTTCCAAGTGAAGCCAAGTGTGGTGTGTTGTAATTGCATGATTTTGGTTATTCCTCTATGCTGATTGGGCAGAGACATATAGGTCATTTTCCCTTTGACTGGTCAGCTTCCAGTGAAATGTTCAAGCTCACTGCCCTTGGTCTGTGTGTATATGTGGTAGTGGCTGGGGCTGGGAGAGGGAGAACAAGATTAGCTGTGTTCTTACGTGTCAGTGGTTCTGTAGGGGTGCTGGTTGTGTGGAGTAGGGAGGAGATATAGGGGTCTATACAGCCTTCACATAACTTCCCATTTTCAGTCCTATTGGTATCCATGCCATAATTAGTTCCTTGATCCTGTAATTTCTGAACCTTTCTGGAGCTCTGTGGGAGCCATTAGTTAGCTTTTGGATCCTGCTACCCACTGATTGCATTTAGCTTTCTCTGGTCTTCTCAGTCAGTATTACTCATTAACTGCTTTCTAGCTTCCAAACTTAGTTATTGTCTCTTGTCTGTTATTGTTCCCTGACATAATGCCAGTACATAGAATAATGGAAGTCACTGGTGACCTTACCAGAAGGATTCTGGTAGAGAGATTGGGACCACAGCCAGATGCAATAGAGGAGGAGAGCGTAAGAAATGAAAACGTAGGAAGCAAGTGAAGACAGCTCTATTGAGAGGCTTGGCTCTGAAGGAGGATAGAGATGTGGCAGCAGCTGGAAAGTAAAGTGGAGCTGCAGAAGGAGGAAATGTATCTTTATCATCAAAACTATTTTACCCAATTAATCAATTCATATAGCTACCTTTCTGCCCTGGAAATTATTTTCTCTCCTCTTTAATAGGAAGAACCTGAATGTTTGTGGTAGTTAGTATTACAAATTCTGCCATTCTGAACATCTCCTTTGTGTACTTTTTTTTTTGCAATTAAAATGGTACAAGACACCAAAGATTGAGAACTTGCATCCTTCCCCATTGGAGACAGTACATGTAGATGTAGTTAGATGTTAGAGGCTCAGGGTTGATGTTTGTGAGATGGTTTCCTCTGGGGGACTATATTAAATACCCTGGGACTATGTCATTTACTTTTACTTTCCTATGATTTAACCATCTGTTAACAAAAGCCTTAAATGCTTTTTCTTTTTACTTGTAGTTGATTGGCTGTAAATATATTTGACATTGTTTTATATCATTTAATAATATTATAACACTAAAAGACCTCACTTGAATTTTGAGTGAATTTGTAGGTAATTGCTTATATTTATGTGAATAATTTCTTTGAGTCTCAAGCTGAAATCATGCTTGTAACTACAGTAAGGAGGAAAGAAGAAGATCTGAGTCATTTTCTCTTTCTATTTGAAGATCTCACTGATTTTGAAGTAAAATCTATTTTGGATTACTTTTGTCCTTAAGCATTCAGTATGAAACATTCTTAAAGGGCAAGAAATGATCTCTGGAACTACACAAATTTCTGAACATAGTTAATATTTTATGATTTGCAAAGTCCATGTCGGTACTACTTAAGCAGGTGGGACCCAGCTGCAGTAGTATTTGATCTGTTTAGAAGGAGTGGGATTCTGTCTTTGAGGATCATGAGAATTTTATATTTCAATAATGTGAATCATCTTTTGCTCTCTTTTGAGTTCATTCACCTCTGCTACTTTTTCAAAGGATGTATTCTTCAAATATTTTCCTCTACAATTAATCTGTCTAGCAAACTCTAAGGTGAATAGAATAATGGCTATATACTCAGACTGCCTTCGACTTCACTTAAATTATTTTCTAAATTGCTTGTGTGTCCTGCCAGCCATGACTGTTTCCCTTCAAATACGATTATTATGATACTCTGTGCTTGCAAGGGATGGAGATAATTAAAGTCACGGATACTATTGTAATAACAAATTTAGCCAACATATTCAACCTTCATTTCAAGATTTGCCAACAATGCATCTCAATTTTATTATTTTATTTGTTTCCTCTACTTCTTCTGATGTTGTATCGTTCAAAGACTTGGAGATTATGCTACTTGCTACATGTACATCCTTGAGCGAGTTCCTCCTCTGAACCTCATACTCTAAAACTTAGGATAATAATATCAACCCCATGGAGTTTCTATGATGACTACATGAGATAATGTTTGTAAAATAATTAGAACGTGGCTCCTGAGAAGTATCAGGAATTTCATAAACATTTAACTCAGGGTGAATTATTTCCTGAGAAGTAACAAACATGTACTTAACTGTTTTACTAACTTCCAAATAATATATGCTCAATGTAGAAAACTCGGTAAATAAAAAGGTATAAATTGAGACCATCTGTAGAGCCAGATAGATATAATAACTATTAATATATGGGTGTATTAATTGAAAAAATTATGTACAGTCCTGAGCCACAGAACCTAGCATATAAATGCTCAAAAATGTCTACACACACACACACACTCACATTTTTTTCCTAGTCAGATGTATGTAATTGGTATATATATATATCTCTCTCTCTCTCGCTTATTTTTCTATGTATCTATTATCTATTTATCTATCATGTATCTATATTGATATAAGGTGATAAAATTATCACTTCAAAATATTTACATTTTTATCTATAAGTATATCTGTATCTATAAATATATCTTTACATACATCTATACAGATAATAATACGGTTTAAACTGCCAGATAAACCTTTTTGCAGGGACTAAATGTTTTTTACTGCCAGGAGTTCTGGTTTATTCAAGCTAACATCAGAGAGTACTACTCACATCATACAAGGTGGGCCAACATCTGAGTAACAGGCATATTCCTCCCTCCTCTGTTCTTAACGATTTAGAGAAATGAAAGGGCTATCTTACTGTAGTGCTGTTGTCCAAAAGTTTTTGCAGAGCCTATAACTCTGGGGGTAGAGAGGGTAGCGTTAATAGCGTAACTAACTCCTGAAGACCTCAAGCTTGCAGCAGTGTAAGTGGGACATCAACCAGAAGTGAATCTTAGCATCCTAGGCAGTGCTGATAGTCCTCACACCCCGTGGGAGTCCTTTGACTAGTAGGAATTGCATATGCTCCAGCCTCAGGTAGGAACCTGAAGTCTCAGAAATCTGTTCAGGGGCATTAGAGTGGTGATATCAATCGTTCGGGTTTTTGGAGATAACCTGCCGTTCATTTTGCTATATGATCTCGGGCAGGTTATATGTCACCTCTTTGAGCTGCATTTCCTTTAAATCAAGACTCTTGCTTGCAAGTGATGGTAATTTAATGTAAAGTTATGTAAGTAAAAAGGGAATTTATTGCTTCTAGGATAACTAACATCCATTGAGAACTTTGTGTTTGCTGAAACCTGTTCTAAGTGCTTTACATATGCTTGCTTATTTAATCTGTCCACAGTTCTATATAGCAGGTACTATTATTATCTCCATTTTATGGATAAGGAGACTGAGGCACAGAGTGGTGCCCAAGGATATTCACTTAGTAAATGTGGAGCCAGAACTCAAATTAATACCAATGCCCAATAAATAGCTGTTGAATAAATATACAAACGTGAACTGGCCAGAAAGTGACCAGTGTAACTAGATCACTTGGCTGGAAGTAATAAAACATTTGTGAAGCCAAAAGCATGATTTTCTTGCCATATTCACTTAGTTTATTTCTGTTTCATGGTAGCAGTGACTTCTTCATCCCTACCTAACTCTGACTTTTGGTCACCTGATAAGCCAGTGCATGAAGAGGCTGTGTAGTTACTGGGACCAACACCTTAAGCAGGTTCTACAGATGGAAGATCAATAGCCTAATCTCATATATAAAATGGCCAGCACAGGGATTATTCCATCACTATGTGACTGCCTTTCAAAATGTATTCAGATCTCAAAGTCCTTGAATAAAGACAAAAATGTGCACTGAGTTCAACATAGCCAGGAGGATCTGCCTCTACCTTTAAAGAGATCTCTGTATTTCATTCAATGCATTTTTTCCTATTTATATATTGTCTTCTTTCAAAATAAATTTGAGGTGATCATTACACCTTTTTAAGTTTGTAAGTCTTCTCTAAGAAGCCCACCTGGCAAAGGATATGAACAGACACTTCTCAAAAGAAGACGTTTATGCAGCCAACAGACATGTGAAAAAATGCTCATCATCACTGTTCATTAGAGAAATGCAAATCAAAACCACAATGAGACTCTATCTCACACCAGTTAGAATGGCGATCATTAAAAAGTCAGGAAACAACAGGTGCTGGAGAGGATGTGGAGAAATGGGAACGCTTTTACACTGTTGGTGGGACTGTAAACTAGTTCAACCATTGTGGAAGACAGTGTGGCTATTCCTCAAGGATCTAGAGCTAGAAATACCATTTGACCCAGCCATCCCACTACTGGGTATATACCTAAAGGATTATAAATCACGCTACTATAAAGACAATGCACACGTACGTTTATTGCGGCACTATTCACAATAGCAAAGACTTGGAACCATTCCAAATGTCCATCAATGATAGACTGGATAAAGAAAATGTGGCACATATACACCATGGAATACTATGCAGCCATAAAAAAGGGATGAGTTCATGTCCTTTGTAGGGACATGGATGAAGCTGGAAGCCATTATTCTCAGCAAACTATCACAAGGACAGAAAACCAAACACCTCATGTTCTCACTCATAAGTGGGAGTTGAACAATGAAAAACATGGACACAGGATGGGGAACATCACACACTGGGGCCTGTTGGGGGGTGGGGGGCTGGGAGAGGGATAGCGTTAGGAGAAATACCTAATGTAAATGACGAGTTGATGGGTGCAGCAAACCAACATGGCACATGTATACCTATGTAACAAACCTGCACGTTGTGCACATGTACCCTAGAACTTTATAATAATAAAAATAAAAAAATTTAAAAAGATAATATATATAAAAAAAGAAGCACACCTCATAGATGCCCCATTTAGAATACAGGATAACAGAATATTACCATAAAGCCAAGGTAAAAAATGCACATGCTGAAAGTGTGAAAGAGCAAACGAGAAAAAGAAAGCAATTACAGTAAAAACATGAAATTCCAAACAAATAGATTAAACTACTAGAAGGGAGCAGATACATTTCTTTATCTAAATTATAGTAACAACAGTATAGGCTTACCTGAAGTTCAGTGCTGCCAGAATTTATTGAATACTTATTATATATCAAATACTTTTCATTTATTCATTCAACAGATTTTTTCTTCTTTTTTTACTGTTTCTTATGTGTCAGGCTCAATTCTAGGTGTTAGGGATACAAGACTGAACCAAACACATAAAATTCCCTGCTTTCATAGAGCTTACATTTTAGTGGAGATGCAGAAAAAAAGGCAAGTTGGGAAAGTGAGATTCATAGAACATTATGTAGTGATAATCCTCAGAACACTTATAAGAAGTGGGAGTTTGCTGGGTGCAGTGGCTCATGCCTGTAATACTAGCACTTTGGGAGGCCAAGGCAGATGGATCACCTGAGGTCGGGAGTTCAAGACCAGCCTGACCAACATAGAGAAACCCTGTCTCTACTAAAAATACAAAATTGGCAGGGTGTGGTGGCACATGCCTGTAATCCCAGCTACTTGGGAAGCTGAGGCAGGAGAATTGCTCGAACCTGGGAGGCGGAGGTTGCGGTGAGCCGAGATTGCACTCTAGCCTGGGCAACAAGAGCGAAACTCCATCTCAAAAAAAAACAAACAAAAAAAATAAGAAGTAGGAGTTATTACCTCATTTCAGAAGAGTTACATGTGAACTAGGAAAGCTATAACTCTGTCATCTCCTCCCTCCTTTGCTACTCTGGTAAGCATATAACATGCCCCATAATGTGGGATTAGGGCTGCTATAGGGCTGTGGTGGGCCAAGATGCCATGATGTTGTGGTACCTCCTACCTACCCATAGTAGAACAACCTATGGCCCAGAGAATAGAGCTAATGCCTAAATGTTGTACAGAGTCAAAACCAGAATAGCAAGTCCAAAACTGAGTCCTCTCATTCAGAGGACTGGGCAGAAGATGCTAAGAGAAACTTTAAATGAGGGAGTGGTAAAAATATCACTGGGATTGAAAAATTTCTGCTGGACTTGACAAGTAGGAGAATATGACTATTTTTTGAAGGTCAGACTTAGTGGTATGGAAAAGGCAGAAACCAGAATATAGTAGCTTAGTCAGTGACAGAAACGTGTGTAAAGATAGGTAACATATAATAGTGCAATAAATAGAGCTATGAAGTTAATAAAAGAGTAAATTTAATTATGACAAAAGGAACCATGGAACTCTCTATGAAAGAGTATATCAGGCCTCTGAGCCCAACGTAAGCCATCATATCCCCTGTGACCTGCACGTACACATCCAGATGGCCGGTTCCTGCCTTAATTGATGACATTCCACCACAAAAGAAGTGAAAATGGCCTGTTTCTGCCTTAACTGATGACATTGTCTTGTGAAATTCCTTCTCCTGGCTCATACTGGCTCAAAACCTCTCCCACTGAGGACCTTGTGACCCCCACTCCTGCCCACCAGAGAACAACCCCCTTTGAGTGTAATTTTCCTTTATCTACCCAAATCCTATAAAACGGCCCCACCCTTATCTCCCTTCGCTGACTCTCTTTTCAGACTCAGCCCGCCTGCACCCAGGTGAAATAAACAGCCAGGTTGCTCACACAAAGCCTGTTTGGTGGTCTCTTCACACGAACACGCATGAAATTTGGTGCCATGACTCGGATCGGGGGACCTCCCTTGAGAGATCAATCGCCTGTCCTCCTGCTCTTTGCTCCATGAGAAAGATCCACCTACAACCTCAGGTCCTCAGACCCACCAGCCCAAGGAACATCTCACCAATTTTAAATCGGGTAAGCGGCCTCTTCTTACTTTCTTCTTCAACCTCTCTCACTATCCCTCAACCACTTTCTCCTTTCCACTCTTCAATCTCTCCCTTCTTTTAATTTCAATTCCTTTCATTTTCTGGTAGAGACAAAGGAGACACATTTTATCCGTGGACCCAAAACTCCGGCGCCAGTCACGGACTGGGAAGGCAGCCTTCCCTCGGTGTTTAATCATTGCAGAGACGCCTCTCTGGTTATTCACCCACGTTTCAGAGGTGTCAGACCACGCAGGGACACCTGCCTTGGTCCTTCACCCTTAGCGGCAAGTCCCACTTTTCTGGAGGAGGGGCAAGTACCCCAACCCCTTCTCTCCGTGTCTCTACCCCTTCTCTGCTTTTCTGGGGTAGAGGCAAGAATCCCTCAACCCCTTCTCCTTCACCCTTAGCGGCAAGTCCCACTTTTCTAGGGGAGGGACAAGTACTCCAACCTCGTATCTCTGCACCCTGATCCCTTATTTCCATGCCCCAACCTCTTATATCTCTGTGCCCTGATCCCTTATTTCTGTGCCCCAACCTCTTATATCTCTGTGCCCTGATCCCTTATTTCTGTGCCCTGACCCCTTTCCCGCTTTTCTGGAGGGTAAGAACCCCCGAACCGCTTCCCTCCAGGTCTCTACTCTCCCTTCTCTTTAAACTTGCCTCCTTCACTATAGGCAAGCTTCCACCCTCTGTTCCTCCTTCTTCTCCCTTAGCCTGTGTTCTCAAGAACTTAAAACCTCTTCAGCTCACATCTGACCTAAAACCTACATGCCTTATTTTCTTCTGCAATGCTGCTTGACCCCAATACAAACTTGACAGTAGTTCCAAATAGCCAGAAAATGGCACTTTCAATTTTTCCATCCTACAAGATCTAAATAATTCTTGTCGTAAAATAGGCAAACAGTCTGAGGTGCCTGACGTCCAGGCATTCTTTTACACATCAGTCCCTTCCTAGTCTCTGTTCCCAATGCAGCTAGTCCCAAATCTTCCTTCTTTCCCTCCAGTCTCTCCCCTCAGTCCCAACCCCAAGCATCGCTGAGTCTTTCTAAGCTTCCTTTTCTACAGACCCATCTGACCTCTCCCCTCCTCGCCAGGCTGAGCTAGATCCCAATTCTTCCTCAGCCTCCGCTCCTCCACCCTATAATCCTTTTATCACCTCCCCTCCTCACACCCGGTCCGGCTTACAGTTTTGTTCTGTGACTAGCCCTCCCCCACCTGCCCAGCAATTTCCTCTTAAAAAGGTGGCTGAAGCTAAAGGCATAGTCAAGGTTGATGCTCCTTTTTCTTTATCCGACCTCTCCCAAATCAGTGAGCGTTTAGGCTCTTTCATCAAATATGAAAAACCCAGCCCAGTTCATGGCTCATTCAGCAGCAACCCTGAGACACTTTACAGCCCTAGACCCTAAAAGGTCAAAAGGCCGTCTTATTCTCAATATATATTTTATTACCCAATCTACTCCCGACATTAAATAAAACTCCAAAAATTAAATTCCGGCCCTCAAATCCCACAACAGGATTTAATTAACCTCACCTTCAAGGTGTACAATAATAGAAAAAAGTTGCAATTCCTTGCCTCCACTGTGAGACAAACTCCAGCCACATCTCCAGCACACAAGAACTTCCAAACACCTAAACCACAGTGGCCAGGCATTCCTCCAGGCCTGCCTCCCCCAGGAACTTGCTACAAGTGCCAGAAATCTGACCGCCAGGCCAAGGAATCCTACCATGTCCCATCTGTGAGGACCCACTGAAAATAGACTGTTCAATCACCTGGCAGCCATCCCAGAAGGCTCTCTGACTGACTCCTTCCCAGATCTTCTCGGCTTAGCGGCTCAAGACTGACAACGCCCAATCACCTCGGAAGCCCTGTAGAACATCACAGACACTCTAAGTAACTCTCACAGTGGAAAGTAAGTCTGTCCCCTTCTTAATCAATACGGAGGCTACCCGCTCCACGTTACCTTCTTTTCAAGGGCCGGTTTCCCTTGCCTCCATGGGCCAGGCTTCTAAACCCTTAAAATCCTCAATTTGTTGTCAATTAGATGATATTTTAAGATCATTTTTATTATCCCCCAGGCCGAGACACTTTAACTAAATTATCTGCTTCCCTGACTATTCCTGGACTACAGCTACATCTCATTGCCGCCCTTCTTCCCAATCCAAAGCCTCCTTTGTGTCCTCCTCTTGTATCCCCCCATCTTAACCCACAAGTGTAAGATACCTCTACTCCCTCCTTGGAGACTGATGATGCACCCCTTACCATCCCATTAAAACCTAATCACCCTTACCCCACTCAATGCGAAGATCCCATCCCACAGCACGCTTTAAAAGGATTAAAGCCTGTTATCACTCGCCTGCTACAGCATGGCCTTTTAAAGCCTGTAAACTCTCCTTACAATTCCCCCATTTTACCTGTCCTAGAACCAGACAAGCCTTACAGGTTAGTTCAGGATCTGCACCTTATCAACCAAATTGTTTTGCCTGTCCACCCGTGGTGCTGAACCCATATACTCTCCTATCCTCAATACCTCCCTCTACAACCCATTATTTTTGTTTACTATTCTTTCTACCTTTTCATCCCACCTTCTTCACTAGACTGACCCTGACACCCATCAGGCTAACAAACACCTGGCTGTACTAATCTCTCAAACCCCAACACCTTCTACATCCTAGGCATGGTTAGATACTTTTGATTTTAGATACCTAGTTTTGCCATCCTAACAAAACTATTATATAAACTCACAAAAGGAAACCTAGCTGACCCCATAGATCCTAAATCCTTTCCCCACTCCTCTTTCCATTCCTTGAAGATAGCTTTAGAGACTGTCCGCACTCTAGCTCTCCCTGACTCATCCCAACCCTTTTCATTACACACAGCTGAAGTGCAGGGCTGTGCAGTCAGAATTCTTACACAAGGACCAGGATCACGTCCTGTAGCCTTTTTGTCCAAACAACTTGACCTTACTGTTTTAAGCTGGCCAGTATGTCTCCGTGCAGTGGCTGCTGCCGCCCTAATAATTTCAGAGGGCCTTAAAATCACAAACTATGCTCAACTCACTCTCTACATTTCTCATAACTTCCAAAATCTATTTTCTTCCTCATACCTGATGCATATACTATCTGTTCCCCGGCTCCTTCAGCTGTACTCAGTCTTTGTTAAGTCCCACAATTACCATTGTTCCTGGCCCGGACTTCAATCCAGCTTCCCACGTTATTCCAGATACCACACCTGACCCTCATGACGGCATCTCTCTGATCCACCTGACATCCACCCCATTTCCCCATATTTCCTTCTTTCCTGTTTCTCACCCTGATCACACTTGGTTTATTGATGGCAGTTCCACCAGGCCTAATCGCCACTCACCAGCAAAGGCAGCCTATGCTATAGTACAAGCCACTAGCCCGCCTCTTAAAACCTCTCATTTCCTTTCCATCGTGGAAATCTATCCTCAAGGAAATCACTTCTCAGTGTTCCATCTGCTATTCTACTACTTCTCAGGGATTATTCAGGCCCCCTCCCTTCCCTACACATCAAGCTTGAGGACTTGCCCCCACCCAGGACTGGCAAATTAGTTTTACTCAACATGTCCCGAGTCAGAAAACAAAAATGCCTCTTAGTCTAGGTAGACACTTTCACTAGATAAGTAGAGGCCTTTCCCACAAGGTCTGAGAGGGCCACTGCGGTCATTTCTTCCCTTCTGTCAGACATAATTCCTCGGTGTGGCCTTCCCACCTCTATCCAGTCTGATAACGGATCAGCCTTTACTAGTCAAATCAGCCAAGCATTTTTTCAGGCTCTTAGTATTCAGTGAAACCTTTATATCCCGTACAGTCCTCAGTCTTCAGGAAAAGTAGAACAGACTAATGGTCTTGTAAAAACACACCTCACCAAGCTCAGCCACCAACTTAAAAAGGACTGGACAATACTTTTACCACTTGCCCTTCTCAGAAGTCAGACCTGTCCTCGGAATGCTACAAGGTACAGCCCATTTGAGCTCCTGTATAGATGCTCCTTTTTATTAGAGGCTCCAGTCTCATTCTAGACACCAGACCAACTTAGACTGCACCCCAAAAAAACTTGTCATCCCTACAATCTTCTGTCTAGTCATACTCCTATTCACTGTTCTCAACTACTCATAAATGCCCTGCTCTTGTTTACACTGCTGGTTTACACTGCTTCTCCAAGCCATCACAGCTGATATCTCTTGGTGCTATCCCCAAACCGCCACTCTTAGTTCTTGAAGTAAATAAATAATCTTTGCTGGCAGGACTATGCTGAATCTCCTTAGGCACTCTCTAATCAGATGTCCTGAGTCGTCCCAGTTCTTAGACCTTTTATACCTGTTTTTCTCCTTCTCTTATTCCATTTAGTTTTTCAATTCATACAAAACTGTATCCAGGCCATCACCAATAATTCTAAATGAGAAATGTTCCTTCTAACAACCCCACAATATCACCCCTTACCACAAAATCATCCTTCAGCTTAATCTCTCCCGCTCTAGGTTCCCACACCGCCCCTAATCCCCCTCGAAGCAGCCCTGAGAAACATCACCCATTATCTCTCCATACCACCCCCCAAAATTTTCGCCGTTCCAACACTTTACTGTTATTTCATTTTATTTTTCTTATTAATATAAGAAGACAAGAATGTCAGGCCTCTGACCCCAAGGTAAGCCATCATATCCCCTGTGACCTGCACATACACATCCAGATGGCCGGTTCCTGCCTTAATTGATGACATTCCACCAAGAAGTGAAAATGGCCTGTTCCTGTCTTAACTGATGACATTGTCTTGTGAAATTCCTTCTCCTGGCTCAAAAGCTCCCCCACTGAGGACCTTGTGACCCCCACTCCTGCCTGCCAGAGAACAACTCCCCTTTTTCCTTTACCTACCCAAATCCTATAAAACAGCCCCACCCCTATCTCCCTTCGCTGACTCTCTTTTTGGACTCAGCCTACCTGCACCCAGGTGAAATAAACAACCGTATTGCTCACACAAAGCCTGTTTGGTGGTCTCTTCACACGGACGCGCATGAAAAAGTAGACACAAAATTCATGAGGATTCAAATGATTAGAGATGGGATAGGATAAAAAATGTGATGAAGGCAAAATACAGATGTAAGTGCAAAAACAAGTGGGAGTACTTCGATTTGACTATAGGGTAGAGAATACATTTGGAATTAGAGGCCAATAATATTGGGAGAGTAGACTAGGGATAGATTGTGAAGCTCCTAGAATACCACACAAATTTTAACAGAATACTTAAATGTAGTCCTATAGAAGTAGACACTCTGGCAAGTTTTATTATTATTAAAAAGTGAACAGGCTGGGCACGGTGGCTCACGCCTGTAATCCCAGTACTTTGGGAGGCCAAGGAGGGTGGATCACCTAAGGTCAGGAGTTCGAGACCAGCCTGGCCAACATGGCAAACCCCGTCTCTACTAAAAATACAAAAATTAGCCAGGCGCGGTGGCGGGCATCTCTAATCCCAGTTACTTGGGAGGCTGAGGCAGGAGAATCACTTGGGCCCAGGAGGCAGAGGTTGCAGTGAGCCGAGATAGCGCCACTGCACTCCAGTCTGGGTGACAAGAGTGAGACTCTGTCTCAAATAAATAAAAATAAATAAATAAAATAAAAACTACACCTTATCAGCTTTATAGCAATAAATGGTTAACCACCCCCAAATAACAATAACATTTAAATGGAAAGTTGATGTATTTTTGAAGCATTTTTACAGAGCACAGGGAATATCTGTTAAGGTTATAAGAACCAATTATACCGACTATCACAAGACACAGCCATACATGTTTCTGTGATTCTCGCTGCCAAATTAATTTTAAATCTGCAGTATTTTAACACATACATATTATTCCTTAAACATTTTATTGGCACTTAAATGAAAGGCAGCCTTATGTTGGAAATGTCACTTGTATGGGGTTCAATACGATTTTTTTTCAAAAAGGCACTGAAAGCTAATTAACTAATCAAGCATAGTTCCTTAAGTAGTAATCCAGTACAACTTATCCTACTCAGTATTTCACCTTGATCTAATAACAGCATTTCCCCGCAATACCTGGAAAGTACGGCACTCAACTGGAACAACTGCTGGACTTCTTGTTCTACAAAGTGAAATAATTTTATTATATTCTCTGAAACATGCTGTGACTTTTCACAATTTTAGTTACATATGGGGAACAGATAGGCAATCAGGTTAACTTTAATGGTACTTAAAGCCTCAAAATGTTTCCCAAAATTTTGCTTGTTGTCTCTATTATGGCAAATATTACCGCTCGCTTAGCCGACATCCACCCTGCTCCCTAATGTTCCTTGATGGCAAAACACAACTTACATACAGAGACTGATAGTTTCAGACACTCAGTTTCTTGTTGTCTCTTGCAGTGTGAAGTGACCATGTGATTCAACTGTAACCAATAAGGAGTAAGGAGATGTCTCCTGAGGGTAATTGCCTACCTCCTAAATGAAAATAGAGAGACATGAGACACGGTATGCATTCTCTTTGGCTACTCTTGTCATCTCCTTTCTTTCTAGGTAGTTACATAAGAATGTGATGTTTGGAGTTGCAGAAGCAATTTTTTGACCCTACGGGACAAACCTGTACACGAAGAGCCATTATATTGAATATGATGGGTCAGAAGAATGGAAACAGCCAGAGTTTTTGATAACCCTGCTGAGCCAAATCTCAACCCTGACACCACTTATACCTAGACTGCTAGTTATGTGAGCTAATTAAATGTGTTTTGGTTTAAGGCACCGTTATTTGGGTATTTTGTTAGTTGAAGCTGAAAGCAAATTAAATAACCTACCTACACTGGTCATTTTCTAGGCATTCATCTAGCAATTCAACAAATATTTATGAACAATCTACTATGTGCCAGGCACTATTTTTGTAAACAAGATAAGCACAGTTGTCATTTTTATGGAGCTTACCATCTCACTGAATTACTTAATAAAATAAATTATTTAATATTGCCAACTCACATTTATACTTTAGCATAACTTTGTCTTCTTATTACCTTTGGGAGTCACCTCAAGCATTTTTAACCCTATCTCCCTCCAGTGTTTTGTATGCGGTTGTTTTATATGTATGTGATAGTATTTTGTATGAGTACCTCAAATTGAAGTACTCACACTTTTTTTTTAAATTTTAACCCTATCTCCCCAAGTTTGTATGATTTGTTGAGCACAAATGTTGATTTGTGCTCAACAGATGTTTTATGAACTAGTGGGTTCCTTTGCCTAGCAGATGCAGCTCTGTATCATTCACCTGTTGCTCTAATAATTTTGCATAACAAGTTACTCTTGCTTGTTCCAACTTTCTTCTTGTCTGTATTACGATTAAAGTGATTAATTGATTAAAACAATAATCACTTATTATTGCTCATGTGTCCATGGGTGGGCTGGGGGTTTCTTCTGGTTTTGATTGGGCTCTTTCATGCACCTGTGGTCAGCTGCAGATTGGGTAGGTGGCTCCAATGATCTTAGGCGGGATACCAGACGTGTTTGGGGATCATCTGGCTCTTGGCTGCTGTAGAATGGCCCAGATGAAATGACTAGACTCTCATATCCTTCCAGCAGGTTAGCTCAGGCATATTCTCATGGTAGTGGCAGGGGCTAAGAATAAAAAAAGTCAGAAGACACAAGTACTTTTGCAAAACTACGCCTGTGTCAAGTTTCCTAATGACCCATTGACTAGAGCAAGTCACATGACCAACCCCAGAGTAATTGTGGGAATTACATCAATAAGATTGCCGAATGAAAACACAGGACACCCGGTTAAATGTAAATTTCAGACAAACAACTAGTAATTATTTGAGTGTAAATATGTCTGGCAGCCTTACGTGGGAGGGCACTACTAAAGGTCATGTATACAAAGAGAGCAAAAAATTGAGACAATTAAAGTAATCTACTGATTGACTACAGGCTCTTTATTATTTGAGTCTCATCCTCTGTTCCTTCTCATTTTGCCTATATTCTATCCATAGTGAAACTCTTGAATTTCTTGAGATATGCCATATTCTTTCATGTCTCATTGTCTTTTCATGATGCTGTTTTCTTAACATGGAAGATGTTTCTTCCACACTGTAATTCAGCTAAACCCTAACCATTTTCAAGGTCTACCTCAGGATTTTAGCACCTCCAGTTGGGATGAGTGGTACTAGTCTGTGCTCCCACAGTCCCTAGGGCATAACCCTCCTCTGGCATGTAAGTTACTAATAAATGTGCATGTAACACATTATATACCAGGCACTGTTCTAGTGCTTCATTATTATTAATTGTCTGTGTTTGTTTTTTTTTAGACAGAGTCTTGCTCTGTCATCCAGGCTGGAGTGCAGTGGCCCAATCTTGGCTCACTGCAACCTCTGCCTTTCTTTAAGCAATTCTCATGCTTCAACTCCAAAGTAAGTGGGACTACAGGCATGTGCCACCATGCCTGGCTAATTTTTGTATTTTTTTAGTAGAGACGGGGTTTTACCATATTGGCCATGCTGGTCTCGAACTCCTGACTTCAAGTGATCCGCCCACCTCAGCCTCCCAAATTGGTGGCATTACAGGCATGAGCTACCATGCCCGGCCCATTATTATTAATTATCTTAATCCTCCTAGCAACTGTATGATATATATTCTATCTTATTATTATCACATTGCTTTATAACCCCTGGCATTTTTGCTGACCTTCTCTATTCTACTGGAGGGCATGGATTCTGTCAGTTATCTCTGTGCCTAGCACAGTGCCAGACACACGTAAGTATTCAATAAGTGCTTGCTGAATGAATGCATTTGCTTGTCAGCCATGTAAACAATCATTCAGAGTTAAGGTAGCTTTAGACGGGATTGGGGTAGAAAACCAAGGGAGGGTTAGCATATAGGTTTCTGAGGGAAAGTTTTTGTGAAAGAAAAAGGCAGCGTGAGTGCACTGACTGCCCAAAGGGCCACAAAAAGGATGAGGGCGCAGCAAACAAAACAATAGTAGAAACGCAAGCTTTGCTCACTTCACGGTTTTGTCCCGCATCATCTCTGGGTACAAGGCTGAGGAATCCAAGGCTAGGGAGTTATATTTTCTAGGTTGACAGGGAATCCAAAGACCTCTAGTCTGTAACAAACAAGGAATTATTACATTGAGGGAACTAGGCGCCACTTCCACCTTTTGGTAGAATAGCAGTTAACTTGCCAAAAAGCTGCATGCCTTCCCTCTCATTAAAGACTTCTGGCAAAGACAGTGTACCACCTCCCTTAACCGACTGTTTCAAAGTTTGTTCTTACTAATGACTAACTTAAATTTCTGATAAATGTTTGAGCTAATTTCTTTAAATACCCTTTGAAGAGGCAAAACACCTGGTTAAAATGTTCAATAAATCTTCAGTATTCACAGGGAATGTTTTCTTAAACTGTTACACTAGGGAAGACTCCTAACTACTCATCCTGTAAATTAATAGTAGCTAACATCTATTTTCAGTTAAGTACTGCCTTTTACATGGAAAAAAATCTCATTTAAACCTCACATGGCAATGTGAACTATGCACTGTAATTAACCTTATTTTTAGATTAAAACAACTGAGTCTCAGAAAAGATAAGCAACTTGTCGAATGAATGCATGAGTACTTCTCTCTCTAATTCTTGCCACCTCCACCCTTGATAAAAACAGAATCGTTAATTAGAGCTAAAGCTGGAAATGGCTCTGACATTTGATTATTTAAAATGATGATTTTTGAGTCCCAAATCCAAAGATTCTTTTCTAAAATTTTTAATTAACTTTTATTTTAAGTTCAGGGGTACAAGTGCAGGTTTGTTACATAGGTAAACTTGTGTCATGGGGGTTTGTTGTACAGATTATTTCATCACACAGGTATTAAGCCTAGTACCCATTACTTGTTCTCCTTGATCTTTTCTCTCCACCCACCCTCTACCCTCCAAAAGGCCCCAGTGTGTATTGTTTCCCTCTATGTGTTTATGTATTCTCATCATTTAGCTCCCACTTATAAGTGAGAACACGCAGTATATGCTTTTTGTTCCTGCATTAGTTTGCTAAGGATAGTGGCCTCCAGCTCCATCCATGTCCCTGCAAAGGATGTGGTCTCATTCATTTTTATGGATGCATAGTATTCAAGGATTCCTGGCATGGATCCTACCCTGTCCTCCCTTTCTCATTTAGGTTGATTCCATGTCTTTGCTATTGTGAACAGTGCTGCAATGAACGTATGTGTGCATGTGTCTTTATAATAGAATGATTTATACTCCTTGGGTATATACCCAGTAATGGGATTGCTGGGTCAAACGGTTTTTCTGTCTTTAGGTCTTTGATGAATTGCCACACTGTCTTCCACAATGGCTGAACTAATTTACACTCCTACCAACAGTGTATAAGCATTCCTTTTTCTCTACAACCTCACCAGCCTCTGTTATTTTTTTACTTTTTAATAATAGTCATTCTAACTGGTGTGAGATTGTATCTCACTGTGGTTTTGATTTGCATTTCTCTAATGATCAGTAATGTTGAGCTTTTTTTCATATGATTGTTGGCCTCATGTATGTCTTTTAGAAAGTGTCTGTTCATGTCCCTTGCCCACTTTGTAATGAGGTTGTTTTTCAAATTTAAGTTCCTTATAGATGCTGGATATTAGACTTTTATTGGATGCATAGTTTGCAAAAATGTTCTCCCATTCTGTAGGTTGTCTGTTTACCCTGTTGACAGTTTCTTTTGCTGTGCAGAAGCTCTTTAGTTTAATTAGACCCCATTTGTCAATTTTTGCTTTTGTTGCAATTGCTTTTGGCATTTTTGGCATGATATTTTTGCCTGTGCCTATGGGCTGAATGGTATTGCCTAGGTTGTCTTCCAGGGTTTTTATAGTTTTGGGTTTTATAGTTTTGGGTTTTAATCTATCTTGAGTCCATTTTTGTATATGGTATAAGGAAGGGGTCTAGTTTCAATCTTCTGCATATGGCTAGCCAGTTATCCCAGCACCATTTATTGAATCGGGAATCCTCTCCCCATTGTTTATTTTTCTCAGGTTTGTCGAAGATCAGATAGTTGTAGGTGTGTGGTCTTATTTCTGGGTTCTCTATTCTGTTCCATTGGTCTATGTGCCTGTTTTTGTACCAGTACCTTGCTGTTTTGTTTACTGTATTCCTGTAGTATAGTTTGAAGTCAGGTAGCATGATGCCTCTAGTTTTGTTCTTTTTGCTTAGAAAGCCAGACATTCTTTGGTGTAATAAAATTTCTTTCCATAAAGACTGGAGATGAATTAGCCTGCTATTTTTTTTAACAACCTCTTTAGACATGGTCTATCCAGGAATTAACTAAACTTAAAAGTTTGCTTTTTCCATGGGTATGATTTAGAGATAACTTAAGAATGCTTATCTTTGGAAATGCAAATTCAAACCATGAGATACCACTTTGCACCCACTTGGACAGTTATAATAAAAAAGATAGATAATAACAAGTGTTGATGAGGATGTGAAAAAATAAGAAGCCTTGAATAGCTTGCTGGAGGAAATGAAAAAGAGTTTGGTGGTTCCTCAAACAGGTAAACCTAGAGTTACCTTATGACCCAGTAATTCCACTCCTAGGTATATACTGATGACAATTGAAAACATGAATCTACATAAAACCTTGTATACAAAAAGTTCATTACAGCATTATTCATTGTAGCCAAAAGGTGGAAACAACTGAAATGTTCATCGGCTGATGACTGGACAAACAAAATCTGGCATGTTCATACAGCAGAGTATTATTCAGCTATAAAAAAGGAATGAAGTAGTGATGCATGTTACAATACATGGGTGAACTTTGAAAACATTATGCTAAGTAAAAGAAGCCTGCCACAAAATACTGCATATATGATTCCATTTATATGAAATATCCAGAATAGATAAATCTACACAGATGGAAAGTAGATTAGTGCTTGCCTAGGGCCAAAGACATGGGGAGAATGGGAGGTGACTACTGCTCAAGGGTATGGGGTTTCTTTTTGGAGTGATGAAAATTGTCAACAATTGATTGTGGTAATGGATGCACAGCTCTGGGAGTATGCTAAAAAGCATTGAATTGTACACTATGAATGGGTGAATTTATGGTATGTGAATTATGTCTCAAAAAAGAGTGTTTATCCACCTTTACTCTCAATAAAACTTATTACTGTTAGGCAACCAGACAGGTTACCATGGCAACAATAGAGTTTAGTTGTATCTTGTTTTCTTTAGCACATCTCACCTCAGTTAGTTGTTGGGTATGAGACAATAATAAAAATAATTCTCATCAGAGAGGAGAAGGTTTCATGTTCTTCTTATATTACAGAATCATCACCCTTTTCCCTTGTAACACAGAGGGCTCCTCTGGCCATCGCACTGCATTGTCATTAAGAATTCACAGAAAGAGGAAGAAGTTGGAAAATTTTCTCTCTTTCGTCTTCCAGCTCGTAAGACAGTCTCACACCTTAGACTTTTAGGCTTAGAAACTTAAAAGTGTTTTTCCTTGACACAATGACAACAAAATGGAAGTAATGCCAAGAACTGATTTTAAGAAGGAAATTTTATCTCTAGCTAATTAGATTACAGAACTGGCCTTGCAACTCCCTCACCTTTCGACATGTATCCCAGACACTTCCCAAAAATGGGAAACTATTCTCAGTTTTCTATCTTATCAGCTCAGTGACATCTTTTTAAATACCAAGTCCTCTTCTTTTTATTTTTTTAGGATATAAGCATTCTGAATGTCAAAAAGATACAAGAATATGTTTATGCTCACACTTGTATGTAACCCAACTTCATGAAGTCTCAAACGAGAAAATGCATCAGCCAAAGGGCTATTCTCAATTACGCTTTACATCATAGCTGGATAATTGAGCGGTCTATCTCCAGCTCAACAGCTGACATAGTAGGAGGCACAATTTGAAATGAACAGTGGGAATAGTTACCCAGTTCCAGGTGGGTAGAATGGAAAACATGAGAAGAAAGAAAATATACATTGCATTTTGAATGTGTGTACAATATTTCAGTTTTTTTTCAGAGGACTGAATCAGAAATCAGGGAGGTGGACAATTGTCTGGTAAGATATGGGTGATAACAGGGTATCCTGGGTGGTGACACTCCACTGAGCATTAGTGCGTTTTGAGGCCAATATAATAGCTCTTTATTGACAAAACATACCCAGAACTATCATTGTTTTTTCAGAATCTGGATTAAGCCTCACTAAATGACCATAGGGACTATTGATAATTTTTTTTTGCCATGATTTTCTGTGTGTATTGATCATTCCTTCTCTGTCCTGGGATACTTGGATGCTAATTTGACAAATGCTTAATTGGAGAGATATTTGGAAGGTAAAATTCATCAGGACTGTTGATTGTTTAGGTACAAATTGAGAGAGAAGGTGAAGAGTCACAAAGATTGCTGAATTTTTAGCTAAGAGACTGCCATGTGCAAAGAAGTCGAACTTAATTTACAGCAACATTAGTTCACCAGAAGGTACACTAATACCAGTGGGTGGAGCTTATGTGGGAAAGGGAAGAAATTTACTACTTATGGAATGTTGTTTCTGTGCTAGCCTCTGAGTTGATGCTTTACATACCAATTCCCAATTAATATAACAAAGATGCTTCTTTGGAGCACAATTATTTGAAAGTAAAATATGTTGCCCTGAAAGGGAGAAAATGTCTCACCAATAAACAGGTTCGAGGAAAGGCTAATTGTTGGATGTCCCTTGGGGGTGATGAAGAACAATGCTTCTTCAAATTTAAAGTGCTGGGAATCCCTTGGGTATCTTGTTGAAATGCACATGTTGATGTAGCAGGTCTGGGGCAGGCCTGAGAGTCTGCATTTTTAAGAAACTGGCAGATACTACCGATGCTGCTGGTTCAAGGGTCACGCTTCGAGTAGCAAGGATGTAGAACAAGTCTCAATTCATTAGCGGTCATGAAATCAATTTAATGGATTGTGATAAAGATTAAAAACAGAAATAAAATGGAATATAAGGGAAAATATTTAAATTCATTATGCATAATAAGAGTAAGTACTCTTTTATGGAAATTCTGTTTCCGTTATGATCCAGTTTGTATAGTAGTGAATTATAATGTATTTTATGTATTTTTTTATCTTGAATCACAAGCAAAATGTTGGAAAACTATAATTATGAAGTAAGCTAGTACTAACAAATGGAATTAAATAATTGCTTAGGTTCCTTCTTAATTTGAAATTTTATAATTCTGTGCAATCTTATGTCTCTTGTTGAAATCTTTTACTCTGGCTTTCACAGAATATTCAAAGAGGTGTGGGCATCCAGTCCATTAACTTCATCTTCATATTGAAAACCCAAGATGGTGAGCATGGCTAGGCATTGCAAAGGTGTGTTATTTTCCTGTGGTTAATGTTATGATAAAAATAATCCTGAGATAGTCTCTGCTTCCAGGAGGAACATTTGGTTCCTATTTTTGTTGTTGTTTGTTTGATGCCAGAGTCATTAATTTAATTACAACATCAATTTGATAATTGCAGGTAAAGCTATATGGAAGTGAAATAAGAACCCAAAAGAGTTAAAGTCATTTCCAAAGTTACCTTATTTACAGGGTCATAACTGAAATTCTAAATAAATCTGGCTAATTATTTTTTAGCTGAACGAAGATTGCATTTGAATTCAATCAAGACACAGCATCGCTTTTATTATTGCTCTAATTTATAATTTGTTCCAAAAACATATCAGTTTGAAAGATTATGGGCTTTCCAAGAGTACCAGTGTGTCTAGGGACACACAGACACACACACACACACACACACACACACATACACACACACGGTGTTTGTATATTTAGTGTTGGAGTAGAGCAACCAAGGTCAAGGAAAAATAGCTGCAAGTGTAAAGAATGTTTTAATGAGATATTTCAGTGTGGAGTTTTACTACGTCAATAGTCAGAAGGGTAAGTTTGCTGTCTGAGGAGTAGTCGCAAATATATGACTTCTCTTGTTAGCATCTGAACTGAAGGAGTTAGAGCCTAGCACTCCAGTTCCTCTGTATTCCCCAGTAAACATCTGGCACCATTTAAATTATATTAATTATAAAAGCAGTGGATATTATGTTTAAAAACTATATAAAATGATCACTATTTCTGAATTTTACTAATGTTTTCTTGCATTACCAGATTAATTTTTCATTTAAGAGCACAAGCTGCTATTTCAAATGACCCATTGAGTAAAATCAACAAAATACTTCCTTCTTTGGTTAAAAAATAACTAACTCCAAATGCAATCCAAGATAATGACTACCAATGCTAGAAACATTTAATTTGAGGGCATTTCAACAAAACTTGAATGTCTTGATGCAGAAAATGGAAGGTGGAAATAGTAGCCGCTGAAGCTCAAAATGAATCAACTTTGGGGAGAAATACAAATAATTAAATGCCCTCAATATCATCTGAGTGGAACTTAGAAAGTAACTTCTCTTGATTCCTTCTGATCTTTCAACTATGTACTTATTTTCACCTACTAAGCACATACTCAGTAATATGCTAAGTATGTTAGGAAATACAGAAGGAACACGAACTGGGCCCTGTCTTAAAATTTCTTTCAGCTGGCTTTTCTGAATTGCTAGAATTTCAGAGATGAACGTCAAATGGATGTATATTCAATTCAATTGAAAAAAATTGCATTTGGTGGATCCTGACTTCTTATTCTCAATTACGTTACTATTTAGCATGTCCCTGATATGGTTAAAAATCAAATTGTAGCCCATGTTCTAAGGGGCTAACAATTAGCAAGCTAAAAAACTGTCTTCTGATCTTAACATGAAAGCTAATTGTTCATATGCCAGGCTGTGCCTTGATTCTGGTCAGCAGGAACTCGTTAGTCCTTACTAGGGGACTCCTATAGTACGCTTGAATTTTACAAGTTCCCCATTTCATATCAGTGAGCTAATCTCAATCAATACTTTTATATTGAAACAACAGATAAAAAACAAAACAAAACGCCAGATAACACACTATCTCATTTCAACATACAGCTCATTGGAACGATTTAAAGTTGGCCTTTGAATGGAGAGATACTTCATGGACGTCTTAACTGCCCATCCTACTTCAGACAATGGCTGGTCTTTGGATGTAGCATATGTACCTGTTTCACAGTTGTGACATTTACCTTTGGATAAGCTTTGTATGATGCAATATTTCACATTTCATTTGTTATTTTGTATTCCAAAAAATAGAGGCACTGAAAACATTCAGATATTATTACTAATAATACTTCTTCCTTCAGCATATTACTAAGGATGGTTTGGTGATTGTAGGTAAACTAGGTCTGATTCCAAAGAGCATACTCATGAGTGAAATCAAGCCTTCACTTGATTTGGTTATACAAAACTAAGGTTAGAATCAGCTGAGTCTCAGTGACCACGTCCAGAATCTAAGACTTTGTAAAGATCAATAACCAAAGAAATGCTACACCTGTTTGACTAATTCATGCTGAGATGTTTAATAATAATGGCCTATCCATCTCAAATACTACTTATAGCCTGACAATCTTTCAATGACTTAGTACAAAAGAGTAAATGTGCTAGAAATTTCAGGTACTGGTAGAGAATAGAGGTAGAGAATTTGGGGGAGTGAATCTATTCAAATAATATGATTACAGGCTTATAGGTAAGAGATTGCCTGGGACTATATATAAGGGAATATTTTTAAAATTGAGAACATTTGAAGAGAAAACACACATTTAGCACCTCACTGTCAAGATCCAATCATTTTACATAATTGTTAGATAACCCCTGCAATGTGTTACATATTTATATGAATGATTACTAAATATATAGAAAGTATATTTATTTTTATTCCGCTTTTTCCTTTCTCTTTTCTCATTGTCATCTTGGTGAATAGGAACCACACATGCACTATATATGTAAAAATAATGATTTTTCTCTTCTCCAATTTCATTTCTAAGGTTTTTTTTTCTGTTTCAAGTTATATGGAGGATGGAGAGAAAGAAATGCAGAGCCATTTATTATTTTCAAATTCTCCAAGTCAAAATTAATTGGAGAAGCGCTGCTTTATCATCTTGACAAAGAAAGGGCAATAAAAAGGGAAAATGGTTTATGTTTATCACTGCAATTTTCCAGCTGTTATAAAAGAAACATTTTTTTTCCAGATAAAAGGTGCTCACACACACACACACACACACACACACACACACAAATTGAATTGTTACTTTGACTTCCATTCAGTGCAACAGTAAAATATGGCTGAACAAAATGTTCACAATAAAATCCCCAAACCAGATTCAAAGCACTAAGCAGGTATAGATTTAGCTACGGTTCATTAATCTTTCAGGGAAACACAAGAGCAAAAGATAAATCAGTAGCCATGCCAAACCATAAAGTTTCACGTTTGTAACTTCAAAATGATACAAAACATAAAAATGACATTTTCAAATGCATCCAAATACGTACTTGCTGAATTGACTTATTATTTTGTCATTTACTGCAGATAAAGAAACTGAGGCACAGAGAATATTAGCCAGGTCACAGGGCCTGAGCAGTGACAGGTCCCGATTTCAAAATTTCCTCCAGGATCATGGAACTGGCAAGAACTAAGGAAGTGAAGGTGGGAGGAAGATGAATGCAATTCTGTGTAAGACACTGCGTTTTAGGCAGTTTGGGGTATGTGTTAACGTCTTTTACAAAAAATAGGGAGATAAGTATGATTAAAATTTATGTTTTTATAGGGTTGAAATGTTGCCCGAAGCACGAGGTGGGTATGAGGGAGGCAACAAAAGGCCACAATCCAGCTTGGCAAAATTTCTTTGTGTTGAAATAATATCCAGTAATGCGAAGTAAAGAAAACAGAAATTAGAAAGACCTTGATCATCCTTGACCTGTTATTTGAAATGAGTTCATTACTCATCATCATTTACACAAATTAATTCACATCTCTAACTTCTGGATAGTGAGGGTTATTCCACACTTACCACACTCTTCTAGATCTGGCACCGCATTGCAAGTAGTTTTATGCTATTTTCCAGTAGAAGATAATTGTCAACTTTGTACATACCTCTCCATTTGTATTCTTTTAAAAGTTAACCTTAGCCTTGTACATGTTGTTTTGTTTTATGTCCTTGTGCCTGGTTTTAATCTTAAATAAAGGGACAAGAGATGCTACTTTTTTTTTTCAAAGGGGGAAAAATATGAAAAGCCACTTCAACAAACCCAAATACTGTAATAGTTTTATTCCACTTCACTAACCTCTCCTACTTGTTAGGAGCTTTGATTTGAGCTAACAAGGTTATCAGATTGTATAGCTATTGTCCTGTTATGACTTCCTTGGCTGGGTTCCTGCAGTAAACAGTGCTGATGTGATGTTTTGTTCAGGCCCAGCATAAGAGGGAGCGGGAGGAGGGTCTGTCGAGAAGGACAGGGTCACAGATCGTCAAGGCCTTCTCAGTGGTGGAGCTGTAGCAACTGCTACCTACGGTCAATTCGAATCAGTGCCTCAGTGTGCTGACCTTAGGGTCAGGTCTTCTTCAGTGGCCCGGAAATGGGGGCTTAAACTGTATGCTTTGTTCTTTTAAAGTGAATGCAGAGAGCAGTCAAAAGAAGAAATACGATAAAAGAGGGTGAAGAAGAAGCTGTGGGAGAAACACTGAATCTGGTCGAGGTGAATGGAGATCAGGCCTCAATTTAGTACATACCTATTTTTTTCTTATTAATTCTCAATTCACATTGTCACTTACCAAATTGCTCCAGATAAATCCTCCAAGGGATGGAGGTGATCATATTTAGCAAAGATCAGCTAATGAAAAATCAAAAGCATTTTTTTCATATCTCTCCAAGGTTCCTTGGTGTCCCATTGCATCCCTCTTGCTTTTGTCAAAAATGCAGTCATTGCAGTATGAATAAAAGAGTTGGTCGAGTAAAAGTTTCAGATACCTCTTTATGCACTGGTGTTTCGTCTTAGCTAAAAATTCTAAATGACATCTGTCACATACATGATGTATTAGTTTCCTTCCGCTGTTGTAACAAATTACCATAAAGTTAGTGGCTTAGAACAACACAAATGTATTCTCTTATATCTTTGGAGTTCAGGAGTCCCAAATGGGTCTCATTGGCCTAAAATCAAGGTGTTGGCCATTCCTTCTGCAAGTCTCAGGGTAAAATTCAATTTCTTGCCTTTTCCGGGTTCTAGAGACTGCCCTTATTCTTTGCACGGTGGCCTCTTCAATCTTCAAAGCCAGAAATGGTCAATTCCACATTTAAAGGACCCCTGTGGTTACGTTGTGTCCACCTGGATAATCCAGCCTAGGCAACAAAGCAAGACCCCATCTATACAGAAGATGAACAACTTGGCTGGGCACCGTGTCAAATGCCTGTACTTGTAGCTACTCTGGAGGCTGAGGCAGGAGGATTGCTTGAGCCCAGGAGTTCGAGGTTGCAGTAAGCCATGATCGCAGTAATACACTCCAGCCTGGGTGACAGAGCAAGATCTTGTCTTAGGAAAAAAAAATAAAAAAGAGTCAGTTCTACCCTTGCTTCTATGAGATTGACTTTTAAAAATTCCTCACATAATTAAGTTCATGCAGTATCTCTTTCTGTACCTGCCTTATTTAACTTAGTATAATGTCTTCCAGGTTCACCTCTGTTGTCACAAATAGCAGTATTTTATTCTTTTTCATGGTCAAATAATATTCTATTGTGTATATATACTATCTTTTCTTTATCCTTTTATTCATCCACGGACACTTCGGTTGCTTCCACATCTTGGCTATGGTGAGTAATTACCACACTGTTTACTTGAAATTTGATAAAACAGTAGATTTAGTATCCTCACCACATACACACACACACTCACACACACAAATGGTAACTATGGGTGGCAATGGATGTGTCAATTAAGCCATTGTGTACAGTGGCTATGGTAATCAGTACACAATGTATACATATATCACATGATCACGTTGTATACCTTGAATATATACAATTTTAATCTGCAATCAAATATTTTAAAATAGTCAGAAATGTTACTCACATATAGCTCAGAGACAAACAAAAGTTTGAGTATGTTATCTCTTCCACAAAGCTCAACAAGAAAAAAGCAGTCCTTTTTAGTGTCTGAAAACATAATCGCAATTTTATTATAAGATTTTATCTTTTCTCATTCAATTTTAGAATTCTTTCAAGAAACTTCTTTCTGAATGTTTTTCATATCTTTCTGGATTATGGTCAATGTTTTTTTTTTCTATTTAAGGCAACTTATTTGTGAGTAGTCTAAGTGATTTTAATTGAATTTTGAACCCAGTTTAAAAAGCAAAGGGTTAGTTGATGAAATAAAGCTCCGTGTCACACTTGATTGTACCTTTTCAGAATTTCATTAACATAGTAAGACAAAAAAAACTATAAATAAGCAGAGAAAACAATTAAAACGGGGGAAAGACCAAGGAAGTTATTTTTAGTTAAAAAAACCAGAATGGGCAACTATGCAAAATGCACCCAATTCTTTATCTTAAAGCTTTTTCTTCAGTTTTCAAACTGTATCTTCTTCACAATAAATTTTAATACATAAAATATTTCCCAAGAAGTATTATGACATAAAGCAATCCCCAAATACTTTCAAATTAGCTAGAAGATAATTGGATGTTAATAATTGAGTACAAAATATGCACATGGTGGATAATTTTCCTACTCTTCAGACAAGGGTTAGATTGCCACAGGGAAGTAATAAAAATTATCCTTAATAAAGCAAACTTTAAATGGGAAGTTATACAAGTAAATAAAATTACTGAATTAATTGCAGTGCTTAGTTTTGCATTTTAACTATTGCAGGGATGTAGTCAATATTTGCTACATTGAATAGAGTGCTGTCACTTTAGAGAAAATATCTTATTTTGAGCAATTTTATTAACTTTTTTTGATTAATGCAATATGACCTTGATATAATTGACAATGTCTAGAAATAATAATTACATTTTATAGAATGTACATGAATAAGGTCACGTTTAAGGATGCCTGAAGATACACTAAACTGAAAGTAAATAGATACATTTAAGAGCTCATTAGAACTGTTAAATATATAAGAGCTTTAGTAGAGTGAAGAATTTACTATCTACAAAGGTTGGTGCTTGATTGTGGGAAAGGGTTTGCAAACGGTTGAAGACAACCATGATTTTAGACTTAGGCATTTTTTTTGGATCAGATTTATTATATGTTAGTTATCTCAAATTTTTCTTAAGTGTATAAAAAAAGACTTTTCAGTATATTTGATTTTGTTAATGTTTAATATATTTATTCAAATTTACATTTATTTAAATTTACCATTACTTTTGGTTACATATAGAAGTTACTGTGTTGAAAAGAGACTAATGAACCCTCAGCATTGTGTTTGACTCATCCCTATTACATTTTGTTTGACTTGATTTTCTTCAGGTATATCTTTATGGGGCTGTAAGAACAGAGCAAAGGATTTCCTCTCTTCTGAGGGCCATTTAGAGGACAACACGGATTCTGGCCCAGGCTGTGAGTAAATGGCACAAAAACCAAAAGAATGGCTTAACGTAGAAATCAACAAAGACATCTGACTTCTACTACTATGTTATTTTAAAAACAGAATAAATGGTAGCTGACCTGAAGGAAAGTGCAGCAAAAAGTTATTTTTTAAACAAAAACCCAAAGAATAAAATTAGATTCATCCAAGCAATTACTATTCTATTGTGGAAAGGACAAGTTTGAGGTTAATGTGACATTATCTACGAAATACTGCAAAACCTCTTGGCCTCGAAAGGTATGTCAACATGCTGCCAGCTTTGGGTTACCTTAGTAACTAATAGAATAAGGTCCTGTGAGTATTGAGTGACCAAGGAAAGTAGAAAGCCATTTAGATGTTTTTAATGGAACCAAAATAATTTTTTTCATTGCATTTAAACCTGTTTGTTTTATTTCTTTTCCTCATTCCCAAGCGTTCGCAAGAGCTTGAAAATAATTTGGTTAAAAATGAGAGCACAATTCGTGTTAGGAAACCTAGCACAAATAACTGTGTTTCAGACATAAATGGTAGCTATTTATTACTATGAAGTTTTTACAAAATCCTCACCTTAAGTCAGCATTAGAGAATGAATAGTACAGGAGATGTGGTCATTTTCAGTTCCACTTTCGAACTTAGGTAAAACCTTTGGTTTAAAGCAGTCAAGACAACACTTTCCAGTGATATCGTCATCTAATCGGAGACTTTGAGCATGATTTTAGTAATTATCTTGGCACAAATCATCAGGCTAAATAGAATGTTTAGAATTGTTAGTGACTGGGAATTTATCCAGTCACTCCTTTTTCTAGGCAATATTAAGGCTCACAGACGTCAACAAGCTAGGTAGGGATAGAGCAATGATAAGAAAACTCACTACTTGGCTGGTGCTGCTTCTCCCTCGACCATGCTGCTTCTCAAACATCATTGTGAAATATATTGGATCTGGTCACTGAGTTACGGCAATTAGCAGATTGGCTTTCTTTTTTTTTTTTTTTTTTTTTTTTTTTTGCCGCAGTACAGTTGCTTTCTTAGCATGGCCCAAGCAAAACAAAAAGAAAGCAGGTTTTTTTTTTTCGTAACACAAATTAAGTGAAATATAATTTACATGCCATAAATTCACTCATTTTAAGTGTATGATTCAACAGTTTTCTGCCTATTTACAGAGTTGCGCAATCATCACTACAACTTAATTTTAGAATATTTTCATCCCCCACCCCTGCCAAATAATCCCTATACTATCAATACCAGCAGTAACTCCTCATTCCCAGCTCCCACCCCAGGCAAACGCTAATCTACTTTCTGTCTATTGCCTATTCTGAACTTTTCATAGAAACAGATAATACAATATGTGGTCTTTTGTGACAGGCTTCTTCCACTTAGCATGTTATAGCATGTCCTTCATTTCTTTTTATTGCTGTGTATGTACAACTATTTATGGATGCATCAGTTGATGCCTCAGTCTTCACTCTTTGCTATTATTACTAATAATGTTGCTATGAACATTCACGTACAAGTTTTTCTGTGGATATATGTTTCAACTCCCCTTGGGAAGATAGGCAGGAGTGTATATGCTGGGTCATGTGGTACCTCTATGTTTAATTGTTTGAGGATCTGCCAGACTGTTTTCTAAAGTGGCTGCACCATTTTACATTCCCACCAGTAATGTGTGAGGATTCAGATTTCTCCACATCCTCACAAACGCTTGTTACTGTCACCATTTTCATTACAACTATCTTAGTAGGTGTAAAGTGAAAGCTATCTTAGTAGGTGTAAAGTGTAAAATGTAAAGTGGTTTTGCAACTCCCTGAGAGTTAATGATGTTGAACATTTTTCCATGCGCTTACTGGCTTTTGTATATCTTCTTCGGAGAAATATCTATTCAGATCCTTTGCACATTTTTATTGGGTTATTTGTCTTTTTATTATTGAGTCATAAGAATTCTTTAAATATTCTAGATACAAATTCTTCATTAGATGTATAATTTACAAATATTTGCTCCCAGTTTGTAGATGCTTTTCACTTTCCTGATGGTATCTAACTGACCATGGTGTTTCATTTCCAGGGAAGTTATGTTATATTATGTGTATTAGTTATATATTGCTGTTTAACAAATGACCACAAACTTAGCAAACTTAAGAGAGCACAAATTTATTATATCATGTTTCTGTGGGGCAGGAATTTGGGACAGTTTAGCTGGGGTCCTCTGCTCAGGGTCTTAAAAGGCTGAAATCAAGATGTTGGCCATCTATGTCCTCATATGCAGGCATCAAAACTTAGAAAGCTATTTCACTAAACTTAATTAACATGTGGACTGAAAGTAATCCTGCCTCAGAACCCAACTTGGTAGACAGAAACAGTCTTCTTTCTCTTCTCTGCCCAGAATATGGTGTTCCTGGTAGAGCGGGTGATAGCCTGGGAATAAATTTGCTCTTCAGTACATCAGACACTCACTTGGGGTTTCCTAAATATCCTGCAAAAGTAGGTCGGGGCTAGAAAATCTGTTACTATTGTCAAGGTAAAAATATGTCCACAAATTGTTAAGGCCCGGGAAGATGACCCAAGTAATGAAACATTGACAGCAGCCTCACGATTTGCCTTATTTTTTTCCCAGTGCCTATTGTGCTCTGTTCATAATGTTTCATATCCTGTAGATTGGATTGGAAATAATATAACAATAACCAACTCTCAGGACATGTTATGAGATCTGTGATCAGAAACCATCAAACAGAAAAAAAGAAACCATCTGCCTGCACACTCATAGACTCATCTAGTAATTCTTTGAAGGACACGAAGTTCTCGGTTTAATCGTTATATCTTTAAATTTCTTTTGAACTTTTCATATCGTGTGGCTCAATTAGAGAGATCATGCAACTCAGTCTCGCTGTTCATTTATCTGCAATAGTACATTAGGTTGTACTCCATGCTCATACAAATATGTAATCTCCTGTAATTCTTCCTGCTGCCCTTAAAGGGCTCTTTTAAAAGTGATTCTTTGTCCTCCATTCCCGCAGGTTACATTCTGAGAGGCTCTCAATCACAGCGTCCAGTCCTTCTCTTGCAGGGTCCCTCCCAGAAGGCTCTGCTACTTAAGGCTCTTGCTGAAGCTGATGGCCTTGGCTTTTACTGTTTAGCCTCCACAGATTTCAACAACCATCCTCCATTTGGGCCACTATGGAGATCAACCCAGAGGGCTAGTATTTTGAAAACCAATGCCTATTGCTCTCGTCTGGGTAAGGTGATCCTAAACCTTCAGAAGATCAGATCTAGTTACTCTCTTTAGGGTGGGGGGTAGACTGGAAAAGGAAACATTATATTTGTTTATCTATGATGACTCCTTTGTGGAAATTAGATTCAGATTATTCCTCAGAAAATTAATCTACTTTGCTTGTTCATTTCATTGAATTCTCACAGAGGCAAGTTTTAATCTTTCTGTTTCACAAATGAGGAAAGTGAGACGGAGATAGGTGAAATAACTCAACCCAGTTTGCCCATCCAGTAAGCAGCTGAGCTAAGATGAGAAACAGAACATGAGAACAAAGCGCATATTCATTGTACTATTCTACCCAACTTTTTCCAAATGAAGAGCTGGTTATATCTTTTTAAAGTTTGTTTATTTCTTGATACAAATGTACTCTGTATTTTGAAACATTTAAAGCTTGTGAGTTGAATAGACTATGACCTCAAGTAAAGAAAAAATAATGTCAGAACTATTAAGAACTCATTCTTAGGGAGAAACATGTACAAATAGACTATACAAGAGGTAGGGCAAAAATAGTTGTCTATTTTTACCACTAGGAGTAGGAGACAGATCAATAAGGAGCCACATTCATGACTCTTTGGATCTGAGACATTGCTGGTCAATTGCGATTGAAAGTCACATCATTTGTTGACAATATCCTTCAGTCTACAAGAAAGATTACACTGACAATGGCTGCTTTGGGGACAGAGTAAAATTAACTTCTAGGTTATCTCCGTCAAGGACCATTAAGTTCTGAACCATGAGGGACACTGTGAACAAGTCATATTTTAACCTCCCATGAGCATACGGCCGGCAGGTTTCGCCCCCTCTCCTCCCTTCAACAAATCTGACCTTCACTAAAATTTATGTGAAAATGAAAAGGGAAAAGAAAGCTGCGGCCCTGCCAAATTCTGACGATGTTACTCATTTTAATTACTGGTATTTGGAAATTAAATGGCCTAGGGCTTGTTCGGCAATTTGTTTCAGGAAAAAATGATTTAAGCAAGCCTTAGAGTCCCAGCATCTTTTTACAGCAGGTGTTGGACAAGGCTTTCATTTTTCTTTTTACAGAGTGTCCTTGTAAGCATAATAACAATTAGGAAGCAAGGCCTTCACATCGAAACCTCAGGCTCGTCTGACATTCTTCCTTTGACTACTTCATTGCTTATAGTTTTCTTAGCCAGCTTTGCAAGTGCCTGTACTTGAAAATTTTCTTCAAATAACACATAACACATTGAAGACTTTTTTTGTTTGTTTGTTTTCTGTTTTTTTGTTTTTTTGTTTTTTTTGGAAAGGTACAGATTTTAACGGGTAATATGAAGAGTACTTTAAAGTTAATTCAACTGCTTTGCTGTCCACACATTCTACTCTCTACCTCTGGGTTTATTTACAATGCCATCAATACAACAAATTAAGGCAGTTTAAAAGGAAAGAAGGGGCTATGAATGAAATTTGATTTGAATACATGTTTCTATCCATCAAAATTGGCCGCCGGCTCATAGTTTCGTGGGTAATAGCTCACATCTGAAATATACTTTCAAAACAGCTTTAAATTTTTTTTATTATTTGATTGTGGTAAGAAATTTATCTGCTTAAATTTTTAAGTACAATACAGTATTGTTGACTAGGTATAATTTCGTGCAGCAGGTCTCTAGGGCTTATTCATCTTGCTTGACTGAAACTTTGCTTTATGTCTGTTAATTAGTAACTCCCCATTGCCTCCTCCTTCAATCCCCTTGGCAACCAACACTCCACTCTGACGTTATGAATCTGACTACTTTAGATACTTCATGTAAGTGGAATCATACAGCATCTGTCTTTCTGTGAGTGGTTCATTTCACTTAACATAATGTCCTCAAGGTTCATCCATGTTGTCACATGTTGCAGAATATCATTCTGTTTAAAGGCTGAATAGTGTCCCATTGTGTGTATATACCACATTTTCTTCATTCATTCATCTGCCTAATGACATTTAGTGTGTTTCCACATCTTGACTATTGTGAATAGTGCTTGGAAAGTTGTAAGCAAAATCCCTCCAAACACAAATTGGTTTCAAGTTCTTTTTAGAATTTTAGTAAACTTTTCTCATTCACTATAAAAGAGTGCTCAATCAAACTTAAAATATTGGGCTTTTATATTTTCTTTGGTTTAAAGTTTGCTAATAAACAATTGGGTATTTCTGATATTAAACATGTAAATGAGCTAAAACAGCCTAATCTTTTAATACTACCAAGTTATTTACTTAATAAATTTTCAAGGTAAGATGACGATAGTTTCCTTTTGTGCAGGCAGTTTACAGGAATAGTGTAACTATTAGATATTAGGCTATAAGTCTTATATACTCTACAGTTTTACATAAAATTATGATAGTGTAGTGGTGGCTGATAAGAACCAACCAGGAAAAATTATTAAAACAATATGGTATTCAGTTATGTGGTAAAGAGATTAGCTGAATTAAATCAGATAGGAAAGAGATTCATTGATATAAAAGAGAGCTTGTGTGTCTTGACTTTGATTTTTCTGACCACAAGCTGAAGTTATAATGCCAAGTCTTAGATACTTTAGTTGGGTTTTTGCAGCTATAAAAACTGAAAAAATAATTAAGTCGAAACCATAGTAATATTACTTGAGATTAAATTTAGGATACTTTTTGCTAGTTCAGTGATTTTTCTCTGCATGTTTTCTTAAGATGCTAACGCATTTGAAACAATCTGATGTATTGCAGAATCTGGCAGGTAAATCAATTTTAATTTGAAATGGTTAATTAATATTAGACTTGCAACTTTGGCTTGAAAGGTATAAGATAATCCAACTGAGTTTATAACAGCATTTGAATGTGTAGGTGGTTCTGATTTACCACATTAATGTTTCTGCTCTATTAGATCCACAGGAATTGCTTAAGTGAACAGGAAGATTTTGTTTGTTGGGTTTGTAGTACTGTCCTGGGAGGTTTTTGAAGAACTTGTGAGAACCAAATATATTAAATTTGTAAATGTAGATTAAAATTCTTAAGAGGATTTAATTAAGTATATTTGAGATTAATTGTTTAGGGAAGTTTAATCTGTTAAATGTGAGCTAATGAACATCAATCAAAGAATGAGTAGAAATGATTATTTTAAATTTTAGATTAAAAGCTCTATTTCTCTTAGCAGTATAAAGAGATTTATAATTGAGCCTAAATGCTTGAGAAAATCTATGTTTTTAACTGTAGGGGCAAATGTAGCAGCAAACTTTTTTTTATGGGACCAAAAAGCCCCCTCAGATGTTTAAAAAACTCAATAAAGTAAGATTCCCTGTTTGGTAAATATTGCCTTTTATATTCATAATTATATTGGAAGTTTCATTAAGGACATGCACAATGTCTAAACTTTTTTTTTTTTTTTCAATCTCCTTTTTTACTGCCTGGTACCTACAATCTCTGATGAGAACATAAGGTTCAGTGTATATGTTTGTTGAGACTGAAATTAGTCAAACGCTCAAATAACAATGATCGCTTTTGTAGCATATAATGGAGAAAATCAGTTCAGTTTAAGAGCTGTGTTTACTAAAAATCTGATTTGAAATGAAATTAAGGCCATGGAAATATTTCATGAGGAGTCTCATAAGGGTGATATACAATATGGCTAAGAACTCTGAAGGTGGCTCTCTCTCTTCACTATTCTGGAATTGTAGAGAACAAGAAATAAGATAAAATTAGAAAGAAGATGGGACACAGGGCAGAAAGAGAGAACGAGGGAAAATTGAACTAAATACTCTCTGAAGTTCTTTCTAACTGTGATGTATCTTAGTGCTAAGGAAGGAGATGGGACAACCTTGTGAAGTAGATGATGAGAAATCTGAGGCACTGAAAGGTTAAACAACCTGCACAAGATCACCCAGAGAGTAAGGTATAGAGCTGAGATTCAAACCCAAGAAGTCTATCCTTATCCATCTTGATATGTTATTGATAAGGGATTTATTGAGTGATTACTATGGAACATATGGCAGGTGGCAGTAAGTTCTCTGAAGAAAAACTAAAGCAGGCTAAGGTATAGAGAGTAATGAGGTGGGGGGCAAATTTAGATATGGTGGTCATGGAAGACCTCTCAGAAGAGATGAGTGGAAATCTGAAAGAAGAAAAGGAGATTGTCGTGTGCAGATCAGATGGAACACATCCAGGTAGATGGATCTGCCAGTGCAAGGTCCCTAAAGTGGGAGCAGGGAGAAGGTATTTTCAGGAAGTGCAAGAAGGCTAGTGTTGCTGAAAGTGAATAGTAAAAGATTTGGTCCCTGGCCACCTCTGAAATGAAGTCTCAGAGGTGGTCAGGTTCCAAATCACACTGAATCCATGGGCCACGAAAAAGATTGTATTTCAAAATAGTGATGGCATTTGTTGCAATTACAATCATGCATTGCTTGACAACAATGGACACATGTTCTGAGAAATGCATCATTAGTTGATTTCAACATTGTGCAAACATCATAAACATCATTACACAAACCTAGATGGTACAGTCTACTGCACACCTAGGCTATATGGTATGGCCTATTGCTCCTAGGCTACACACCTGTATAGCATGTCACTGCATTGAATACTGTAGGCAATTTTAACACAGTGCATGTGTGTATCTAAACATCTAAACACAGAAAAGATAGAGCAAAGTTATGGTATTATAATTTTATGGGACCACTGTTGTATATGCAGTCCATTGTTGAAGGAAACGTTACATGGCACATGATTTTAGTTTGTGACTGTGTAGTTTAAGGAAAGTGTGTGACATTTATCAGTCAGTCTATAAATATCTGGAAAAGAATGCAACAGGAAACTTCTTGGAGTCAATGTCATGTGAGGACAGGGTGATGTGTATTAGGAATTGTGACAACAGAGCTGGAGTTTTCAGGGGAATTTGAACAAATTATATTTATTGAGAAAATTAAAATCAATGATAGGAAATGGCCAATTTGTAAATATAATTCATTTGTAAGGTAAACTGCATTGTATCATAAAAAACTGAAAATGATAAAATGATTAAGAATTATTCAGTAGTTGGCTTCAACAGAAGTTACTTGTCTGTATATATGATAATAAAGCATTATCAAAATTGCTTTCTTCAGCATTGTTAATAAAAATTATCTTCAAAAACTCATGTGTCTGCCATTAAAAATATTCTTAATGTGTGTTTCTAAGCTCCTCTCTCTGATAAAATCCAGATTTTCTTCCAACCTTAACATGTAGATTTTTTCTTTTAGAGGTTCTCAATAGTAGGCTGTTTCTATTCCTAAAAGCCATTTGTCACAATGGCTATGGGTCTAGATGGCAGGACCTGGCTGTTAAATGTCCTGCCCTCTGAGGGACGGTCGCTTACAATGAATTGTCTTTCCCTAAACTGCAAACCACTGCACACAATTGAGATTGAAACTACTGCACACATTTGAGATTTGTTTTAATGTATTAAGAAATATGGATTTTTGCAACCTAATGAATTTCTAGAAATGAAGATTTCCTGCCCAACATTTAAATAATTTTCTCGTGGTCCATTTTAAGCTGTCTCACCTCAGTAGCTTCAGTTGTCTATCTTCTCAGTTAGAATTTGGAGTAGTTTTTCTAGACCGGATTATACGGATAATATTATTGGAAGCATTTGTTTGATCTGATTGAACTGAAAGGCCATTTTTATGTGTGGATATATTATATAGTTCCATATAGAAAGGTAAATCCATTCTATTTGAGAAGGTCAAGCAAATATTGACAGTGTGATTCTATCACAGGCAATGTGTTTTCATAAAAAATGAAGGATTCCATCACACTCACAGTTAAATATGGGTGAACATTTGTTTTCCAGCGGCTGGAGTTCTACACTTTCTGCCTGACTGATTAGGAGTAAGAACAGATTGGCAGGTAAGAAATGGATGATTAGGCAAATTCTGTATAGGATTTAATCTTCAACATCCTCCAGCATCTAGCTATTAACATAATTAGCCAACACGGCTCTTTCAGGTTTTACAACTCATAGGGCCATAATGGGTACCATTTTCACCTATTAACATGCAGAAGAATGAACACGTTTTCTTGACCTTGATTTTCTTTTCTTTCACAAGTTGCCAATGGCAGACAAAGTAATTTATAGGAAGCCATTGTATGCCAAGGGAAGTAGAAAGGCTGGAATGCAGCTGAATATACTCTCGTTTGGTAGATGATCTCATATCTTTTATTTAAGGCTTTAGATTTTAGAAGGCACTTTCATCTACACTGACTACTGTGCTTCTCATGGCAGCCCTGTAAGTGAGGCAGAACAAGTATCATTGACACTAAATATTGTTGTGAAGTGGTGTATAAGTGATGTACAAGCAAGTTAAGTGATTTCCCATAGGTCACCTGGCTAGTGACAGTGGACTCAAAATACTTTTTTCTGATTGTCAACCCACTCCTTTCTGTGTTATTATTTTTTTTAATTTATTTTTTATATTTTGATGGAGTCTTGCTCTGTCGCCAGGCTGGAATGCAGTGGCGCGATTTCGGCTCACTGCAGCCTCTGCCTCCTGGGTTCAAGGGATTCTCCTGCCTCAGCCTCCTGAGTAGCTGTGACTACAGGCACGAGCCACCATGCTCAGCTAATTTTTGTATTTTTAGTACAGACGGGGTTTCACCATGTTGGCCAGGATGGTCTCGATCGCTTGACCTCGTGATCTGCCTGCCTCGGCCTCCCAAAGTGCTAGGATTACAGGCATGAGCCACCGCGCCCGGCCCCTCCATGTTTTTTATTCCATCATTAAACAAAAGAAAGCTGGGAATGGAAGCCCTAGTTTTACTTTGTATTTGCAACCTGGATGAGATTTTATGCACCCAAGACTATAGATTAATAGTAGTTTACTTGCGTGAGTAAGTAAACTTCTTTCTTACTGTTATTTGACCATTTAATACCATTAGCTCTGTCTTAAATAAAATTGAAAGCCCATTGGGACATATTTCAGAAAATACAAAGGACCCTTTAAAGTTTTGTGATCCAAAGAGATATAAAAATTAAAAGCCATAAAAGAATTAACGATTTCATATAAGTTGACAAATTGAACTAAAAGCCTGGTATAGTTTGCAGAAGGTTTCTCTGGATGAAAAAGGGACTGTAGTAAAGACGGCCTTATATTCAGTGCGAGTCAGTGAATTCATTAAACAACACAGCATCAAAACAAAGCTGTGTTATTTTTCCCAACTGATGATGAGCGCGTCTTTTTCTTTTTTAACTTTTTCAGCTAATGAGTTGGCATTCTTGTGGACCCATCAAGTATAAATACATGATTTGACTACAGCTATTAGTTATAGATACTTTGTTTCAAAATACCATGCTTAATTCCTTTAGTTAAGGGAATTGTATAAACGTGTCCAGTGGCAGGAAGGGGAACATCACACTCCGGGGACTGTTGTGGGGTGGGGGGTGGGGGAGGGATAGCATTAGGAGATATACCTAATGCTAAATGACGAGTTAATGGGTGCAGCACACCAACATGGCACATGGATACATATGTAACAAACCTGCACATTGTGCACATGTAACCTAAAACTTAAAGTATAATAATAATAAAATAAAAAATTTAAAAAATTTAAAAAAGTGTCCATTGGAAATGAACATTAGTTTCTAAGTGTCAGACTCTTAATATGTAAAAAGCAAACAAAACTTAAGTTTTAAAGAAACATGTGAAAAGAGTATACTGATGTATTTGAAGAATGAAGACACAGCAAAAAGGCAAGGACAGGTATAATTTTAAGAATGGGCAACTTACAATGATGTTTAATTTTTCTGAACATTAAAACATGGATTTTATTAGCCATAAAATCTCAGAAGAGGGCATTACCCGGGGAAATTATTGACCATGTGAAGTTAATGGACCTCTCCCTTGCCTTGGGCTATGAAACCTTTTAGCTAGTCATCCATCAATCTTGGAAATGCCTATGCCAGAGCCATTAATGTGTAAGAAAGTTGAGAAAAGTGATATAGGAATAAGAAAAGATACAAAAAGGATATAAAGTTTACATCTAAGGAGTCATCACTAGGAATTTTTATAGAAATGGTCTCTCAAGCCAGTATGGAGTATATCTAATAGAAGACTCTCCCTGTATCTACATATGTAAAATCTACTCTTTCTCTTTTCTCTCTCTCTCTTTCTCTCTCTCTCTCTCTATATATATATACACACACACACACACACACACAATATCTCTCTCTTTTGTATTTTGAGACCTATACAAATTCAGAAGAAAAATTACTGAAAGAGAAATACTTCTTAAAATCATGTTATCAAAGTGCAAATTAAATTATTGAGATTAAAATAGTCCTAAAAATAGTCAGACATCTGGGTGGGAAGGGGTGCAGGGGAAAGGAAGAGAACTTGGGAAAGAAATTTGGCTCTTGGTAGAGAAGGAAGCAACAAGCTAGGGTGTCCACTCTAGCCAGTGCCATATTAGAGCATATTAGAGCAGTTTCCCCATCACTATGTTTTTTAAACAGTATGACTTGACATTAGGATCTAAGGGGGCAAATCCTGCTTTGCTACTAAATTTTTCTAGCTTAAAATGATTTGTGACATTTTTCCAGTTTTATTAATGTATAATTGAAAAATAAAAACTGTATATATTCAAGGTATACAATGTGATGATTTGATAAACGTATTGGGAAATGATTACCACAATGAAATTAATCAACACATACATCAGTACACTTGGTTGTCTGTCTCTTTCTCTCTGTGTGTGTGTGCCTGTGTGTGTGTGTGTAGTGAGAACACTTGAGATCTGTTCTTTCTGTAAGTTTCAAGTAAATAATAAAGTATTGTCAACTACAATCACCATGCTGTACATTCAATCCACAGAATTTATTCATTTTATAGCTGGATATTTGATTTGTGCTTGTTTTTAATAAATGATTAAGTATGTCACGTTAAAGAACTGTTTTGGGGTCTTAAAATGCACAACATCAGCATTTTCAAATTATTCACATCAGGCAGAATATTCCAAGTGACATTCCAAATACTCCTTACTTTGTTATTTCCCATGATTTGCACTGAATGAAAAAATTAACCTAATACCAATTACTGTTTATATATTGCAAAACTAAAATAATGATTGATGACTAAAGTTCAACCACAGCCTTTGAAGAAATCTTTTTTATTTTCATTGAGAAAAGGCCAGAAAGGAAAGGGTTTATGTAAAGCCAAAATAACAATTAAGTAGGTAGCATTTGTTGTCACAGTGGGCTTATGACTGTGCCAAGGCATACTGAAGGCATATAAGGCATGATTCTTACCCTTGGGGAGCTCACAATATGATTTGGAAAGACTGTTTAACATCCACAAAATAATGATGACAGTCCGTTAATATTGGAAATTGCATGATATGCTACAGAAATGGAAAGAAGAGGGAGATTAATGAAGACAGAGGAGATGAGGCTTCTGTTGCCCTAGAAAATGGGTGGAATTTGAGTCCTCTAACGGAAGGAGAAAGGGCATTCCATTAAAGGGCTAGGATGAACAATAATATAAGCATGTTTTATTTATGGAGATATTATGGGCAGCAGAATGACCAGTGCCAATTTTATGTGTAGAAAAGTAATGGGAAATAATGTTAGAAAGGTAACTATGGGCAATATGATTCAGCTGAGGGAGGACAAGACAGTGCTTGGAACTTAACAATCTGGAGTTGTATCCAGGCTCTGCCAGATATAGGTTGTGATCTTTTGCAAGTCACTACCCACCCTAAGGCTCAGTTCTCCCATCTATAAGATTACATAATGGTTGAGGACGATTAAATACAAACATGAGAACCTGTGAATGTTAGTATAATTGTTATGATTATGGAAAACTGGCATTGGAGCAGAAGTATTTAGATTCTATGTGGTAAGACATTTGTCAAGCAGGAAAGTGGCATAATTTCAGTAGTTTTTAAGAAAAATTACTCCCATTAATGACAGTTAAGACAAACTGGCTAGATGGAGGCCAGACTCAGGAAAGTTAGCCATGAAACTACTCTAGAAGGCTCAAGTTGACATGTGAAATTATGAATTATGGTGATAGCAAAGGAATGGTGAGGAAGGGATGGATTATAATTCTGGAACGTTCACTATGATTTTGGATCTCCTCATTATGGATATTTTAATAGCACATGAAATATACCTTGTGCAAAAACAACATTTAAAAATGAATGAGGCCGGGCGCGGTGGCTCACGCTTGTAATCCCAGCACTTTGGGAGGCCGAGGCGGGCGGATCACAAGGTCAGGAGATCGAGACCACGGTGAAACCCCGTCTCTACTAAAAATACAAAAAATTAGCCGGGCGTGGTGATGGGCGCCTGTAGTCCCAGCTACTCGGAGAGGCTGAGGCAGGAGAATGGCGTGAACCCGGGAGGCGGAGCTTGCAGTGAGCCGAGATTGCGCCACTGCACTCCAGCCTGGGTGACAGAGCGAGACTCTGTCTCACAAAAAAAAAAAAAAAAAAAAAAAATGAATGAATAGGTTCCCTCTCTGGTGCTATAGATTGATGATAGTATTCTATTGATTGTCAGTAATGATTCAAAAGAAATAAATGTGTTTCATCGAACTTGCATATGTAAGATATAATGCTAGGCACTAATTTTCATAATATTCAAGGAAGATATAATTTCTAATATCAGGGTAAGCAGTCAGCACTTACTTCATGTCAAAACACACACACACACACACACAACAATAATATTGACAACTCCAAAGTCTAGGGGTAAATAGGAAAGACAAAATTCTCAAACAGAAAATATTTAATAGTACAATATTATATATGTTGGTATCAACCATGAATAATTTTCATTTGTTTTGTTGAGTAGCAGGCAGCTGAAATCATTTTACTAATCATTAATGGTCAACCAGGACATTAATTACTGTCTAATGAAATTACAGAATGCAGTGATCACCTGCCTTTATGGAAATACAAAATTGTGAAGATTCATCTAAACCGTCATCACCTCTCCACTATTTCCTCATCTATATCTCACTCTTCCCAGAACATCCTTCCCTTGTAACTCTCATAATTTAATGACCCATATTTTCACATGTCCCTTCCGCTCTCTTAAAATGCAGATTCTTTAAGAAAGGGAGAGAATGCAGATTCTTTAAAAACAGGAGCCTTATCTTATTTGACTTTGAGTCCCCAATATCTAACACAGTGTCTGAACCATAGCAGTCTGAATGTTTGTGAATGAATATTTCTAGTCATTCCGAAGTATGAATCAGTAAAATCCTGCATGCATTGGGGTATTCTCACTCAAAAGTATTTAAAAAGAGGTCTATGCCATACATGAAAAAGGAGAAACCTTGTTCTATCCCCCTCTACCTCCACACAAAATTCATATGTTGAAGCCCTAAACCCTTATATTTGGAGATAGGGCCTTTAAAGAGATAATTAAAATTAAGTGGGCCACAATCCAATGTAACTGGTATCATTATAAAAAGAAGAGATTAGGACACAGATACATGCACAGAAGAAATATCAGATGAAGATACAGGAAGAAGGTGGCATCTACAAGCTAAGGAGACAGGCCACAGAAGAAACCAACCCTTGATCTTGGACGTCCATCCTCCAGAACTGTAAGAAAAGAATTTTCTGTTGTTTAAGCCACCAAGCCTGTGGAACTCTGTTGTGGCAGCCCCAATCAACTAATACAACCCTAAAAGAGTAAATTGGGATAAATTCTCTGATACTTAAAGAAAATGAAGAATATTTCATGGGTATGAGTAATCTTCATTAAGCAGACCCAGAACCCTTGAATATAATATTTCCTTTGTGGGAAACAAAATTCTCCAACACAGAAAGTCACAGAGCCAGTTAGTGGTGGAACCAGAAATTGAACACAAGTCTTCTGATTTCAGATCTGATGAAGCTTTAAGACTCAAAACCAAAAAATGTACTATAATTATCCATTGCACTTTACTGCTAATGACCTAAGTTGGGAGTGCTAAATAGAAACTAGAACATAAATATCGTCTAATGTGGCTAATTGTTCTTAAAGATCTAAAGGAGATTTCATTACTCCGTATAAAATGAGGTGTTCCTTTAAGCATTCTTCACAATTTTGTATTTCCATAAAGGCAGATATATATACTCTATACACTTCTCTTTTATAGTTTTTTACTAATTCTCGGAGGAATTGAAGGTTTCCTTGCTTAGCAAGGGTGAAGTGGAGAAAGAATCAGATTTTAAAGGACCTTGTAAGACATTTTATACTTGAGGAAGTAAGTTTTAAGATAATGTGTGGTCATTCCGGGTTTGCCTTTATCCCTCAACAATTCCCTGCCATTGTAAGCCCTACTTTGTGTCCTAGGAGGTGGGATGGGAGAGCTGACTTCTACAGAATTCATCACACTGCCTCTCTGACTGTTTAGTTTCTCTTTGGGTTTGGCTAATGGATGGGAAGCTCCATCAAGAGATTACCGAGCATGAAGGAAGAGAGAGAGAGAAAGAGAGAGAGCTTGCATCATGTTTCTGAGAGCAGTTAGATACATATGACAACCTGCCTATTAGACTTCCTCTCTTCTGTGGCTCCAGCTCTCATCTGGGTCTAATAGGTCTAGGGATGGTAACAGCTTCCTGGTGTTGTTGGTTCCTGAGTGCCCCAGTATCCCTTGCTGGCTCCTTCAGCCCTCCCCACATTCTGTAAAAAGTCGTTTCATTTCATTCTCTTCACCATTCCAAATTAGCGTGCCTCCTGTTTCCTGCTGGAAGCTTCACTAATAGTAAATATGGCATATCATATCTCTATTACAGAAAGGGAATTATGGATGAAGGGTGGAAAGGAAACGCAAGAGGGAAAAAGTGGATAGACAGAGACAAGTTAGGACACTCTGGCAAGAGTCAAGTAAGTTGACAGTGGGAATGAAAAAGAAGGGTTGGAAAGGAAGATAAGGTCAGTGATCAGGTGTTAGGAAAAAAGCAAAGCATAGAGTCAAGGATGATGCTCAGTTGTTTGTTATTCATAAATTTGAGTGATGTTATCCAGTTCAGTAGAAAGCATAGGAAGCATATGGGGTAGCAGAAATAATGAGTTCAATAAAAATATACTGACTGTATTATATCCTGGTAGGAAGTAGGATATATATGTATGAAAGTGAATGTAAAGATTACGATTACATATATTAGAGTTATAGAAAGAGGTTTAGGCCAGACAGAAAAATTAGTGAGTGAAGTAGCATACAGGTGGTAGTTGAAGCCAGGCTAAAAAGAAAATAACCTACTTTATCCAACCTGAAAGCAGTTCAGACACAAGCATAGACACAGAACAACAGTAACAAAAGAGCAACATTTCTATCATATCAGTTTTTCCATTTGCCACAAATGAATGTAAATGTAGGAGTGTGGATAAAACTGTCACTTTTCTGATAAGAGTTATCCTACTTGTGAGAGAACACCAAAGAAGTCACATTAAAATAGGCGTGAGTTCAAAATTTATCACATTAAAGGGAAAACACTGTAGGCTGATGCCTTGCCTGGATCATTTATAAAGAGTGTGACTGAGTGGGAGAGAGAGAAATCCTGTCATACTTGCCTCCTGTATTACGCATTGCCATTCTGTCAAGTCAAATCTAATATAAAGGAATCACATTAATCGGAAAAATGTGAATTTTTACATGACAAGCTAAAGGGGCATGCCATTTCCAATTAGATTAGTGATCTAAAATTAGCTACTGACACAAGCAAGTATACATGGTCAATTTGCCTGCCTGAAACTGAAAATTAAATAAGACACGTTGGATAATAGATAGCCCTTGAGGGGACATGGCAGCTGTAATTCACTCAAGTTGTTCAGTTGATGTCACAAGCCACTAAAGAATATTCAATCTTGTGCTCATTTTGAGATGGTTGGATTTAACTCAAGACAAAACTTGAATCAATTGTTCATTGATTTGGTCTGTGACTACTGGGGGTGAGTTACAGAGAGGACATTCACTGTTGTTTCAATAGAGAAGTAAATTGAGATAGCAAAGGAGAATGGTTCATTGCAAGACCAATATCTCATTATTGTTACGTATCAGAACTCTTGAAATGAAGAAACATGTCTTTATACAAAGCCACTTAAGCTTTTGGTACCTTACTTTCTTCAACTTTACATTGTGAATACTATACCCACCTCACCCTTGTCACGGATCATTGCCAGTTTTGGTCAAAATAATGTACATAAACTGGCTTTGAAGAATTAAAAGTGTTTTTCATGTTGTTAGTATTGTTATTGTTACTTCAAAACATGACTCTGAGTCATTTTTGTGAAATTTACTTTGTAAATTGTGTATGTTTGCATCTTGTGTACATCTAGTGGAGGCAAGCATGTACCATCAAAAAAGTCACATACTGGCCGGGCATGGTGGTTCACGCATGTAATCCCAGCACTTTGGGAGGCCGAGGCAGGTGGATCACCTGAGGTCAGGAGTTGGAGACCAGCCTGGCCAACGTGGTGAAACCCCATCTCTACTAAAAATACAAAAATTAGCCATGCAAGGTGGCAGGCGCCTGTAATCCCAGCTATTTGGGAGGCTGAGGCAGGAGAATTGCTTGAGCCCTGGAGGTGGAGGTTAGAGTGAGCTGAGATCACGCCATTGCACTCCAGCCTGGGTGACCAGAGTGAAACTCCTCCTAAAAAAAAAAAAAAAGTCACATACCAGAGTGCACTTGCTTTAATGTCAATAATGATGAATTACCAAATTAAGGTTCTACGTCATGATCTCAGGCATTAGAAGTAAAAAGAGAAAGGCAGGAAGTTCTGGTTCATTTTTATAATGGCAGAATAAGCTTTTACATAAGAGGAATGAATAATTATAGAAGATAATGCAAGTTTTTGACAAATTATTTTTAGGTGGTAAACATACTCTCATGTTCTCTCTGACATGTATACATACAAATAGCAGATTTCTTATAAAGTGAATGTATTTCAAGTTGATTTTTTTCCCAATTAACTCTATGCTTTTGAGGGAAACGTACTGGATCACAAATGTAATAAAAATGTAATAAAACACATTAAGAATGCTGAAAATTAGAAAATGGCAACAAATTTGAATTATTACTTCACAAAAGGAGCTATCCAAGTGGGCAAAAAGCACATCCAAAAATTGTCAATACTATTACTCCTCAAAGAAGTGCATCGTAAAATCTTGATGAGATACTGTTAAATACCTACCTAAAATTGAAGACACTGGGAATACTCAGTATCAGCAAGGACGAGGGACTACTGGAACTCTCATCCATTGCGGCCAGAAGTCTAAATTGATACAACCACTTTGGAAAAACATCTAGCAATATCTATTAAGGCTAAGCATAATGCTGATTCTATGGCCTAGCAATTGCACTCTTATATTTATACCCAAGAAAATGAGTGTGAGGGTCAGATATGAGAATATTCTTAGCAGTTTAATTCATACTAGCCTTAAATTAGAAACAACTCAAATGTCCATCAACAGTAAAATGAATAAATACATTGTGGTATATTCATTCAGTAGAATACTACTCTGTAATAAGAAATAATGAGCTACTACTATGCTCAACAATATGGATTACTGTTACAGACATAATGAAGAGCCAAGAAAGCAAGACACAAAAGAGTAGGTGTTTTATGATTCTATTTGTATGAGGTTCAAAAATGGGCAAAAATAGTGGTTACCTCTGGAAGTATGGTACGAGTGGCAAGAGCAAAGAGGGAGCCCTCTATGACGTTGGAAATATACTACATATACTATGCCTTGAACTGAGTGGTGGTTATTCTGATGTGTGTGTGTGTGTGTGTGTGTGTGTGTTGATAGAGTTGTAAATTTAAGATTTGTGCACTGTGCACTTTACTGTATATATCTTATACCAAGAGATAAATGTTTAAAAAAATGAACAAATCTTTAAAATCACATATTTAAAGAAAAAAGAAAACGGAAATTATGAAAAGTATAAAATATTAACAAATCAATTTCCAGCAATATCATTGGTCCATACTTTAAAATGTCAAAGCAATATTCAAAATGATAAGGCAGTATAGTTTTTAAAACTCTGCCACTATGACTGTTCAATCTTGACACATATTTTTCCACAAAGAGCTTCATTAATTCAAATAGGCTTTCCAATTGCTTTTGATGTCCTTGAAACATTTCAGTTCCCATTCAGCATCATTTAAAAAATGGCTTCATATACATTTTGTTAATGAGTATACTGGTTTCTCTCAAACATTTTTTTATCTATGCATGCATTCAGTTATGTAAACCTGTGAAACTATTTGCAGGATTGTTGAATGAAAAAAGAGAGCTGTAAACAGATCTAGGAGGTAAAGAACGATCCTTGTATTTTGGAGGTTTGAGGCAATTAGGACATAGAATTATCTGAAAACAAATTAATGCTAAATGCTGAATAAGGATGATTAATTTCTAGTGGTGCTAATTGTTTGCCTCCACATATACTGTTCCATTAACTGATGACTTGAAAAACCAAAATAATGCATACTGAGTTTTCCAAAGTATAGGCCATTTCTTGAGTTCTCTAATAAAGTATGTTGTCAAGAGATTAACCCTCTGGCTGTGATAGCTCTGGGGATCAAATGTCAGGACAAAATAAAGGTAAGAGTCTTCCTAAATACTGAATGTTTATGGGCAGAGTTTCTTATTATACTCAGGCTGTTAATTCATTATGTTTAGAATTATGTTGATGGACTTCTCCTAAGGGTAGATTTCCTGTACTTCACATAACTCTTATTCTTTTTCATGACGGACACATTAAGGCCCCCTTGCCCAGGCTCTAAACCTTTCAAAATTTGGTTGCACACATAAAATTTGAAGTCTAGGGATGTATACCTTGAAAGTGTCATAGGCTTTTCACATTGTGGACAACTTATGTTTGAGATGCCTGGAATAAGGAGGGATTAGATATAAAAAATCAGTGGTTAAATTGAATTAGGAAGGGAGAGAAAGAAAACAAAGAAGAAGACAATGACGTTCCTTCTAGTGATATGCCATTTGTATAAATTTAAAGGGTACAAGTTCAGTTTTGTTATGTGGATATAATTGTGTAGTGGTGAAGTATGGGCTATTAGTGTATCCATCATCCGGATAATGTATATTGTACCTGTTAAGTAATTTCTCATTTCTCAACCCCCTCCCACCCCACTGAATCTCCAATGTCTATTATTCCAGATTCTTTGTCCATATGTACACATTGTTATACTCACCTATTATGCCAATGACTTTCCCAAAATGCCAAGAAGTGGCTAAGACATATCTTACCTTATTATCAGATTAAGAATGTGGAACACAACGAAAATAAGTGTTCAACCAAAGTTAACACATAAACTGAGTCCTTGAAAGTCCTGAGCGCTTTACCTCTAAGTACTGATTATCCATTCCTCTGGGAAGCTCTATATGTGGTTGTAGGTAGAATTAAGATTTTTAAATGTATTTTAAATATGCAATGCATTCCCATCTTTCAAAACTTAAATGATTTAAATGGTCTACAGTGATGGAGACCACCTGCACTACAGGTGCACCCTGCAGTCATGCTCTGTACTACACTCAAGAGTCTGCGTAGCAAACATTGAGCTCTTGCCTGTGGGACTCATAACATTGCATCCCACTGGCTATTACTGCCAGAAAGAAATGCCTCTGTCTCAGCATGGCCCCCTCTTTGTCCCTTTGGCTTCTGATTCAAAGTCTGGTGTCTGCACAGCTGATAGGCCAGGCCTAGGTCACATGTGCAGGGCAGAGCTGCAAAGAAGCATTTTCCAAACAGAAGAATAAGGTTAAGTTTGGTTCCCTTTTTTTTTTTTTTCCTAAGAGACAGGATTGTGCTCTGTCACTCAGGCTGGAGTGTAATGGTACCATCACAGCTCACTGCAACCTTGAACTCCTGGGCTCAAGCGTTCCTCCTGTCTGAACCTCCTGAGTAGCTGGGACTACAGGCATGTGGCACCGTGCCTGGCCTGAGTTAAATATGTGAAAAAAGACGGATATCGATCTTTTTCCATTAAGAAATAAAACAAGTTAAATTCAAACAATAACCTAAATTCTTCTCTTCAAAAATTACTTTTTATCTTGATTGTATGTTAAATAAATATGACATGAAATATTAATTCTGAACACAAATTTGAGGTTTCTAAAACAATTTTGGAGGATTTTGATAGCTATGAATAAGTAGAATATACCAGAGTTTTTTTTTTTTAAATGAAGAAAAGAGCTGTGATCCTTCATGTTTTATTATAGTTTTGAATATGTGTGTACTTGACTTTCCTCACCACCTTGTTAGGGCAGATACTGCCTGAGAGTAACCCAGTTCCCACCCTGTACCCACTTGGTGGAAATTAGGGCATCCAAAGCCATTTATTTGCAACTATGTACTCTTTGGTTAACTTCTGAACAATAAACCTCTTCTATTTTCTCTTACATCTTTACTTTCTTATCATTCTATGTTTTCTTCTCCTGGTTCCTCTAGCTACTGACCCTGTTCAACTGCGGATCCTACTGGAAACTTCATTTCATAGTTAACGAACTCCTGTCCATCTTAAGATTATGGAGAAAAGCTCCCTTTCTTCTTGCCTTAACTATAACTAGCTCCTTTCCTAGTCCCCAACTTCCTCCTCTTTAGCTCACTTTAGAGGAGCCTGCCAGGTTTCCCACACAGTAACCCCCTGAATCCAAAAGGTGAGCTGGCATTTTAATTCATTATCAATGTTGCTTCCAGACATTATTTTCCCATCTTGTAAAATCTCATGCTTACAGATTCGCTACAACTGCTATTACACCCCCGATCCCTTCTAATCACGGCCAATCCGCCTGCCACCTGGTTGTCTATTCCCTCATCAAAATGCTCAGCTCTCAATCTTCCTCTCTTGCCATAATTCCAGGAGATTTTAATGTTCCTAGAGAGATCTTATTCAACTTAATGGCCTTGCGATTCCTTTAGCTCCCTACACACAAGCCCATACCCTGAATCTTGTCATTGCTTAAAAAAGGACTGCACATCAGCTTCCCACTTTCTGACCACAGCTTCTTATCCTTTATCTTTTTCACCACTTTATTCTTACCTAGAAGTTTCACGCTGATAGAGATATTTTAAAATATTTACATGCAATGGTTGTATATTTGGTTGAGCTTTCGGTATACTCTTCCGGTCATTTTACCTGGTCAGGTAAAATTTACCTCAAGTCACTTCTTCTCCAAACAACTGCTGATTTTATTCTCAACGGATGACTCTGTCCTTACATCAGTGGAAATCTTGAGGTCATCAGAACGGTCTCCGTCAATTTCTCTGTAACCATATCTATACTCACTGATTTTCAGTTACTTTTGTTTGTTTTAGAAGTTTGCAATGTTTCTTACCAGTTAAGGCCAACCCACACCTGTGGCCCTACTCAAACTCCCTCTGTAACTGCCCAGTTCTTGCTCTGTCAGTCACCTCTTCCTCATCCTCTTTATTGGACCTTCCCGTCTGTCCATAGACAGGAACTTTTCGGTTTAAAAGGCCTTAGACTTGTAGCCCATTCAACTCCTTTCCAGTTTCTCTCTGTTCATTCACTTTTGGATCTTTTGAAAGCACAACAAAACTGGCTCTCTTGGGTTTTCCATCTCAATTTTACTCCATGAACTCTGAAACCCGCCTTTCTCATTCCACTCCTGAAACTACTTTCACTAAGATACATAATGACCTCCTTGCCAAATCTAATATACATTTTCCGGTCTTATGCCACCAAACTTCTCTCTGTTTTTGACACTGTTAATTGCTTTTTCCCTTTAAAATGTAATGTCTTTTTTATGAGTATAAAAATAGGTCAGGTGCACTGACTCATGCCTGTAATCCCAGAACTTCGGGAAGCCAAGGCGGGAGGATCGCTTGAGATCAGGAGTTTGAGACAGCCCGGCAACATAGCAAGACCCCATCTCTAAAAATATTAGAAAAATTAGCTGCGCTTGGTGGTGTATGCCTGTAGTCCCAGCTACTAGGGATGCTGAGGTTCACTTGAGCCCATTGAGCTCAGGAGGTCAAGGCTGCAGTGATCCATGATTGTACCTCTGCATAAGACCCTGTCTCAAAGAAAAAAAAAAGCAGGATTTGGTCATTACAGAATATTTGGAAAATGTAGGGAAGTACAAAGAAGAAAAACCATATTTGTAACAGCACTAATTGGTGATAACCTCTGTTAACGTTTTGAAGTATATACATGATATCAACCTAAACTAATGGTAGAGAGGCAGGCTCTCCAAGAAAATAAAAGAGTTTATTTGGAAATATGCAGGGAATTGCAATCTGGGATATGCATGCAATGATGGATCATAAGCATATCCAGAGAGGCAAAAGAATAAAAGGGTTTTTACAGGTAAAATGAAGAGGGTTACATAAGTTGTTTTGAAATGACTATCCGTAGTTACAAGTTTCAGTAAAAAGGGTGGCATCAATACAAGTTGAACAGATAGTTGCTGGTAGGTATAAATTTAGAAGTATTTTTTTGTGTAAGGTTGTGGTGGCCTTTGTGCAATGTTGTGGTTTTGGTAGTCTTTTGTGATAGTTCATGTTATTAGGCAAATATCTGTGAAGACACTCCCCCTAGCCTCGCAGAAATTCATGGCCTCCTGAATCCATTTTGTGAGGATTTGGAAATAAGTAACTCTAATTTCATTCTGATGACTTTCACAATATTTATCAATACATAGAAAGATAGATATAGATATATGTAGACACAGTTCTGTACAGTAGGTTTTACCTACTTTTTAACATAATTTTGTAAATATCTTCCCATATCCTTAAATATTTTTAAGATGCTGATTACTGCTTCACGACATTCTGTAAAAGAGCTGAATTATTGTTAAGTTAGCCGTTTCCCCACTATTGTATGTTTGACTCATTTTAAAATCTTCCCTATTATAAATAAAGGTGCTATACACATCCTTGTACATAAATCCTTGACAATTTTCTTGGGATTATTTCTTTAGAATAAATTATTGCATGAGAATTATTGGATCCAAGGGTGTAAATCTTTTCTAGGTGTTTTCACACAGTGCCAAATCGACTCCCAGGAAGGTTGTGGTGATTCATCATCTCACTTGCGATGAATATGAGTGCCTGTTTTCCCTTTTTGTCTTGAAACTTTTTACTCTATTCCCATTATAATGTCATCGAATACATTTCCATGATAATAACCCTCTCTAGTTTTCCTTGTATTTCTCCTTGCTTTTTGTCTCTTTTGGGGAGTTTATATTTCTATAACTGTCCCTTAAGGTTGAAACTCCCTATAGTTATATCCTTAGTCCACTGCCTTTCTCACTCTGTTATTCCCTACTTCAATAGTTTCAACTATCTCCACTATACTAAAAAAATCCTGAAATAATTTTTTATGCAACCACAGATAACCAAATACAGTGGCTGCACAGCAAAATGTATTTCACAGAAGAATACTTTTAAGGAAACATGAAAGTGTGGTGATAGGTGAGTGATAATTTTGAGTGGGGACCTATGGTAATAGTCATGTTTATTAAGCTGGTTATATTTATTCATTCATTCCAAAGTATTTTATTGAGAACCAACTTGGTGACAGGCAGAATTCAAGATGAAGGAATAAAGTAATGAATAAGTATCTATTTTAATGAGGTTTATAATTTAGTGTTGGTGGGGGTGACAAGGACAAACATCAAGTCCAGAAATAAATGATTAATAATTTCAGTTAAAAAAATAAAATTGATGCTGTAGAGACAGACCGGCCATGGAAGTGGGGCATCTTTGTTGAAGATCTCTTGAGTTTGTAACACTGAGTTGAATTCTGACTGATGAGGAAGATGCTACAATGGGAAATTCTGTGGACAAAACATTATAGGCAAAAGGAATGGCAAATACCGAGTTGGGAATTAGTGTGGAGACGGGGGATAGATCATGTAACTTGCTTGTATTTTATCCTAAATGCCATGGAAAGCCCTTAGAGAGTGGAAATAAGGGAGTGGAACATTCCACTTTAAGCCTTTGGATGGTCATTCTGACTTCTGTATGAATAATGGATTGTGGTGGATTAGGATTAAGGGAAAAAGAAATAGTTACAGGGTAATGAAGGTGAGAATGGTATTACGTGGATACAATATGTGGTTGGTTGGTCTACTCACCAGGGCTTAATCACATCCTTGTTACTTTTATAGACAATGGAGCACTGAGCCACCATGCTCTTACACTAGGGAAGACAGACTGCTGCAGACTCGCAAATGGGTCCCATTTACATCCTTGTCAGTATAACCCAACTGATGGGCAAATTGGTTGCGCATGGGGTGATGTTAGGGGAATAAAAAGAAGCCAAATTTGCAGTCAACTCATTTGTTCCTGGGACAGGGTCATGTTTACTTCCGTTAATCAAAGGAACATTTAAAGATATATTAGATAGTGTTTGTGCAAAGAACAACTCCTCATTGCTCAAGAAGAAAACGCAACTTTGATGATTTTATAACAGCTGTTAACATTTTCTTTTTGTGTTTATAAGTAAGATTTTTATGACCTTGAAAACTAGCTTCACAGCACTATAAACCAATTAAATGTTAAGCATAGTCTCTCTTAACCTTGGTAATAAGTATTCCACATAGAAGTGGCTTTTCAACTCCCTTTATGCTAATTAAGACTCCAAGTAAAAAACAAATTGCAAGAAGACATATACTCTGTTGATTGGCCTTATCAACTTCCATAAGAAAGAAAGAAAATGATGAAATGTATCGTGGGATGAAAAAGTTGAACTGCTTACAGCTGTTACTTTAACAAACTGCTAGCTTGATGCTGACTCACAGTCTAAAGATCTATGGAAAATAAAGGAGAGAAAGGTGAAGTAGGAAGTGGGCACAAATTTAGCAACTCACCAGGGTTCTTGAGGAATCATAAAAAATGATAAAGTCTGGTAACATGATTTATTGCAAGTTTGGCAGTCAAGTAGGGACCACTGAGAACAAAATAGCCTCTTAACTATAAGTGTGCCTTTGTCTGAATGTGTGTATGAGGAGGGATGGATGGTACAACATTGGTTTCTGAAGTCTACCACAACAAATTGTCACAAACTTCACGGCTAAAAGCAACAGAAATTGATTCTTTCACAGTGCCAGAGGCCAGAAGTCTCAAATCAAGGTGTCAACAGGGTTGGTTCCTTTTGGAGGTTCTGAGGGAAAATCTGTTTCATGCCTCTTTCTTAGCTTCTGGCAGCACTAGCAATCCTTGTCATTCTTTGGCTTATGGACATATCATTAGAATCTTTGCCTCTGTCTTCACATGGCTTTTTCGCCTTTGACTCTTGGAGTTTCAAATATCCCTCTATTTTCTCTAACGAAGACAGTCATTCACTGGATTTAGGGCCCACTCTAAATCCTGTGCAGCCTTATCTTGAGATTCTTAATGACATCTGCAGACTCTATTTCCAAATGAGGTCATATTCAGAGGTACTGGGGGTCAGGACTTGAACATACATTCTGAGGGATACAATCAAATCCCTTACAGATGGCATGTAAAAAATGGCTAAGTCTGAGAATCATGACGTAGACTCATAATTTTTTGGAGTGAGTTGATAAGCTTTTTCTGATTATAAAATAAGATAATTTTTATATTGGAATATTTAGAAAATAGAAGTACCAAGAAGAAAATCAAACATATGATTTAATTTTTCAAGACTGTTTTTTAGTCCAACAGAAAACAGCCATTTTTAAGTGACTACTAAAATAACTATTGTAAGGTCAATTTTTTAAAACAAAAAATTGAATTATAACATATATAACACAAGTCCATAATTCATAACTGTACTGATGAATTATCATAAAGTAAACACATCCTTGTAAACACAATTTATATCAAGAAATTGAACACTATCAGTATCCCAAAGTCTTTCTTGTCATTTCACTCACTACCTGTATCTCTGAGTATAACCACAATCCTAACTTCTAATACTCTATAACATATTCATTCCTGTTTTTAAACTCTATATAAATAAGTCATACAGTATATTACTTTTTTGAATCTGGTTACTTTTACTCAATATTATATTCGCATGTTGAAAATGGCAAACATCCTCATTGCTTAAAAATATTTCACTGTGTGAATATGCTACAATTTTCACCCATTTTATTGTTAATGTATATTTGAATTGCTTCTAGATTTGGCCATTATGAATAGTGCTGCTGTGACTATTACTGTACGTTGTCTGTGGTGCATGTATATTCACATTTATTTTAGATATGCATGTGAAAGTGGAGTAGTTGGGTTACAGAGTATGCATATGTTCTGTTTTAGTAGATATTGCTAAACTCTTTTCCAAAGTGGTCATATTAATTAACAGTCTCACCAGCAGATTAACAGTCTCACCAGCAGTGTTTGAGAATTTGAATTGTTCCACATCCTTAGCAACACTTGGTATTGTCAGTCTTTTAAAATTTTAGCCAATTTGGTAGGAAACTAAAGTAAATTATGATACAATTTGAAGCAATTGATAACATTAGAAATGAGACTATATTTTATTTTGATAGTAGGAATATTCCTCTTTAAAGAGTCAGAATCGATTCGATCTATTGGAAAGTAATACTAGTTGGCCCCAGAGTGAACAATATTTTCACCATCATAGTAACTTTTCAGTGTTTATCTTTTACAATCTTATTATTTATTTATTTATTTATTTATTTATTTATTTATTTATTTGAGACAGAGTCTCGCTCTGTCGCCCAGGCTGGAGTGCAGTGGGCATGATCTCTGCTCGCTGCAATCTCTGCCTCCCAGGTTCAAACGATCTTCCTTCCTCACCCTCCCAAATCGCTGGAATTACAGGCGCCTGCCACCGCACCTGGCTATTATTTTGTATTTTTAGTAGAGACGGGGTTTCACCATGTTGGCCAGGCTGGTCTTGAACTCCTGACCTTAAGTGATCTGCCCGCCTTGGCCTCCCAAAGTGCTGGGATTACAGGCGTGAGCCACTGTGCCTGGCCAGAATCTTTTACAATCTTCAGATTAAGCATGCAATACTTAAATATGACCGCAGGTTGGAAGGAAAACGTTAGCAGCCCTGACAATATAAAGTAAAGGGAAACAGATGAAAGGTGGGAGGTGGATGGAATAAATGGAAAAAAAGGTGGGGTCCTTGTATCTTCATCTCCCAAAGTGGATAGTAAAGAGATAGCAGATGAAAGTTAATAAAACATGAAAAAGTTTAATGTACATTCTTTAAAGATATAAAAGCAAGGAGTAGAAAAAATAAGAATAATAACATAATTCAGATAAATTTGAAGGGAGATATGGGTTAGGTGGAATTTTTGTATACTATTTAAAGTTACAAAAGCCATCCATAGAAGATCTTCAAGATAACCCAACTGTGAAAAATACAAGAGATAGAGGATTTGGGTTAATATAATTGAACGAAGTTCAATCTACAAGCCAAGGAAAGAGGCCTCAGAAGAAATCCTCTCTGCCAACACCTAGTCCCAAACTTCCAACCTCCAGAACTGTGAGAAAAGCAATTTCTGTTGCATAAATCAGTAAGTCTTTGGTACTCTGTTATAGCCTCAGAAAACTAATAAAATAATTAATATGCTAAGGGCTCTAAAGGAAAAAGTGAGCAGCATGTGAGAACAGATGGATAATATAAGCAGAGAGATGGAAACTTTAAAAAGGAATAAAAAAGAAATGCTAGAAATTAAAAAAACAGAAATGAAGAATATGTTTGATGTACTCACCAGTAGAGTGGACATAGCTAAGGAAAAAAAATAGTGATCTTAAACATCCAGGAATAGAAATTTCTCACACTGAAAAGCACAAGGAAAAAATAATGCAAAACAGGGAATAGAATATCCAAGAACTGTGAAACAATTACAAAGAAAGTAACAAATACATAATGGGAACAGCAGCAGAAGAAGACAAAGAGAAAGGGGTAGGAGAAATATTTGAAGTAATAACGGCTGAAAATTTTCAAAAATCAATGACAGACACCAAACCACAGATTCAGGAAGCTCAGAGAACACTAGGCGTGATAAATACAAAAAATCTACACCAAGGCATATGTGCTAATTTCCCAGGGCTGCTGTAAAAAGGTACCACAAACTTGGTGGCTTAAAGCAACAGAAATGTATTGTCTCACAGTTTTGAGGTTTTGAAGTTGGAAATTAAAGTTTTGGCAGGGGCCTTGCTCCCTCTGAAACTTATAGGGCAATGCTTTCTTGCCTCTTCCTAGCTTCTGGAGGTTTGTTGGCAATTTTTGGTGTTATTTGTTTTGCAGGCTGCATACATGACATTCCACCTGTGTATCTCTGTGTCTTCATATGGTTGTCTTCTTATAAGAACACCTATCATATTGGAATAAGGGCTCACTCTACTCCAATATGACCTCATCTTAACAATCCTATTTCTAAACAAAGTGACATTCTCATAGAGAGTGGAATGATGGACAATGGACACTAGGAAGGTTGGAGGTATGGGGTGGATGATGAGAAATTACTTAATGGGTACAATGTCCATTATTCTGGTAATGGATGTCTTAAAAGCCCTGACTTGACGACTACACATGTAACACAATTGTACTCTATAAGTGTGTATATAAATAAAAATAAAATTTAAAAATGTAAAAAGAAAGCATGCTTAAAAAATAAAGTAAAAGCTTCATGTACCCAGCAAAAATAATAATCATAATAATAATGTCAAGTTCCAAGGCACTGAGGATAAAGACTTTAACATATCATTTTTCTGGGCAAAGGGGGACACAGTCCAACCTATAACATTATAGCATGTTCAAAGTGCAAAAAATCAGACAAATAAATAAATTTTTAAAGAAGCCAGGGATTGGTGAAGAACCAACTTATCTATAGAGGAACAATAATAAGAATTAGATTTTTCTTCAGAAACTATACAAGCAAAAAGAGAGTGGAGTAAACTGTTTTAAATGTTCAAAAAGTGCCCCCACCAACCTGTTATTGTGTACTTAAAAATGAACTTTCAAAAGCGAAGGAGAAATACTTTTTAGACAAAAATTGAGGGAATATGTTACCAGTAGGCATGCATTGTGAGAAATGCTAAAAGAAACTTCCTGTAGAATGCAAATTAAAACCACAGTGTGTAACCACCTCACTCTTGTAAGAATGGACATAATTAAAAAAATAAAAAAAATTAGATGTTGGTGTGGATGTGGTGAAAAGAGAACACTTTTGCACTGCTGGTGGGAATGTAAATTAATACAACCACTATGGAAAACAGTGTGGAGATTCCTTAAAAATCTAAAAGCAGATCTACCATTTGATTTAGTAATCCTACTACTAGGTATCTATCTAGAGGAAAAGAAGTCATTATACAAAAAAGATAATTGCACATGCATGTTTATAGCAGCACAATTTGCAATTGCAAAAATATGGAACCACCCCAAATGTAAATGTCCATCAATCAATGAGTGGATAAAGAAAATGTGATATATATACATACCATGGACTATTACTCATCCATAAAGAGGAACAAAATAATGGCATTCACAGCAACCTGGATGGAATCAAAGACTATTATTCTAAGTGAAGTAGCTCAGGAATGGAAAACCAAACATTGTATGTTCTCACTAATATGTGAGAGCTAAGCTATGAGGACACAAAAGGCATAAGAATGATACATTGGACTTTGGGGGCTCAGGGGAAAGGGTGGGGGTGGTGAGGGATAAAAGAATACACACTGGCTACAGGGTACACTGCTCGGGTTATGGATGCACCAAAATCTCAGAAATCACCACAAAAGAACTTATTAATGTAAACAAACCCTACCTGGTCCTCAAAAACCTATTGAAATAAACAAATTAAAAATTAAAAAACTTAACGTTTGTGTCATGAGCTATAGATAAAACTGCTACGAAATTCTGAGCCACATGTTCTGGAAAGCAATTAGTAAAGCAAACAGCTAAAGTATCTCTCTATATATCATTTAAAACACACAAAAAAGGAACTTTCTGTAGAGTAGAAAAATGTTATCAGTCAGAATCTCAAATCTATATTTAAAAAGAGGAGCACTAAAAAGCAATAAATGAAAGTAAAATAAAATTTTTATTTTTCTTTTAATTAATCTAACAGATAACAGCTTTTTCAAAATAATAACAGCAATAATTGGTGAATATAGCTTATGAATAAGTAAAATGAATGACAGCAATGTAATAAGGGATGAGATGAGAAATTGGATATACTTTGTTATAAGGTACTTATAACACCCATGAAGTGGTAGTGTTATTTGGGATTAGATTACATTAGTTATAAATGTGTATTGCAAACTCCAGGACAACCTATATTAGTCCAGTCTCATGCTGCTAATAAAGACATACCTGAGACTGGGTAATTTATTAAGGAAAGAGGTTTAATTGACTCACAGTTCAGCATGGCTGAGGAGGCCTCAGGAAACTTACAGTCACGGCAGAAGGGGAAGCAAACATATCTTTCTTCACATGGCAGAAGGGAGAAGAAGAACGAGAGCTGAGTAAAGGGGGAAGCCCCTTATAAAACCATCACATATCACAAGAATCACTCACTATCACAAGAACAGCATGGAGATAACCACCCTCATGATTCAATTACCTCCCACTGGGTCCCTCGCATGACACATGGGGATTATGGAAACTATAATTCAAGATGAGATTTCAGTGGGGACACAGCCAAACCATATCATTCTGCCCCTGGCCCCTCCCAAATCTCATATCCTCACATTTATAAAAACAATCATGCCTTTCCAACAGTCCCCCAAAGTCTTAGCTCATTCCAGCCTTAACCCAAAAGTCCAAGTTCAAAGTCTCATCTGAGACAAGACAAGTCCTTTCCGCCCATGAACCTGTAAAATCGAAAGCAAGTTGCTTACTTCCTAGATAAAATGGGGGTATAGGCATTGGGTAAATACAACCATTCCAAATGGGAGAAATTGGCCAAAATGAAGGGGCTACATGCCCCATGCCATGTTTGAAATCCAGGGGTTGTCAAATTTTAAACCTCTGAAATGATCTCCTTTGACTCCATGTATCATATCCAGGTCATGCTGATACAAGAGGTGGGCTCTGTGGCCTTGAGCAACTCTTCCTCTGTGGCTTTGCAGGGTATAGCCCACCTCCTGGCTGCTTTCATGGGCTGGTGTTGAGTGTCAGTGGCTTTTCCGGGCACACGGTGCAAGCTGTAGGTGGATCTACCATTCTGGGGTTTGGAGGATGTTGGCCCTCTTCTCACAGCTCCACTAGGCAGTGCCCCAGTGGGGACTCTGTGTGGGGGCTGAGACCCCACATTTTACTTCCGCACTGCCCTAGAAGAGGTTCTCCATCAGGGATCTGCCCTTGCAGCAAACTTCTGCCTGGACATCCAGGCCTTTCTATACATCCTCTGAAATCTAGGCGGAGGTTCCCAAACCTCAATTCTTGACTTCTGCATACTGCAGGGCCAACACCACATGGAAGCTGCCAAGGCTTGGGGCTTGTACCCTCTGAAGCAATGGCCTGAGCTGTACCTTGGCCCCTTTTAGCCAAGGCTGGAGTGGCTGTGACTCAGGGCACTAAGTCCAAAGACTGCACATATCAGGGGCCCCTGGACCTGGCCCAGGAAACCACTTTCCTTCCTAAGCCTCCAGGCCTGTGATGGTAGGGTTTGCTGTAAAGGTCTCTGACATACCCTGGAGACATTTTCCCCATTGTCTTGGTGATTAACATTTGACTCCTTTTTACTTATGCAAATTTCTGCAGCAGGCTTGAATTTTTCCCTAGAAAATAAGGTTTTTCTTTTGAATCACATGGTCAGACTGCAAACTTTCCAAACTTTTATGTTCTGCTGCCTCTTGAATGCTTTGCCACTTAGAACTTTTTTCCATCAGATACCCTAAATCATCTCTCTCAAGTTCAAAGTTCCACAGATCTCTGGAGCAGGGGCAAAATGCTGCCAGTCTCTTTGCTAAATAAAGCATAACAAGAATCATCTTTGCTCCAGTTCCTAACAAGTTCCCCATTTCCATCTGAGACCACCTCAGCCTGGACTTCCTTGTCAATATTACTATTAGCATTTTGGTCAAAGCCATTCAACAAGTCTCAAGGAAGTTCCAAAATTTCCCACATCTTCCTGTCTTGTGAGTCCTCTAAGTTTTTAGAAAGTTCCAAACTTTCTTTTCCTGTCTTCTTCTGGGCCCTCCAAACTAGTCCAACCTCTGCCTGTTACCCAGTTCCAAAGTTGCTTCTACATTTTCAGGGATCTTTATAGCATACCACACTCTCTGCAGTACCAATTTACTCTATTACTTTTCTCACGCTGCCAATAAAGACATACCCAGGTAATTTATAAAAGAAAGAGGTTTAATTGACTCACAGTTCAGCATGGTTGAGGAGGCCTCAGGAAACTTACAATCATGTCAGAAGGGGAAGCAAACATGTCCTTCTTCACATGGCAGCAGGGAGAAGAAGAATGTGAGAGCCATGCGAAGGGGGAAGCCCCTTGTAAAACCATCAGATCTTGTGAGAACTCCCTCCATATCATGAGAACAGCATGAAGGTAAGTGCCCCCACGATTCAATTACCTCCCACTGGGTCCCTCCGATGACATATGGGGATTATGGGAACTAGAATTCAAGATGAGATTTGGGTGGGGACACAGCCAAAACATATCAACCACTAACTAAAATTTAAAAAGACGTATAGTTGACACTCTGTGAGAAGAAAGAAATAATATGAAATGCTCAATTAAAATGCAAGAACACAGAAAAAGAGTGGAACACAAAATAAGAGGAACAAAGAACGAGGACAAAAAGGAAAATGAGGAAAAATATTGTAGATATTAATCTATATAAATAATCACTTTAAATTTTAATAATCTGAATATAGCAATTAAAAGATAGAGACTATTAAAATGGATTTTACAAAAGATCCAACTAAATGTTGCCTATAAGAAATCTATTTTAAATATTAAGGCACAGATAAATTAGAAGTTTCAGGATGGATAAAGATATACCATGTTAACACTAATCAAAAGAAAGCTGGAGAAGCTGTATTAATTTCAGACACAGCAGTTTTCAGAGCAAGAGAAATGTTCAGAGATAAAGAGGGGCATTATATATGGATAAAAGAGTCAATTCTCCAGGAAGACACAATCCTTAATGTGAATGTACCTAACCACACAACATCAAAATACATGAGGCAAAACCTGGAAGAACTACAAGGAGATATCAACAAATTCATTATTATAGTTGGAGACTTCAGCACTCCTCTTTCAGTAATTGACAGATCCAGCAGGTGGAAAATCAGTAAGGATATAATTGAACTGAACAGCACCATCAATCAACTGGATGTAATTGACATTTATAGACTACTTCATCCAACAACAGCAGAATACATGATTTTCTTAAGCTAACATGGAACATTCACCAAGATAGACCACAATCTCTGTCATAAAACACATCCTAACAAATTTAAAAGAATAGAAATCATAGAAGTACACTCTCAGACCACAGTGGAATTAAACTAGAAATAAGTAACAGAAAGATAACTGGAAAATCCCAAAATATTTGGAGAAAAACAGCACACTTCTAAAAACCATTCTTATTTTGCAGTAAGAAAACACATAATAATACTAGTTAAATAAATAAGCCCATGCTTCAATTCCTTAGGAGTGATGCACATATTTTCCTCTAACTATCAAGGAGTATTTTCTCCTTCTCCAGAAGAAGTGAAAAGCCACAGTTCAAGTTTATCTGGGCCTCTATTGTAAATCACAATTTTCAGTTTCTCATAATTTTATGGAAATTTCTTCTTTGAGGCTTAACTACATCCACTTGACCTTAGCCCAGAGGTGATACACAATTTAGAAGCATTCACATTACTAGGGGCACACTAACTTTTCATTTTCAAAGTTATATGTAAAGTGGTAAGCCGACCTAGTGAATCTACATTTAAAATACTTGCCTATGTGCCTCTGGATGAAATATGAGACATTATTTTTAATTATGTGAAGTAGCTCTTTAATCTTTATTTTTTTCTGTTCAGCTCCAAAGGTGTAGCAGTGTAGGAATGTGAATCCTGGAGATAAGTTTCAGTGCACGTTTCTGCAATGCCCCAAATCTAACCATTTCAAAATATGATTAGATGGTCAAATCAGTTGCTGCTATGAACCTGAATTATCATCCAGTGTATGCATTTAGAAAGGAAACCAAACAAGGCAAAAGTATTATTTGGTAGTTAATTGCAGAATGGAGGTGGGTATGTTATTTAGAATAGGTCTAACTTCTATAAGAACCAACTCCAAATTTCAGAGGCTTAATAAGTTCAGTTCTTGCTAATTCAAACTTCAGAGCAGTTATTGCTGGCTAAAAAATTCTTTTGGGCAAATTCTCTCTAAGCAGTGACTCTAGGGTTGAGATACCTTCCTTCTCATTGATTAGCTTTGGAATCCTCCACTGCAGCCTCTGTATCCAGTCAGATGACAAAGGAAGAGAGCTTAGAAGATCTCATGGAAGATTTTAAGGACATAGCATCCAAATAAGGGTATATAACCTGACCCACAATCCACTGGACAGAACTGGTCACATGGCTTCATCTAGGTGCAAGAGTGATAGGAACATGTTGTCTTTCTGTAAAGCCAGGAAAAAATGAAGTGGCCTCATGGATACATACAACTTTTTCTGCCATCGGGGGCAAGTATATACAGTTGAAATCATGACTTACTGTCTATATTACTGTTGTGCTTAATTAGCTGCGGAATCTCAAACTAGGATCAACCATGTTTTCCTTTTTTTATTTTTTTGAGTTAAAACTACATAGAATGTCAGGGGTCTATGAAAGTCAAGTGAGACAATGGCACAGCCTCTGTCACTGACAGATAGCCAAGTGATGAATACCTAATGAAGGCCAGGCTCTACAATATTCACTCTATATATTTCAGTTGAAGAATTAGAAATGAGAGACGCTGTGGGACACAACCAAGATCATATATTGAGACATTGGTAGATATCGGATTAGATCACAAGCCTTCTGTCTTGTAGCCCAATAAATGACTTTTCACTGACCTAGCTTTCCAAGATGAACACACAAAGCACAATACACAACTTTGCTAGTTAGGAAGAGAGAAGTTGCTTCCCAGTATATTTCTGATAAGACTCAATTTAAGTCACTCCTATTTACTGTAACTTGAAACGTGAAAACTGACTACAATTCCTGAAATAAGGATTCCAAATAAGCAAACTAAAGTTTAGAAGGCAAAACAAAGAATTCAAAAAGAGAATGTTTAAATCTTACCATACAAAGTCTATAAGTATACCTGGTGACTTTGTTGTCAAAGTTTAAGCTTTTACCTATTATGCAACATGTGAAAATTTGAATATGAATTCATCAAAATAAACAATTCCTAAGAAAACAATTAAATTAACATGTTTGCTAGATTTTTGAAGAGTACCTGAAAAATTTCTTACTTTCATAATTTAATCATCGCATTAGGTTATTTTGTTTGCTTCTTTTCTCATGCTTTTCAGTGTTTCTCGAATTTTCAAAGAATTAAATTCCTATGCCAATTAAATATGATGCTACTAAAAGACACGATTCAGTCTT